>NW_024103496.1:1200000-1800000 GCF_003945595.2 Pipra filicauda | reverse complement strand
AGTGAACTGTACTGCAACCCGAGCAAAATTTGCAGGGTAAATACATTCTAAATCATTAATACTGCTTCCTAAAACTACATTGATGTTTCCCACCCACAGGTTGATTTAACCCAAATCCAGCAGGACCTGTGGTATGTATTGAGATCACAGCGCTCATTTCTGGGACTGTAGGTGCAAGTTAAGAGCCTATCAGCATTGCAGTTGTGAATATATTTCTGAGGATTTATAATTTAGATTTACATATGCATCAATATGAAACTTGGCATAGGTGTGACATTTGGTTTTAAAGAGGAAAAAGGATTTTAGGTAATCAATTATTTTTTAAGTTTTGGAAATTTTTGCTGACATTCATGCTTCGTGCTATAGTAATAGAAAAGGCAGTCACTAAAACTGAAATATTACAAGCTCTTTCTGTGGAAGATATGGTGTGCTAGCAATTAAGAAAATCTAAAGAAAAAAGACCTTAAATAAGATGCAAAGACAGACACCTCTTTTTTGTATTTTCATTTTATTTGCATGTTATATCACGTGAGATATTTATGACAACACTTGCTGTACCATATCCAAGCTATATATTCCCATGACAGATTTTTCCTTATGCTTAAGGTGGAAATATGTGGGTCTCCACTATGCTCTGCTGTACCAAATGATGCAATGAAGCCTTTAACGTTGTAATTCAGAGCTTCCCTTCCCTTTTCTGCTCTGAACCAAAACTCCCAAGAGAAAATCAGGCATCTAGATGACTCCTCTTGTAGCAGGTGGTACTATTAGAAATTGTAAATAAGCCACGTAAAGGATTTAATTTAGTTGTATTCCTTCAACTAAGCTGTCATTGTTGCAATGTACTCACACATAGGATCTGAAATGTGAACTGTGTACCCAGACACAGTGAAGAAGAAGAACACAGGAAAACACATGGAGTTCCTGATTCCAGACTGGGCAGTGCTGGTATAGTCCACAGCAGAAAGGATCCCTAAACTTACTTCTATGGTGTCTACTGAGTGTCAGAGAAGCTTTTTTCCCTTTATATTTGATCCAGGCATCAGCTGGTTCTGCCCCACTGAGGGCAGCTTCTTTTCCCCTACCACAATCTCCTTTAGTGATTTAAGGTCACACAGAGATACCATATGCTGACCAAAAATTTTAAACTTAACTCCTTGTCTGCACTGCCCATCAGAGTTCAAGTTATAAAAGCCAGTATGCATGTTCTAGTTAGCTGATACTATTAGCTCAGATCAGGCCTGGCTATTGTCTTAGAGGAAAAGACACAGATTTTGTCAACATTAATGCTGACTACCTCCCTGATCCAGACCTCTCTCTATCACCCCTTTCCTCCTCCTGGCACCTGAGGGTAGCAGGCATCTCACCTGCTCAGGGCAGCCAGGGTGTTGTTCCAGCTTCAGCCCCAGTGAAGTTAAATACTTGTCTACACTTGGAAATTAGATGGGAGTAACTGAATGATGTGAAGTGAGTGTGCAATAGCTTCTTCAGGATAAATCCACATGTGTGTAACCCTAATCTCTTTCAGTTGGCTGCAAAATCCAAAGAGACATCCCTTGGCAGCTGAAGTAGTGAACTCTTTTGCCATGTCCCCTCTCTGCCGCCTCTCTGGAGCAGAAACACAGAGGTCTGCACTGATCAACTTTTGCCAAACTGACATTTTTCTACTTGTTCATCCAATTTGTTTTTTTTTCTCCTAGACAATTTCTTATCTAAAAGCATATTTTGCCTTATACTGCATGATCTCAGTTTCCTCTAGAGGCTCTTGGGAGGGACTTGGTCAAAGGCGGTTCAAAAATTAAAATAGTTACGTCACCCTACTCTCTTCTCTTTTTTTTGACATACCCAAAGTATTCTACTGGATTGGGACAGGGTGCTGCAATAATGGAATGGAATTTGCAGTACCACTGTTCCCCTATAGAGCAGTACGTTTAATAGTGCTTATTTAACGCCAGGTTTTGCATTTAGTTAATGTTAGAAGAATCTTTTATATCTTTCTCAGTTTTGTGTCCTGGTGGCAATCTTGATTTGACATTTTCCTCAAATGGGCCAAAAATTACTTGAGCTGTTAGAATGCAAAAAGGATTTTTTTAAAAGTAAACATCAAGAGCATTTTTATTTTTTTCCTAGCAGAATTTAATGACACCTTTACAGACAATTACACAGAGTTTTTCATTCCATTTCATTTTGCCTTATGTCTTTCTTTTTTTCTCTTTCTGTCTTCTTTTTTTTTCTGTTAAAGCACTGGGGCCCATAAATGAGGAAAAGATAATGGTTTACAATCAATGCTCATGGACCAGACAGCTAATCTGAACTTAACTAAAAAGTCAATATTTAGCTGTACCTTATCAGTGGAGAAATGTCAAGCACAGAGATAGACATGAACAAATTTCCAACTGATTTCTCTTTCTTATGCCTCAGTGTTCAAAGCTTCATGGAAGAATCTCAACATCAGATAAGACAAAACTGCCTTTGAAAAAAAACTCATGACAAATGACAAACTTGCATCTGCAGAGACTGGAATTTATGAAATGAAAGCACACGTCAAAAATTCATTCTAATCTCTCCTTGCACATTCCATTGGTCACCTTCTAGTCTGTGTGATGCAGCAGTTGATAGTTGAACACTACAGGCAGTCTTTAAGAGATAGCAGCAGGAAATGTTTTCTCGCTGAGTGAAGTCATAATTTGTTGCCACCCAAAACAAAATTGACATAAATCATTTTGAATTGTAATATTGCTAAGGAATTCAATATATATGTGATGTGCTGACTGGGTATTGTGCTGTTGTGCAAGAATAAATCTCACTGCAAACAATTTGGTAATTAAAATTCTTTTTGTAAGTTATTTATCAGCTCACAGTGGACATCACTTCTACTGCAATTCATTTAACTGCCTTGATTTTTGTGAAGGAACAGCTAATGGAGTTATACCAGTAAAGAATTTAACCCTAGCAATTGGAACAGCTTCATTTATTCCTATTGCTATTCACTTCATGGGTGATCTCTTAATTTTAAGACATGATGATCCAGAGCTCTCAAGCATGGTCATAGGGCTTCCCAGACTAGAGGTCAAACCAATGTTTTTAGGAATGGTCATAACCCATGGAATCCACTAGGTTTATGTTTGGGTAATTTCAGCATCCGTCTATACTGCTCTTTGTGTATGGTAGGGAGGGGATGGATGAAAGGTGGTCTGTGGTGTGAAAAGCTAAAGTTCTGCTGCTTTGCTTTATGCTCTTTTTCAGTAAAATCTCCTTAGGGAAAAAAATTGCGTTGGACTAAAAAATGTTATTAAAAATATTGGTAAGAATAAACCCAATAGGCAGTAAAAATAACTGCATGACTAGCACGTACTAAAGCTTAAACATAAAAGGGTTGCTGGGGACTCCTCAAGATTGAAACAGTAATGGGAAAACTCCAGAAATTAATAGCTATATTGGGATCCTCAGAACTGGTCTTCATTCATATACCAAACATGCAAATTTTAGGTTTGCACCACTGTTATGAATATTTTTTAAAAAGTAATGACATCACCAGATTTCCCATGGTCCTCAGGTATTTATAACTTTTTAAATTTTTGAAGAATGCCTGCCATAATTAGAACCTTAACTTTTAAATTGTAAATGCTTTTATTCAATGAACAAATAACGTTCAAGATAAGAACACGGGGAAAAAAAAGACAATAAAACATCTTGGTAAAGTTTTCAGTGATGCTTTTGGAAATACTACACTTATGAGTCCACTTTTTCTCTGAAAGCATTTGAGACTAGCAGTTTATATGCCCTTTATCAAACAAACATCTTGTAAATGTAGACAGTACATATATTGTTACTTCTCTACAGCATCTTCAAAGGTATTTATACTTTGGTAGCTACACACAGCAGAGCCAAAAAATGAATTAATTTTTTTTGACAAATAGGGATTATTTTATAATTAAAAATATTAATGTAAACATTGACATTTTCCTCAGAATGCAATGTAGGATAAATACGTGATAATTTAATAAAAGAAACATTGCATTATTTTCTCAGCCTGATCACTCATATGACAGTGCTTTATATGCATTAAATAACACCCTTTGCTGCTATATTTATGTCCAGTTCATGAGGAATCTGTGGAAAAACTGATACACAGTTTGCACTGCAGTGTAACTGTGCTGTTATTCTATTTTTGTTTGCATGTGCTTTCAAGATAACCAAAAAGCCCTTATGGTTCTGAAGGGTATCTTCTCTTCTTCTCAGGAAAAAAGTACTGCAAATGATGCCAATGTTTATTATCACACCTCTGTTCCACTGGAGATTTTAAAAGTTTGGAATCCTATGGGCAGGGTGTTGTTGGAGAGGTGCCACTCTCATGGATGAGTGCAGGACATTTGGAAAAAGTTGGCAGGGAAGAGAAGGGAAATTTTTGCTCCAAATAAAATGACTCTTTTTCTGCACAGAGCTCCAATGTGAGAGCAAAGAAGTGTCTGCACACATTCTCTGCATCAAAATCTGAGGTCAGGGTAATGCTGCTGACACTGTGGATGGGTCTGATATGGACTGCCTGACCCAGCCCAGTATCCCTACGCTATTCACTTTGCTAACAACCTACACTATCCTGTACACTTAGTAGTCAAAAGACCATGAGAAAGTAAACTAAATTCAGAAACTATCAGTTTTTCCCAGTTGCCTGTAGAAATAGTGGAATTCTTATAACTACTGAGTGAAACGTGTGGCTGAGCTTTTTCTGTTGACCCTAGATGTCTCCTAGTGACACATTTCTGAGAAGGCTGTCATTGCATTCCTTATGGTTTGACAAGCTGTATCAAAGGCAGAGAAAGGTTGCTCAATCAAAAAAGGGAAGAGCCTCCAGCCCTCCATCTGGACTGGCTATAGTTGCTCTAGGGGAAACACAGCCAGAGTGGAAGACATTATCATATATGTCTGCCTGATATATCAGTAAAGATTTCTTTTCTACGTGGATGACAATTAAGAGGGTTCAGGATTAAAAATTATGGGAAGACTTACCACTTTTTCCTAAGCTAAGAAGTTGGTCATTTGATGTAAACCAAAGATACAGAAAATTTGCTTTTCATAACTAGTTGCAGTCCTGGTATAGGAACAAGTTTAACACATAGATTAAGCATATTGCTTTGTTCCTTTAATAGCTCTTTCTATCATGCCTTTAAATCTAATCCAGATTTTTTTGCAGTTGAATTGCAAATAAAAGAATTGAAAAATATTAATTGTGGTTTTTTACCTAAGAGAAATGCATAAATTAAGGTAAAATAAATCATATTTTGAAATTCTCTATAATTCAAATGCAGAATTTCACCCATTTAGAACTTCAGCATGTTTATTTGTCCACCTGGGTTTATTTTATAGAAAGGCTTTCTGTTTTGATTCTCAGACACAAAGAAATGGAGAATCCTTCAATTTTCTTGGCAACTTTTTCCAAGGAGTAATCTCCCATAGCTTCTAAGAAATGTTTCCTCTTCCTAGTTCTGTTTCAACCATCGGTCTTTGATCCATTTTTCTTTGGTAGGCTAAGGAGCACATTATTAACATCTGGTAAGTGCTTAAAGAATAGTGTCAAGTAACTCCTGCATCTTTCTTTTGACAAGCTGAAGAGATGAACATCTTTAAAACATTCTCAATAAGGTATTTGCTTAAAGTCTCAAGTTATTTTTGTGGCCTCTCTTTGTAACATCTCCAAGTTTCAACACCCTTTTTCTAATGTAGATACCAGAAATGAATTTGATATTCCAGAGCTGATCTTGCCAGAGTTGCCCACAAAGGCTGAATGTTTTCCTTGCTCCCAGCTCTTCTTTTTTCTTTATCCAGGGCTCAAAGAGCACTTTGGATGCTGCATTGTACAGAGTCCTTGTGTTTAGCCTGTAATCAATCATAACTTACAAATATGTAGCCTCTGCCTCCCAAAGGTCTCATCCCCTCCAAGTACAACCTCTGTTCTTTGTTCCCAGCTCTATGACTCTCTGACTGACCAGAAAAAAGCCTTGAAAGATGACAAAGTGGTCTGGGAGAGTGCCACCACTGCATGCTTGTGCATGTGTAGACCAAGGCTCCCATGTATGGGGGACTTACGGCTGGGCAGGGCAGGGCTGGGGGGAGCTGGAAATCAGTCCTAATGTGGATTCACTGGGGCAGGGTGGTCCTGGGAGGGGCTAAATGGGGTTCTGGGCTGTGGGTAGGGTGGGGGGCCACTGGATGCTGCGGTGGGTAAGTCAGGCCTGCCAGTGCCCTGGGGAACAGCCAGTTTGTCCAGCTTTTATGTATCTCTGGCTGTGTCTGGAGGTAGGACACAGTGGAGGGTAGGTTTCAGGTCTGGCTGGGTACAGTCATTTTTGTCTTGTTTTTGTGAACTAGGTTGACACTGATGGTCCTGGACACCTCCAGTGAATGCACTGTCTGCCTTGGTGCTTGTGCTTTTCGCTTTTCTCTCCTCACTGGCCATACTGGAACACAATGTTAGCTTTAACACCATTAACTGAGATGACCTACTCTAGACAGCTGCACAGAGTCAAGATATTTATGATTTATCCCTGAATAACTTGTGGCTTTTTAAATTTTCCCTTAAGGAACCTTGGAAAGCAGACACCATCACCTCTTGGTTTTTTTCTTTTGCAATGATTGCCTGCTTTTGTCATTTAGAAAGTTTTCATTGCCTCTGTCTTTTATCTTTTTTACAGCAAAATAAACAGATTTGTTTTGTTCCTACCCCTTCTGCACTCAGAGAGCAGTTGTCTTCTCAGAAGACTGTTCTCATGGCCCTCACAGATCTCTGTGTCTTAGACTAATAAATCAAAATTCTTTTAGTCATCCCACAAAAGTCATGCTTTATAAAGATCTTATTCTTTTTTCTTCTCTCTGTATTTTATTTGTCTGTTTTGTTTTGTTTTTTTTTCAAGTACAGTGGCCCAACAGGTTCCTATGTTCCTATACCATAGTTGTGATAGACCTTACCTATGACACTTCTATTAATACTTAAACAGAATTTAAGTAACAATTGCCTTAAATATGAGGGGTATCAAGGCAAGATATGAATATAATAACTATATAGATAATTATACCCAGAGTCTAGTGGATTTTGTGCTGTTTGGTCCCTTGAAAAGCTCACTTAAGTATATTTTCTGTTACATTAATTGGGGAGAACAGTGCAGCAAATTAAGGAACGGGAACCAAGATCTTAAACATTTTTCCCTTTCATTATTTCTTAGTGTAGCTTTTTCTGTCAGAATGCATGTGTAGGCTTCATTGTCTGCTTTGCATCATTCAGCTGTCTGACTTGGTATGCTCCAGGTCAGGTCACATATATATCATTTCTGAGCAAGGAAATTCTTTATTTTGTATCAAGTAAAATAACCTTGACTTATCACTAAAAAGAAAAATTATCTGGAATGTCTGCTTTTAACTCTGCTATTATGTGCTGCAAATAAATTATTGTGTGAGTGATACAATAAGCAGAGATACTTCTGAGTGACAAAACAAGAAATACAAGCTATAAGTAGTGTGAAATCTAATGTCAACTCATCATGCTTATCATTAGTCACATAGGCAACAACAAGCAATCAGTCATTGACATGGGATAACTGAAAATTATATTCTAAAACATTTCTTGGAAATAGGTCATATTTCAAGATGCTGGCTCCTACTTTTTTTTGTGAATGTTTTGGATTATTTGTTGAATACAAGCCAGCTATAAAATATAGTAAAAGGCATGATAGACTTGACTTTGACAGATGATGTCTTTTCCTCTATTCAAACACCATCAGTCAGGACTAACATGGGGTTTCAGCATTACCACACTTCACTCAGTGAACTAAAGCACATGCTTCACGGAAAATGCGTGTTTTATTTCTGAAAACTAGTATTAATGTTACAACTAAAAGAAAAAAATTATCTCTTATGGATATTTACACTCAATAAATGACCTTTTTTATCCTCTTTGAGATTTTTCTTGAGGCAACATTTTTTCAAGGCAACATTTTTCTCCAGTGAGAAGATATTTTGACCATAATATTTACTCTTTTAAAAAGCACTGATGTGATGCCAAATATGAGATGCAGTCTAAAGAAGAAATGAAATTATTTGTCATGTTTTGAACATTGAAGTGAACATTAATTTTTGACCATTTCATGTATTTAAACAGGAATTTGTTTCCTAAACGATCCACATTTTCTTGGAGCCTAGGATTACATATAAAGAAAATGGAAAAAAAGGGATGAGGAATGCAACTTGAGGTTCACAACTGAAAGTCATTAACAAATTACTGCTAGTTTTGGATGAAACAAATTTATCTGAAGAGGAGTTAAAAATGACTTCATATTAAGTTAGGTCTTCTGTTAAAGTACTTGCAATCCTGTTAGTTGAACAGTTGCAGTTAGCAAACGTATTTCTTTCTGGAACAATCTAAATAACCTGTCTGTGGAAGAAAATGAAAGGTAATTTTTTCAAACAAATCTATTATGATTAATGGTTTGCTGATAGACATTACTTTGAAGAAAAAAAAAGAATCACGTGCAACTGCTGAATTTGATAAGCCCTCTATATAAGAAACCCTTTCCCTCAAACACCTCAGATCATAAATCCTGTTTCAAACCACCCAAATTTAGGTCAAATTCCATTCTGGCTGTGAATTTTGTAATCTTGGACTGTTTCCAGCTATTTATGAATGTTATGTTTTTCAGCTACATGAGTAGCTGAAAACTGTTATACCAGTGTGAGTTTCAAAGACGGATCCAGTGTCTTTCACTAGACCAAATGATACAGCTATTTAGATTTGAAAAAAAAAAAGTCTTCAAATGAATCAGTTTACAATTACACATAATAAAAGGAAGGAAAAAGACAAATGATGAAAATAAAATCTTCACAAGACCTTAAGAAATGGATTTATTTATAAATGTTCTGTGGGTGACCTGAGACCAAAAGCAGTGGCTCTTTCTGCTATATGGAGGTTGACTTCCGGTGATTTGAAGGTTCAGTCCACGGTAAAAAAGCTATAACAACTTCTACATGTCACATACCCCCAACACCGGGTACCCTGGCAAAAACTACAACCTTGATCTTCTGGGAACTCTGAGAAAATTGTGATAACAACTCAGCCTCCAGAATGAAGAAATATGGATGGAGAAGTGATTGGAGGACAGACATCACCTAGTGCAAGGAGGTGATGCAACTTTGTGTTCTTGCTTGTGTCTTTCCAGAGCATTCCCTCGGCAATTGGGAGAGAGTCATCCTTTTCCTGGGACAAGATTTTGTTTCCCTTTGTGGTCGGAGACGTAGCAGGAAAATGCAATGTGAGGAACCATTTTGGGCTAGAATGGTGAGGGGAACGATTGTACTAGATTCAAGGTGACACAGTTACTTCTGATTCTGGATAGCAAATAGGTACGAATGACAGAAACAACTGTCATGGATCACACTGAAGAATCAATGTGGTACAAGAGACAGAGAGATGAAGAGAAAATATTTAAGGTACAGTTGTTCAAGGAGAGTGGATATATTTTTAAAAGCTCAGTGCCAGATATAGAAACAGCTTTAGTGTCAAAGCAAAAAAAAACAAAAAAAAAGAACAACACCAAAATTGACTCCTTCCATGAAAAAATTGCAGTGCTGGTTATTCAAGTGGCTTCAGAAGATGGAACATCAGTCCACAGAAAGAGGCCTGAGTGGTGAGAGACAGTGTTTTATTTTGGAAAACAAGAAATATACAAACAAGTTTGTCAGGAGAAAACTAGTAACAGGAAATATTTTTTACCAAAGACAGGAAGACTGTGAACTTTTATCAAAGCAGTCAAATATTTTTTTTCTGCTTTCATTGTCAGCAAAAAAAAATATGTGGAAACCACCATTTTCTTGGGCATGTTGACATATTGATCTTGTGAAGCAGGATGAGGGAAAAAGGAATTTTTTAGCTCTTATAGCACTGAAATTAAATATTCAATAAAATTAAACCAAAAATTTACTTAGGGCTGGAAAATCATGGAATAATCTCAGTTGGAAGGGACTTCTGGTCCAACCCTTCAAAAGACAATACTGAAATTGGAGCGGATTGTAGAATAGCTCCAAGAAGGGAGATCCAACAGCATCTCTAGATAACTTACTGTTCACAGTAATTTTTCTTCACCTCTTGACACCTAGTGAAGCTTTGGTGCCAGCAAATGGTGACACCTATTATAGTCCAGGGAAATGTAACAGCATGTGAGATATTCTGGATAGCAAAACCTATGATTCTCTGGTGGTCAGGGATGCCTCCTATGACTGTTCACTGAGACCTTGCCCACATTTTCTCTAACAGAGAGCTCATTCTAAAGCCTGATGCATGATGGGAACATTTCCACTACATCAAAGAAGGAGCAACTAGCAGTGAGGAGACGGTGGAAAGGAAGAGTTAAAGATCATTAAGGAGCAATTACCACCTGAATCTTGCTGTTTACTGCAACATCTGTGGCAGCTCTTCAGAATCCACTAACTTATGGTAAAAGATAAAGACCAAAGTTCCAAATTGAGAAACATAAATATACAAGCTCATCCAAAAAGTTTTTTAAGTGGATCCAACAGCAGCTGGACAGCTAAGGCCTTCATGTTCCCTGGTGTGATAGAGGGGATGGTCAAATCATGATGGCAGGGGAAGGGAGAGCACCCTCACCATCAACTAGAGGACCAAAACACTGCCTCCATCCTTCTTCCTCTGAGGTCTCTGAGTAGACAAGTACTTTTTAAAGTCACAGTATAGATTGTGATTATTGTAACCTATGCTGACTATTAAGAGTTTGACCCGATTTACAGAGGGCCCAAATGACTGAAAAGTCTAAGTAACTGAAGTGTTAGGCAGCAGAAAAGCCATGATAATTGCTAGAACTTCTGTGTAGTGATAAGCTATTCTGGTTGCTAAAGGCTCTATATAATAATAAGGCTCTAAGTGTAATAATAGTCTGTGGCCATCATTTTACCAAGGATCCTTAAAAGAACTATCTGTCCCTTTAGTGCCATGTAGCATCAGGTGACATCTCCTAGTTAATAAGAATTTCCTTTGCTGCAATTTTGTCCATTGCACCTTCTCTTTTCCCTGGCAAAAACATGTCTGTGTGTTCTCTGCCCTCTATGCCCTCCTGCTACAAAGCTGAAAACAGCAATATAATCCCCTTTAACCAGCTCTTTTAAACAAAGGACAAAACCTTGCACTATTAGGCTCTTTTTTTTGCACCTTGAACTCTAGTCTTCCATATGAGTGACCATCCAGTAGACTTGGTCCAGTTTGCCAATATCTTTCTTGTACTGGGTAACCCAAAACTGGACACGGTATTCCAGATGTGGTCTCATCAGTGATGAACACTGGGAGGTAATCACTTCCTTTGATCTCCTGGCTCTGATTCTTCTAACACAGCCCAGTATCTGGTTTAGTGTTCTTTGCTGCAACGGTGCTTGGTGGCTCATGTTCAACCTGGTGTCTACCAGGACATTTAAGTCCTTTTCTGTGAAGCTGTTTTCCAGACCTCAGTCTGTACTGGCTCATGGAATTGTCCTTTTCCAGGTGCATGCAGGAGTTTTCATTTGTGTTGGTTCAAATCAAATTTATTGCACGAGGCTTCTAATGAACAAATGAATTGGAGGACATAGTTATAAATCACTGAAAAGATGTAAATATATAAACCCGAGACAATTTTCATATGCACAAAATTGCTTAATTTGGCAGGATTATGGAAGACTCTGGGAAACTCACAACATATCTAAATTGGCAGTACTATGGCAGACAGTTCCATGTGGCCAACAGCAAGATCACACAGACTGAAAGGAATAATTTTTATGTTTTGTGCATCAGGCTGGGATCTAATTCATTGTAGCCTAATATCTCAAAAGAATACTTGGAGTTTGTGCTAAGACATCATTAAAAGTTTCTGTTTTGAAAAAGGCCTTCTTGCGGCAGTCATACTAATTTCTGATCAGAAAAAAAATCAAGAGAGACATAGGTAGACAGGAGATGAGAGAGTTTTACATATAGGAAAAAAAGAGTTATCGGAAAGTTATTAGAAAGTTATTAGAAAGATAGAAGGTCCCACAGAAACAAAAAACATGTAAAAACAAAAAATAAAATGTAGGAATTTCTAATAAAAAAGAAAATAACATTATTTAGTAATAACCAGTTTGACTGACCATAACAAATAGAGTAATTATGTATAAAAAGGCTCTGAAACAATTGACAAGCAGAATTTATATTGACTTCCAAAAGTACAAGAGCAGATATACTGAATAAAGGAGAAATATAGGAAACATAAAAGGCTTTAAAGGAAATATCTTGCATTAACAAACAAATGACCTATGGAAATATGTGTTGCTGTGTGTGGCTGAAAAATACTAAAAAGGAAAATATTTACAGGAATAAAGAGAAAAATCACAACTGTAGAGGACAGAGACTATGAATCTTTTGAGTGTCACATTTAAAAGTACTCATCAGCCATTGAACTCAGTTAAGCCTGGGAAGTTGTATGTCCTGTGTTCAAAGATTTTGACCGGCTGTTTTCTATAGACTTTAAATGAGAGATAAACTGCTTTGTAAATCTCCCATTCCTGAATCTTTATTTGAAGCTTTTGGTCCTGGGAGCATCAAAATTGTGACTTTGGGTTAGGTAGGTCCTAGGTCTGATCCAATAGCATTTATATTCCTCCTATGCAATTGCCAAGAGAAGGGATTGAAAATCTTATGTAAAAACTGACATGGAGAGTGTTGTGCCCTTGAGATGACATCTAAATGGAAGTGTATTAATTTAAGAGTCGGAATATCTCAGCGAGGAGGAATAAAGCTTGATGATGGCGAGTTTATACAAACACTGAATACGAATGTCTCCAGCATCTGCAAAATGTAAATTTATGAAGTCATACTCTGGAATTCTCTGAATCACCTTGTCCAAGTGTAAAGGGCAAAACAAGAACTGAGTGATAGTCCTGCAATGTTAGGATAGGCAAGATAATCAAATAGATTTTTTTTATTTTGATTCTGATTATGATAGAAGTGGGTTCATGGAGAAAGCCAAAACATCACCTGTAACTCTCCTTCTGTGTCATAGCATTGCTTGCAGACTTTTTCTGTTGAGAGAATTTTGCATTGCAGAGGCACTGCAGGGTGAGTTAAGCACAAGCTGTCAGCTCTCACTCTAGATTCTGTTTGGACTCACGCATTTTTAAAAGTATTTTTAAATACGTCTTTGTGGTTCCATCCCCTACAGATTTCATCATATAACCAATAATAAAAAAGAAACCTCAAATGAAAAGGAGAAACCTTTAACACATAAAGACATTTGGAAGTTACTTCACTTTCAGAGCTGGTTAAAAAAGAGTTTATCAGAGGCAACCCGTCATCTACACAATTTGCATGTTTTAAGAGTGATATGGTTTGAAGCTGGCTCCCTGCCAAGTCTCCAAACCTTACCACAAGAAGTCCGTCCCCCCCGCTCCTCCCCCCAAACCTCAGGGAGAAGAGGGAGAAAAAAACAACTAAGAAAACCCGAAACGAGAGAGAGACAGCTAAAGTGATATATATAAATATATATAAATATATTTACACTTATGTTACAGTTACATACAATTGAAATATATACAATTTCACAAGGGAAAGGGAAGGGGGAAGGGGGAAGGGAAAAGGAACAAAACCAAAATAAAATATATATATATATCCCGATTAGTAGCCCGATATCTAACAACTAAAAGAGTTAGCAAAGAAATATCTCACTACTCTCCTTGTGACAACCAAGAGTCGCTCTGGAACGATCGCCGGCAACCTCCGTCTCCCAAGGTCGACAAGGCCTTACCAGGCCTCGCTCCCCAACACGACAGACCCAACAGCAGGGAACCTGCGCCTCCAAGCTGCCGGAAGGAAAGAGAGCGAAGGCCTCTCCTCCTTTCTTCTTATAGTCTGGTTTACGTAAAAATTGTAGGGAATACTGGGTACATCTGGACCCTTCCTTGGTTACAAACTGGTCACCAAGGAAGGCCTAGGCCAAACTACCACAAAGAGGTACCTACTACCTTTCACAAGACTAATTATGATCTAATATGCAACCCTAAGGTTAACAACAACAGTAGTTTTGTCAGCTAACGGGAACTAATAGGCAACTTTTGGAAAACCTTGATATTTTCTTTCCAGTAGAGCTCATGTGCGTGATATGGTACAGAAAAGCAGAGGTGTCACATCATGTGTAGCAATTCTGGTGGATCTGATTTGTGGGATACCTGTAATGACGCTTTTTTTTAAGAAATGTGCACATTTTGGAACACAGGCACATATACAAAGAGATATTTAAAAAATTATTCAAAAATGTTTCAAACCCTTACAATTCTGTTAAAAAATCACCACACTATGGGATATGATTTAATAAAGCACAGTTATCAGCACAGTTATCAGGACTCCAGGTGAATAATTTGTAGAGAAATGAATTTTGAACATTCCATTTTTTACAGACTTCTGTTATCTAAATACTATGAGCTATATCTGAAAAGAAGCCTTTGGCCAAAGCCACTCCCATTCCCATGTTTGTATTTAAATTTCAAGGCCAAATTTTTCATTTTAATCCAGGTTGGAGGACGTTTTGGTTTTGTTCATGACAAAGAAAAAGTGTTTCTATTTTTTCATCATCCCAGGTTCACCCAGAGCTAGAGGTAAAACAGTTTTGAGCAGCAGAGGAAACATAATGTTTTTTTATAATACATTTGATGGTATTGCAATGGTCTAGTGTGGGCTTCCAAATGTATGGTCTTTATCACACGTGTCTTGTACAATTTCTTAATTTATTCTAATAATTCGGTGATAATTAGACAACCAGACCATTTTGATTTGCCTAAATTGTATCTCACATATATTGAGACTCTCACAAAACTGCCAATTAATTGGCAACAAGTGTCACCTCTATAGAAGATATAGTTATCCCTTTTTAAAAGCAAGAGACATTGCTGAAACACTGACACATCTTGCAGAGATTCTGTGCTGCACATTCTCAGTCTCTGCACCTTCTTACCTTCCTTTGATGTCATAAAGTATTATTTCTGATTCTAATCAAAATGGGGTAAGTGAGATATCTTTGATATGCCCCGAAGATAGATATAAATTTTTAAGTGAAAACCAGATATATATTGCCATTCTGCAGTAGTGTTAAGTGCACTTTGTGTGTTAAAACATCTGTGAAGCTGGTGAAATAGTTGGTTTTGTTAATTAACACAAGACTCTTGTAATTCATTTTCAACTGAGTAACACACAACAAAGATGTTGCTGTGAGAATGCATGTTATACTAGTAATAGATTTTCAGATGTTATATTATACTTAGATTAATGCAGAAATAATTAAACAAAACAAAACAACAACAACAACAGATAAATTTCTTTATTATTCATTACCTTCATGGTACTTCATTGTGGCCAGATGAGTTCAGAAATGATTCCCAGGAAAAAACTAATTCATTTTGTGTTCTTCAATCTGTATTGTAACAGGATTTTTTGGCACACCTTTGTGCAAAGACACTCAGGTTAGTTGTTCTTTACCATCCATCTGCCTTGAAACAGGAAGAGAAACTCTGATTTGTCTGGATTTCATTTAAAATCCTAGATACATTCCAGATCATCGAGAAAAAGGGCTAAATATGTGGCTTAGTATTGTTGGTTATTAACTCATTTATTATTTCTATGTAAAAGATCCTCTGATTAATATTGTCATGGTTATTTGTCTTTTAATCTCATGGAGCTTCACTGAAAGATTGCTCCAGTATTGCAGCATCAGTGTTGTAATGCTACACTGCTGTAAAGCTGGGGCAAGAAAAGGTAATAATCTTCTTAAGGTAGAGATATAGAGTGACTTGCCCAGAATCAGATGGAAAAAAGATGATGGCATGTTTTGGATGTAAGGTCTGCTGCTGGACTCCCTGCAGATACAGCTTTTCATGAAGGAAAGGGCCAGATACCTGCAGAACAGGGAACCTTTCATCTTTATCTCTTTCTTCTTAGCCCATCAAAATCTCCCCATGTAAAATTTGTACATCTGGGTGACTGGAGCTTTTTAGAGGAAAACACATCTGGCAAACTGTCAGGAGGAAATTATTTACTAGGAATTGGTGAATTGGCGTCAGTCCCTTGGCATTGGAAAGTGTTATAGGAACCTGGATTCTGGCTGAATTTCTGTAGGAAAAGAGGAATCTGAAAAGCAGCATGCATTGCAGAAGAAGTGAACTAAGTGTATGCATTTTTTCCAGCTTTCTCACACAGATTGTTGGGGTTGGCAGCACTGGGAGATCACCTTAGTGCTTCCGCAAAAATGAGAGATAGCAGATACTTTGCTCCCCAAGGGCAGATTGCTATAGGAATGAATCAGATCTGAGCTGTAGGGTCTAAGGGATGTTTTTACCAGGTTTGTGGAGCAGTAGGAGCAGGAAGGTAAGTTGCCCCCCAGCTAAGGTGGGAATCAGGGAAGTGAGCCAGAAGGAACTTTGTTCCTCTCCTGGTTTAATAAATAATGAAGCTCTGAGATGAGAGCAAGATGTCTCACCTACAATGTGCTAAAATCCTTAATGCCTGAGTCAAGCTTCACTGGGTGCTTTTCATCTAACAGTGAAAAATTAAGGCTCTTGGGCTAAGTGCTTCCCTGCTGTGCTATAGCTAAGGTGAATGTTTGCAGGAACTGTTTAGTAAAGATGTTTTGAAGGCCTTAGTGATAGCCCCATCACTGAGTACCACAAGAGAGCCACTCTGCTTGCTGCTGAAGAGACTGTCTTAGGGATAATGGTGGAGGCTCTGCATGAAAATCAGCCTTGGTTCTCCACTTGGTCGCAAGCAATTTAACAAGATCCATCTGTGAAGTTGCAGGAGTACAGCTCTCTTCAGACATGTAAGGAGAGCACTTGTTCCCGGCACAATATATCAGATCAGAAACCCCTTTCTGTTTTTTGATGATGGTTTTGATTCCCAGGTAAATTGTGATTACATAGGAAATCCAAATGTAAAGCTGATAGCAGGGAGAGCTGCTCTTTCTTGTTCAAAAGCATCTCACCATTCTGTGGGTGGTCACATAATTCAATGAATTGCCACGAATGGCAGAGGATTGTCTCAGCTGGCTCTGCGCAGCCCAGTGCCAGTGTTCACTGCTATTGCACTCTTCTCCTAAACACTCCAGGGCACTCCAACTTCACTAGGAGGGAAAACTGGCACTCAAAACAACATTTCAGAAAATATAATGTTCGGAAAAACAAATATTAAAGAGTACAAATAACATGTAAATCAGGATTGCACTGCTCTTACCGGGCAGGGTTTTTAATACTCACTTACTCAATGAAGTGCAAAATTAGAGAGTCACGAAAGCCACTAATAGAAGACATGGGTTTATGTTTTTTTGTAATAGTTTGTAAGTGTCTGAAAAGGAATATTCAGAAGTTCCCCATAGCCCCCTTTGAAAATGTGAGTAAGTCTGCCTGTCAAGATTCACTGAGTCCCTGCTGCCCATTTTCTGGGCCACAAAGTTTATTTCTATGTCTTTAAATTGAAAATTCACATTGACAATGAAATGTTTATCTAAAACTTTTATTAACCAATGGCTTATATGTTATCTCTTGAGACATTTAGATATTCAAGTTGAAGCAATGCACAGAGAAAATGAATTGTGGCTTGAATATAATGCAATAATACAATGCTGTCACGCGTCTGAGTCCAATCTGCTTGTTTTACTGACAAAAATATGGGTTTGGTCTGGAAAGCAAAGCAAAAGCTCCAAAGTTGCAACACACTAGTTGAATTCTGACTCCAGGGTTGCCAGTCTAACTGTCAATTCAGTTGTGATTATGGAATGTTTAATACCAAACAGAAAACTGTCTGTGTTAGGATTCTGTTTCCCTCTCACCCATCACTGGCATATCTGTGCTTTCACTGCTCATGATCAGGAACAGACTAAGGCTTAAAACAGTGCCCAGATTTATCAAAATTACCAGGTGCTCCAAGATGCTCCTTTGCTGCCTCTCTCCATGCAGTCTGCCCAGTGGATCTCTCCTTCCTCCCTCTCCCAGCAGGATGCCATCTCGCCTTCCCCTGCCCCTGAGCCCTTGATGTCCGGGCCAAGGGAGGCAGCTGAGCCCACCAGGAGGGTGGCTGGCACCTCTCCCGATGCCTCTGCCTGCCCCGGCTCAGCCCTGGCACCCACCTGTGCCCCTGCTGCAGCTGAGCACAGGTCCGTGCCCCGGGAGGTTGCCTTAATCTGCTCCTGCGGATGCTGGGGAGGCAGGAGGCAACCACAGGTTGCTTTTCTGATGCGAGGGGGAAGTTGCAGCAGGGGAAATTTGTAATAAGAATGTTTGGGCTTGTAAACCGAACTGATTACATTTAGAAGGTGGGGAAGAGATATATTGTATCCCTACAAAATGTCAGGCTGCAAAATAATTTGTATCTGCACTTCATACAAAGGCAAAACTGAGCAATGATTAAAAATCAGGTCTGTTACTATTTTGATGTGACACTATAATAGAAGCAATATAAACTATAGGTGAGAATACACTGAAAGTATTTTCAAACACTTACAGTCACTACAAAACAAAGTGCTCAATTGCATGAAATTATCAGTCCAAAAAGATTTTTTTTTTCCAATTGATAGTCTAAGAACATTGTAGCTGATCATTTATAATACTGCCATGCTGGGAGCCTACTGCTGCACAGTCAACATTTTTTCAGCCCTGACAGCTTCTATGCCAGACTTTTCTCTTTGCTCTTCCTATACATAGTCTGAAGATGTGATGGCACATTGCTCAGACACTGCCTGAAGTCATTCCCGTTGCAGGCAGGTCCCACAGTGTCCAAAAACTGGGGCACTATGGCGGGTGGAACCACACAGCCACAAAATAATGCCCCTACAGTCCTGTTCCCACCCTTAGTGACTCACGTCAGTGCGCCTGCATGGACAGTGTACAGACACACACACACACATCCTCTGACAACTTCAGTGACGGTTTCTCTTTTGATCTCACTTAAAATACAACCAACCTGTTTATGATTTTATTGATTTCAATGTCTAGAACTCCAGCCAGCTTGAAAAAATCAGAATGTCTGCGTTCTCTATCATCATGAATAACAGCTTGGTAAAATTGTGGCCTGTTAGCTTTAAATACACCTGGAGTATGAATTATGGAAACCTCCAGGGAATAAATAACAAGTATTTCTTGAGTGAAAGGAGGCAAAACTATGGATGGACTAATGTCAAGATTTTAAATCAAGTTGATTATTTAATAATCTGTTAGTCAGAAGGTGTTTGATTGATCTTCTTTAACTTTGCAAACACATTCTTTCTTGCATTAAGTCTCTTAAATACTAGACAATCATTCTGTCTGAAATAGCTTAACGATTGTAGATCCATTTTTGATAAAGGGGTACAGACTAGGAAATCTCCTGGTTATTCTCTGTTGTGTTTTCATAATTCCATGTCTTTTGGACATTGGGGCAGATCAGAATACTACACCGACATTTATCAGAGTGTAAATTACAGTTTTATTGTCACCTTAGCTAATGAGTGGCTGAATGTCTTTTACATCAGGGGAAGGAACAAAAAATATCTATAGTTCTGCCGTGTAACCCCATGTTTTGCAGCTCTGTTTTCTTTTGTACATTGATCTGCACATTTTTGATAATTTTACTGTATATACAATGTTGGCTCTGCCAGGTACCTCTAAAGCTGACCTCCTACTGTGTTTCACACAGTGAGCAGAACAGGGATGTTACTCTTGGCATCAGGCTGTGGCACACATTTTGGAATAAAGAAGCTCAAAGACCAGTCAAGCAGCCAAAATAGAGGCTGAAACAAACAAATGTAGCAGTCCACAGTTGGTTTTGGTGGAATATTATTTATTTTGTTTATCACTGCTGATAGTAAAATCCTTTCCAAGAATTCATTCAAATTTGATAGTGTTTCTCTTTGAAGCTGTGGTTCATTAAAGCCTATTTTGTTGTTAGCATTAAGGTTCCCCACTCAGGCTCCAGACTCCAGGTCAGGCACAAACAGTTTAATGAGATGCAGATGGTATACAAGCTATCAGAGAGGTATAAAATTCTTCAGACTTGCAATAACAGCTCCTGTTCCTGGCAGACCATAATATCAGCAAACTTCAGCTCTGCTTTCTGTTTACTGTAGATAGTTCTGATTCACAGCAAAATTGAAATTACACAGGAAATCAAAATATTCGAACTTAAAAGGTATTTGACAGAGAGGCTCTTTTACCCTTCCAAAACTCTTTTATAACTCTGGGGAATGAGGGCATTTTTCAGTGTTTAGCAAGCTAAAAATCTCACATGGAAAAAAATATGTGATAGGAAAAAAACAGCATAAAGTCATAGTAATTCTCACTCGAAGAATTGCAGTGTGCATAGTTTAAAGACATATGATTGTAGAGTCTTATGTTTCCTATTGTTTAAAACACTGCTTCTGGTGTTTAACATGGAAAAGCATGAGGCAGGAAGAGAAGAGCAGCACTGGACAGAGACACCTGCAAATATATCTAGCTCATCAACAACTCCTTATTGAAGTACTGATTGGAATTTTGCATGGAAACGAGGTTAAATCCCTAAGCAGTTGCTAACCCTCCACTTAGAGTTGTAAATTTCCATGCTGAGCAGTATCTATGTAGATGAAGAGAGTCAATCTTTGTACGTGCTTGCATGTATGTATGTATATATGTATATGATACACCTGTGTCTGTTTTACTTGCAGAATACAGAATTCAAAAAAGAAAATGGATTCATATTCATAGCCTTCTATATTTTGTTGTTCACAGAAGATCTGATACTTTTGGCTAGAAGATCTACCAAGCTGGTAATGAATTTACAGCCTGGAAATGAGCCAAGTTCACCATCTACTTATTTCCCATTTAGTTTGCTAGCGTTATTGGCAAATTGCATCAGTGTACCAGCATCCCTTTCATTGTGAGGGAAATGGAAAAACTTAAAAGATTTCAATATTTTTGTGCGAAATGTAGATACCAGTGAGGGTGATAAAAGCTTCAGCAACAAGAAAAAAAGAATGAATGCTGACAGAAATTGTATGTTCTTTCACACTCTTTCAACTGTGTTTTTGGACCACTGTGATTAGAAAGAAATTATATTTTGATGCATATACATACATATTTGGGACATCCAGACAGACCCCCCCATTTAACAAAGCACAGTATCCCTGAACATGGTAAAAGAAACAAGTTCTCATTTTGGAGCTGTTCTAAAACTCACTAATTAATTCTACAACTCATATTCATAATTACCCTTATCATCTTTTTTTTTAATGATGAAATTAAATTCCACAGAAACCTGGCTTCTTTTCCTCCCTCTGTCTCCACACAGAAAAGCTGTCGAATAAGCACAATATATTTCTTATCTTTCAGGAACTCAGGCTGGTTCACGGTGTAAGCAGCTAAGCTGAAAGATTTAATTCATCTTGTTCATTAATTCAAATAATTATAAAGTCAGAGATGTTAACTTTTCAGTTATTACAATACAGCTGGCAAGCAGAGACTGTTGCTATAACTGGGAGACTTAAAACCTCATCTTTGGTGGCCAGGTAATTTTATTTAACACTTTAACAGGAATTTAAATCAATACTTCTGAGAAATCTGCTTTATGAAATTATTATTATGATTAATTGATTTAAATGTGCTTCTTACAATCTCATGGTATTTCACATGACACACATGTAGGGATTATTTCAAGCGCCTGTGGGTGTGTTCCTTGCTGTTTTTAAGTACTAGACAGAGTTCAGTGTAGAGAGGAATAACCCACGACCCCTTTTATCTCTGATTCTTCAATTTTAATGGGAAATTGCACTTAAATATACAAGATGGGTGGGAGTCCTTGAAACATTGTGCTCAGGAGACAGGGTAGAGCTGGGTTTATAACCTTTGTTGAGGCATTTTTGAATCCTTTTTCAAACTTATTTCTCTCTGAAATCTCTCCATGAGATATTTTCCTTCACTAGATGCGTTTGCCTTCTCAGCTCAAAACTGAGGATGCTTCCAAGAAAAACTACCAAAAAGTCAAGTATAGTTTGCTACAAAGCTTTTGCAGTGCAACACTGAAATATTTCTACGAAGGCGTTTACTTTATGGTATATTTTCACTTCTTGGTGCTACTGGGCAGAAATGTTCTGAATGGATACAGATTTATCAGTCATAAAATGAGTGTCTGTCCTTTGGGAAGTTCACATGAACTTCAGCAATTCCAGTGTTCATTTACTGCTTAAATTGCACTTTTACCTCGGTTATATGCCAGAAAATGGGCTCAGCTCCTACAAGACTTGAAGAATTGTGGGAATAAGTGAGATAAAGGGAAGACACTCATAGCACAACCAGCCTGGTCCCATTTTTCAACTAGATTTCAACTTTAAACCTTCTTTGAAAGAAAGAAATTAAAAATTTGACTCTCCACCACATGCCACCATTACACCACACAGATGTGTCTCGTTGCAGTCCAGAATGATTGTGGATGCAGTTGTCTATGTGGTGAGGATGAGGAGGCTGTTTGGACAAACGAGTGAAGTTTGTCTGGCAGTGTTTTTTCATGTGACCAGAGATAATAGAGATACTTTTAGGGCAAAGCGTTATTGTCTGAATCTGGCCTCGAAAGATCGCTGTGTACTTTGAGAGCTGAAGGTACTTATTTTCCATGCAAGTAGTAACTTCTAGCAATGTGTGCAAGGACAGTAAGGGAAGAATTTGTGGGCAACGAGATAGGAAATTCCTAGCACCATTCTAAATGAATAACACTTTTCAGCCTTTTCTATTATGTGATTAGAAAGAGTTAAATGAGCATGATGGCCATGGAAATTTCATAGGCACTAATGTTTTCTTCTCCTTCTGTGTTGAATGACCTTGTGATAGAAGAGAAAGAACAAACATCAAAAGTACCTTTTAACTTTGCAATTCTTTCTAAATTTCTTTAAACTTATAGGCTATACTGCTGGCTTTCACACATCAAAGCATACAGGAAAATCAGGGTCACTCAGAAAATTATTTCTTACAGTTTAATAAAATATGCATGTGAATCATATGACCTGCCAGAGAAATTATTTATGTGTTAATGTAATGTTGTAACATTAATTATAGACTTTAATTTCTTCCTTAGTACCTTCTTTACCAGTAAGAATAGTACTGGTTCTAAATTGGGGTTGAAACATACGTTGTATCACCAAAGCTTAAATTATTTCCACACTTAATTGCTTTTTTGCTTCCTTTAGATAACAAACTTTTCTTTTTTTCTCCTCTTATTACTATCAGTATTTGGGAAAAATGGGAGCAACTGAGATCTTTTACCTTTAACTCAGAGGATTCATGATGGACCATTTTCAATCTCACTCTTCTACACTGTAATTGTCTGTACATTCTGTATTTGCTAACAGTTGCAGAAATACCTATTGCTTGTTTTTTGTGAATGAATTAAACAGCTTTTATGTATGGCCACTATTGTAAAATACTTAATTGCATAGGATTGGTTCCTTGGAATTTCTTTCCTTAGGGAAATTCCTACCTCTTTTTCTATGGTATACATGCAATTAAAATCGTGTATGTGCTAGCACAAGGACATGTATATGGAGTCGAATCTTCTGACTTACAATTCATATAAAGTCCTGTAGCAATTCTATAGTTCAATTCTAAATTTTCTAGAGGTAATGAGAAAAAAGAAATTCTTTTCTCAACTACCATGCAAACTTTCTATATGGTCTTTGCAAATCACCTACTTGTGTCTTAGTCTTCCCAAATGTAAATCTGAGGCCTAGCTTCATTAAAGTTGCTTAAAATCATTCAAGGGAAAGTGCTATTTTACAAATATTTTTATTAAAAGTATTTGCTTTTTTCTGTGTACATTGTTTTGACTTCTAACATTTCCTTTGTTACTTTTACATTCCTGTACTATAGCCCAAGGTAGATTAAGAAGAAAAGTAAATAACAGAGCCCATTTGGCATTACTGGTATATAATCACAGAATCAACCAGGTTGGAAAAGACCTCTGAGATCATCCAGTCCAACCCTTGATCCAACACTGCCGTGGTTACTAGACCATGGCACTAAGTGCCACATCCAGTCTCATAAAAACCTCCAGGGATGGTGAATCCACCATCTCCCTGGGCAGCCCATTCCAATGTCTGATTACCCTCTCTGTAAAAAATTTTTTTCCTAATATTCAACCTAAACCTCTGCTGACACAGCTTAAGACCATGTATTACTCATTACATTAAATATGTCTGCCTTACTTTCCTTAAATAAATGCCTCTTTTATCTTCTTAAGTGTCTACCTGTCCAGTATCTCAAAGATTTTTTTAGTGACAATAATGCTGGGGTTATTATTTTTTATAAAATTATTTATTTTTTTCTCTCAAAGTCAAATGGTTCCCAGCTGTACTTCTGATACTGTCACAGAATAACCTAAACCCATAAATCACTAATGGCTAATGTATTTTCTCTAGCCAACATGCCATCTTTCTTGTATTTTATCCTGGCATCGATGCTATCTCATGGAAGTGATTTTCCAGTTGCTCCACATTCAGTGAGTCTGCATCCAGTCTTGGTGGAACTCAGTGACATCAAAATGCCACATGAGGCTTTTTTGTCATGAATATTCAGAACTTGGAGCTCAAATTGATGTCATGAATCTCATAATAAGCATCTGGCACCTGCACATAACCAGTTTTTGGACTATGCTGGATTTCACTCAGTATCCTCTAAATTTAAAATTAGTGTATATTGTTAGACTTTTGAGTCATACAGTTGCGCAGTTGTTGGGCTTGAGACATGGATTGGAACCTGATGGGCATCGCCAGGTGTGTCACCATCTACATAAGAAAGATATCTTTGTTCTGTATAACACCCTATTTAGAAAATGAATTGAGAAAACACAACATGTTTATCCAAATAGTGCATAAAACCAAATTCCAGAAGTTCAGCTGGTACAAAGTGCATTACAACTGTTACAAAAGTCATGGAGGAGCCATAAAGATATACAAACAACACATGTAGCAGAAAATAACATTTAACTTGAGCTTTCCCTGAAGTTCAAATGAGCCAAATATGAAACTTTTTGGAGATTAGGAATAGGGTTTAATTATACGTTTTCTTACATGTTAGCACTTTTTTGAATCTGTGGGAGAAAAATCTGTAGAATTATGAAAATACCACAGGTATTTTTGGGGTATTGCTGGTTTAAAGGAAATACTGGAAACCAAAGAAAGACTTTTTTCCTGACATTTCCTACAATCAGCATTCTGGGACACTTCAGTTGAATTTCCAAAAGCTCTGGGGGGCTGTCCAGGTTTTGCAGTTCTCCTTCAAAATGTACCGAATGGCCAAACTTTTTTACAATTCACTTGCAGCAGCTAGGATGTTTCCATTCATTACCAATGATATTATGAGGCTTCTTTCTTCACTTATTCATGTCCTATTCATAGATACAGATTCAGATTCTTTATATTACAGTCCATTGAGTAAGTGGTAGAATGTTCACTTCTGTAAAAGATTTTTGATCATTAGGATTCAGGATTAGAATAGTGGAATCCTGAGCTCTAAACCTAAAGAACCTAATGAAGAACCCAGTGATGCAGGAAACGAATGTCTGGGATTGAGGAAAGACAAGAGGATCAGGGCTATCTGCTTGTTTATTTTAATTTATCAGTTTTTCTAATTAAAAACGTCTAATTCTCTCCAGGAATCTGCAACATGCAATCAGATAGCTTCCCTCCTCTCTCTCCTCTTTGTTTGCTGACTCCAGCATGGTCCCATCCCCACAGTCCCATTGCCACCCAAGAAGTGCATGTTGACCCTATATCTTCATGGCTGTCCTGCCAAGTGGCTGCCTGTCTCTGCCCTGTGCCACTCTGCTCTCCAAGGTTGTTAGCTTGGCTCACACTGGCATCACGTCTACAGCACAGATTTCCCAAAAAGGAACTAATTCTGCTCTTCTCACAGGTGGGTGTGTTTCTTTTGTCATCCTGTCCTTGTACCACCTTGCTAGAGGCAGTTAGGCTGGAAGAGGACTGCTAAACATGGTCTAGTGCTGGGGTGGAAAACACGAACAGCAGCAACCTATGAGAGGTATGTTGCATCCACAGAGGCCATGAGCATCACCCTAATCCAGGCTTAAATTTCACCTCTTTTCAAGTTCCTCCACAGCTCATGTTCCCTGTTCATGTCCTGAATAATCTCCTTCAACAAGCACTTGTCTGGGTGTATTATGGAAGATTGGCACATCAGGGCAGCCTCAGCTTTTATTCATTAACTCACAATTCCTCTCATCAGCCCCTCTATTATTCAGGCTTGATCAGACTTCAAGCTGTTGTGTTATTTGCTGGTTTGTAATTGTTTTTTGTTTGTTTAAGATAGCACTGATGCTCTCACCTTTCCCTAAATTTTCAAGTGTGCTATGGTTATACCTCCGTGATCATCCCCACTGCATGTTAAATCTTTCCACATGGTCAGATAATTGCTAATAAGAAATTTTTGCCTAGATGGCCTAAGCAGTGGCATATTTCTTGTGAATCTACTTTGTTTTCCACTGGGAATAAAAACCAAATTTGTCCTCCTATTCTGCTCTCTTGGCTTTC
Source organism: Pipra filicauda (assembly GCF_003945595.2). Classification (NCBI taxonomy): domain Eukaryota; kingdom Metazoa; phylum Chordata; class Aves; order Passeriformes; family Pipridae; genus Pipra; species Pipra filicauda. The sequence goes on along the minus strand of NW_024103496.1, from coordinate 1,773,412 downwards.
TTGATCAAATCAGTTCATTGATTGAGAGGACTGCCTGGTTATATTTACATACAACACATTTCTTTCGTATTCCTCATTATACATATGTAATTATTTTTACATTGCATTCCCAGAGGTGAATGACAACATACAGATACCAGAGATGCTATTCTGCCTCCAGCAAATGCTCTGAGAAGTGTATGGTATTAGTAAGGACCCTGTTTCCTTGGTTACACTTAGCAAATTTGCATGCCAGCATGGTGCTATTCATCATCAGAGACATCTGCAGACCTGTCCACGGAGAGAGGGTTTTGGAAGCGAATAACCTTTGTATTCTTAGCTTCTGCTTTGAATATACAGATGAGGAAAGAATAGTTCTCAATACATTCATAGTAGGGGATAGGCAGGCTGAGAAGCTGAGTCCTGGAGCCTTTGGGGATGAAACTGAACCCTCCATAAGATGCGGCAAAGTATCTGTGAGTGAAGGAGCAGTTCATATGTTTGACTTTAGTGCTGCTTATGAATAACCATGAGATAATTAGAAGCTCTTGCTCAGGCCTTGTGCCCTGGCTGCTGTCTCTTGTTATGCATTGTGATGGGGAGAGGCAGGACTCTGCTGTTGCGTTCTCACACAGTATTCCTGGAACATGAGGTATAAGGGAGATTTTTTTCCCTAGGTGTGTAAAAGTAATGGATCAAGAGTAAGTTAACCTGGCCATAGCGACCAAACTAGCGAAGGCAGACCACTAGAGACTATCCTGGAAACTAAAACTCCTCCTCTCAGACAGCCTATGATAAAAATATTACATGCCTTCTTGAAGGCATGTGTGCCTCAGCTGGATGGGATCAGTCTTGTCCTAGCAGGCCCAGCTTTCCCTATATCCCCCAGGCACAGTGGACAGATGGTGTCTCATTCCTACAATAATCACTGGAAATGGGATTCTCCCCTGAATGAGATATCTGTGTCACTGTATACAAATTCACCTACAGGCCCAGTCCTAGCTGAGTTTCAGGGAAAAATCTGAAGCCAAGGTAAGCATTTATTTAATTTATCTTTTCAGGATTTTTTTATTAAAAAAAGTTTATCATCTCCATTGGTGACTTACAGCCAATGAGTATGCCACTCGCTGAATAAAAGCTCTGTTAACTTTCAAACTGGACAAGGCCAAAGAGGGTACTGAGGTGCCTGGAAATGGATGAAGATTCACGGAAAAATTCCTGAATGTTAAGCAACGTAACACGTAGCTTCATTTCCAAACCAGGAAAAATATTAGTGCAGTTTCCAGTAACACATTAGAAATGGATTGAACAGTAAGTCAGTAATCCAGACACATACAACTGAAGACAACATAAGCTGCAAGTTAATTAAAATGATGCACCAGCTGTTTTCCAAGTTGTTCCAGGACATGAGTTCATTAAGTTCCCACCAGTGTGGTATCACAGAGAGTTCTACGCGCAGAACGTCCAGATTCTGTGGTGGTGCACTGAATTCCAGTTTGGGCAGCAAGTGCTGAGCTAATGCTTAGCGTTAAGCTAAATGTCTCTGTGAAATGCTCTAACGGGGGTGTTACAGTTCAAAATCTAATGCCCTAACTGTGCATGTGTGATGCTAAGAGGAAGATGGGATGAGCTGATGGGTCTATATAGGCTTAGCTGGAAAAGTGCCTTCCTGATCCCCCGAAGCAACATTGTCCAGTCTTCACTCTCTGTGAAGGAGGAAAGAGGTCTCCTAGACATGCAAATGCTTAAATCACCACAGGAAGGATAAAAGCAGGCCAACTCCCCTTTGCTTCAAACTGGCTAATAGGAAGTATGAATTTTTACCTATCTCCTTTTCGAAGGGCTCTCCTGCCCCTTGGTCTTCACCTGACTCAGCCTGATTAAATCTTGGCACCTAATGAAATGGGGAGAGGGGTTTTGAGATAAGCTTTTTCAGAACAGTACTTAATGGTTTTAGCCTGGGAAGAGTGAAATGTTTTTTGTGATTTACAAAGGAGATTCTTATCAGTGTAGAAATTAATTACCTTTCCTAAAGTTTTGATATTTTTTCTCATACTGCAAATTAAGATATGGGGAAACTTATTGTCAATGCAGTGTTGTTTGGCCAGGGTGCCCTTCAAACTGTCACTAAGGACAAATGCTAGGCTGATGTATCCAATTTAAATTGCAAAGAAACTAATTTTAAGGTATAGAAACATTTTCAATCCTGGCATTTGGCTGATCTGTGGAGTTGCATTGGTAGGTGCCTTGAATGAGTGCTGCTTCAAGCAGCAGTAGCTGTGGGTATCAGGGCATCCAGCTGTGAAAATAGATCTGCATGGCAGAGTAATGATAACTGGTACTCAGGGAAGTCTGTTTATCTTGAAGAATCCCAAAGCAATTTGTGGTTGGTGAGGACCAGAGCCAGGTGTACTGTAACCAAGACACTGATACCGTTTCTGTCTCTGCTGAGGGCTCATCCATCCAAACTAGGTTATTCTTTTTGTCTCTGTCCCTCATTGGGTGCTAGACATCTCGCTTCTCCTGCAGTATTTTCTTCCTTAACACGTCTTTTATTTCCTAGATTAGTCAGACCAAGAGCCAAGATCCTAAATCCCAGCTCTGTACAAATTTGCAGGGGTCAGAGCCAGCCCCAGAGCTAAGACTTAACTGCTTGCACTAATCACCAGCCTGAAACCATACGGGAGACCTTCAGACTCTGGTGAGACAGGTTTCATTATTAATTTTAAAAAATGTGGTCTTTTTATTTGATTTTTATATTTTTTCTTGGTTTCAAGATCTTCTTTGTGAATTTGGGAGCTTTTTTCATTATAAATGAAATGGAAATTTTCATGTGATCTCCAGATGCCAGAAGAGACTGTTGTGTCTGCTATAGGGAGATTCTTGATAGAATCATGAGAATGGGCAGCTGGATACATGGGCCTATGAAATTATTTTAATCATAACAGGTTCCTGGTAGACCCCCTGTGTTAGGCACTGTAATTCCTAAAGAATTTACAGGCACATATACTCTGCTTTAGAGTATCTCTGTTCTTTCCCTGTTTGATAAACGAAAATTATCATTTGGGCATGCATGTAAATTCTGTGCCAAGGAAACAAAATAAGCTTGGCTTTGAGTTCAAGCATTGTGCTTCCTGGGCCAAGGGAAGAAGACGAAAATGAAAACTTGAAGGATTCCAGCAAATCTCCTGAACTGAAACAGTTGTTTGTTGTTGAGTTTGTTGTTCAAAATTCTACATCAATACACACATTAATGTTCTCGGCATCTGGACTAAAGAGCTGTTTAAAGCCCTTGGCTTAATCCAAATATACGGAATTAAATGCAGAAAGCATAGTTCCACAACTTTTAACTTTTTTGTTTCCGGCCAAACACGAATCTTTAGTTCCTGGCTGATAGTCCTGCCGTGAAGCCATTTGCTCAGCTGAGTACAGGCTTCTTGGGGCTGCACACATGCGTGTACATTACACATTACCCTAGTCCTCTGCACTCTTTCCTGTCCGTGTGAGACATCGCTGGTGTGTTAATGATGCTATTGGTCCCCTTAGAGTTGTATGGAAGAGAAAGAGAGAAGGAGAGAAAAAAAAAGTATGTGTAAAGATAGGAAAAGGGGCTAAAGATGTGTGTGCATGTGTGTGTGTGTGTAACATGATAACTTGTGCACCTCTGAGAATATGAACTCTAATCAATGGGAGGTGTTGACACTAAAAAGAGAAAAATAATTTTATTAAAATTATATTTGAATGAGAAGTTCTGGAGTTAGAAATCAAAATTCTGTGAAGTCTTAGTCCATGAACAAGGACAGAACACATAATTCAATTAAAGGAAATTCAGTTTAATCTATCAAGCAACCTAGTGGTAGTGATTGTGTAAATAAGTTTTTCATCCTGCTCTTTTCAACTTCAGGGCAGTAGAAACTAAACAGTGAAAATGTGATGGAACATATTGGTAGTATTTCTGTCCTACTGGCCTACAACTTCTTAAGTGTGTGGGAGCTCAGCTTTGGGGTGCTATGGAGATACAGAGTGCATACTGGCCATGCCTTAAGACTTTCAACCCCCCTCTAAGAAATACATTTTCATGTACCATTTAATATTCTTTTTAAAAACATGACAGGAAGCATAGCTACATTGAGCTGAAATTAGTTTACATAAATGAGGTATGCCCAAGTTAGCTCTTCTCCTTTCTCCCATAGAGGCCGTAGAGAGCTATTTTTCTTTTTATCCTTGCAAGTCATCCAATTCTGGAATGTACAGAGATTAAAACAAATTTAATGACTGAAAGTCCTCTATGCGTGTTTATCTGTATTTTCTAAGTTATGTTGACTTCTCTGAGTCACAGGAAACTGGAAAATGAAAATGTATGGATGGATACAATACTCCATGCTGCCCTTAAATTTTATATTAAGCATCTACTTTTCAATCCAATCACAGAAGATAATGAGCTAGTGGAATTTTGATGTGACCTGGTATGGTCATTCCTGGGTAATATTAAGATACATATAAAATATTTGAGGAAAAGACTTTAAACCAAAATAAGAAGTCATAATATATACAGCTCGTCCAGTACACACCTAAAACAGTCTTGTAACTGAGGAGCCTGTGCCAGCAGTGAGAAGGGCAATGTAGAAAGTGTGTGTATATCTGTGAATACATATTTGTTCTCAAGGGAGAGGCAAGTACAAAATTAAAGTAAATCTGCTTCAGAGCCTGTTAGAACCCAGTTTTTCATAAAGGTCTGAGCCTTAATTTAGTCAAATTAATAAAAAAATCACTACTTTGAGATATCAAGAAATCAGGTAAATCTCCAATGGCTTCATTGTTGCTTCATTATACTGAGGATGGGCTACGACCCAGCACACTGAAAAGTGACTTCCTGGTGGATGGAATCCTGGCTAACAAACAGGTGCTCTGGGATGAAGGCAGGGCTCTCCACCGTTACCAACCATCTTGATTTAAACTTTGGATTAAGTAGAAAAAGATGGAGAGAAGTGCCTTTTTGTGTGAAGCAAAGGAAAAAAAAAGGGGACTGTTAATTGCATGCAATCCAGCTGGAATGATAAATATCTAGTACAAGCTTTATTTTCTGGGTAGGAGTCTGAACACAAACCAGGGACACACATTTTTCTTGTTAAATTCTCAAAATTCAACACCTCTATTTTACTGCAAGAAACACAAGTATTTATGTTTCCCATTAAAAAATAAGCTGTTTGGGCTCCCATACATTTGAGAAAATGCTTTTCCCTTGGTTTCCATTAACTAAATTGATGTAACAGTGCTGTTCTCTGCCTCTATGTTTTACCAGTTTTCAGGCAGGCAGTAGCAAATCCCGCTTCCAATTAGGTCTCTGAGAGAGCCCATTTGCTTGCTCAGTTTGTGATTAGGCTGAGGTGCTCACCTAAAAACCTGTCGCACTTTGTTGGATCAGATTTTGCAAGGTGCTCGTGTTTCTACAAGTTTAAGTTTCCTGGGAAACAGGAGGCAGTTAAGTTTGGGCATGATGTTGATGAGAGGAAATGCCCCAGATTAACATGGCAGGTGTCGAATTCAAGACTATTTGAAGGGCATATGAAGTTAATACAATTAAAACATTAAAAAAAATTAGATTTTTTTCCAACTTTTCTTAAAGTTTCACCACATTTTCTTTGGGATATTTTCTTCATGTATCATCAACAGAATTTGAGGGAGAGCTGAGAATTTTTTATAAGATCATGACAAATAACCTGAAAATTTCTAATTCAGTGGCAGAGAAAGTATTGTAACAGAAACTATTAACAATGAAAGATCTATCTAACAATATTATAGAACAACCAAATGGTTGATTTTAAAAGCAGAAAGGAAAATACTGTGGGTTTGCTTCAAGACAAATATTTCTGCTTTATGCATGCTATAAAAATGTATCCCCTTCTGGACAAAGTAACCAGTTCTTTAAAAAGACCTGGATTTTTTTTGCAGTCTCTAAATCTTTCTTTTTTTTTAATGACCTCCATACCACAATTTTTGCCTCCAAGCAGTAATTAACCACTCTGCAAGTCACCATAAGTAAGACAGAAATGAATTACACTTAAAAAATAATTTGTAGCATTAATATAGTTTAAACCAAATAATCAGACTTGTACTACTGCACTCTTATGCTTCTCAACTATAAATGTTATGAAATTTTCAATAGCTTTCAGTGTCCTGTATAACAATTGTGCTTGAAAAAACTGCAAAGCCTGAACCAGCAAAGGAAGTCTAAAATGAGTAGAACTGTCCTTGAACACACGTTAAAGTAGTTTACATTTATTATCCAGGCAAAGCGACGCTTCATGTAACTTTTTTTTTCTAGCGTCTTGCATAAAATGATGGGAAAATATGCAAATAAGATTAAGCATCTTGCATTGCATTTGATTGTATCTTGCAACATCTTAGGGGTGGAGAAAATATGAGGAATGCCATCATCCAATTTTCCCTCAGGTTTCTAGTTAACCAGCAGAATGTCTTCATGCAGAGCTTGATTCTTTCACTTAGGCTGGTACCAGCTGGGAGTAAATCTATTCAAGTCAACAAGACCTCCCTCAGGCATACAGTGCTTAAAGAATGGAAGGCTGCTCATCCTATCAGTTTACAGACACAAATCTTTCAGTAAGTTTGTAGTAAATCTCCTTGCTTCTGAGATATGACCTGCTTTGTTTCACAAATACCTAGCAATATCTTCACTGTGTTTGCTTTATATCAGCTTGAATAGCAGTAGTTTTTATCAGGAGCTTTTCTCTGACATCACCTTTGCCAAATGACTTGGATTTGCATGACCAATATTGCCAAATTAGAACAAACTGCACAACTTTTGTATAAAATGATCAGAAAATTGATCAAAATTGGCAAAGTGTGACATATCTTATTATTTAAATCTCTGCTAAATTTGCTGAAGTAAGATTCATTTGATATAAATGCTAATAGAGAACTGTCCCTTTTTACATCAAGAAAAAATACACTTTTAATTAGGAATTGTGAAGCAGTGTGATTAAAATGTTTTATATACTTCTAAGTACGTATCTTGAGGTCTGAAAATAAGGGCTATCTATGCATTTGTTATGTCCAAATCCACTAAACCAGTAGAAAATAGATTAACAAGAACAAACCTTTAATCTACTGGAAATTACTGTGTAATCAACACTGCTAAGAGAATACAAAACCTGAGATACAATAATGACAAACTGACTTTAAAGACCAAAGAAATTAATTAAAAATAATTTTTATGGGCATCAACACAACATTAGAGTCAACTTTTTGGCTTATATTACGTTCATCCAAGCTGGAAATATTTCTGGGTGAAATTCTGAGGAAATTCCCACCTGCTGTCTACCTTCATATTTGGAGTAACTATATGCACCACAACAAAATTAGGTAGATTTACCTCAAAGTAACTAAAATCAAATTCTTGACTGTCTAGTCAATCTAAGTTGAAACGGGGCACTGAGAAGCATTTGGCTATGACATTCAGGCAGAGTGATCCACGGCCGACTTTGCATTCTGCATGCATGTGTATGTTCTACCTTGTATGGTACCTAGGTGTCCCCCGTGTAGGCATATATTTATTTCTTCCATGTTAGACCATATGAGAAATTTTGGTGGAAAAAAAAAAAAAAGAAAAAAGATGATGTGTTATTACGACAGGTTTTCCAGGCAGAAGGGCCATATTGTATTCAGTTAGTGAGAAAGGACTGAAGAGCAAATGTGACACTCCAGGGTTCTGTAAGACAGTCTGGAAGCCATAAGCATTTTCCAAGACTATTGCACCAATATAGCAACTCTATCCTACTTCTTTTATCATATTATTCTTACTTTTGGTTGGTTTTAGATGACAAAAAAACCCCAAACATGTCTCAGACATTACTTTGAGGGTGCAAAGGTACAAGGATATTATGTTAGCTATTCTGCATCACAGGAACTCTACCGTGTTTAAAAAGAAACAGGTGGGAGACAAAGAAGAGGACTAAAATGTGAAGTGGAACACTCTTTTTTTTCTACTTAGTCTCCCTTCATACAGCTTTCTCTGTTCTCCTCTTTACTCCTTTTTTTTTTTTTTTTTTATTTTCTGAATTTCCTTTTCCGCCTGTTGTCCTCTCTTCTCACCCTTGCAAGCCTGACACTGGACTTGTGGAGGAGGGCTGCCATCAATAGCCGTGCGACCTGCCTCAGAGGACCAGCCTCATCCCTCTTGCAGGGCTGGCAGCATCAGGAAATCCAGTACCCAGGAGCAGCAGTAGAAGCAAACAAACAAAATGCATAAATTCATGAGCTGCGCTAGTGATTCCTCTGAGAAACAGTCAGAACCCACGGGTAGGGACACAGAGATCTCAATCTGCGGTTGGACATCTCTGTGCCCATTTAACCCGATGTGAAGGCTAGATCAGGAGCAGGAGAAGAAGAAGATCAGGAGTTCACCTGATGAATCTGTAAGGGTGGTAAAGCAGTCTGCATTTAACACAGAATGGTACCAGTTGAGGTACAAAATTGTACTGACTACTTAGTTTGAACCTTCTCAGGATGGGACTTGGGGGTCATTTCTGCCTTTTGGTTGTCTGGGTAGCGTGACAGCCCCAGTGTTTGACATCTGCATAAAGCATCTCTGAAAAAAAAGTTTATTTTTAACAAAACTTTACTTCTATGCACAGAAAAGGGACGACACAATAGCATATTTCCCTCCCCCTGCTTGCTTCCACTGCTGGCTATGGGAAGAAGCCTTCTCTTTTTTGCTGGGTGCCCCTGAGCATGTGTTGAAAACCCAGTTCCTGCATATCTCCAAGTATTTCAGTTTTCTCTTTGTTCTTGGGTTCTTCCTGGGAAAGGTAAATCTTACTGGATTTCTGTCAGGCAGATGGATTCTTCAGTTATTGGCTGCTTGTGTTATTCTCTCCGAAGTTTCCTTTAGAACCTTAACTTTGGCATTGTCTCATTTCCTGCTTGTTTCCCACCAGGACTTGCCTTTGATTTAGCAGGTGAACTTAGGGGCAGATCATGTTTAAAAAATACATACAGGTGCCTTATTCCCCACCAAAGCTTCAGGAGGAGTGTTCTTGCACCTCCCTGTAATGCTTAGAGGGGTTTTTGAAATTAATTGCTGCTCCTCCTTGGCTAGTTTGGCTGCCCTCTTGCCTGCAGCTGTCTTACAGCTCTGAAAGCCAAGGACAACCCAGAGAAAAACAAACAACAGGAATGTTTTGTTGGCTTGTAGTTTAAAATAATTGCTTGGCTTAGACCTTCTAACAACCTCCATCATTAACTTTTGGGAGTGAGCTTTTTGCCTTAAATCCAAACACATGCTCACATACTCTCTGGGAAATTTGTGACAACCTACAGAGATGACATGACCTTCTGCTAGGGATGAATAATTTTTGAATAGAAATTATAATGGCACTGAGTGAGTTGTGCTGAGGTCGCGTACATAGCGTTACTCATGATGATAACAGCATCTGAAACCTTATCATTACATTTTTTTGTTCATAAATATTTTAGCAATAATTTGTGGCATTTTGCACTCAATTTTTCACATACTCAGAATCAAAGATTGCTAGTAACAAGACAGTGAAGCAAAGGGCAGTGAAGCTGCCATTCCCCATCTGGTATATGTATTCCTTGATTTTGCGTTCCCTGAGTATCCGAAGAAACAGGCAGTTATGGCTTATATGGTAATGACATCCTGAGATGGGGCTGAAGTGGGCTACACTGGAGACAATGATCTACTGCATAGCCAACAGAAACCACTTAAGAATACATTTCACACCCCTTTGTCTTATAAGAAGGCCGTAATTATGACCTGCTTACCTTAGAGCAGGATTGATGAGATAGAAGCAAAAAAAAAACAAACAGAAAAGAGCTTTTCACTTTCTGTTGAGGAGAGGAGAAAACAAGAGCAATACATCAAGAGCAAGGCGCATGCAAATGTACAGTAGGATATGAGAAAATGTTACCCTGCCTAAGGTCATCTAGTCACTGCCGTGTGCTAGATTTACTTCTAATTTTTCAACCAAGAAGTTTAAGCTTTTCTTCTTTATATTACTGTCCTGGTTTTGGCTGGGATAAAATTTTCTTTCTAGTAGCTGCTATAATGCTGTGGTTTGGATTTAGGATAAGAATAATGTTGATAACACATTGATGTTTCAATTGTCACTAAGCAGTTTTTACACTAAGTCAAGGACTTTTCAGCTTCTCGCATTATTCCACCAGCTAGTAGACTGGGGGTACAAGAAGTTGGGAGGAGACACAGCCAGGGCAGCTGATCCAAACTGGCCAAGGGGTTTTTCCATGTTATATGACATCATGCTCAACACATAAACTATAGGGGAAGTGGTCAGGCACTGCTGCTCAGGAACTGCTGGACATCAGTTGATGGGTGGTGAGCAATCACTTGTTTTCTATATTTTAATTTTATTATTATTATCCCATCCACTTCTGTCCTATTAAACTGTCTTTATCTCAGCCCATAAATTTTACTTTTTTCCCCCCAATTCTCTACCCCAGCCCACTGGGGGTAGGGGGAAGTGAAGGAGCAGCTGTGTTTAGCTACCTGCCCGGTTAAACCATGACACTTACTAAGAGAGCTGCTTACCTAAAAATAAACAAGCAAGGAAACAAACAAACCCCAAGATTTCTTCTCGTCTCTAATTATCTTCATTTTTGTGTTCATCTTTACAACAAAATACTCATGATTTTTGGTAGGCATTTAACTTGGCAGTAACGTTAATATGTGCACGGCCCCAAGTCGAGCCCTGTTGCATTAAGCGGTATGTCAAACACCACATATCTCCAGAATTCTCGCAGTCAAATATATAAGGGAAAAATAAGTGGATGAGATATAAATGAGCTAGGATAAGAGTGCAGCAAGGAGCTGTTGCTACTGTTTGCAGTACCTACTCATAACTAGGTTTTACTTTATTACCTGTAGAATTGAAATTAGGACTTTTTGGAAAAGTTTTATTAGGGATGACATCTTGGCTCCATAGTTCCTTATTGGAAGCTCTTTTTTACAGGACTTCTCTGCAAATCAGGAATAATTTTGCTCTTATATCTTAAAATTGGTGTGCATATCTATTCCAGTGATTTAACTATAGGGAAAGAACCCCAGTAGAATATAATATGTCTGATGCATTAGGTTAAAACCAGTTAACAGAGCCCAGCTCCCAGTTTGTTGGGACATCCTGTAGATTGCTTGTGAACAATCTGCAGACTACTTGCATGAATTGCTCATGAAACAGTTTTGGACAGAGAGGACTTCAGGCTAAAGTCAACAAAGCCTTCCAACCCGAAAACCACTAAATATGCAATTTGGTAGAAAATATTTGTATTTTATTTTAAATTTTGCGCTTATAAACACTTCTCAGTTGCAGTTTGGTAAGAGCTGTGATAACGTATACTTCTTGGGTGACAGCTCAAGCATATGTTTTGCTTTGTTAGGGGCTTTAGTCTTGTTAGATTTCAATGAAACAGCTATTAAAGATTGTCCTATATTATTAGCAACAAAGGAATGGATTAAGTAAAAGTGTAATGCTGACAATATTTCATTTTTATAGCAAGGAAATAAAACATGGGAAAGAAGGAGTACAGAGGCTACAGTCCTGACTATGAGTTCCATAGGCTCTCCTGTGGGTCTCAGAATAGGTCTTGAATGACACTATAAAATTCTGTAAGACGGACACTATTTCTTAGAGTTTTCCATATCTACAACCATGATAGCTGCTTTAATCTCTGATTAAGGAATAGGCTCTACAGAGCATCCTCTACCTAGTTGCAAAGTAGGCATATCATACGATGACAGAAAAGCATCAGCAGCATATTTGGGTCAACTTCACACTATGACTTATTAAACCTTTTATAAAATAAAGCTCAAAGACCTTATTAATATCAACAAGGTGTGTTATAGTCACTCTTAATGGCAGGGATTAACCTTGTCATGGTTTGCTGCTTTCGTTACAGTGCTAACAGCGAGCTAGGCTTATCATTCTGTTCACTATACTGTATCTTTACTGAGTGCAACGAATGAGTGATTTGGTCTTATTCACAGCAGCGAAATGATATTTTAGGATTTCAACTTTCAGGATATTATGAATTTCTTCTGCAAACCATGGATCTAAGCCTTGAAATACTGTGGCTAATCAATTCTATTAATTTATTGTAGAAGCAGTGAAACAAATTTTCTGACCTCTTATGTATTTCTCTAGTTGTGAACCAGCCAGCAGAACTGTGGGGACATAATGGACCTTCTGGTTACAAACCGAAAACAAAACTGGAATATTGAGCTAATGTTGAGCTACGAATTTAGGGGTAAATTCTAGTCTCAGTTGAGGAATGTGAAGGAGATTTATTTCAATATCCCTGAAATCCCTATTAGTGGTATTCAGTATCCCTTTTAGTGAATTGTGCTGTATTAAAACTGGGAGAGCAGGAACAGGACTGGAGCAGACAGTGTTTTGGAAAAAGGCTACTACTCCAGAGAAAACAAAATAACCCCAACACTTTTCTACAGCTTTCCACCATTGAAAGAATGCTCCTGTTTATTTCAGACATTAATCAGCTTGTCAGTATGAAGTTGGTCAACTAAGGCACACTATAACATTTTAAAGTACAGACAGTAAACTCCAGCTGCACCTTCCCAGAAAAGTGACCATATTCCCTTAAAATCTAAGAGATTAAAATATTATTTATTTATTTATACTTTATTATTTTAGGTTTTTCACCTGTGAACCTTTCCTCATGCCAGGGGAACCTCTCGAGCCTGACTTCTTCCATTAAACTAGTTTAATGGGACAAGTTTCCATGGGACAGGTGAAAATACTAAAAACCTCAGGGACTCAGATAATACATGCCTTTTTAAAGTAGACTGAATAACTAGAGAGAAAAACCTGCTACAGCAGTGGATCTTAGTGACTCTAATTCACATTATGTTGGAAACTAGGACAATTAATGGTTTAACATAATGACAGAACATGCAGAACAGTCTCAAGGATGGCTCAATAGATTCACTTCAAAGTCAGGCAGAATCCACATCCGGGAAGAGATAATGACTTTGTCTGCAGTTTCCCTGAAGTGAGTGTTTAAATAATTTTTTTCTTCCTTAACAGCTGGGGAAGAAACTCAGGGGACTTGCTGTGTTTGAACCAAATCTCAAGGTGATCCGTTTCAATGCAGCTAGTAAAAGATGTCGTAAATACAAGGAGGAGATTAACGTGTCTTTTTATAAAGGGGGCAGGAGAGGTAAAAAGGTATTCCCAGTGCAGGAGTTCCTCACTGTAGTCTGCCAGGATGCCTCAAAGTGTGTAAGACCTCCAACCATACACACAAAGTGACCCTCTCGTGTGTGCACCCACTCTGTCCTCTCCTACCAGGCATGAATTCTTCTGCATTTTGTTTAACTTGACTTTATAATTTATTTTACCTTTGTATGTTATATCAATCTATTTCTGTCTGTCATTTATAAATTATTTGGAAACAGGATTTCAAAAGGGAGGTTCAAGTATCAAAGGCAGAGTTATGACCCTATATATCAGATAAAATCCTATTGCCATGTACATGTGTGAGATGTATGTAGGTATGGATGCCCAGCTGCCATTCATCCAGGTAATGCTCTGAGTAACACACAGGTTCACACCCCACACGCAGTCAGAACTGTGCACAGGAATGAAGAGGGTGTGCAACTGGACCTTCATAGGAGCTCCAGAGAGGTGTCTTCTGCTGTTGAAGATCTGAAAACTGTGGCTGGATGAAAAAATTGCTCTGGTCCTGACAGCACAGGTGAAAGAACTGCAGGTCAGCTGCCGAAGTGTGTAATGGTTATACTGGTTTGTCAGGAGACTTAGAGCCAACTCGTTCCTACTTCTGAGCAAGTTCTAAGAAATATCTAGATCTTCCAGGGAACTGATCCTGTCCAAAACCGCAGACTACTTTCAAGCGCTTTGTTTCGGTTATCCTGATAACTGTTTATCTACAGGTTATGGTTTTATGGTATTTTTGTTTTGTCTTGCTTTGCTATTTTTTCCCTCCTGCTCCATTCCAATTTGAACCATTTTAGTGAAGTGAAGGAGTGAGACTTAGATTTTCTTTCTCCAGCTGAGATGGAAAAACCACCAGGGAATACAGGGTGCCTCTTGAAGTTCTTGTGCTTTTGACTCCAGCTATACCCTAATACTCAGAATGTTTTGATCTATGCTGGGCAAGTGCCGGCAGTTAGAGTTGGCCTAAATTCAAGGAAACAGCAGATAAAATGCCCCATCAGCTCTCTTATGCACCAGCTAAAGGTATCAGTGAACCTTGTCCTATTTTCTCATTTGTGGACATCCTTTTATGCATATTCATCCTGTTTGGACTGCAGAGACAGGAAGAAAATCTAATGTGTCTTTGAAATTTAACCCAGTGCACTTCAAGAGGTATCTGGAGGAATGGCTTGTATCTCTTGCAGAAACAAAGGTATTTAAAATCCTTGTTAATATGGACACAGTGAAAACTGGCATGATTTCCTTTTTGCTTATGTTTCATGTTTCAGCTCAGCTCTAAGTTTGGGACCATGGTGTTGAGGTAAAGTGGGACCCCAGGGCAGATAGCTGACAGTAAGTCACTACCTGTCTCCTCTGCAGAAAGATCTGAGGTTCCAGGATCACTTATGTAAGAAGGCAATTCAAGTCCTAAATCTGAATTCTCCCTGAGGATTTGAATCCTTTTCCTCTCTGAACACAAATGAGGAACTAAACTGAAAGTGAGTAATCAGAGATGTCCCCAGTGAGGACAAAATTATTTTAATGTAGTCCAGAACGCTGTGAAAAAAAAAGAAAGAGGCTATGACCTGTGTGTTGAGTATATCAAGAGAAATTCTAGAAGAACCTGCCACTGTGTTGGGATGTAACTGACCCAAGAAAAGGACACTAATGGAGCAGAGAAACAAGACCCTCTCTCAGTGATTAGATTAGTTGGGTTAGCAAGTTGGAGGGTACATGATGATGCTATCTTGTGTGGAGGCCCCAGAAGTTGGCTCCTCAGCATGTGTTCACTAGGAGACCCAGGAGGTAGCTGGGATGAGTCATCCCCACTTCTGTCGGAAGCACCCACTATCAGGCAAATCTGCACCTTTTACGCTTTTGAAGCCCAAAGCTCGGCATCACAGCAAAATTAAGAGAGCTGAAGACCCAGTTCATGTTTAGCTTAGTCTACAGATGAGTGTCTCCAATTTCAGTTCCTTTATTGGTGTGCTGAGCTTGCTCAGCTCTGCTGACGGTGATACCACATAGCGAGGCATTGCTTCTGTGACCAGTCTCACACTGTGGTCATAATGTTTGACATCATGCACATTCCCATTTTGTCTGTGTTCCTGCCTCTTTTAATGAGGTTTGATGTTACTTCATAGAGTGAAGCTATTTCACCATAATAATGACTAAGATTTTCCTGCTAAGGGGGAAATAGTTGCCTTTTTTAAAGTTCTGAGGAAATCTCTTCTATGCCATATTTTTACCAGGGAAGGAGTAAGTCCTGCTTTATTTCTTTTTCTTCTGAGTAATTAAGATTAGGAATTTTCATCTATGCATATATAGTAAGTCTTGTTTCCAATCCCACTTATTACTTCTAGTTGTCAAAAGTGATTATAAATTAAATAAGCATGTGTGTCCCCCACATTACAATGACTGCATCCTTAGAACTTCTCTGTGCAGCCTCAACACTGATACACAGAAGGAGAGACTGAGGCACAGAGAGGGCAAGTGGCTTGCGGATTCAGATAGATCCAGACATGAATACCAAATCTACTGAGTCCCAGTTAAGTGCCTTGGGTGTGAAATAGTCCTTCTTTTATGGACATTACAGCTGTGATTTCCAATGAAGCTTGCAGAACCTACTTATGCCAATCTGTAAGATTTGAGCACCTAAATCCTTTAGTACCTTTGAAAATCCATTTGAAAATACCTTCTCATGCTTTTTTTGGTATAAAATACTGTCTTTTCTATTTCCCCTCTAGGATTATACCTGTTATTAAAGGTAGCTCTAAAGTTTAAAAATCTCTGTTTTTTTCTAACTTGGAATATAGCTTCTAAGTTCCAATATTTGACTGTCTAGTAGACTGTGTTCAGCTGTCTTTCACTGCCACCACATTGTGTAATAACTTTTAAGTCCTGTATCCCATCTCAGAAGGAATATGCTCTTACATAAATAACGGTGTCACCACATTGGGGGTAATGTTGTTGAAAAATCTGTGATGTGAGTATTTAAAGGAAGGAGTTTGGATTGCTGAGAAATCTGTCTGTTATTTACCCAGCCAGTGTTCCAGCAGAGAGATGCTGAACAGAACTGCTGTGCTACATAGCTAAAAAGAAATGGAGGGAGCAAGTCATCCAGCAAGTCTAGATATTGCAAAAATCAGATGGGCATCGGCTGTTTGGTATTTTCCTTCTTGAACTGAGAGCAAATTATTTTCTGAGTTGCAGTAGGTGGAAGAGAAATTACTGGGGAAGCACAGAGTACATTGTACTGTACAATAAACTGTGTACATTTTAGGGCAAACTCCCAGGCCCCATATCCTTCTCCCCCTCTACACACAGTCTGAGCTAGGTCAGCAGAACTTCAGCAAATGTTACAGCCTTTCCTGTTTGCTTTGCACTGCTAGTATACTTCTGCATTGCAAAACCTTGTATCTTCTTGAAAATATCCTTTGGGGAGGGGAGCAGGAAATCCATATTCCTCTGTTTGGCAGAATCACTTTGATGTCTCCTCTCCTCTCCTGTCATGCTCCTGTCTGTGTGAGGATAAAGGCACTGCAACTGGAAAAGTGAGATAAATAGCGTAAGGAGAAATCATTATAAACCTCAGTGCTTGAGAGGTGCATTCTCAGAAATATGCCAATCATAAAACCTGACCAGGCCTGAAAAATAAAATCCCTCAAATAATAATATAGGATCTCCATGGGCCATTTTCTTATGCCTCTTCCACAAGCATGGAGCATTAAAAGATTGAAAACTCCTTTTCACTTCGCTCCATACAACCTGAAAAACCATACAATATGTTCCACATGCATTTATAATAATAAAATGCGGAATAAAAGAATTTTCCTTCTTGGGATTGTGCAGAAAATGAACCTTGTCCCTGCAAAACTAAATACAAATAAAAGGAAGAGGGGGACAACCATAGTATAAGCCCATGTATTCTTGCCACTCCTCTTCTGAATGATAAGCTGGAAAAGTGACGAAAATGGATACTTTCTCCTGTGTTCTGTGGGTGGTGCATATCTACATTTATATGTAATTGAAGTGCGAGTCATATAATTTATACGGGCAGTAAGCCTCTTACAGGCAGGCCCAAAGGCTTCCTTTCTTTTCTGAGATAATTTCAAGTGCACAATGAATGTGAAAACAATCTAAGAAACCTTTGGCCACCCAAGACGTCACAGGCATTGTTCTGCTGCGCTTCTGGCCTCGTTGGAGCTGACATGCAGCATAATGAGTAACAGGACTCCTCCCTGTGGTGCTCCTGTAGGCAAGTTACAGGACTTGTTTGTGAATCATTCTTCCTCCCTCTTATTAATGATTTTCTGAGCGTAGTTATCTCCTCAAGGAAACCTTGCTAGTGCAGCCTTATACTCATTACACTTTGCAGGTTGACTTCATCCAACGTCACCTTTTGCTTTGATGCATGAATCTCAAGCATGAGAGGGATGTGCTTTTTTTTCAGACGTTATTCAGAGGGTTATTATGGAAGCCACATTCTATAAATGGGGATTGCCCTGTTAGAAAGTGCCAATTAACAAGGGGGGATTAGGAGCAGTCCCTTGTCAGCTCTGTTTAAAATAATGCCACAATGATAAACTAGATGGCTGTACCATGAGCAATCTGCACTGGCACTCAGCCCCTGACTTACACCCTGTTGTCTGACTGAGATTACCAGCATGCAGGACATGTGGTGTGCACGCCAGAAAGGAAGACTTGCTGCAACCTGCACCCTCCTGAATGGCTCACAGCAAAAAAGAGGCTGGTGATACCTCTCCTCCACACGCCTCTCTCTTGCCTCCCCCAGCAATGTGCCCCAGGACCTGGGAAGCTCTCTGCCAGCTCCCCTCTCTTTGACTTGGTGGTAATTTTCACCTGGATGCTTGAGCATTTCTTAGCAACCAGTGAAGCAAAAGCATTAAAATTGATAGATATATTGTTATATTTCTTCTAAAAGAGGAAATGTAAAACAGTGAGGATTTTTTATTATAATACTTTTATCTATTTATCTTATAGGTAGGGTTTAATTACTCTCTAGTTATGTTTGCTCAAGTTTGCCCCAGTTTCTTACTTCAGATGAACACTATTCAGATCACACATTTATGGATTTGCTACTCGTGACATGACCAGTCTGGCATTTTTATTATCCTTCAACTTTATCTCTCCTCCTGAATCAGGGTTCCTGTTATTAATAGTATTTTTACTGTCACAGTTAACTTCAGTTCAGGATTAAGACTGCATTTTCTCCACTTCATATAAACACCTAAGTAAGGGAGGTCTCTGTACTGGGGAGATTATCAGTTAAAGTGACCTTTCAGGGTCCTCATACATTCTTTTGGAAATAGTTTCTGTTGAGCATTAATTTATTATTCTCTGCCCACACTTGGATCTCTGAAGTTGTATTAATTTTTGTCCTCATCCTCCTGCTTCACTGCTGACTGTGTTTATTGATATGACACTTGTGCCATTGCCCAAATAAGTATGGAGCTGTAGTGTCACTAGCAGTCATTATTCAGCATTTACACACCTCTCCTGCACTAGTCAACGCTGCTACACCAACCAGTTTGATTTCATGTTTTAGGTAAGGCTTTGAGAGATATGGTAAAACACTGTCAGTATCTCTGCTACATTTTGCCTATCTTTTTTCTTTCCTTAAAACCATAAAGTGATATTTCAGTGGGTATCAGTTTATGTATTCAAGCACAGAAGCACCTCACTTCGTTGCGTGTTTTTGATCTCTCTTAACTCTTGCCAGCTTCACAGGCCTCAGTAGGTGGCTAACAATTTATTTCCATTGTGCTGGAAGTTTCGTTTTCTCTCCCCTCTCAGTTACCCACCTCTGCTGATCATACACTATTAGACTTCCTCAAGTTTTCTTTTTCCTAGAGACTTTTTCAAATCAATGGTTCACAAGTCCAGTGAGTTTGTTTTTTAACTTTTTGCCAGGTAGAGTGTACTGTTGTTTGTGTAAGGACTGCCAGAAGTCCCTCTTAAACTGTTGGTGAAGATGGTCATATATTGATTTGTTCATTGATTCCTGTTCTGTTATCAAATTTTGTTTGGAAAGAATAGAGAAATTATTCTGTCTCACTCAACAGAATTACCTTTTGGCAGACATGCAGTTACTTGGCATGTGATATGTTTCCCCTTAAATTATGAGATAAAGAATATGAGAGTAGTTCATGTTTATCCCTGATTATTAATCAAATCTGAACATGAAATACTTCAAAAGGTCACTCCAAGAGATTTTCTTTCTCCCACTGTAAAAAAAATGTACTTATCCACCTATCTACTGTGTTCATCCTGACTATACAAATACTGCAGACTAAAGGTAAAAGAAGGCCTGTTTGTACATTAACCATTAAAAACATTATACATCTCTGGGATACAGAGACTGCCACCAAAGGCTGCACTGCTAGACCTGTTATTTGGGAACAGAGAAGTACTTGTGGGGTTATGTGATGGTTGGAGGCCATTTTAGGCACAGTGATCATGTTGTGATAGAATTTTGGATTCTTGGAGAAGTAAGAAAGGAGTCAGCAGAACTGCTGCCTCAGATTTCTGGAGGGAAGACTTTGGCCTGTGTAGGAGCCTGGTTGACAGAGTCCCTCAGGAAGCAGTCCTAAAGGGTAAAGGGACCCAGGAAGGCTGGACATTCTTCAAGAAGGAAATCCTAAAGGCATAGGAGCAGGCTAACCCCATGTGCTTAAGGATGAGCTGACAGAGAAGAAGACCAACCTGGCTGAACTTTGGCTGGAACTCAGGAAAAAAAGGAGAGTCTATGGCCTTTGGAAAAAGGGGCAGGCAACTCAGAAGGACTACAAGGATGTCATGAGGTTTTGCAGGGAGAAAATTAGAGGGGCCAAAGCCCAACTAGAACTTAATTTGATTACTGCTGTAAAAGTCAATAAAAATGTTTCTATCAATACATCAACAACAAAAGGAGAGCCAAGGAGAATCCCTATCCTTTCTTGGATATGGGGGAAACATAGTGACAAAGGATGAGGAAAAGGTCAAGGTACTTAATACCTTCCTTTCCTCAGTCTTTAACGGTAAGACCAGTTGTTCCCTGGGTACCCAGCCCCTGAGCTGGAAGACAGGGATGGGAAGCAGAACAAAGCTCCTGTAATCCAAGAGGAAGAGGCCAATGACTAGCTGTGGAGCTAAAGGTCAACCCAGGGGAAGAAAACAAAGAAAACAGACTTCTTGCTTGAACTAGAAAGAAAATCCCAATTTTGGAGATCTTCTTAGGGCATTATGACTTGCATAGTGACTAAATGATACATCATTGCATAATGACTAAATGACGATGGAGTGATGCGTCAGTGCAACTAATAGCTGACTATGCTGGTACATGTAGGATCCTGTTTCTCTCCAGTAACCAGCCTAAGTAAGATAATACCCATCTTTGCTGTCTCTGAACCATGTTCCCCATCTTCTAGGGTTCTGTAGGGTCTTTAATTTCTGGATTACAACAGTGACCAAACATGCAGTTCAGATCCTAGAGCAGTAGAGTCCCACATCCAATGGTAAACCAAAGTAATATATTCTGATGGACCACAGCTTTCTCCAAATGAAGGTTACTTGGGTATGTCTTCACCCGTAAAACGGGTGAGTTTCAGAAACCAGACAATCTGGTTGTGAATGATGGAAAGTTAAAAGTACACAGTTAAAAGTACATGTCTGCAGCATGCAGTGCCTTAGGACAGGGTTCAGCTGGCTGACTATGGCACCGACATTTAACATCTGTAGATGGTATTCGGTATGTGCAGTCTGTATCTAAACTCCCATGAGAGCTGATAGAGACTGACCCAAGACAGTCAATGCATCCTAAGAATGATTCAGTCCATTCTAGATTAGACAGCACTCAAATTATGAGGAAGTCACTTACTTAGACAGAGGTGTTTATTGTAAATGGTCTCCCAAAATAAACATGGCTGGGCTGCAGCCTCTGATGCAGCAACACCATGTGGTGTGCAATGTCTGCTACTCCCACACAGGTGCCCTGGCTAGCTCTGAGCAACCCAGTTGGTACTGTGTACAAAGGCTTTGGTACAGATTCCTGCTGCAGTGGTTCATCAACTGAGCCACTCTTGAGAGGCTGCTGGCTATCCTGACCAGATGTCCATGAAGCATGTGAGTTTATAATGTAGTTGACAAGTAGACGGCTACCTGCAGACATCTGATATTGCTAAGGACAGTGATTGAGTTGGCAGTCTCATGACAGCGAAAGTGACTTTCCTTGATTTTAATTTTGTTGCAAAGAACAAACATTTAGAAAGTCTCTGGAGGTAACTTTGCCTCTTTCATGTAATCAAAGCCTATGTTCCTAATTCCACACAAATCTGATTACCCTTGTAAACTGATTTCTTTTGTAATGGAAGGGGCCATTCATTTTGACCAGAGGAGTGTAAGATGCCATCAGTGAGACATTAGCTGGAGGTCTCATAATAAAAATGTCAATGACTTTTTACTTATAATTAGACAAATTCTGTGGCTTGAAGAAGACCTGAGGGTATGCTGAGGCAATTTATCAAGATTTATGCACCTATAGGGATGCATTAAGAACACGACTTCAGTAAAACTAACCTTCCTTATGGGAAAAATGTGATACAGTGGTTGGTGTAAATAAGAAAGACACTAGTAGGCTGTGGATTTAAACACATCTTAAAAGAGATGAACTTATTCTATCTGGCACATCCAGCTGTGCAAACAGCTGTCTGGAGCGAGCTATGCTAACTTTACTAATACATGAAGTTTAGAATAGAAGCTGTGCTACGTATAAATGATTCCTCTGCTTATGAAGTACTTGAGTGCTAC
This sequence comes from Pipra filicauda, assembly GCF_003945595.2. Classification (NCBI taxonomy): domain Eukaryota; kingdom Metazoa; phylum Chordata; class Aves; order Passeriformes; family Pipridae; genus Pipra; species Pipra filicauda. Next base: position 1,751,399 of record NW_024103496.1, on the reverse strand, counting down.
AGATGAAAGAGAGGAAATACAAGGGGAACAAAAATTATTTCTCCAGCTCATATGAAATAGGATTGAAAATGGTACATTTCAGAACTCAATTCTTAAGCATGTCATGGCTTTTGCCTTTCTTAGACAGAATTTACACAATATGAAAATTTCCACAAGGTATCAGTTGCCAGGAAAGAAAATGATGACCATGCCAAAACTATTTCCTCACTCCTATAGCACAGAGCTCCTAATAGTCTGGTGCTGTTTGCCCACTTGTGTGGATGACTCCAGCTGGATCCTTAGTAAAAGCACAGGCAACTGAAGCTCTTATCCCTTCTTTAGAAACTGAGAGTATGCAAAAAGTTGCAGTTAGACACTGGGGAAGAGGATGTCCCCATGTTCACCAATGCTTTAGGGAGAACTGGAATCTTATTTTCCCGGAGCATTGTCCACTCAGTGACTGTAACTTAGGCCTGTATATTTGTTTTGCTTGTCAGCTGCTATGCTATGTCACAGAAAACTAAAAAGGTGTAAATAAATAAATAAATAAATAATCTGTATCATTAGCTGTATATAATGCCAGATGTTATCAGGGCTAAAAAACCACCAGCGTTGCTTATGGATACTTTCTAATCAAGGTATCAAATGATGGATGTAGAGTATGCTGCTTCCACTAGAATTTCCCCTTCTCCACAGAACTAAACCACATCTCGTTAATTCACCCAACTGCGACTACGCTGTATCAACATGTGTAGCTAACCTTTGTGTTCAAACGGTTCCCTTTGTGAAAACGTTTTCTTGCTCTCAGCATCAGGCTCTTTCTTGCCGCTTTTTTTCCATTACATCACTTTTTCCCCCCCTTGAGCCAGAGATGTGGGAGACCATTTCCTTTGGAGCATATGCCAGTGTTGAGCTGTTGAAACAGCAGGGGAGGTTATAAATCTGGTCAGGGAACTGGTCTTCATCCTTAGTAGCTGAATGTTTTGTGGCCATTACAAGCAATGCTTTCTCTAACCTCTGTGACCTTGTCTGGTCTCAGACACAGACCTTTCAGCTGGGGTGGAAACTGGCATCGTGCTAACACATTTCCAAGTGTGCTGTTACTGAGTCACTTTTTTAGACAAATGTCAAAATAATACTAATTTGTGAATTTACAAGTGTGTCCTCATTACTTTTTATGGACTACTTCACCTCTACAAGCACAGAAATAAAAGAAGAGTAAAACCAAAAGCTTATCTGAATACAATATCTAATTTTAAGGATTTATTCCAAAGTTTTTAACACTAAAGGAACTTGAGCCCTCATTTAAAAGTATCCTGTTGCATTCCTCACCATTGACAAGTATACAATTCCATTTTCCTTCCAAAACATGGTCACTGAAAACAAAAAAGGTGACTAGGTGAAACCTAGTCACCTTTTCAATATCTAGAAGTGTTATAGATGTAACTTCTGGTTTTTTTTCACAGCAAGAATGGGCAGTAAATGGATAAATTTTTCAGTACAGGATGCAACATTCAGGGTTAATTGTAGAAGAATATGAAATAGTGGACCTCAAAGTTTTGAGAGTTCAAAAGTTCTCATAAGTTCCTTCTGTACACTTGATAGTAAATGTTTGATAATGGACAATAGTTCCCTGGAATAGATGAAAACTAACTGATATCCCTAATTTCTGTTGCTTTTGTAACAGATACAGAATATAAAGTGAAATACCTGATATAGGTGGTTCATTTTTCTCAAAATATTTTTTTTCCTTTGGAAAAAAGATTTAAATTAAAAAGTGCCCTCTTTCTCAATTAAGTTTTCATTTTTCATCAGAAAAAAAGAAAATAATTGACTTCAATTTTCCATTAGCAGCGTCCCTGAATCTTGATATAAAGCAGCTGTCTTAAGCTTCACAAACCTTTGTTTGGTTTTTTTGCATTTTGATGCAAAGGGCGACACCCTCCAGCATGTCAAGGTCAGAGTGATCATGGTGGGATAATTTTAAAGATGCATTCTTGGACTTCCCTGGAAAGAAGAAGAAATTCATTTAATTTGGATTTATTTCTGCTTTACTCTGAAAAGGGAGAACTAACATGCTCCACATAGCATATATAGAGATACTCCATATAGAGTATTTCTATTATGTATTTCTTATAGTAGTCTTTGGTCACAAAAATGAAAGCTATTCCATGAAAAGGGATTAAATTCTTTGCTGTGGTGAAGTCTCAGCAACATCAGTCAGGGTACATGGTAGTGCCTCTGCTTCTGACCTTGTAACTATGGCTGTCCTGTCTGCCAGCGGCTCTGCTTTAGCAGATGATGTGGAGCATTACAAATTCCCATAGCCTGGCAACTAGACCAATCCTTTGGGACAAAGAAATGTGGACTCAGTGAGACTGAGAGCAGTTTAGCTTTCATTTGCCATGTAAGTGCTCTAACCAATTAGAAGGTGAAAGGCAGACCCTAATGAAGTGGTTTCCCTCTTCAGGCATAGTGAAGAAGTCTGCTGAAACTCTGTTTCATTAGCTGTGAATGGAGCTGGCAGAAGTATTAAATGGTTTTTATTCCCTATATGAAATAAGATCTTAAATTAATGGGCCTGGATTAATATCTGGAGGCCCCTTAATTCTGATACAGTCAATGGAAAGAGGGAAGCACCTAATTTAATCTAGCAGTGTCTTCACTTGCATTTTTACAGAGAAATTTGTCATTTCTGTCACGTCTATGGGGAGTGCAAGCAGTTAAATTGACATATCAATTACATAAATTTCATTACATTAGAGGTCTGAATGAGTAAACTGAAAAATTCTACACAAGAGTGGTGAATCTGTAAGTCCTATAAGTGTTCTGTAAGCACTTCTATTCTCTGCAGGTCACTAATACTTAACAGATCAAATCCAAGTTGATTCAGTGGAGAGACATATGTATGGACATGACGATGAAGGTGAGGAGCTCAGGAATTACATAGCTGTAACATAATTGTCTTGAAGAACAGCTACTTCATGCTTGCTTTTTGGTTCATCAAATGTCTTCCCATTTGTACACATCCCTGTGCAACAGGATTGGCTATTACAGCTACTGTTAACAAATCCAGATCTGAGCAACATTTTGATTCAAGGGAGATGAAAGTATTCTTACACTCTATCTTCTTTTTTGTCATCTCAGAGTTACTTTTTTTCCAGCTGATACCTTTTTTACCATCACTGTCACTACAGTGACTTGGAGTTTTTGTTGTAATACTTAGATGACTTTGCAATTAAGTTCTCACTCTTTCTTCTACTTTGTGTTGTTGAGGGTTTTTTCCTTTTTTTCCCCCTCAGTTTCAAAGTAGAGTGCTTTTATTTAGTTTTGTTGTGTTTTGGCTTTAGGGTTTTTCTTTGGTCAAAAATACTTTGTTGGAGGTTTGCAGTATCACTGAGAGGTTGCTTGTATTGTAGGATTTAACGTGTCTCATCAGATGGATAAGGATGTCAGTCGTACCAGGCTGATCCCTGTGGTGTCTCAGAATTTGTACTGGTGATTGTCATTGTTGATTTATATCATCCAACATATTGCCAAGTACAACAAACATGTTTAATATTATTACAAGATTATTTAATGAAATATACTGAATTCTCATGGGAAAATATCACACTAGATATATCTCTGTGTTGGGAGAATAATTGCTGTTTTTGCAAGAAAATGGCAAAGGTTAGTATAAATAAATATCAGATTTTACTATATAATAGTATCTGATCAGCATATGACCTGTATATTTTCATGAACGTATGTCATTGAATATGCAATTGTCTAATGGATATGTTCATGTTTGACGTAAATGATTGATAATGATGCAATGTACGACAGAAATCATGCCAAATTTTTGTTTGTTGTTTTCGAATAAAAGTGCCATTCCAAAGCTTTTACAAGGCAACGTTGTATGGTGTTTGTTTCCCTCAGTAGGATGAGCTCATCAAGCAATGGGACAGACTGTATCCTTGCTTCAGTCCTTGCAGATTGAAATAATCTTTGTTGGTGTTTGCTGCTTCTTCAGTAGTGTGCTGCATGTCTGTGCAGAAAACCGAATCAACTTGCATATAAAATGTTACCAAATACAGAATTTCACATTAAAACTGCTTTCACATGAAGGATGGTCCAAGGGTAAGTATTCCATTTATTTATCAGGATTGCAACAGTCTCCTGTCTTCCATGAGTTCCTGATAATTATTAATTAACCTAGTCCTGATTTTTTTGACAGCTGCAATACTGTTCCTTCTCAGTTCTTTGTCCCAAAATGCTCGACAAGAAACCTTGTTACCTGGTAGAACGCTGACATTTCAGAACCACTCTCAGTTCAGCTTTGTTCTCATATAGTACTAGGTTTTCAAAGTAGCCAAATTCATATATTTGAGAGTCCAAGCTCAGCTGCTTTCACTTTAGCTGCCTAAACCATGCACACTTAAAATTTTGGATTGTTCCTGTACACGTGGCTCTAGGTCTCCCACCCAGTGGCAAGGGTTGGTAAGTCTCCTTGTCAGGGAATAAAAGCATTAAATAAATGTTTCTCAAATGTAGAAGAAAAGTGTCTGTTAAACTTTGCCCAGGACCGATGCTGCCATCCAGAGAACAGGGAATGATGGCTCTTTTGCCTTTATGGATCTCAAGAATGATAATTTAGCTCTGGATGTGTTCAGTCTGAAAGAAGTTAATGTGCAAATAGAATACTTGTATGACATTCAAAATCTGCTGGAAACCTTGTTAGAAATAAAAAAATTGGAACCCCCTTCTAAGCACAGTAGGGCTGTAAGATTGCTGGCTGCTAAATCATGGAAAAGAAGAAGAAATGAGAAACTCTTTGGAGGATAAACCTGTTTAAGAAGGATTAAATATATAAACTGATTCATTCAATTGGGCATATCTATCAGCTCTGCATGTGCTCATTCTATGTCTGTTAACTATTTCTAGCTGTAAGAGATGCATGTGCTGTGCATAGGCAGTGCTAATGGTAGCTCTGCATTTTCTATGACATATTCGCTCCCAGGGACTACATCTATGTTGAACCTATGCTGTACCTGGCTGGCCCTGAGAATAATCTGAGTCTTAGGATAATCCCCAAAACCTCACTCCAGTCTGCTGTCATCATCCTTTTATTTAACCTGCAAACTGATGCTCTTAAATCCCATCTTATCAGTGACAGATGAGGCCAGCTTCTAAGTTGGGATGCTTGGCTGAGGCTGTGAAGTAGTGTTTGATGGTGGTTAAAGAGCTGGCCCCATGACTTCAGGTTAATATGTTCTTGGTGAATATCCATCTGGTTTGTTCCAAACCAAAACAGAGACATTTTTGAAGATGAAAAAATGAGACTGTGAATTTGCCCTTACTGCTGTGTAGTTACATTTTAAGTGCCTGAAATGTGCCTTTTCATATACACTAAACATTCAACAATGAAGGCTGAAGGTAAGAGGGGCAGCTAAAACTCTGGAATACATATCTACAATTACCAAGCAAACATCACTGTCAACAGGTACATGATTAAGGTCTAGGATTTCAGGTCTTGCCCAGCAAGGTCAGATACCATCTTATGGATGTAGGATTGATCTACAGCACCAGACAAATCTGCACATTATCAGTGGCTAGAGAACATTACAGATTGGTTGTTACTGGACTTTGGATTAAATTTGATGTCTGAGGAAACACAGATGAGTCTCAAAGGACCTTGTGTTCCAGTGTGTCATGGAGACTAGGTTGACATAATTCCATGAGCAAAGAAGCAGAGAAACTTGAATTTTATTTGTTTTTCAGAAACTGGAAAAATCCAAACAAGTTAGGATATATTACAATATTTTTTGTCCCTCATGACAGCATATTTAAGAAGTTGTTGAAATTAGTTATGTCTAGGTTTTTTCTATCACATACTTGGGGAAAGGAACTGGACCTAGGCAGGATTTTAGATATTGTCCTCTTAAAACACAAAGTCCCTCCTCATTCCTAAAGGGCAAGAATACAGTAACTAGAGGGGAAAAGGGTAGGGAAGGTAGCCTTCACATGCCTCCTTTCATATGCACACTGGCCAGCAGTAATGTCTGACTGTTGAAGTATCCAAGAAGAACACATCATGTCCTACTCATGGCACTCATCACCGTCTACACACCCTGTTGCCCCTGCTCAGCTCCCTTCTACCAACCTCATTGCTCCCTTCTACCAACCTGGAGGCAATTTGTGCAGTCAGGTCAAGAGGAGTCACTTCAGCCTGATCCTACTCTCTTATTTTATGCTGGTGTTCCACCACCGGCTCAGAGTTGCAGTTTCCTTCTGAGATTCCTGATGATGTTCCACCATGTGTCTTCTACGACTGTGGCAGAAGTGAATGCAAAGTTTATTTAAACTCTGCTATTCTCCACTGGTAATGTCTGACACTCATCTTTCTAGATGGCTCTATAAGATACGAGGCAAAGATGAACAAAGCTCTTTAATCTAAATGGAGTTCTCCTGATTTTTATCAACCAAGTTGAGTGTAGAATCCAATCCTAGAGCATTATTTTTTGAACCAGTACAGAGACAGAAACCCTAGGCTGTGAGGCCCTGATTCAAGAAAGCGTTAAGCACCTGCTTAACTTTGAGCACTGACTTCAATGTATTTAAAGTTAATCAAGTGCTTAAGCTTCTTCCTCCATAGAGATTCTTTTCTGCATAAGGGCCTAAGAGAAAATAGATAACTATAAAGAGCAACTGTAATGAGCCTGCATATGGGCCAAAGAGAAGGGGATTATTAATGCTTTCAGGTTCAGTGAGGACTAGGGTTTAAATATCAACCTCCTACAGTGAGACATGAAAGACTCTCATAAATGTGTTAAATCGCATCAGGTCCATTTAATATCATTATGTTTAATAAAAGTATCTTTGCACTATAATAATCAGTGAGGACAGTAGGTGGACCAGTGAAGCTGTTCAGGAAGCAGAATATATTCCTTCTGCTGGAGTTACCCTTCCTTCTGCTGCACTCTGTAGTGTAAGTGTCCAATAAACAATAAGATTTTAAGTGGTTTTATCTCTGGGAAAATCTTGGAAATGCCTTAAGGATGGTAAAAACACAGCTCCATGACACAGTTGAGCTAGGGAATTAAGAATGAGGTTCTCTGAACCAGAATGGTAGAAATGAGTGTGGGAAAATTCTTGTGCAATTTTGTTGGCAATGCTTCCAATAATTGGTAAGACAGACCACAAAACTGCCAATCAGAATAAAACTTAAAATAAAACTAAAACTAGGGCTTATCAGAGTGACCTTTCAACAATCTTTATTGTTACTCCTTCTCTCTTATAACCCTGTTGCTGCGGACAGAGAAAAAACACATCTCTTTTTGGTTGTTTATCACCCCAGAGGGCAAAACCAAGTTGTTGCTTTCATTGAAGCATTAATTCTGAAGATAGTTTATGATATGCAAATGCTGCAAAGATGATTTGTCAAAACAAGAACATTGGGGAACCTTGACCCCAAACCTCAACAGCTTTTATTATAATCATGTTATGATGCCTAAACATCATAGCAGTGAGTCTCTAATACGGTGTGGTTAGATTTTCTGTGAAGTTTGGAGGTAGTCAACAGCAGCTTTTATGTTTGAAAGCTTATATAGGAAATTTTTATTTTAAATAGGTCAAAGACAAAAGCACCCAGTGCAGAAAATATAAAGGCAGAATTTCAAATAGTGAGTTTGGATTTTACAGAATCAAAATCTATCTGATAAACAGTTACAAACCCAATTTGTATTTCCTTGACTTGCAGAAAATGTAACATAAACAGAAGCTGGCTGTTCAGTATCAAGACCTCCCAAACTGCCATACTTCAAATGAAATTTCATTTTTTGGAAGAAAGGAAATTATCTTCATGTAACTTTGCTAAATAGAACAAGAAAACACAAGTACTTTCAAGACATTTGGAAATTGTTTTGTCTGTATAACAGTATTTGGTGTTATCTTTTCTATTAGGCAGTAAAGGCCTATGTGAATAAAATGTAATCAATTACATTAATATATAATATGACACATTGCCAAGGAAAGATGTATCTTCCTTTATCTCTGCTGTAACCATGGCCTTCGATTCCAGAAGTTTTCATGCCCTAATCATTGTACCAAATGTATAATTAACGCCATCGAACTTTTTACTGCAAAGTACCAGGGCATTGGTGTGTTCAGGAAAGCAAGGAGTCGAATTAATGGAAGGAAAAGGTCTATCACCAGAAATATATAAATACGAACTCTGGCTGAGAAATTCCCTGAACTGTACATTGCCAGAAGCTGGAAGGACACACTTAGAGAAGGATCCCTTTATACCTGGTCCAATTTTCTACTCCTTCCATAGTGTCTGCATCTTTACTATTGAAAGAGAGGTGCAGAGAGGTGGTAGACACCCTATCCCTGGAAATCTAAGGCCAGGTTGGATGGGGCTCTGAGCGACCTGATCTAATTGAAGACATCCTGGCTTATTGCAGGGGGGTTGGACTAGATGACCTTTAAAGGTTCCTTCCAACCCAAAGTATTCTATGGTTTTGTATAGGCCATGGATCTGCCAGTAAGGCATGCGATTTATTCAGAGCCCTTTGCTGCTGCATTCACTTTTCTCCATGTTTCACTTGCAAGTGACGTAATTTAAGCATTTCTCATTTAACTAACAGGTATCATAGAGCCTGATACAGGAAAAGATGTGTAGAACATCCTTCCATCCCATCAGTGCACTTCTAGGGTTTAGGTAGTATGTACCTGAGCACTTTCAAACCTCTGGTCTTCTATCCCAGAAAAATGCAGAAATGAACCTTGGCCTGGAAAGAAAGATGACATTGAGCTGGTTATCTTCAGGATGCAAGTTACTCCTTCATACAGGGCTCAGAGCTGGCCTGAGCTGGCCATCATTTGTCAGGGAAGGATTTAACCCCTGGTACAGTCCTGTCTGCCAGAATAGCAACAAGCTAATGTTACAACCTGGACAGCGATCACATCTCCCCAGGCAAGAAACTCCAACAAAACCCCTGAACAATTCAGACTTAGTCCATACCTACCTGTCACATGTAGGTTAGTTTGGACTCGATAGCTTGTTCCACTTGAGGATACAGTATGAGGAGAAGAGACTACGACAAAGCATGTCTGTTTTCTCCCTTATAGTGTTGGTTCATTCCACACTTAAATTGAACCTATAGAGGAACATTTTGTGTATTGTGCAAAGACTCTGTGAAAGACAATGATTTTTTTTTTTTGAGTGGGAAACGTGTCATCCATCAGGCCATATTCAACCAAAGATTTTCCCTTCTCATGCCTAGGTTCATGCTGGCTCGAATTGTTAGTAACAGTATTTACAAACTCTAGTAGGGAACAGTAAGCAAATCCACTGAGCAGCCTTTGTTCCTTCCTAGACAATTTCTAGGCAGATAATATAAAAGATGACCAAATTTCATAGGATTTTCATAAAACTTTTATCAAAGACCAAACAAAGATACAAAGCAGTTGTCTAATGTCTGCTTACTGCTAAACTAACAGTGATGGTTTGTAATAAAGGTAGAAGAGCATAATTCTATTAGGTAAATAGAAAAGTAGACAGTAGAAAACTAGACAGCTGAGCACTTGAAGCCCTCATACAGTTCTGAGACTACACCTTTATCAATGATGAATATTGGAGAAGAAATAAGATTGAAGTGCTCATGCTTTTACAGACCTGACAGAATACAGTGCAACATAAATATGATGAGTACATCAATAAAGTAGAGAAATGGTACCTTGTGACAAATGGACTGAGTAGGGACCTCAAGATTCTATGAAAGGGAAATGCACAAAGGCAATAGGAGAAGAGGTGAGTTCAGACAGGAGCCACACCTTTGCAGAAAGATTGTCTAGGTCAGCAACTGCATTTTTGTCATTTATTTTATTATTCTTTCATTAAGGTCTTCTTTTTTGGTTTTATTTTTCCCCCCCTTTTTTTTTTTGTTTTTTTTTAAACTAACAAAATATCTTTCTTAAGACTCCATTATGAGCACAGTGTTAAACATGGTAGGGTGCCAATCTACAGCCAGGGCCAAGGGCCCTTACTAAAAACTAGGTCAGCCTCAAGGGTTATATCAAGTAACACCCCCTGGCTAAGTTGCCCTTTAAGACCTTACAGTAAAATATTTTCTATTATTCCCCACCTTTCTATTTTGTGAATATGACAACGTTGGGAACAGATTCCCTCCTTCTGTACCAGCACCACTCTTCCAGTCTGTACTGCATGTGTTCTGTGGAGAATGGCTTCAGAAAGAGAAGAAAACTCAGAGGACAATAGCTGTCTCCTAGGAAACAATACAATGCATCTAATTTTCATTTTTATTTTTTAGAGTCTGTACTCCAAATATTCTCTCTTCCATGCAGTATGAAAAAGCATACAATCTAAACAGCACTGCCTGAACGTGAATTTTTTGCAATACTTTTACAAAACAAAATAATCCCCATTCATATTTAATGACTCCTTTCCCCTCAAAGTTAGCCAATGAAAATAAATTGGGGAGTTGCTCATCCTAAAGGAATCCAAATGATTTAAAAAGTAATAAATTAGGCATATCCCCCCAGGATCCACCAATAAGCAGGATTAATTTAGATTTCAATACGTTATGCTCTCCATAATCTTTGCTTCTGGTGAACAACAGAGAGTATTTCGCCCCACAAGCTCAGTCCGGAATAAGTAGGCTTTATCGGTGTTCATCTAGCCTCTGAGAATGATTTAATTTTCTCAGTACTTTAATAATGAAATTATTTTTTATCTGTTTATGTATCTAAAAGGTGATCCTCCCATTTTGAGTAGATGATTATGTTCCCAGCTTTAAGAAAAATTGAATACAGAATAGGAAGAATCACTTTAAGATATTCTGCCATGCTGGTGTCTCTCAGCATTCATATCTGGTAGAGAATAAATATTTTCTTCATTTGATTGTCAAAAGTTTTCCAGATCAGGTTTTCCTAAGTCTTCTGGTATCTTTCCCAGAAAAAATATAATTTCTCAGATTTTACTTGTTTGGTTTTAGCAATTCAGAGATTCTCATTTGAACAAATAACAACTGCGAATCTGTTGAAGAAATAACCAGCTTTGTTTGTGTTCTGGCTGGCTGGGATGTTTGAATGGAAATGGAGGCAAAGGGAGGGTGGTTGTTGAGTGGTCAAGCGGAGAACAAATTGCGGAAGAGAGAGATTAAAGACATCAATTTTGTTCACAGTTCTGAATGCGATGAGACCTGCAGCAATTAGTTTCTCTTTCAAGGATTCTGTGCCTGACTCTTGTGGAAGACACGTGTCCTGCACTCATTGCTTCCCATGCTTTCTCACATACATTGATCACTTAATTTCTTCAGGAAGGCATTGTTATCCTGGGAGATCTCACAATGAAGTCTCAGAGCCACCAAAGTTCACAAATGGTATCTGGTTGCTATCTACTTTAATTGTACTACAATGGTAAGTGAGGAACCAAAATGGACTGATGAGGCACAGTGACCCTCTGATGACCGTCTGTCATGTTCTGTGACAGCTGAATTTTCAGAGCAAGGGATAAAGCTTTATTATTGAGTACAATAAAATGAAATGTTTAAGCTAGAAGGTAATTAATGCAAGGACATCCTTTGCTGGAGATGAAAATGTTTGGATAGAGTATGGCTTCCCATCTAGAGAATGATTTCCTTCCATACAGTACTAATTGTGCTTATGTGCACGTATTTTTTATTTAGATAGATGTTTGTGTGAGCATCTGTGTCTGTGTTGAGAAGCAGGAGCACAATAAAAAAAGTAAATCCAAGCATGCAAATGAAAAAAACCTGTTCTTTTATGAAGAAAATGAGTCTGCTCTCTTCTGGTTGCATTGCTTACATAGTTGTTAGTTTAATCTTTACAATAAAGTTTTTGTATTCTTTTTTAAATGTGTGGCAAACTAAGTAACTGGAACATAGGTAGAAATAATACATTTGGGTTACAGGAAAAAAAACTGGCATGACTTTAAAGGCACACATTTTATAACACCACATGTGCAAAGCATTATAATAATTGCACTGTGCACATCTGTAGCAGAGAGAGTGAACAATGAATATTAAAAACACATTCCTAAAGCTGGCCCAGAAGCTTGGAAGAGGTATTTTATATAGAAGACTTGTACTAGAGTCCAAATGACGGGTCTTCTGCATCTAGAGCTGGTGTGCTTTGGTGGCAGCTAAAGTGATGGGCTTGGCTACAGGTGAGGGCAGTGGGGAGGAACATGGAAAGACTAATCTAATTGCCATTGTTTTATTCCCTGTCTTTCTACCCCACAGAAGGTATTTTGTTGAGGAAAGCTGGCTGGAGCCCTCAGTGGCTGCTGTTCAAAACTGCTGTAGTGCCAGAAAGAGGAGGAAAAGGGATGGATATGGAAGCAAAACAGCAACAAACAAATGGTCTGAAGCCCATAGTGGGAACGCTTGGCCCCTCTTCATTGCAAGAAAACAGAGACACACAGATTTCCTGAGGTACTCACTCCTAGTGAAGATGGACAAGATAAGTACCCACATTGAAGTTATGTGGTTCCTGTTAATTGATGATACATGCCATTTAATTAATGGGATATGCAGCGTATTAAAGTAGTTTTATGGGGAAAAACAATGGGATATCATTCAACTGAAACAGTCATGCAGACAGTGGAGAATGCAATAGCCACCTCTCATGGAATGGTTCATCTTTCCAGTAAAGAGCAATTCCAGAATGGTTTGAACATTCTGATGCTGCTTCATGAAGCAAAAAGCAGGATATCATGTTTTTCATTTTATAACAGCAGGAGATATGTCATGAAAAGCCCCAAAACTCAGATGCATTTTGCAAGCTCAGAAGAGTAAACTTACTGCCAGACTCTAAAAATGGGAGAAATATCAAGATGTCCCAGCTCTGAATTCAGAGGCCTTGCCATGGGATTGCAGCTGTGCAAGCAATGCCCAAGATTTTTTTCTGTCCTATAGAAGGAGGAACATGGAACACTTGGTCTACAGGCCCAAATGGTAATCACTTAACAGGGGAATGATCTTCTTTTCCCTTTTCTCTTCTCTCTTTATGTTGAGTAGATTCATACATCTAAATTGTTTTAGTTATTAGGACTATTGTCTCTCCTTCCCTTTCCTTCTTTTTCCACCTCAGAACTTTTCTCTTTGGATGCCTACAAAAATCAACGATTCTGATGCTGTTGCCTACCACACTCACGGCCACTATTTCACTGGTGCCTTTTGCTTCTGCATTAATCAATCTGTATCACAGATTGATACCATAAATTTTTTAGAGAAGAGATCATCCTCACATCCTGTGATCATATAATGTCAACCGGACCTATGAACTAGGGTGCTCAAAAGTGCTATGGTAATACTTCTTTTATTACCATTATTAATTCATCTGTGGTTAAATCTTTAACAAGTAGTATTTAAGATGACATATTGAATGACTGTTTTGGACCTCAACAGAAATAACCACTTCATTGTCACAATACAGATTTTAAAATCATACTATTAAAAATAATAATAATTGAGACTTTTCCTGAGACAATGCAAAATAGGTGCTTCCTTTTTTTGCTGAAAAGTGGGTATTTACCAGCAATTCTGTAACAGTAAGAACAGAGCTTAGAGGAAAAACAAACATTAAGAGGTTACCAATAAATTCATAAGAAATGAAAACAGTGGATATTTATAAGCTAATAGTCACAAAAATCAGAGATGCAATGAATTTCAATAGTAAACATGTCGGTCATCTAAAAAAATAATCATAACCCCATTTACTTTTATTTCCTTCTTTGACACACTTCTCTAGATAAATGAACTTAGCAAAGCTGTGGATTGCTTAGCCCAAACGTGTAATATCTTCAAAGACAATTAACAGCATTCAGAAGGCCCTTTGATGTGAAATTAGAGAAAATTAATGTATTAAAAAATACCTATTTGGATTTTGATTAAGAAACCCAATGAAGAGCCATTCTGAGATGGATTTAGAATTTGTATTCCTTAAAGAGGAGACTTGTGGTTTGCCTACACTCAAGTAATAGGCCACTGTGTGTTATAGTTTTGAGGCAGTTATATAGAAAAAGTATTTAAATGCCATGCCAGTCCAGTCATCTTCCTTTTTAATATGTCATGTATCAAAAACTCACAGTGACGTAGATATTATGAAATCTAATGAGAAGTATTGAAATTTAATAGTTCTGATGTTGCATGATTCAAAAAATACTTTAGCTGTTTTGAAATGATGCAAAGAACAGTTCGGCTACATTTCCAAGAGGCTGTGGGAAGAAGAAATCTGATGCTAGCTATCAGGGACAAGGGAGTTACACTTCATGTAAATCTTAAACCTACATTCCCAAGAGCCAGAGATAAGGATATAACAAAAGGAAGGCAGATGAAGTGGGAAGAGATCCATCTTGGACAGAGAATGCAACCTGGAATGGTTCTGGGGTTTTGAATGTCTGCCTTTCTTTTCTTCCCTCATGTCTTCCATTAACGTTATAAATCTGCCTTGCAAGATGGCATTAAAGAGACAAAGAACTACTAAGCTGCTGCCTTGATTATTGAGGCTGAATACAGCCTCAAAAAGTATGATCTGAAACAAAGCGCCCTCCAGTAGAGGCTAGCCAGGATCTATTGCCACCTTTCATAGCTAAGTAATATCTCAGAGAAGTCGTGAGTGGCAATTTGAAGAAGAGACTAATACCAGTTTTTTAAGCTGTTGGAAGAATGTTGCCTTTCAAGGATCCATCAAGCTTAAGAATGGTCCAACCCAGTGAGCAGAAAATCAAGGAGGCCTGCATGGATGAACAAGGAGCTCCTGATGAAACTCAAACATAAAAAGAAAGTGTATAAGCAATGGTACCAGGACTGGATTTCCAAGGAGGAATATAGAGACACTGCCTGTGTGTGTTAGTATGGTGCTAGTAGTTGAGGCAACGTTGAGGCTAGTAAGTTGAGGCAACGGACATGAACGCCAAGAAGAAAAGCTTCTTTTTTACTGTGTGGGTGATCAAACACCGGCACAGGTTACCAAGAGGAGTTGATGTGTATCCATCCCTGGGCATCTTCAAAGCCCAACTGGACACAACCCTGATCAACTTCCTCTATCTGACCCTGCTCTGAGTAGAGGTATTCAACCAGATGATCTGCAGAGATCCCTTCCAAACTCAGTGATTTTGTGATTCTGTCATTGTGTTTACTTCATTTTCTTTTTAGTTTTTTTATCAATAATTTAACTGTTTTGTTATTGTAGTGCTAATTGATTTGGCTTCAAACTTGTCTGGTGCCCAGTGAAATTTCAGGTTAAATCCAGGTGTCCATGATGCCAGCCAACTTTGGATATTGGGGTGTGTGTCATTAAAGTGTCAATTAAAAATCAATATGAATTTTGGTACCATCACATTCCAAGTGAAACGGAACAGACTGCACAAAGTTGTCAGTTTCAGGGCATCTCCATCAGACAATGGTGAAGCAAACTTCAGTTATAAGTACCCCTTATGTGCTCATGACATGCAAAACATTTGTCTTCTGTACATCCTATAGAGAAGTAGGTGAGGTGAACAACACGCAAAGCAGAAAAATTCACCTTCTATTTGCCACCGCTTTTTCTCGTGGATCTGAAGTGTCACAGTCCTATTGCTCTGAAAGTGTAGGTGTTGTATGAAGGAGAAACTTGGAGCTGTAAAGCTTCTAGCGGAAGCTTCTGCTGCAAGCACACAGCATCAAGGAGGTAGCACAATTTGGCATGGGAATACTGGAAATTTGCCACAGTACAGGTTTGCAGGATCCAGGAAAAAATCAAAGCGACTTTAAAGTGAAATGGCCAACTATCTTCTTAACCTAGTTATCCCTAATATCCTGTGCACAGATTTGCAAGGAGGACTTCCAGTACAGTTCTGTTGTAAACCTGAAGATGTAGAAGCCTTAGGAAGCACTAATAAATAGCTATGTTGATGCAGTCATAAAGTATTAAGATAATTAATGCATTTAAATGAAGTGTCACAAGATGCTGTATAAAATCTCTTCATCTATATCAAATGGTTTTCTTTTAAGGAAAGAAAGCAAACACATTTATATAGCCTTGGGGAACACTTTGCCTAATGGTGATGTCAGAAAGTTCATACGGCAGGTATCTAGGATTCACCTGCCAGTAAATGACAGCTTGCTGACAAGTCTCTCTTCATTTGCATACATAAAGTCAGGAAAAAAAATTAAGTTTTACAAGTTTTAAGGCATGTTCAGTTTGAAAACAGTCTTAGATGTTGTAGGAATGTAGTTATGTGAAAAAAGAGCTTGACAATAGAATTCAAAAAATGTTGCTATCCCTTTTAGCATAGCTGATTTCTTTCTAAGGTCAGATAATGAAATCTAACTGTATTCAATTACTGGATAACCTTGAAAACACATTTATGGTATGAGGGATGCATGCTAACTTTAGCTAAACTCTCTGATTACTATTCTACACAGGTTATTTTAGTCTTAAGGCATGATCCTTTTCCTCCTCCAAAAGACAGATTTAGACTTAATAAATTCTGTAGGGAATAGGTGAATAACACAACATATGAATTATTATTTGCATTAAAATGTTCCAGTACATAAAATCATATGAGAAAATGTATCATACATATCTTCACCTCTGCACTTTGTAATATAGGGCTAGATTAAGATCTTACTGTGGTTTTATTTTGGGCATGAAACTCCATTTATTTCAGGGGAGTTACTCCAGGCTTACCTCCAGAACAAACACTGATGCAAGTTCAAATCATGATGAATATATGGATTTATTGATAATATTTGTGATTTTAATGGTTTGGATGCTTGAAATTTTTTTTTTTGGGGTTGTGTGTGTGAGAACTTCTCTTAGAGGAATAACAAGAACTAGTTGTAGGATTTCTATGACTAAATGCATCTCCTACCATCAATAACTGTAATTTGTCTGAAAGGCATGCAGAAAACACTTGCCTTTACACTGGCACATAGAACATGTTGCAAATGCAGTGAATAGAACAGAGAAAACCCCTGAACTGCTCAGAAATAAGTTACTGTTGGCTCAGTTCATGGATTCCACTGTAGCATCAATATTCTTGCCATGGGACATCTGAAGGCAAAATAAGTGGATTTACAAAAATTATTATATTATTGGGAAAGGTATAGGGTTAAAATTAGAATGTTTAGACATTTGCCAATAACCATACTTCTACGCAAATACAAAAGTAAGGACTAGTTTGAGCTGCCAAAAATTCTAGCCAACAAGTAGAATTCCTCCCTTTATTCTAATTCTGTGTGACAAGAACTGGTGAAATTAATACACAATGTGGTACAATACAGGGAACAGTTTGACATGTTATGAAAGATGCAAGCCTGATGCATGAACTATGCTATAAAATAGTGTTAAGAATTGAAGAGGTGTGCAAAACAGTGAGAAAAGAACCTTAATTTCACAAATAACGTGAGATTTTTGAGGCATAAAATTTCCACTTCTAAATTCATAGGTTTTATCATTTTGCGGGGAGTAATAACTCATTCTATCTGTGTTGTTTTTTGTAAAGGCCACAGCTTTCCTCTCAACAAATTTAATTTTTATAAAACTGAAATTGTGCCTCTTTCACAGTTTCACATTGCATTTTTCACCTGCTCGTGAACCCTATCATATCAGAGAAGTGATGGAGAGCACAGGCACATTTTGAAAAAAAGACCCTCATGCTAGGAATCATTCTTCTCCTTCTTTAATATTTATATTCCTGTAGTGCTCAAACACTTTGTTGTTCTGTGAGATACAAACACGATGATACCAATCGACTCTTTTCCATGTACTTGCAATCAAAGCATCAAAAAAAAGGAAATAACCAGGGAGACTTAAAAAAAAGAATATTTAAAAGAATATTTAAAAAAAGGATAATAGCTTGCAGAGCTTGTAAGAAGGTTGCTCTTCACTCTCAGTTCTGTTTTCATATTTTAAGCAGTCTCTGCAGCAGATGGAAGAGACGTCTTCAGCATCCTAAGCAAGGGTAAGACTATCAGAAATCAGAGAATTAAGACTGATCTGGAAAGAACTGAGGCCACATAGCATAAAATCCAGATTCCTCATGGTGATTATTATTCTGAGTTAACTGTCAATTTAATAGGCAATAAATCCAGTTGATCAACATACAGAATGCTTCCTACATGGAAAAAGATTCTTTTCAGATTAGGCAACAAGCTGATAAGATAATACCACACCATAAAAATACCACACCACAGTCCAGAAAAAAAACTTGAGTGA
The DNA here is from genome assembly GCF_003945595.2 of Pipra filicauda. Lineage (NCBI taxonomy): Eukaryota > Metazoa > Chordata > Aves > Passeriformes > Pipridae > Pipra > Pipra filicauda. The sequence goes on along the minus strand of NW_024103496.1, from coordinate 1,733,189 downwards.
TTTCTGTATAATTTACAGCTAATTTTGCAGAGCTCTCTTAGGGAAAAATGACTGAGGAGGGGGGGAGGAAGCAAACCAAATATCTGCTGACATATAGATATGAGAACTACAGAGCTAAAGAAATTAGGTTAACTTCAAATGAGTGTGCAAGGTAGAATCAAATATGTACAGCTGCAATAATTTTGTTAAATAGTGAAACTGGAAGAGGATTTTTTTGAGATAAACTACTAGATTTTGCAAAGGAAGGAGTAGATGGAATGTGATAGAGGCTTTTTTCAGTGATGGTCTCAGTTTGGGGTCTACAGAGAACTTTGAAATTGTTTGCAAAAGGTGACTGTGGAAACCAAGCTCATAAATACTCTATAGCAATCCACATGTGTTAATTTTCATTGGGGTTTCCACTTCTCCTAGTGAATTAGTAAGGGACCACAAATCAAAAAAAGTTGAAAACCATCAGGCCGTGGACTAACCTCTGTCCTCAGATATGCACCCAATTCTCATCACAGGCCCTGGGAATGGCTCTCATGGCTGAAGAATTGGCCCTATTCATCCAACAGTCATTAAGAAAGAAAAGTTGTCCCTGGCTGAATACTGAGCAGGCGTAGGTATATGCCAGATAATGGAGAGCCCTATCGTACACAGAGGCTGTAATTCACCCCTGGGGTCCCGGCGAGTGCATGTGCTTTAACGGCACAGCAGTTTGAATTCAGCCTTGTGTTTGCACCACAGCCATCTGGTGCTATTTAAAATATATACTTTTCAACTTTCACCTTTTAATCTTTCTGATTTGAAAACATACACCAGTTCAAAGGTTACCTCTCTTAACCTTGAGCAATTCCCTTTCAGAAACAGCACTGAAGGTTTATTATCGTTACTTTTAATGGTGTAAATGAAGGGGTAATTCTCTATTGTGGTTTGTACACAGATTTTAAAATAAACCAAAACACAATTGTTATACATTTAAAAACACATTTTCCATAAGTACTGTGATTTTTAGGTGCCTCCATTCTGGGAAATTCAAAATGAATGGCTTTCTCAGGGGCCTAATTATCAGATGGGCTGAGACTTATAACCTCTCCACTGCCCCTAAAATACCAGAATCAGAGGCGCCCAGGAATGGAACTAATGATTTAAAACTCCGGCCATACATGGTCAAGCAGATGCATACAAATCACTCTGTGAGACTATATTCTGTCCTGTCTATGATAACAGAAAAACATAAAGTCACCCCAAGTATGTTTTCCACCCCCAGGAGACGCACAACATCCTTTTCCTTCCTGCAACCAGCAGTTTCCCATAAGGAAGGGTGCTCTAAGGAATCCAAGCACCTTTATCTAGTGAATATCAAGATACAGTGTAAGCAAGCACATTGTAGTTATACCCATTTTTTTCAGTGCCCATGAAGTAGCCTTGACACCAGTTTCATCTCTTCTTTTAAGCTGATTGCTTATATTTAATGTCACCCAGATAGTTTATCACTGCACGAAGATTTGCATCATGCAAACTGAAGCATTCACAATAAGGACCCCTCTCTCAGGACCAGTTCTGTATGGAATTTGAACCTCTATATTAAAAGAATGCAAATTAATACTATTATTTCAAGATAAACTCTTTCCTGGACTAATCTAAGAAAGGAGCAAACTCAGTGGAGATGTAACTGGCTCTGTAAGCACCATTTGAAAGAGCCTAAACCTTGTCCTCCTCAGTTTTAGGATCAGATTTCCAGAATTGTAATACTTGTTACTATTTAATAGGGCTCCAGATTCCCTGGGACGGAGGGTATAGTATAAGAAGCATACCTCTCATTTGTTCTCAGTTTTGAGGCTAGGATTTGAGTTTTTCTATCAAGTTAGATTAATTCTTATTTCTATCCTCCTTGATTCGCAAACACATTTCAGCATCAACTTAAAAATATTGAATAACACGGGATGGGGGCTGTAAATTTTACCATTGCACAGCAGATTTTAAACATCATACACAGAATATGACAGGAAACAATTCTCTGCCTTACATTAAAAAAAAAATTGGAACTCCTAAAAAGGATTTACACATATTGCTTCAGGCTGCTAGCCACTTGCCTACAGGTGGGTGGTGTTTGTTTAATAGCTAAAATACTTTTTGACTTGACTTTCTGTTTTTCTTGTTTCCCAGGTGATTGGTTCTGGTGTTTTTAGAACTGTCTACTGCATCCTGAACATTTTCCATGCCTCAGTGACTGGGAACATTTTAAGCTGGCGTCAGAGATAGAATCTGTGGGGAAGTCTGCACACAAATAACACTTCTTCATTGTTCTTGCTCAGTAGTGATCATGCCTTTTGCAAGCTGTTTCACCCACTGCAGCAGAAGAGTAAACTAAAAATAATCAATCAGATAATTTTTTTCCTCAGCAATCCATATTCTTGTTTTCAGAGCAAATGTACCACTGGATGGTACACACTGGTGCTCAACTCCATCAGTGTAAACTCCATCCAGTAAAGCTCAACTTGGCAGGCATGCGATAGCAGCCATGTAAGGAAGCATAAGAGAGGCCACACAGGAAGATTACATAAATGAGAAACACAGTTGTAGATAAATAGTGAATTACAATGAAATGAGCTAGACAATGTTGGATATCCTTTGGCATAAGGAAACAATCTAATTTCTCCAAGCTTTTATTCAGGAAAAATGCCTTGACATCAGCATATATAGACCGCAATCTGCAACAGTGGCATTAAAAAAATAACTCCAAATCTTGAAGTAGTCTCCTAAACAGAGACACTTATGAAACAAGGGTCACCTTTGAAAGTGCAGTGACTAATAGCTCCCATCGGAGGCAAACCTTAAGCACCTTATTTTATCATATTTATCTGGGAAGTAGAAGGGGAAGGTGAACAGTAAGATTTTGTACACTGTGTTTGGGCTTACAGATTTGGTCAGGGTCATTAAAATTGTGAAGGGTCTCTTCAGAGGCCGGAAGGGAAACAAGAAGAGTGTGATAATCTGTCTCTGAAGAGGCCTTGGAAGCTGTGTTTGCCAGGATTCTGTGAGCAACCTAGACCTATATCCATTCCATCAAACTGGAGCTGGAGGCATCACAACAACTGTGGGAACTACCCTGGCTACTCACTCATGCTTTGCTATGCAGTATCTGCCAGCAGCTCCAGGCATGGCCCCAGGCAAAAAGAGCTGTGCAAGGCAAGGAACAAAATTATAATATTTGTCAGTGACTTTCTCCCTCTGCATTTGGTCTGGGTAAGAAGGAAAGGAAAGGAGAAAGCAATGTTAAGTAATAGGGAAAGACACTGACAGTACAGGTACTCTTGACTTTTTCTATATAGAAGCTAGAAGGAAGACAGTCGTTTAGAAGTGGCGCAAAAGAGGGAATTTATGCATAAATAAAAGGTACGGAAAGATTCTAAAAGTCCAGAAGGAGCAAGATATTGAGAGAAGAACTGTCTAAGAAGCAGTTTCCTTGGGAAACAGTTAATTGCTGCATTCAGAAGATTTTGACTACCTCTAGAAGATATTAGTGGCTACCTCTTAGACCACAAATAGGTAAATTACACTTACTGACCGTGTAGGAAATCTGAGGTGTCAAAACCAAGAAATTCACATAGCAACCACGTTTTGAACAGGAAAAGAGTGTAAGTCCCCACAAAAAGTTCACTGTGGATGTTTTTATGGAAAAGGAAAGAGAGTGCACTTTTCAGGCCTTCAAGCAAAGGCAGGAGAATTTGAGCAATGTTACACCTGAATCCTGAAAGAGACCTAATCTGAATCCAGCAAAAGTGGAGAAAATGCTCTCTGTTCCAGTAACTGTTCATACAATTCTAACTTACCGTTAATAATTTTTGGAAATACCTTCTCTGATAAAAGGAAAGTTCTGTGTCGAGTGTCCTGTATGTTCTCTGTACCTTTTTTTTTCTGGAAGAGTCTCTACTGCCTGTATTTGTACACTTTAAAAGAAAATGTTACTGCTTGTCCTCGCATTTGAATTCTGAGTTGGAAATCCTCTTTACCAAGTCACCACTTCCCTGGGTAAAGAGCTTCTTTGCTATCTCTTTACTCCTGGAACACATGAGCTCTGAGGAAAAAGAATAATTTGCAACACATAATTTATTTGGCAAAGTTAGTCTTTTGCTCTTTTTTTCCATGAGCGCAGCAGCAACATGATTTCTTGAATGTACTCATTATTCAAATATATTCTCTGAATAAAGAGCCGAACACTCTGTACTGTCATATTTTGCCATGACATGTTGACTGGTGATGCATCTGTCCGAAGGCTTGGCTGATCACCCCGAGGCTGAGAAGAGTTATATGGAGAAAATATCCTGCCTCTGAGCTCCTCTTCCCAAGTTCTGAGAGGCTGATCTGTGTGATTATAAAGGGTGAACTTAGATGCAGCTGGTGGGAGGAGGCATCAAAGAAGAGCCTACTATTCTGCAGTTCTGTGAGTGTCTGATAGGACAAGCAGTCTCATATGAAGGGTGTTTTTCTCTATTTCATAGAGAAATACTTTCCTCCAGAAGGAATTTCTGGAGAGAGCCGGAGAGTGAGGAAAAGAAACTGAGTTTTGTTCATCCCAGAACCTGGTTGACTTGCTCTGCTGGTAGTGTTTTTTTCTACCTAGGTAAGACTTCCTTGTCTGTCTGCACCTCAAGTCAAGCCACTGTAGCACCAGCCCAGGGTGGGGAGAATCTGCAGAGCTGGGAGGGCCAGAGTGTGTGGGAGGAGTTGGCAATGTGCAAGAGAATAAGGTGTCCCATCTGCACAAGGCACAGGAAGCAGTTGCTTAGTGAGGAGAACCAAGTTGAGGCCGGTTCTAAAATGCAAGTTTTCTTATCTATCACCTACACCACACAAATGTGGGAGACTGAGCATGAGACTGTTGTCATGGAAAGACGTGGGCAGTCTCAGTGTCTATCATATCTCTACTCAGTCACTTAAACCCTGGACAAAGCATAAGTGTCAAATACCTGTGGGACATTCCACAGCTGGAAGATGTACTTGCCTGAGCATACAAACCAAAGTCAACATTAAGGTAGATGCTTGAACACAAGCTGATTTAACGTCACTGTTCTGAAGGCAAATACACATTCTACATCACAAATTGAATTTGGAAAAAGATCGCAGATAGCTTATTTGTGCACGGAAACTATAGTATTTTTTCCTTTTATGAGCTTTATAATAATTCATCACTTCCCTTGCTAGGTAATGTAGTTATAATCAAAAACAGGTCCTAACTCAGGGGAAAGTGAAAGACAGTACTGGAACTCAAACTGAACTTGACACATCAATTGTTATCACTCCAAATCATCTAATTACAGTTACCAGTGTTCACATTGGGTCTGGATCTGAAGAGCACCAAGTAGTGACAACTTACAGGGAATTCCCACATGGTATTTGCAATTTTTTTCCTCTCTCACAACTGCATCCCATTGCAACAGGAATCCTTAAAAGGAGGGGAAGGATTGGTTATACCACTGCCTGTTTCCATTCTTCAAGTGAAACTCCAGTGTAATATAAACAGCTCTCTCTATCAACCACAAGAATTGCAAAGGGTGCAGATTTAAAAAAAACCTCCTCCCAAGACATCTTGATTGCAGATGTTATTAAGTGATTCTCTGGTGCTGGAAATACTCATCCTGGCTACATGTTGATCATAGAATACATTCCGTTCTCTTGGTTTTCCTACTCAAGGAGTGGAAGAAATGCCTTAATGTAACAAGGGAGAAAAACACTTCTGTGTGTGGTGATAGTTCTCCCTATCTTTTGGTCTGGGAGTCAGGTTTCTGCCTGAGGGGACCTGTATGAAGGGCGATGAAAGTAATTATTCTGTCAGGTTAAATATAATTTTCTTCTATGTGTCTGTTTCCCGTGATGTCAGTTGATTAACCAGTCAGGCATCTTTACATGGCATGTGGCCACATGATGGCATGTGCTGAGGTACATGGTTTATTGTGCCAGTCCAACATAAAATTGAAAAACTCTCCAATTTAAACCCTATTTTTTCAACTATGTTTCGTGTTTTTCTTTTGCTTCCATCTTATGTCTTCCTTCTTTTCTTGACTCATTCTCATCTTATCCAAATTCTTTTTCCCCTTCCCTGCCCCAGTTTTTCTTTGAATTTGATATCATGATTCATCTCACTTTTTCTTTCCCACACTGCAATTCTTCTTCACCCTTCTTACATCTCTCCAAACCATTTCCTCATTGTTTCCACATGAGGGTAGACTACAGAGACCATTTAGGCTTTGCCTCCTTTTCTACATGGTGCATCTCTCAGTCCTCCTAAGCAGAATCTACATCATTCTGAAAAAGGAAAAAAAAGAAATTGAAAACCACACATCTTCATCTTAACTGCACTGGTTATCTCAGAAAAAATGTGGGCAATCTATACAGTTCTATAGGTTATATGTAAACCCTTCCTGTACTGGGGATGATTTAATCTTAAAGGATTTAACTCGAATATCCTCAAATGGCAGTAAAGTCTGCTTAATTTGTTACCTCATTGTTGTGCCTGATATCACGTTAGAGCACTGAATCTCCAACAGACTATTTTATTCGAGGAAGAACATCTTTGCTAGAGCCCAGATGGATAGGAGGAGGATTAAAGATGAAGGCTTTGCATGAGAAAAAGGTCGCAAATCACTAAGACAACCAACATATTCCTCTGACTGAAGCCAAAATATGCATCATACATACTTTGTTACGTTGGTATACAGGGACTCTAAAAGTAACAGTATAAATTATTTCACCCATGTCTTCTTTGAGGCACATGCCAAACACAGGGTGGCCTTGGAGAGACATTTGGACATCCTGTGTTCCTATGTCAGAAATTAAAAAATCAGGTGCAGTACACACTTACATTAGCAAGCTAGGGATGGGATTGTGAGAATACATTTCTCACACAGACTAATTCTTTTCTTCAAATTTCACATGGACTTTCCCATCCAGGTAGAGGACAGCTCTGTATGAATTCTGCTCTCGGTGACCATGAGTGGAGACATAAAAAGAACTATTCAGTGTCTCTGGTTGCAGAGATAAGTGAAAGAGTCATTGGCAATAACTCCGTAGTAATAGCAGCAGTAAGTGCTGGGCATGATTTGAATCTCTTGATAGTGATACGGGGATGCCAGAATATTTATCAAGCTATTAGGGGAGGCTGTGCCTAGCTGATAAGATGAGTACAACTGATGAAGTTCACCTGAAGACTCTGATGATGCTGGGACAGATTTGCAGCCAACAACGGAGGATAGCAGGGAGTGCTGCCCTTAAGAGCAGCATGTGCTGTTCATCAGCAAAATTATACAATCTCCCACCTGGGGCAAGCATGTAGAATCTTTAATAAGCAGAGTTAAGAAACATCCTCTTGATAGTGATACGGGGATGCCAGAATATTTATCAAGCTATTAGGGGAACCAGGAACAGCCTGACCTGCCGAGAAACTGTTTCACTGAATTGGTGGTAGAGGGGAGGGAGCTAGGAGAGGTCATCAGAAAAACAGTTCTGAGAGTGATTAAGCCAGAGCCTTATTTTAAACTGTCCCTATATCACACTGCTAAACTTGTGATGGTTCTGTCTTTGGAAGATGAAGTTGCCCAATTTATATCACTTAATGTCTCAGTGTCATCAAATCAAAAGGATATTCTGTAATTTTGACTGGAACTATATTGGGAACAGATTTTTTTTGCTGTAATAATCTGTAAGCGACATGAATAAAGAAGGATTTCTCACAGCTTTTCTGATGTTTAATCAGCACATGTGCTGCATCATGGATAAGATCATCATCTAGCACTTGAATCGAAGTTGAGAAGTGTTTTGCTCTGAATGGCTTTTGTTAGTCAAGGCTTTAATACATGTAGAAAGATTTTGTTAACTTTACCTCAGTTACTTATCACCTGCTCAGTAAAGCACTGAACTTAGGCACTTGTTTTCCCCTCTTGCTATGCTGTGGAACCTCCTCTCTGCTGATGATCAGAGCCCTCTGGAACACGGAAACTGGTGTGGCCATCAGGTCATGAAAGTTCAAAATACATTTTCTGTATTTCCCTGTTTCTATTGTGTGTAGATACAGACAGGGAGCTCAGCGCAAACAAGCGTTTCCTTGAAGAAATTTTAAAGATTATAACCATAAAGGATTAAGAAATTAATGGGCTTTTTGCTATTTGCTTTCAGTAAAGAGAAAATGGTACAAAGAGAGGAGGAATGGAGAGACAACTTGTTTTGCTGTTCACAATGAATTAGGCATATAAATGCTTAACAATGAATAAACACTATTGACAGAGAAAAGTAAATATGTCTTAAATTTTCTCTGGCTTTTAAAACAAAGAATATCAATAGCAAAATTTTGTTTTCAAATATGTTTTGAGTTTGACAGTGTCTCTTTGACATTTATAAAGTACAGTGATGAGTATGTAATTAAAGTTCTTTGCTTATTTTTCAATATTGCATTCTAAGTCTTACAAACTTCCTTTGAGCTACAAAGTGACTGAACAAAGGAGGAAGGCTTGCCAGCGAGTGGCCTGTTCCCATGCACGTCACGCTGTGCACCAGCGATGTGCTCGCCTTTGAACCCAACGCTGAGCCAGAGCACGTGCATGTGCTGAGGACCATCCCTTCCCGATGTACTTGAGGGTTTGTTTCAGTTACCACAAGAGGCCTAAGTGAAGAATATGATGTTTTGCTAGATTTATTTGCCTATCCTTCTGTCTAAACATGAAGTATCAGTCATTTCATGGCAAAGAGAGATGTTTTCTTGGGAGCTCACATATCTGGTGTGACTGCAGATAAAATACTGAACAACATGGATAACGCTGGAACGTTAGCACTGAATCTGCAGGTAATGACTGTTGCCATAGGCTGTTTTCCAATTGTTGTTTTCACTCCTACTCTCAGAGTGTGCTTTTCACTAGTAAGCATCCTGCTCAGGATTACAGCACTGACGCTCCAGCCTGGGAGGGTTGGAACAGGCTTAGCTGTGTCAGTAACACAAGGCCTCGAGCCAACAAACTCCCTGTCACAAGCACACAAAAAAGACACAGCACTGAAGCCGTCTAAACATTTTCACTGTTTCGATATGAAAATCATCATTTGGCTCAAACTATATGTAGAGATTCACGTTTATTTCAAATTACTCATAACATGCAAATTACTATCACAAAGCTGCATTAAATTGCCATTGGTTGAAGTACATCAGCTCAGGTCAGGGACAGGAATTTGGGTGGGCCCCTTACTGTCTGCTTGGCTCCAGAGTGATGTTCACTCTTATATACTCTGACTGCCTGCATGATTGTCTTTTTGCTGGAGATGGGACTTGTTGCTTTGAATCCTTTCTGATGAAAGGTCAAAGTGGACCTGAATCTTACCCATCTCCAAGAGAGGGTGGTGTCATTAGAGTTGCGGGCACAAGCTGCTAGGACACTGCTTGGAACAAGAGTTGCAGTCCCCATACTCTCTGGACTCTGATTTTGCAGTCAGACAGTTGCTGTGCCGCAAACACACCTGTGGGCTTGAAGCCTTCCAGTTCCCTATGAGCGGCTTAGCTGTCACACAGGTGTCAAACTGTATGGCAGTAGCAGGTGAAGGTGATTCACGGCATGTCCACACACAGCTTAAACAACTAGAATTTTGCTGGTATGTAAGCCTTTACATTAGCTATCTCTGTCTTTTTTTGTGTCTTAATTCTTCCTCGGTCAGTTGCTAAATTCATATGGAAAATCATCAGCGGGTGATGGGATTGAATGCAAGTCTTCAGAGACCCCACCCAGGAGCCTCTGGATATTCTTTTCTGAGGGCACCAGAGGTTGTATAGCTAAAATGGATGTGTTAAAAATTATTTAGGTCTTCAGACATTAAAAATTCGTGTAACTATTTCAAATAGAAGGCAAGTACTGATTGCTGCAGCAAAAGGCTGACAAGTTTGCTAAGGGCAGTTGCTTTAGGGAAAATAGCAGAAGGTTTCCCTGAGGGACTTGTAGAAGCTCCTGGAGATGGTGAGGTTATGGCAAGAGAGCAGCCAAGCATGGCACAGAATGATCAATGGTGGACAGAAGCTGCTTGTGGACAGAAGTACAAGATCTCTGTCATATGAATGTCATACTGGTCCTATTTCAGGAGGGAAGTGGTGCATGGGTCCTGTATCAATTCTCTGTTGTACACAGTTGGTTTACCCTCAGCAAATATTGTTCTAACAGAGCCAGCTGTCAGATTTGCATCTGTTGAACAGACACAAAACACTGATCTCAGTGGGAGGCAGGTACCTACTCTGCATAAGCACTTTTGCAAATCCCAAAAGGCATTTCTCCATCTTCAGGCACTTCAATATCTTTGAAAATCTTGCCCTTTGTGCCTAGCTTTACCTCTCTACAAAACAGAGAGAAATCTGCCTGCCTAGGAAGTGAAGCAGAGTTAAATTTATTCATATTTGCTTTAAGCTTTGGAACCATAGATAAGATGCATGCCACAAAGGTGTACTTCTTGTTCAGCATCATACACAATGGAACACCTGTGTGTTCAGTTATTGTTCATGCTGTCATTGGCCTCATTTCGGAAGATGTATCCATGAATCAGAGGAAGGCAAGGTGCCACGTTAATGAATGATAGCTATAGAAAGATCACAGTGTATAAGCTACACTGTTTTGTGATGGCCCAGCAGTTCTTTTATGAAGGATAGAACCAATAGGATCTGCTTGTGGTATCCTTCTGTGCCTGAATGTCTTGCAGAAAAGAGGTAGAAAATTACTACAGGTGCTCATTTTGGTCATTGTGCAAGGTGTTTGGAGATATAAAGACAGCAGAGATAACTACATGTCCAAGTCTTGAATTTTGATGTCTAAAAGAGCTCTCCATTTTCCAAAAAGTGTCCAGTGCTCCAAGTGCTGAGGTCCTTCTGCGGTGAATAATATCGCAGAGGTCTTCTTTCCCTCACATCTGTGTTTGCTTCCCCTGACTGAATTTCCCAGGGTTTCAGAATCTGTTCCTGCAGTCTTTTGATAACCTGAACAAAAGCAGAGGTTGTGTTTGTGCCCTGCAGGGTGCTTTTGCCATGGACTGCCTGGGGTGGAAATTTCGACCAGACTTGCTTACCCTGCCCTCGGATTCAGGAATTTACTCAGGCTGCCCAGTTACTGTTGATCTTGCCTTGGGGTTTCTAGCCACTTTCCTTTTGCTAGGGCAACAGCTATCCTGTCAGTGGAGCTATGCTGGCCTTCCTAAGACTCAGCCTGACTGTGGCTTCAATTGCTGGCTCATCCCCACTTCCCAGGTAGTGGCCTGTCCTCTGTCTCTGGGAATAGTCCCCTTTCCAGGGGAAATTTGGAGCATAGTCTCCTGCTTTCTGTTTACTCTTTACTTGTCTACACAGAAAATACCATGCTGTTCGAGTGTGATGAGTTTTCTTAATTATCATATACTTCGGCCATTTAGAGTTTGAGGTTATTTTGGTTTATTTAGATGCAGAGCTTCTTGACCTTTCCCTGAGGCAAAAGCTACGGAAAGCCATATCAGTACTTTACCCTATTCTTAAGCAGCAGGACAACATGTCTTAGCTTTCAATAGCTGAGCATCCTGATAGCTGAGGGGCAACTAGAAGACAATTACATGATGTGATTTGAAGCCAGGGTTCTTTGTTTTAGTGCCTGGCCTGCCCAAGCATTCTGATGCTATGCTTGTAACTTTTCCCTTTACTGCTATGAAGACAGAAATATGATCAAAGAAAATAAAAAAGGAGAATCTGCAGAAAAGTTGTTTAGGCATTACTGAAATATTCTATGTTAGCAGTGCCAAAGGCTGTGAACTCTTTTAGTGTGTTAAAGCCTTTTAATAATTTGAGATCACATTATAATCCCCTTGTCCAGAATCCTTATAATTTATACATGGTTTAATGCTCGGAATAAAGTTAGAATCTCAGTCTCTCTTGCTCATTTTTTGGTTTTATTACTCTTATGCCACAGTCAAGGATAATAATTTTAAATGCTCAAATGTGTTAAAAGCATTAATTGCACTAGTTGAAGTACTTTATTTTCAGTTAAAGTCACTCAAAACTTTAATATGACAGAGAAGATATAGCGCAATAATTCTAGCTGTGACTCAGAACAGGAAAAAAATCCTGACTTTGATCTGAGTAATAACGCTTCTCTCCCTTACCGACAAGATTGCTTTCATGCTATACTGAGACTTAGCACCAGAAGCACCAAAGAGCTGCTGGCTCCCAGCACAGGGAAGGCAGCTGGCAGCCGGCTGGTGGTGGTGCTGGCCCTGGGCTCAGCCACACATCCTGTCCATGTGGGTGGGAGAGGAGAGGACGTCTCACATCACCACCAGCACTGTGGAGCGTGCTGGAGCTGCCTGCTCCAGTGTTCCTAATCTGTTTCAAGGCAGTTATAGAAATGAGCTTAGACCACTTCTGGCATTAAACAAAACGTGTTATGTCTCATTATACATAGATGCTGGAGCATTTTATGCATTTGATAGAGTGGTTAAACAAGCAAACAGATGTGAGACAGCTGAAACCTCTGGGGAGAAAAGGGTCAGCAGGAACAAGCATGTGAAGGACAAAAATGGGGTGACAGTGGGTCAGATCTCTCCCACAAGGAAGAGGGTTTGGTTCAGCTCCCAGCCCCGGTGGGGAACAGTAGGGTTTGTCTTAGCACATACTCCCATTTTATATGGGAGTATAAAATGTGCATGCTAGCAGGAAAACAGAGTGAGCCTGGGGTTGGGGATTTATTCACATAGCTGTGCTGCTGAACCCTTGTGCTAGTTCACCTCAGGCCTGTTAATCACCTTTGGGGATACATTGAAGCTATTCAGGGATGGATTTCTAAAAGCAGGAAGGGCAAACTGCAGTATTAGTTCCACTGGAAGACATCTATGGTTTGATTTGGTTGCCTAAACATGTATGCCCAGCACAGTTTAGATGCTGTACGGCCTCCTGTTTCATTCCAGAAGGCCATGGGTTTTCTATATACCTGTCAGCTTACCAGAAATCAACTGAAATTGCACTGGTCACTCATGTTTAGGCACCTGAATATCTCCCCTAATGCCTCGTTGTGCTTGCAGCTAATCCAGCTCGTAACAGAAAGAGAGAAAATCTGCTCAGTCCTCCAAGCTTATTTCAGTAGGTCATTCCACCTATTTTACAAAACCTCGGTGAGCTGGTGGTCTTGCAGTTTGCACAGATTTTCCTAATTTTTTAATGTTTTGATTGGGAAGAAGTCAGACTTCAAAATTTTGTGCCTAAAGTTAATCTAGCATTATTTGGTTTCACAGTTAACTTCCATTTGAAAGAACCTATCTTCTTCAGCTCAAAGGCCACCATCCCTACTGTGCCAAATATTTTGAAGGAGTGTTGGTCTTGGCAGTGTGTTTGGAAAGTTACAGAAATCCAGTTAAGCAGCATCATGGAGGAAATTTTTAGAGTTGTCTGACTTTCACAAAAGATGTGCTACCAGAAGCTCTTTTTTCACCCTGAATTCCATATACTTCTGGTGATACAGAGGGATGGGTAGATTTGATCAACCTAGTTTTGAAATCTGAAGGTCTTATGTCTTTGATAAAAACCTATGGAGTTAAGTACTACGACTCTTTTGAAAACCAAACTTGCTGTGCTACAGCCCCCATTACATTAGTAGCATCCACTCCTGAAGCTTTTCCTCATTGCTTGTATCTGCTGCTTACCCGACAACCTAAACACCCCAGGACTTCCCAGTATGAGTAGTCCAACCTCTGTCTGGCTGTGGCTCTGTTTATCCAGTCTCTCTGTTGTACCCCCACATCTCAGCGTTCTCTGGTTCTGAATCCAAGAAAATTCCCCTTTTTGACCACTCAGCTTCTTTTCTGACTGAGCCTGTTAATGCCCAGCGTGGACAAACATTTCTGCCACTTGCCTAGTTTCAGCCCTCTCCATTGCAAACCTTCCTGCTCAGGCTATTTTATAGCCCTCTACCCCAAGGAGAGCATCTGCCTTTCCAGGAAACTTCTACCAAACTAATTCTGTTGTTTCTTCCATCTTCCCATCTACTTTCTGTATTCATTACACCAGAAGCCATGTACAGCAGCCATTCAGCTGTTTCAGACAGAAAAAAGGCAACAGGGTGCCCTTATTTGATTTAAGTACTAATTGACTTGCACACTATATAGGTTTTTGATAAAAGGATTTTAATGTGACAGTGAATTGTAAGGCACAGCCATGGGTCACCTTCTCTATGACTTGGGTAAAAGCTGTTTAGGGCAACTGGCAAGCCAGTCAATGCCAAAAATTAGGTGCCAGATGATCAGAGGCAAAAGCTCATAAAATAGGGCCTATACTGTGAGCATCTCAGATTCTCAGTGTTCAACTTGATTTTTCTCAAGAGCTTTGAGATTCCAAAAAGTAGTGGACATCTAATTTCTGCAAGTCAGAATCATTAGCCAGTTAGGGAAATCAAGACCTAAAAGCTAGAGATACAGTACTGTATATTCATTATGTATATGCATCCAGAATATATATTATTTTTGAATGAAGACATATAAACCCTCAAGTTTCAGTCCATTAAATTAGAAATTACTGGAGGTCAATGAACAGGTTTAAATTTCAGTGACTGGTTAAGGAAAAATTGTATTCTTGCCTTGCTTTAATTGCCACAGGCTACAGTTTCAGAGGAAAGAATGACTAGCTAAATAGTCAGTAAAAAAAATGATACCATTAGCACATGATATATTGTGCTGTTTTCTGTGCCATAGATCTTCTTCTGTGTTGCTCCATCTCACCCAGGTCTCACAACAAACATGTCTGTCTGCAGGCTGTTATTCTTGCTAAGATCAACGCCTCCTGGTTGGTTGCAGATATTTAATTGTCCCCAGACATGTATTGTACAGACTAGAGCCTTATGTACATATAACAATGAGGATAAAGGGTCTGTGACCAAACCTTTCTCTGAGCAAAAGTCACTTAACACATTTTTGCATTACAAAATATCCCACAGTGAGATCTCACTGGAACCAGATGTTCATAGCAGAAAGCATATGGCAAGAGGATGTAGATCCATTTTTCTTAAGTCCTCTTGAAAAGTCATTGTATCATAGCCCAAATTCTGCTGAAATTCATGCTTATAATCCCAAATGCCTTTTCCCAGTAAAAAAAAAAAAAAAAAGCATGGCTCTGTTTTCATTGCTTGTGAATCACTTCCACATCCATTGATTTCCAATGGTTAGCAAAGAAAGCAGCTAAGAGAATTTGACCCACAGTATACAAGGTGTGCATGAAATTTGAATAAATGGAACATGTGTCATGAATTACTGAATGAGTGTTTGTCCTGGAGAAAGAGAGACAGTGGTCAAATAAAAGTCAGCCTTTGTGTGTTCTGTAAGTAGTTAATCTCAACCTGAAGAGATAGAAATTTCCAAACAATATGTGTGCTCTTTATCATATTGTGTCATCTCATATTATACAATGCCTGTTGGTGCATGACATCTGCCTAATCTGTTTATGTAGTTGGGCTTAGTCAGGTGAGTTTGTTCTTATTACATGGATTAAGGTGTCTGACAACAGACCTCTTTTTAAATTGACAGTCACTGCCAATACGGACAAGAGCAGGGCCTCAAAAAAACACCCTAATCCAATGCCCAGGGCTAATGAAGGCTGAACCAGTCTTTCCTTTTTTCATTTAACCCCCTCAGCCCACAGACATTGCGTTTGCCAAACGGGTTAATTGCTATGTCCTGCTGGTACCATCACCCAGCAAAAGCCTAGTTGCGTGGTCGGATGTGTGTCCTTCATGCCAGCAAGGCAATGATCCAGCTCCAAGAGGAGCATTGAGAAATGTGTGGCAGGGAGGCACCCAGGACAGCAGTGGTGATCAGGGCAGTGAGTGGTGTGCACTCCTCTCCTGCTTGCTCTCTCAAATGTGTACCGGAAGGAGAGGCTGAGGGGTTACTTGCTTGGTGACCCACAGGCAAAACTCTAGTGGTCACTGGAGGTCTGGCACTGCTGCTAATGCTGCTCTGGAGTATGGCAGAGGAAATATAAGAGTTCACAAGCATCTCAGGAAGCATACAAAGAGTTACCCTTCAGATCTTCCAGTATGTGATGGTCATAAATTAACATCCTGAGTTACAATCCAAGTTACTCTATGTAAAAATGTTGTTATTTCTTGACTGTATTTGGCCTTGCCAATAATAGGAAAATTGCCAACCATAGTCAGTGATCTCCCCCATTCTTTCACTTTGCTCTTCACTTGGAATCTTTCAGGTAATTGCAATTTTTAAAAGCTATGGCAGGTTGGAAACACTTTCAACAGCATTTGTGATATGTAGAAAATTCTAAACTGGACAGGACTTGCATGGCTTGTATTTAATAAAGTTCAAATATATGAATCATTCTACGAAACAAATATCATATGGCAGCCTGTGCTCATGAAAATAAAACACTGATTTATTTTGTAGGCTCTAAATAAATCAATTATATTTTTAATTCTGATCTGTCTTTTTATTTAAAGAGACTTCTGTTGTCTTACTGAATTTCCATATTCATAATGAACTAGTATGTGCCATACGTATACACAATATCAGGAAACTTTGAAATACATGAAGAGCTGGTCCAGTGTATCAAAAGAAAATCTGTAGAATCATGATGGCAATTAGGAATGTTCCTTGAAATTTTTGAACCTATGTGTCTCATAGGTATCACATCAATTTGTGTTTGGTTCTTAAGAAATTAGTAAAGCATCATTTTCAAACACCCAAAGCAGTCACTTTTTGTTTGCAAGACAGAAACACCTTTTATTCCATGCTTTTATGAAGCCATAAACCCTTGAAAGAGATTATATAATGTTGACATATAATCCTTTATGGAATTGGACTTTTTCTGTGATGATCTGAAAGCACTTTTCGTTTACTGATGACAGAATTCTCACCATACCCTTTTTTAGAGATGGTTTCTACCATTTTGGAGTTGGATGTCTGAAAACACGGGTTGTACCTACACTGGGAATGCTTCACTGGTATAGGAGTTCCTGTACATTATGGGAATGAAGTACACTTAACCTGTTGGACAAGCAGGATTGCTTTGTACTGGTATAGTAAAATCACTTTACACTTCAAATGAAACAAGCTGTACTCGTAAAAGCACAATTTTCCTAATGTGACTGCAAGCCTAAATTCTCCTGGACTGGTCTCCTTTATCTAAATGAAAATCCTGTCAGAGCAGATTTTTAGGATTTTCTACGTTTGTCCAGACTTTACAGGTGGATGACTTGCAGCCCTTGGGTGCAGCTGAGCACAGGAGCAGTTCTGGCCATGCTGCTGCCTCACATTCACATGCCAGCACGTGCAGCAGGTCCTGTGTCAGATGGGGCTGGATGTGCTGTGTGACACTGGTGCCGATGCTGTGGATCCAGGCACAGGTGCATTGCTGGATTGTCTAAGAGATCAGGCCAAATCAGCAGCAAAGCCAGTAGCAGAAGTTTGTCCCTTTGAAAGCCAGGCCATGCAATGAAAAACTATTCCCGATGAGTTCCCTTGGCATTAATAACACAGCTGTTCACTGGAGCAGCTGTCTTGCTGTGCAGCATTTTTGGGATAGTGGAGAAGACTCATGGTATATATGTGTGTGTGTGTATACACACACACACACAGACACATATATATTTCAAATCCGTGTTCATATAGTTGCTAATACTTCCCATAGTGTCAGATATCATTCCTGAACAAGTCAGTGATTTCCATACAGCCTGCTTAGTAATATCTGACTTGAAAGGTACCTGGTAACTCTAGAAATTACAAGCAAATAGAGAAAAAATAACCCCTGTTTCTAGACAGAAAGAAAATGATTTCAGAAAATCTGGACATATGGGAACATTAGTCTTCAGCAATATGAAAATACGATGAATGAATTTTGAAGCAACTTTCCTAGGCTTCATCCTATTTTCCTCTGTTTTTCCATTTTACTGGTACTGATGGAAATGATGGAAATTGGTTTTCAACCTTAGTTTCTGTAGCAATTCTTTTAGTAATCAGATATATTAATTAGAGTCAGAAAATTCTTTAGTCTTACAAGTTTGTAATTCCATGAGAATGAAGAGAGTCAAACAGAAAGTGGACTCTTACACGGAAAACAATTACTTTTAACATGGAAAACGGGGCCTCTTCTTTACCTAGTGCTAGTGAAAGACCAAAAATAAATTACATAAAACCCAGCATAACATCTACAGAATTCAAAATGGGGAGCCAAACATTGTGCAACCTGTTAAACTGAGCTCATACAGGATTAAATCACTGTAACCATGGAAAAAAAACACTATTAGGAATGGGTTTATCATGTTGTTTTCACATTTGCCAGTTTGATTTAGAAGAATGTAAAATCAGTGAGACCTTTCAGGCCAAGTTGCATGTGAATCGTTATCTGTTATGTTTTATCTCTTTCTCCCATCTACAAACACACGGGAGGTCAAGAGTACCTGTCCTCCTGAGATGTGGTCTTGGGTGCTTTACATGGCAGGTCAAGGCAATTCTCCTGCCAAAAGGATTTCACCAGTCAGATGAGCACATACCTTTGGTTGGGATTCACCAGCCCCATAGCCCCCTGCCTGAGGACTGTTGCTCAAGAGAAAAACCCTGTTTAGCCAAAAAGAGGGAAGGAATGAGCTCCTAAAACAAGAACTGTCACATTCCTCTGAACCTTTAAATAAACCTCCCTAAAAGTAAGTTCAAAATAGATTATATTCAAGCTAGATTTTCAGTTACCAATAAACTTTTCTCTGACTTGGAATAACTTCTGTAAATGGGAAGAAGCATTTTTTGTGGTTATGGCCCAGAAACTCTATTCCTGAGTTGTTTTCTGGGGCAGCTGTAGCCTCATTGCATGATTGGATAAAAGTCTCCGTCTTTAAAATGTGGATGCATAAAGTTACTGTAACTAAAGTTACAGATACTTTGGGAAGCCAGTTTGAAAACAGACCCTTTAATCTCTTGTACATCATTTTGCTTAACTACACACAGATGTGTTGTGAAGCTTAATTAAGGCCTTTTTGGTCCTTCAAGAATCCTGATCCTACTGAAACACAGGGTTTTATCACTTCTAATACTTTGTCTCTGAAAAATAATCAGCACACAAGTTCAAGCAGCAATGGCTAAACACATCTTTCATCAGACACATGCTGTGCCTTTAGGGTCATATCCAATAAAACATGGTGTGCAGCATGCAAACCTCCATAGGAAATATTCAAAGGAGGTATTATCCACGTCCCCATCTAACAAGGAAGAAGAATAATAGATTCATCAGAAACTGCCCTGACAACAGTTGTACTGGAACCTCTGAGGGAGGAGAATGTATTTTGTTTCCTCTGTACCCTTTATCTCCCCTGTGTCCGCATCTAGAGACCATACCCTTACTTCTCTCATCTCTGAAGTCAGTATAAATAAAATCACCACCATGTGAGTCAAAATACCACTTGTATTTTGATAGTACCCATGGCACACAGCCCTACACACAAGTGGGGAAATGGGCCTGAAAAGCTCAGAGAACTAATTATCCTGACTTTCTCTGAGACAAAAACATGGGAGTTTCTGTTGCTTAATTTGTTTTGGTAACAAGACAACTAACACATAATAATTACATTATTGCATGTAACTTCTCTCCTTGTGGTTGTCTTTTCCAAATTACCTCTCAGTAAAATAAGTCTTTCCCTGGGGCCGTTCTCAGATGGAAAGCTCTGGAGTAAGAACCAGAGAAAAAAAAAGCTGGATGCTGAATGACAGGACACACTTATCCCCTTAGCAAGGCTGTTACAGGGACCTAAGACAGCCCTTCCAGAAAATAGGACTGTCTACAGCAGCCTAAACATTTTCTGGTGGCAAAGGAGAGATTCAGCCTCAGGATGTCAGGTCTTGTCTCCACCAGGGCTTTACAATAGACAACTAATGTGAGCTTTACCTTCCAGAGGTAAAATACCCTCCACTTTTATCAGTGAAGACGTGGTATAGACAAGAGCAGGGGTCCTACCCTGTGTTTGCCTCTTTTTTCTGCCAGGCTTGACTCCTCCATGAGATCCTGAAAATGAACAGTTTCCGTGTTACGGGAAGCTGACGAAGTAAGGTACTGAAAGAAAGGGATGCAGCTGAGAGGAATGCTACAAGGATGCCACCAGGATTATTTATTTCTCTTTCTTTCAGCTTAAAGGAGTTACTGTTTTGCAATCCAGCCCAGAGAGACTGAACTTCCCTTGGTATTCTGCAAAAACCTTCTAATGTCATTGGATATTTATTACTCTGCTATTTAGCTGGTGATACCCCTCTTTATCTTCATATTTTTAATTGGTTTACATTCTGGAGATGTTAAAATAAACATGGCTTTGTGATTTTTGGACCAGGAAAGCAGAGACCAAGGGACATTGTGGAAAATGGAATGTAATTAGAAAATCTGGTTTTGCCATATGACCCCTAGCTACACAGGAGTCACAAATGATGAGAAAAAATAAGTATTTTAGGCATAAGCCAGCATTCCCTCTGTACCCACCTCACTTATGGACTGGACCTCAGGAGATTTGGATATTCCATAAAGTCAAAGCTCAACTTCCAGGATCAGACAAAAGTCTCTGATATATATAAATACATACACATACATGTTGAAAGAGGCTAAAGAGCAAATAGGTGCCCAGGTACCTTACAGAACTTGGCTCCCAGGATCCTCTAAAAATTCTATTAAGTGCTTTAAATACACTCAAAATAATGCCAAGATGTGATTACATACCAGTGTTTTATTTTTACGTATATACATCTGAGTTAGTTAATTGATCTTCTTTTATAATTAAAACAGGAAAGTAGGCACTTTTAGACACAATTAATTTTAGTTCAAAGTAGTTGTCTAGTAAGGAGCAGACGTTATAAAAGTGTGTATTTCTCACTATTGATGGTGCTGGGAACTGAGGGCCATGAGCTCAAGTACAGCTGTCTGCACCACAGACAAGACAAGCTGGACAAGATGAATCAGGCGTTTGAAGAGTTACTTATCTTAGATATTGCTGTGGTTTCCTGTGTATAACGTTTACTTGTCACATGGAGTTTAATTTTGGGGAGGGAAGGATATATGGCACATAGACATTCTGGTAGAAGATTATGATTTAGCAGAGGCTCTGGATAGCACTGTGGGACTGACCCTAACACCACTGTATTAAGTCTGGATACCACTAATGGTTGATTGCCCAATTCACAAAAGGAAAATGGCACCACTGTCTTTATTCTGCAACAAGAGAGTCCTCCCTGCCCTGCCTGTACACGATTATGATGACGAGCCATCATAATCAAAGGGTAAATGGAAAGACTGGCTCTTTATTTTGCTATAACTGTCCATTATTTTGAAGATCGATACTCTATACTTCCACATTTTCTCACATTTTGCTGACTGACCATTAACTTCTCCTTTGTGAGCTGGAGACTATGACCAGCATTTGATTTCGCTTGAACCTGTGACAGAAAGCACTTCATGTCTGGCTGGGTTTGGAGTTTATTAGAGTCAGTTTGCACTGGGGACTTTTCTGAGCAAGGAGATCCAGCCACTCTCTTTCTCAGAAGCCTATACTTAAGAATTGTTTATTCTCCCTCAGCTGACTTCAAATATTTCTACATTTCAAAGCACCTCTTTATTTGCCTAAGCATTTCATTTGTCAATGTGCTATCATTACTACATTTAATTGAATAATTCATTATGATAATATGCCAGTCCATACAGACAAATTTGTTAGTGCTTCTTTGGATCACAGTAGTTTTAACAGCCCTCTAATATATCAGGTTATTTGAAGAGTAAATATTGCCTGCATGTGTGAAAGAGAAAAAGAGAAGTATGCAGAAACTCCTACAGGCATACAAGTCAAAACACAGTTACACATTTTGTCCCCACAGGATACTGGTGAGACATTCACAGTATGTGGCCTACTTTTTTTCACAGATGCAAGATTAAAGTCTTCGTCTTTCTGAGAACTGAAAAATGCACTAAATATTTGTTCAATATTCCCTTCTCACACTCACATGAAGATCCTGATGTGACAGATACAGACCATCCTTCCTCCAGCAGCTTACAGGATTATGACCTAATGTGGGAGTGCTCTGATCTGTTTTTTAAATAAAATCTAAATGAGACAATTTTTTAAATAATCCAGTGGCTATTAGAACAAGTGAAGGGGGAAAAAAGCCATCCCCGTCCCCAAAATTTCTGCAGGATGTTTTGGACTAGATCTCAAAATACCGGTATTTTCCACAGTAGAAGTTCAGAGGGATGTTGTAAGGACTTCACAATTGCCTGTCTCAATCACTGCTAAGACCACAGAAGGACTTTATCATGAGATAAGCAAGGAATGGAGGAGCAGGATGGTGCTGGCTCTGAGCCTGGTGAGGTCTGGCCTGCACATCCTGAGTAATGAATCTAGACAAGGGCTCCCACTGTGGCAAACTCTGTGGAGGGGCAACTGCCCGTGCACATATCAGCAGTCAAACAGTCATCACCCCAGGTTATGGGACAGTTGGCATCTGTGACCACCAAAGCCCTTGCCCCCAGATATGCTTCTGTGGATTCCCGGAACTTCGACCATATGTTCAGCCACCTGAAGGGAACTTGAGATAAGATAAATGTGGTACCATTATCCAAGCATTATCTCAGGCCTAGGGGGAAGTAAATGAAGCTGGGGGAACACTGATAATGGACACAAAGGATCCACAAGGAAAGCCGAATCAGCAACTGGGCTGAAGACAGCTCTGAGGAGGTAAAAGGTAATTCCATCAGGGGGAGGTCATGCACAATGCACCCAACCCACCAACTCAGAGAAACCCCCCAAATCAAGACAACCCAGAGACTCAAAATAATTAATTAGCATTAGAAGTGAGGGAATAATTTAACCAATAGAATAAGACAACTGTGTAGATAAATAGCGAAAAGCTTTGAATGACCTCGGGATTCCTACCACCGAGAAGCCCAGGCGGAAGAAGGACCAACGGGACACTGCTGGATCCATGGGTGGTGACTGTCTTCTGCTTAATCTGTCTTTCTTTCTCTCTTTCCTCTCTTTTCTATTTCTTTCTATCTCTCTGCCTCACGTTTTACTGTTAAATAAAATCCATACCATTGACTTTGGCCTATGGTCTCGTTTGCACCTTAACTCAGGTACAGGCATCTCCTAATAAATTGGATCTCGACAGATGTTCTGGTCAAATTCCAGTCCAATAATTGCATTTTGCTGTTTTACAGTAACCCTCTGTTTCTATAGTAGTATAATGCATTCCATACCAGTATGGGTCTGGAAGATTGCTGAATGCATTTTTTGCTGTCCATTTGTATTTTAAATCAAGTCTGATTTCATGTCGTGTGCAATGCTGAATTCCAGTGAACTTTTAAGTGAAACTGACTTTGTCTGGACAAATGTTTGGGGAATATAATTTCTCCATATAATTTGAGCAGTCGAAGGCAGCCTATTTTTATGACTTCTATTACAGTGATAGATGGATGTTGGATGTTGATTTGCTCAGATTTTGATCTCATGCGAGGCTTTGCGCACTCTTGCCTTGTGTTTGAAAACAAAATAAAGTGAAAAATCCCTCAGAGCAGTGGTTTCCCAGACACTGTTGCTAGGTGATCCTCCAAAGCTGAATGAATTCTTAAACTCCTCCAGCTCCAGGCACCTGACTAATAATCAGTAACCACACGTTCTAGTGAAAAAGGAACATCACTGCTTTTCTGGCTGCTTCCTGGTTTTGCATCCTTATGCAGACTGAGACAGGCACCAGCTGTCTTGGTTTAAGCTTTTTCTCCCTTGGAAACCAGGCAAGGCATTTACAAATACTATCAAGATTAGATGAATTAGCTGGGTAGAAAATCAACATATTTAAGCCTGCTGATCTGCACCTCTTCACTGATTCTTCTGGCAGCTATGTATGTGACAATGGTTATGTTAAAAATCAAATACCTGCATTTATATGAATAGGTGTTCACTCAGTGATACTCACGAATGCCAGAAGAGGTGAAAGCCTATGTTGGTAAAAATGGAACAAAAATAGTTTGTTTTTTAAAACAACAGTTGTATAAAAGTACAGAGTCTGTTAAAACTTGGTCAATTTAATCAGAATTTAGCTCAGAATCGGTTTATTATATCTGTTAATACATAATGGTGCCCTAAGCTTTCCTTCAGATGAAACTTAAAGTTTCCCCTTTTTTGGCTTCACTAAATATGTCTGTCCTTCACAAGGCTTGAGTCAGAACAGACTGACTCTGCAGCAAATGGTCATGTATGTTACCTCCTGACAAGCTGAAAATCCTCCTCTCATCTCCCTAGATATTCCCTACCTTATTCAGAATATTCTTTCACGTAAAAAATACAGTTCCCTAGCTTTTCCTAAGCCAAGGTCCACACCTCTGCTGTAATGAACACATCAACTCATCTGCTGAGCAAGGACTGGTTGAGCCATGGCAGTGATGGCAGGCAGCAAGGGCAGCCTTTTGAAAGTCCCTCCTTTTGTCCTGCCCCACAGGAGAGGCTTTGTGGGAAAAACTCGAAATTTTGTTTCTGATGTCAGACCAGCAAATTTCCAGCAGCATCACACAGAGATGGTTATGTTACCAAGAAGTAATTCTGTAGTTAAAGGCTATCATAATTTAAGCACACCAAAGAGACACAATTAAGCTTGCACTGGCTGCTTTAGTACTTACACTGAATAATTGACATTTCCATCTTGATAACAGTCCCTTAACTTTGATTCCATGTATGATTTCCTAATCTTAGTAAAAACTAAATTGGGAAAAAATAAGACTGAATCATGCCATTATCTAAGGTCTTCACTACCTCTGTATGACCTATTACATGTGCTACTACATGTGAGGAAAGATCCAAAAGTAACTTGTCAAAATATTTGTTGAAGATGTTTCTATTTTGCTGCTTTCACACAGGACCTATACCTGTGTCTGTCTGAAGCTCGCCCTCTACCTAAGTTGAAAAACTGCTGGGAAACTGCTTTCATCAGTTCCTTGCCTGTCCTGCTCCTGGGAACCCATTAAGTAACTAAATGCCATGTTGTGATCCTGAATGGGGAGGCATTCCCCTGTAGGCCTGGTTTCCAGTCCTTGTGGTAAAGTGTGGCAGAATGAGACTATCCTAAATAAAGGCTTGACAGAATTGTTTTTTCACATGGGCAAGAATAATCTTCCCCCACTCTCATTTATGAAAATGAGTCAGGAAGAAAGGTTTTTGAAATGCTTGAGCCTGAGGCTTAAGCCAAATTTCAGCCCAACCAGCTGAAGTCTGGCACTTAAAAACAATGTTCCTATAACAGTAGGTGCCACATGAATGTATTGAATGAAAAAGTTCACTTTTTCAGGCACCAGTCAAGGGCAACGTCAACAAAAATAAATATGGATAATTTCCCTAGTGGTGACGGAATGAGTGTCACTGGTGCAAAAGCTTTCTGCTGGTGAGGCAGACCATTTCAGGCAGTCCCTCTGGAGACAGATGGACTGTGCAGGCACCTTTGCCACTGCAACCTTGCACGTTGCAAGCACTATGAGGATCTCAGGCCTACCAAACCAGATGATTAAACACATCTGAGCTATTAAATGAGCCCCTCAGTGAGGTCTGCATGTTTTAAAAAGAAAACCTTCTGTGTTAGGCAGGGTTGCAAGAGTGATCATTTTCAACAGAAAAAGATTACATCCTTAGGGATTCTCTCTAAATACCTCCTGAGAGAGGAGAGGAGAAGGGATGTAGAGGAGAATATGAGTACATTTCATGTATCACACAGATTTTGGTCCTCAGCATTTGGGCACTCAAGAAGCTCAGTGAAGACTTGGAAAGCACAAGATGCAAGTAGTTCTCAGTGGGTCATTTATCTGCGCTGTGGATTTTATCTGCAATGTGGATTACCCGTCACCTGAAAGCAGAGGCTGAGGTGGCCTACTGAAAAGCAGAGAGGCTGAGATGGTCCTATTGACCCAGCAGTGCCACTCAAAGGCACAGCCAAGCTTATTTTGGGGGTGGGTTGAGTTACAATCCCCCTCAACAGACCTCACCGAAAAGGAAATGGTGCTGTGCTGAGGCAGCCTTATATTTCCATTAACAGGGCCCTCAGAAATTTAGAAACAGTGGTTCTGGGACACCTCTGTAGAGCTCTGGAGTGCTTGCTTGCTCGCACTGTGGCATTGGAAGTCCACTGCTGTTACTGATGGCAAGTCCTCTTCCCCCAAAGGTGCAGAGTTAAGAGCACATCTTAGCAAT
Source organism: Pipra filicauda (assembly GCF_003945595.2). NCBI lineage: Eukaryota > Metazoa > Chordata > Aves > Passeriformes > Pipridae > Pipra > Pipra filicauda. The sequence continues at coordinate 1,706,982 of NW_024103496.1, read as the reverse complement.
ACTTGGATTAGTTCAGACCCATCTGCGCTTGTGAGCTCCAGGTCAGCACCAGACCCAGTGCTCAGGTGCTTTACTCTCTTTTTAACAAACATGGGATGCAGAGTTTCTGCAAAGTCTGTTTGCAAGTTCCACAGTAGTTCCTGGACAAAACACAGAAGGAGCTCATGAAGGACAGTGAGTAATCAGAAGCAGCCACTCTTAAACAGTGTGGCACTAATTTTCTAAGTAACTTGAGAAATATTCTTTGTTCAGCCAGGCACTCAGGGCATGATCCAACTCCCCTACTTTTAGTTATCTGCAATTTGAGTGCCTAGTCTAAATAAATTATCTAGTCTCCCTGGATTGAACCTATATGGAGATACGCACCTTTAGAGTGTTATTTATCCTACCTACTGCAAACATTTATGTTGAAATTTGGTGATATGTACTGTAAAAGAGTCTATCTTTCTTTACTGCTTATAAAGAAATTCTGATGAAAATTTGCATTAGTCACCTACCTGGCAGATAGCTAAAGTTAATGAATCCATTCATGTGTTTTAAGACAAATTATTCTTATTTCTTGTACTGAGATGTCCTGGGGGGTTATATGCTTACTATCAGATTTCTTCATATTCCTTATACAGTAGTAAATAATTATTTTCTCCTTTTTTTTGGGGTATAAATCTTCTTGGTATTTTGGTGCTCAGAGAAGATGTGTGTGGTGTTGCATATAACCGGTTCCTCTTTGGATGGACATGATCAGATGATCTTACTTTCATGCTACAGACAGAGTATTCTGTGTAGCCAGCATTAGTACAACTCCTGGACACAGCACAAAAGGAGAAAATGGAAGCATAAACACTTATTTAAACATTTCCTTTAAGATAGATTATTAACTTGAGAAAGGCACTGAAAGTGGCTGGTGTTTCCGGAAAGGAGTGATATGCAATAGCAGAAGTTTCATTCTTTTCTAAAAGAGCACTCAACAGAGATGCAAATTAGGAAAGGAAATTTGAAATATCTCAGCTATGGAAGTTATACCAAGAACACCATTTTGTGTTCTTTGAGGGTTTGCCCTCAAAGCAAGAAGACTAAAGCATTGATTATGTTTTCTTGGACAATATTGCTTGTACTAAGGAAATTTTCAAGTGTACTCAAATATATTTTTCTAATCAAGGAGAAAACATAGTGTCAATACCACCTTATTGCATATTATAGGCCTTCCTATGAGTTGCAACATGTTAGTAAACATTAAAAAACAAACAAAAAAAATCCCCAACACCACTACCACCCCGAACCCAACATCCAACCAGCTCTACGGAGAAACAGTAAGTAATTACCATAATTTTTAAACTGTTTGTGAAATAGGAAATTTTCATTAACAATTTATTCACTAAAAACCAACATATGCCACTTTTTAAACTGCTTTCTATATTTATTCTATTTTCTTTTATCTAATTTCCAACTTTTAGATCTCAGTTTTTGGAATTTTAGTATTAATTTCTGACTAAATGATAGTGACAGCTGTCCTGATTTATTGCCTGAATTCTGCTGTTAGATCATGACCTTTTAGAGACATTAAATTTTTCTTAAATATAGAGACTGAAAGTCTATTATTATTCAGACGTAAATTCCAGATAAGCCTGAAGGCTAGGACACACGCTTTGTGGATTTCACTCTGTTTTGTCAAAATAGGGATATTTTGAGAAGGGATCTGAATTTGGATTTTGGAAAGTAGATGTAGATGATTGGTTTAGGCTTATGCCTTTTCTTTTGGATGACTATAAATAAAATTGCAGTTAATGAACCTATTTAGAATGCTGGTCAATGCTTACAAGTGGCAATGATCAGGATTAATATTCAGAAAGAAAACAGAGATCAGTGGGAGATCCTTCTAATTATTATAGCTGCAGTAAGACTGAGAGGATGGTGTATAGTTTGAGTTTACATTTTCAAAGTGCCTGCTGTACAGGTCGCATTGAGCAGAACCAAGACCTCAAAGGGGAGGAAAATATTTTCCAGCCTCCCACAGGACCAGCTTGATATTTTGACAAAATGTTGAACACAAACACTGTTACCTCCAAGATAATCTGTTATCTGAAATAGATCTTTTAAAGGCAGGGTTTATGTACTTTCTATCTGGTAGTCAAGTTAGTCAGCCATAAATTACACTGAAAAGAGACCAGAACGGTAGCTTAGATTACCGTCAGGAAGGTTCACTGACAGCCCTGACTTTAGCATAATTCTCTTGAAATCAGTTGCCTATCACAGATGTTATTCAAGTAACTATGTGTTACAGGATAGGTTCTCAGATAACATAATATAACCCTGTCTTAAATTAATGAAGATAAACCAGTGCAGACCATCTGAAGCCTTAATCTCATACTTATTTCCCTCCTTAAATTACTGTGGTTTTTAATTAAAAAAAAAAAAAGGCAAATATGCTTTATATATTAGACAATAGGGGAGTGAATTGCTGTGCGAGTAACTCCATGGTGAAATACAGGTATTGCTAAGACTTAAGAGCCTCCTGACTCTCCTGCTGGTCATTCTGCTGTCATTCCGTAAGGGAACAAGCCTCTTCTGTGACCCTGAGTGATGCATATACCCTTCAATGCAGCTGTTAAATAACTTTAGGTGACCAAAATGACGTAATGTACCTAAGTTTAAACACTGAATGATTCTTTAAAAAGCAATACTTTTAGGATCATATTGGGAAGATAATGATAGGCATCAAAGTCCCATAATCGGAACCACACACATGTATCAAAATCTTTGACTTTGCTGTGCATCTTTATACGATGGTTTATTTTTGTGCTTATTTGTGTCTGATTTAATCTTAGTATATATAAAACAAAGAGCTGCCTTCTGTTCTTGGTGCTGGCTTTAGTCACAGGAGCTGGAAACTTAAAAATTTAATCAGCATAAGTAAAAGAAAGACAAATACATGATGGAGATACAGAAGCTTTTTTGTATGAGTCTACAACTAAAAGTAAACTATATATATAAATATATATCTATAGAATTACTAAGAATTAAATTATTGCTTTGTTGTCTGATTAAAAAAAATGCCGTTTTCCCATCATGCAGAGGGAGAGCAGCTAAAGTAAAACTAACTGAGAGTCTAGGGCCAGGAGGGTAGTAACAGAAATCTCATCCAAGCCCCCACACAACACAGGAGTCCTGCCATCAAGGCTGATTCTATTTGAATCAGTTTTAGAAAGACATTCTGCCTTGTTTGAAAACCTTCAAATGAAGGACAATCCACAGCAAGCTGTTTCAATAGTTAATTGTATGCACTGCTAAAAAACTAGTGCTTTATTTCTAGTCTTATTCTTTCTTTTTTCTTTAAAGGAAGAGATTAGAAAAGGGAATGATTCATCTGTAGATCTCATCAGGCTTGTTCTACATTGTTCACTTGTATTCCCTCCTGTAACTGCTCCTGTTTGCTCACCAGCTCAGAAACGAATTGCAGCCTTAGATGAGTCCCCCACACAGAGACAATACTCTTATCTTTCCACTTTAAGCTGTATTAAATGAATGATAATGTCTTTGCACAGGACGAAGGCACAATCAGAACCACCTCACTGGGAAGAAAGTGATTTCAAGCAGAGCTGGCAGCATATTCTGTCCTATTCAGGTTCCTCTGACGTGCCCATCACCATGTATATGAGCACCTTTCAGAGCAAAACCAGCACCAATACATAAAAGTTCACTTTTCATCTCCTTGGCCATGGGGTGTGAATGCTCTAAGTGCCTCCTGGGACATAGGGACAAAGAACTCTTCATTGAGTGGAGGTGTGAAAGACACAGAATTTGCCAAGAGGCAAAGTTGCTTCAAGAGTAAATTCCTGTGTCTTGCTATGGCTGCTGAAGGCAACCTTTTTCCCACATGCATAAGGCTGTTCCTGATGCACAGCACGGCTGTATGGAAGCAGTGCAGGTACTTAGTCATCATGCTGGCCAAGGAGTAGAGATTGAAGCAGAAGATGCTTCCTGTGGACACCTTACTGTCAGGTGTGATTGCCAGACCAGCTGACACAACAAAGTACTCCAAGTGTAGAAACTAAAAGAGCTCCAAGGAGAAAAGGAGGGAAATTAATCTTTCTTAGTTTCCTACAAGCTCAAGAAGGCTCCTAGGATGTCAACCGATGAGATTTGCCATGGGAAGACACCAGGACTCCCAATTCTAAAATAAAAAAAAGTGAGATATTAACTGAAATACTTCACTTGCAATTTGACATAAAATTCATTCTCTAAATCATCTCTAATTTCCCATGTTCTTGTCCTGCTACTTAAATGATTACATCCTAAATGATTACATACTAAAAATTTTCATCCTTTTAGTAATTTCCTAATTGACAGTTACAATGAAACTTCCTCACTCTCTTTGTATTGCATAGCAAAAGCAATACAACTGTAGTGGTTATAAAGCTTTTCCATAGCAGAAAGTTAGCATTTTATACATGCTTTAGATGTAAATAACGGCAAATCATGTGGAACAAGACTGAGTCAAATTTGCAGCAATGCCTCAGCCTATAAGGAGGCAGTTAACAATATGTTTCTTCTGTAATTAAGTCAAAGTGAGAGGTTCCCATGGGTTTTTATAATCATTACAGCAATCCGTTTTACAGTGTGGGTCCACAAAGAGCTGCACTGGCACAAATGAGAGAACAACAGCAGAGTGAGCAGGAGTAGCCAGAGGCTGGGAAAGGAAGGCAAGAAATTGTTATGTTGGCTTTGTCACCTGTATTATGAAACCTTCAGAAACTTTAGAACTTTTGGAAAAATATGCAGAAATTCCATCCCTGGTATCTATAAAATCATGACTAAATATCTGTTTAGTGGGCTGTGTTCCAGTTCAACCACAAAACATTGAATGGGAATTACTGGAAGAGATTGTGAATCTGTGTCAGGAGACCAGACTGCCTTTGTGGTTCCCGTCCCTCAAACCTATGAACTCTCATTAGGGTTTCTCAAGTCTGAATTCAGTCAGACAGTATTTTTCAGTAAGAACAGGAGGAAGGACAATGCTTTTGATACTCATACAAATTCCATTGTTTATTTGACGGTCAGTGTTACATCTCAGTATTCAATGGGGATCAGGAGCCTACTGCAGAATAGCTACGCAACATCAGTTGTTTGACCAAAGGCCTGTTCAGTCAAGCATTTCACTGCTCATCTGTCATTGAGGCTGCCAGTAATAACATTAGCTTGACTTAATTGTGTATTTTAACAGCTGCTTAATATTACCCAGATCTTTCCTTCACTCATAGTGTAAGATACCTTTCTGCAGAATGTGGTTTTAATTAAGGCTCTGTTCACAACTTTTCACAAGCTGTTGAAAAATTCATGTCTTGTAAGAAAAGTGATGATGCAGTAAATGCTACTGGGGCAGAGACTAACTTTTTATTAGATGAGCATTGAGCCCTTATGAATTTATGTCTCCAGATTAACTGGTCTGGGTGCCAAAGGAAATACTGAATAGATTTAACAATGGCAGTAACATAAAAGGTGTAAAATATGCAGGTGCTGATATCAGCAAGGTTGTATGTTGGGAAGGAGTATGTCCTTAAGGCGGTGGTAAACCATAATCTGTTGCAGAGCACTGTGCCATTGGACTAGATTTCCATGTGGTTGAGAAGTACTAAACTGATGAAGAGCACTGTTACTGAGCAGTGCTGCAGCATTGCTTCCCTTAAAGCCTGTAGAATTTGTTGCACAAGAAAAATAAGTAGTCACATTATTGAATATCCACTTCAACATAAGAAAATCTTTCACATATGTGCATGTGTGACAAATGGATAATTCTTTACAAGATAGGAGTTACTGAATTATTAACTCTCAGCTTTAAAAGGGGAATTTGAATTCCAAATTATCTTAACAAACCAATACTGTCACACTGACATTCCTCCCCATATGCTCCAAATAATTCCTTGGTAACTGCAAAAAAAGTTGAGGAAGTTGTTATAGAGGTGGAATTACATTATGAGCATGAATTACTTTCATCTGGAGCAGATGTCATGTGTCCTTAACTTGACTTCTACTCAGACATGGAATGCATGACTTTTATATGTCATTACAAATGGGATGGAATTTGGGACTGAGAAAACTTTTGGGTTACAGACAGTCAAAAGTACAATTATCACCCTCTCCTCCTTTTTATTGTCCAGAAGTAAACATTTTATAAAATTCTCTCCTCATATTCTGCCAATAAACATTTAAGTTATCCTAGCAACAATTTTTAGATGTGCTGTAAATATACTTGGCAAGCTAATGGATGCCCTCAGCCACTTTAAACAGCCACTTTCCATTTCGTTTATGTATTTCACACATGTGGAGAACAGAGAAACAGTGTGGAGCAGGTTCCACAGTATTCATGCCTTTGGTATCTAGGAAGGTGGGAACTCCATGGCTGAAGACTTTCAAGACTTTTGTCAGGACTCTGGCACAGTCTCTCTCTCTCTTTTTTCTTTTTTTTTTTTTTTTTTTAATGTATACAATTTCCCAACTAAATTACTTTGTAGGAAATGAGTGATTGTTGAGAATTCATCCCATTGTGAACTTGGTTGAAATATGTAACATCTTGAAAAGTTGTTTTCACAAGGTGTGGGTCTGCAGAAACCAAAGCAGTCGCACGAATAGCAATTATCCCATGGCTGCGTTTGTATAGGAACCTGGGCTATATATCAACAACTGACATGGAGCAACTGATTCAGAAACCTGTCAGAGCACAGAAGTCACAGGTGATAGCATCTTCTTCTCATCCCCCTTCTGATAAAGTCCTACCCATGGAGAGGACATTGCCCAAACAACTGGCCGATCTCCTGAACAAGTCTCCATCAGCTTGCAATTCCTGACGTTTAAAATGTGAATGACTTTCAAAGATTTATTAACATTGTATTAAATATTGCCCAAAGAAGCAGGCTGCTCTGAGAGCAGTGGATCTAGCAGCAACCCTGCCTTCCCAAGAGTCAGTGTCCCAAACTGAGATTCTGTGACATTTCATAAAGAGGAAGACACTTACTGATGCTTTTCTCTCAATACACGCAAAAATTTCTTTCACACCTAGTGGCTAGTTGTTGTCATTCCGCTCATAGAATATTTATAGATCTCTGTCAAACCCCAGAAGGCAAACAGTCAAAATATATACTGATGGAAACACCAAAGCCATATGAATCTCATTTTCACATGAAGACAGACTAAAAATTAGCCCACATCATGCCCTTTTATGCCAGCGATATAAATATATCAATTCAACCAAATAAACCCTAATGGTTTGCTAGCACATTTCTTACTTCTTGTAAGAAATGAAGGCTCTCTGCATACCCCAGGTTCCCCAAGCAGTCCCAGAGCAATCTCTTCTCATGATAGCATTTCTTGATTTAAAGACAATAAAGATCACGGGTTCACAGTAGAAGAGATTGTTTCTGCTCTGAATCTTCAGAGAATTCAACAGGATTTTTATAGGATGTATTTTACACAAGTGAAGGTGAGTCAATTATGGTGTTAATGATCCTTGTTGAGTTTAATGATGAAAAGAAATGACTGGCAAATTGGTGCAAAAGACTGGGACATCTGAAAGTCTTCCTCAGATACTTCCAAAGCAGCATCTTGAGTCCCTTCTTTTAGAATCTGACTGTGCTGGGAGGTTGTCTTTGCTGTGTTTTAATGTCTCCTCGGCTGTGGCTGTGAATGTTAAATCGGTGGGGTACCACTGGTCCTACTTACTTAGAAATGAGCCCAAAATGCAAAAGATATGTCCAGATCTGGATCTAGGTTTCAAGTGTTGGAGAGTCTTGGGTTATATGGATTTGGGGTTTTGGTCTCAATGCTACGAAAAGAGGCACAACCCAAAGGAGCCACCCCCTTTTTGGCCCTGCTTTCATGTGGGTGAGAGGGTTTACATTTTTACAAAGAAACATCTAAAGCTCTCATCAGACCAGGCTGACCTGTGCTGCCATCATCACAGGCAGCCTGGTGCATTTGCCTGTCCCTCTGTGCCCCAACTCCTGCAGATGTAAGGCACAGAAGATAGGGCAACAGGATAAAGAAGCCAGGATGCAGACGGGCTTTTTTTGGAAAAAGCCCCACAGGAGTTTGCACAATATAACAAGTCCAAGCAGGTAACCAGAGAACTACTATTTTTCCCAGACACCATGATAGTCATAATTACAGTCATATAAATCAATATGATGAAAGCAAAATCACATATTTCCAGATACCCATGGTAAAACTACTTACTGTAAATTAGAGCCAGAGTTAAGCATGTGGAAAAGTCCTATAATTTGGGCCACAGCTGCAAGAAAAACTGTAAGAAAAGGCTCTGAGCTGTGACTTTTTTTTCATCACAACATTTTCTTATGCCTTTTGTTAGTGCCTTATCAAAAGAAATTTGGGATAGAAACATTCTGTTATTCAGTTGGAAAAAAAAATTTAAAAATTACACTAAATGAGTTGAATGATTACTTTTAATTACCATTCATTCACTAAACTATGTCAGATAGAAGGATTCCTATATTAAAGTGAATACTTTTGAAAAATACATCAAGCACATTGCTGTGATTTGTCCTACCAGCAGATTCCAACACTAATTCTTCACCGTGGTTGCAACAGAAAACTGAGGTCTTGCCAGAATTTCAACAGCAGTCATTGAACAGAGCTAAAAGACGAATCTTTTGTGAAAAAGCATCAGCATCTCATCTGTTGTATTTTGTTTCATAGTAATAATTTGTAGCTTATTAAACCTTAATAAGCTTTCACAAAAATTTACCTTTTCGTACCAGATGGTTTGATATTATACTTTTCCATTAATAAGCATTATTAGGCAATGATTCATGAATAAATAAAGTAGCCATGGATTTTATTTTTTATTACTTACCCAGTTTTATGGCCAAGACTCTTCCTTGCTAACAGATTTCAATGCTATGGCTTTAATAGTAATGGGACCTTTCACACTAGTGGCTAGTATGCAAATGCCACTTACAATCTTTACAACTTCTAGCTCTAGGGAGATAACCTCTAGAAAGACAAAGGAGATGGGTTTTCTTCAGTCATGCTGATAAATGCTTAGAGATGAATGCTGGTTGCCTCACTCACACAGCTTGCAAGTGCTTTCACACAGCTCAGAAGTTCCCAAACTGCTGTACGACAGGCTGCCCTTTTGTCCCTGCAGACTGTATGTGTTTTGTGTTGAGCTATTCCAACCAGGACGGAAGCTCTGCTTTACAGAACATGACCCACAGTCTGCTTCCCATTGTTGCGGTAACATTTCCAGCTGGGAGAAATCCAACCCAAGCCACATGCCTCCCAGTTCTGCTCTACCTGCAACTTAACTAATTTGCCTACCAATAATTTTGTTTCGTTTTTCTCTAATAGAGCATTCCAAAGATAAATTGGTTTCAGCCTAAGTTTATGCTCAATCTAAATTGCCATCATGGACTGGCAGATTGTGAACACTTGAAAGAAGATTTTGCCAAGGCAGATTTCCTGCTAGGATATCATTAGGGAGCCAACCAAGGGTAGGAAACACCAGAAGGATCCCTGGCACCTGATCCCGGTCTTCCATGGCCAGTGCCCCAGGACCAGTGGGGTTCCCCCCTCCCATTACACCGGACCGCTGCCTGCGGCATGCCAGCCTACGACCACCCTCAGAGAGTGCACGAGCTCTTGGTGGTTTTGGGGATGGTCTGCTGTACTGTTAGAAGGAGATTGTGCTGGCAGCCCCTTAGGGACATTTCAGCAGCTCGCAAGCATGAACACTTACAGGGGAACATTAAAACGGGTCTTTCAGCACCTGCAGCCAAGGACTATGGGTCAGTACGTTAGCACATAAGACTTCCCATGATGCGGCTTCTGTCAAAGGCAGTCCTCAGTACCTACCATTTTTAAAGACAAATGCACTTTTCCTCTAAGCAAAAGTCATCTGAAAGTGTTTAAAATCTGAGTCTTATTTTGCCTGTCTTTTGCTAAGAAAATGTATATAGCACATTATTTATACAAAGCAAAAGTGAACACATTTTCACAGCCAGAGGTTTAAGGGCACAGCATACACAACTGTGTTTAATTCTGCTCACTTATATTATTAAGCATCCATGCCAGAGCAGGAGCATTAACATTTTTGGATTCAGACTAAAGAAAGCTAAATGGTATGGCCAACGTTTTCAGGGTTCAATGTCTAACTATCACAATCCCTATGGAAAAGCCTGTTTAGGAAGAACAAGAGACAATCAAGACCCTGAAACATAACTGGGCTCCATAAATGACACCCTAAACTTCCACATGTGTGTTGTTTCGTTTCGGGCAGCCTTTGCTTCTATATAAGTGGTTTTATAAATGTGGGACTTTACCGATGAGGGGGCCAGCCTAAGTCCTATTGCAGATGTTTTATGAACTTCTACAAGAGAGAACAGATCCATTCACTTTGGTGTCTAGGTATGGACTGACAGCCTCACTTCAGAGCCATTCCATTTAGAATACTACCCAAATATCTGGCATACACCAAATCTGGATTTTCAATAGAGTCTGAAAATACAAGGGATGGATTTTTGGCCACAAAGTCTGCAAAGTTGCTTTCAAAAACACTTCTTGCCCCAGAACCCTAGCTTGAACATCATACTGTATAAAAATATTTGCAGTTTGCATTAATGTTTTACTAACTAATCAATCGTAATTAATCTTACTATTTCGTAAGCTGTTCTAGGAATTCCAGCTGTTTTAGGAACCTAATCCTGTTCCATGTACTGAAATAAGTAGACTTTGGTCATACTCATATTGAATGTAAGAAATCTGCTTATAACCACATCAGTGAACAATCAGGCCTAGTATCTAATAACAGATCTACTAATCAGTAATTGCATAATGGCTGACAGGAGTAAAACAGGATATTATAAACTCACAGTTGCTATAGACAGCAATGACTCTGCTAGAGTATTCTTTTCTGCTTTTTACTAGTGTAATTATTCATAATGCCTGCTGAATTTGGGTACTGTTATTTGCCTAAATGAGTCATGAATCCAGTTTGTGATTGTTTAATTTCCTTGGGAGAATAAGTTACAATAATTGAGTAACATTCAGATAATAATGTATTGATTCCTGCTCCCAATTATATCAATTGTGAATTCATCTTTTTCTATAATTTCTTTAGTCTCTCTTAGAATTAAGGAAGAAAAAAGTAGAAAGAAGAAAATTGCCTCAAAAAAGTAAGGAAAAAAATAAAACCAACTTTTTTTTTCTACATATGCCCTATAAATTTGTTATTGTAGTAGAAAGCATTTAAAATCAAACAACCCATACCATAATTAGAGTACAGTTCATGGGAAGGAGCATATTCAACCTTATGTTTCTGGAACTATACTTAAGTCATGCAGTAATAGCCAAACCGATCTATTCTTTTATCAGATAAAAGTTACTAAAGTGAAAAGCTTGCTCTGAAATATACAATGTGGTTTTCTATATGTGTATTTTTACATATTTTACAGGCAGTAGGAGATTAGAGTGGATTTAAGTAGTTCCACTAAAACAATTCAACTATAAAGCTTGAGCACAGACATGTGTAAGAGGCATGAAACTATTTTGTGTTTTATTGCACTAGTTACAATGAACATTATGTTTACAGCTTTCTTTTGAATGTATGTTAAAATGATACTGAACAGAAGCTGGTAAAACAGAAACATTAGTCGTTAGCTCTCCTGCTTTCCAGGGCAATTCAGAAAAAAAAAGAAAGGGAAGCAAAAAGAGAATTATGAGTTAGTTGCAACAAAAGCCTTGAAGCGGATATAGAATCCAAGTTAATGATGTCCTGTAATCTGTCCTGAGCGGACATGGACAGCTGTTCTCGGAGCCCTAATGAACCATGCACATTTACAGATCACTGATTAGCAGAATTTGATCCTGGTGGGCACAGACAAGTCCTAACACTATTTGAAATAGCTTTGGTGGTATTAAATAACAAGGATCTGTTATCGTGTGACTACCTGTCTGTAAAATTCCTATTTATCTTCATTATGCTGCTGCTTTTATCAGAGATGAAGTTGGGAAAGGCTTGTCATCTTTGATGCTACACCTGTTGCTTTACCACTTTGTGCTTTTTTGGAAGATGAACAGATTCCTTGGGGTCAGGTTGCAGAGAGAAGCTCTGTAGCAGAGAGCTGCCCTGGGCACAGCCATGGCCCTGATGCCTCCTGTGATGCTCAGTGGGGCAACAGTGACTCCAACCAAAACACACAGAAGGATTTCTTCTTGATTTTTGATAATAGTCACTGTTTATTGGGAGTGGAGGTGAGGAAATCTGGTCCCATGCAAAAAACAGTACAGGCAAAGATGTTCACTTTCAAACATCAGGATATACTAGGAAGACCAGCAGTAGCTGCAGTGCCATTTATGTTATGGATGATCCAATAGCCTTATATATATATTTAGCCTCTGCACTTCCTTGATGACATTTCAAGTGCTTAGCTCAGCCTGTGCAATCTGAACACCTGATTTAAATTTAACAAGCAAGGTAGCTGCTAAATACATACATTCACTTGCAATGCAGTCTACCTTACCCTCTCTTAAAAGACAGTAATAATGAAAAAGTAACAGAAGTGAGCCTTTACATAACAGTAAGAGACTAAAGCATACATCTGTCTGTATGATGTTCAGCTGATAGGCTTTATTTATGGCTGGGCTTTAGTTGATGAGGACTCAAGATGTAAAATATTGCTAAATGTAAGTGGATCTTGAAAGACAATAGGGATTCCAATCACTCCAGATATTCAGAGATGAAGGAAATATTCAGAGATGAGGGATGGAAAACACACTACTGGAAAGCTTTTTATCTCACTTTATAAAGAGTGACTAAACTAAACTCTGTAAAACGTTACTCATTACAAATTTTCTTTTAAAAAACCAAGTGTGACTTTAAATTAGTGAGCTTTCCAAGTACTTTCTTTCACTGGTGTTTTCTCAATATGAATTATTCTGCAGCATTTTTTGTCTCTAAATCATCAGCTTAATCCTGTGTACATGCGCAACCTTTCCTGTCCCAGAGTAGGTAAAAGTTGTGTGTCTAAGCAACACTGAACACTAAAAATGAGCTCACTTGCAGCATCACCCACTGGCCCATGAATCACCATTTCCCTCAATTTTGTCACTCCCCAAACTGGATAAGCAAAATGAGTAAGACCTGTACTGGCATTCTTGCAATAATCGTTAGTTTAAAACCAGAAAAATTAGAAATCAAGTAATTATGCTTGAAGTCAAATCTGTACAACACTACATTATAAAAGTGTTATTCTGTTACTTGTTTTTCACTGAAAGAGGTTCAAGATTTTAAATATAAAAACACCTTACATAAATAGGAAGAAAATTATTTTTCTGAGTTAAGTTGTCCTCATTTGTATTTTCTTGAGAATATTTTCTCGAATTTTCAGTGTTTCTTTTTATGAATCACTTGTGGAACAACTCTGATCAGATGGGCAGAATGAACAAAATAAATTTTCTGGGAGACATTATTCTTCTGTGGCTAATAAGTCCATCTTTGGAAGAAATTTGAAAATATTTCCTACCACACTTTAAACTTGTACTTCAGCATAAAGAAGCAGCAGTTATATTACTGACCAGAAGCCCCATTTTAGGTTCTTCTACCACATCTCTCACAAGGTACCAAATCGCATACACCATCCAGTCACTTCTAGGAAGTGAATGCAATCTTATCCAATGAGCTGTTCCTGCTGGGTGGACGATGCCAGATGGCTTTATATGACTAATAATTTTTGCTCTGAAGTGAAAGATTTTATTTCTTTGATTTCTACATTAGTATTGATTTCATTAACAATTTCAAAATATTATCTTAGCTATTTCTAACATAATCTTACCACAAAAAGTTAAAGGAACCTCCTAACTGTCAGTAGATATAGCTTGGGGTTTCTCCTGCTGGCAACTACCAGTTTGTATTTAATGTTTTCCATAGGATATTTCTTTTTTTCTTCTTCTAAGGTACTAATGAAGTAGCATTTCAATAACATTTTTCTTCAGTTCTGAAAGAAAAATCACCTTTTCCATGAGGACACAAAGTCTGGGGATGCTTACAGTTGCCTGGAGTCCCTTTCCAGTTAGGGAATGCAGCCTAGGTGAAGTGTTCAGCTGCCTGTTTATGATGAGATCCATTGGCCTTCATCTTAGACCTCTGAAGTGAGGGAGTTATTCTCTGCCAGTCATTAGGGTCTGTTAATAGTCAATGGGGAGAGACAGACACTTATAGAAGGTGATTTATTCCATCCTAAACCAGCTGTTTAAGATAGGAAAGATGAATTATGCTGTGAAGGTCCTATTGCTCCTCAGTGGCTAGAGCAGTCTGAAGTCATTTGTTCCTAGGATCTGTACAACAGGACCACAAAGTATGCTCTGTCATTAATTCCAGAATAAAGGAGTCATTGAAAATGATGTGGCCGGGTGAACAGAAAGTATAGCTAGGCTTTTCAAATCATACATACTTCAGAAAATGGCAACTGGAATCTAATTCCAAGGACAGACAATGGCGGGGAGAGCTCAGCACTGAGCTGACAGAAGTTGAGCCTTTGGTTGTTAAGAGCATGGTTTCCTCTTTCTGATCGCTTTAATTTTACACCTTGTATCCTGAAGAGAGGCAGTTAATTTTTGTACTTCCCTCAGCCACAGCTCATTTAGGAAAACCTCCATGGAACTGCAGAACTAGAAAATGCAGAGAATACTCTGACAAATTGAAACCCTTGTCTGTTCTCTTGGCACAGCATAATCACCACTTTTTAACCACTATTTCGGGAGAATCATCCAGAACTGCATGGAGTAAGCTGTGACTGAAAGGGCAGATGTGCTATCTTTACATAACCAATGAGCTCCTCATTTGCTCAGACTCTAAAAAAGAAAGAAACTGAAAATAGAAGCCCAGATGAGGACTTTAGATCCACGCTGATCCTCAGTGGGACTAAGCATCACAGCAAAAGACATTTTCCCAGGCACTGGGAGTGGAAACCCTACTAGCTTCAGCAGACACCTCCCATCTGAGTGTGGCCACCAAGATGGAGGATACCCAAGGGTTGCTGGGAGTCACTTCCCAGGCATGGATGGAACACCCTGTGAGTAAAGGCAGGGTGAAAGGGCAAAATTAATATTTTCACGATAAAAAAGTATTTTCTGATTCCACTCAGCTAATTCACTCTTGTACTTATTAAACCAACCAGCTTTGATTGAATCATATTATTTTAAGATAGTAGTGATCATCCAGAGTAGATGGTGCCATTTCAGTTAGGTATCTTTTGTGCTACACAGAAACTCCATTACTCATTCACTTGAGAGTGTATTTTTCAACATGGTTTTAATCTGATTATCAGATCTAAACATTACCAGTGAAGTTGCTTGAGATGAAAAAGACCATTTTCTAGAGACCATAAAAATATTTAATTTCTGATTCTTGAGGCAGTAGAGATTTTTTAAAAATCTTTGTTGTTGGCTTTAGCAAAGTAGAAGATATTGATGTATACCAACTATATGATTTCAAAAGGAGGAATAACAAAGTAGCTGTGAAATATCTCTAAAAAGATAAAAGATAAGTGATACATTCAGTATATCTAATCAATAACCCAATCTCTCTCACTAGGTCTAACTCAGTCTACAGACTCCAAGAGCAATATCCAACTCTCACTGTGGCAGTCATACAGAATCAGAGAGGAAGTGGCATGCAATAGACTCTGATTTACTCTGTTGCTGAAGGCAGGGAAAGCCCAGGCTGTGTACAGCCCACCTGGAGAAGAATATATTCTTTCTCTAAGAGAATAGAGAGCTTGTTTCTGCATAAGAGAGCTTGTTCAGTCCTGCTCCATCTTCAGCCTTTCTGTCTCTGCAGAAAACAGCCATTGCTACAGAGAAGGCTGAGCTGAATTTAGCCTTTTTTCAGGGTAAAACCATGAAACTATGCAAGTGACACTCTTGGGCTTCTAGAAGTACTTGGAAAGTCCAAGTGTGGAGTGGAATTCATCTAGCCTAAATCTGATGTTTACAGTGAGGGTGCATTTGCCCAAGATTTACAGGCAATGCAGAGAAACAGGCATTTTATAGGGAATGTTTTTAAAACTTTGAAATGAAGCATGTATTGGTTCCACTGTCATTAATGGCATCAGTACCACATCAATATAAACATTTATATTTAATCAGAGACCTTTGTTTTCCCATTTGTACCACAAATACTGTGGAATAAGGATTCAACTTTTGTCCCACAGATGTCTTAGAGTCTTCTCTAGCATCAGTGCAAAGGAGCTAGAAAGGTTCCTCAGAAGGAGAACTGGTGATAACACTAATCTGTAAAACTCTATGGCCTCGAGTTAAAAACAGGGCAGCTTTGGGCATGGTTGTTTTCTGTTCAAGAGAATTTTGTTGCAACACAGACCTTAAAGTATAAAGGTATACTAGCATAAGCTGCCTGGAGATTTCTTTATCTTTCACTGGGAGCCAGAGGTTCTGCTCCCTAGAGACTGCTGACTGGTTTTAAACTGGGACTGTAGCAGAACATCCACCATCACTGACCTCTGGTGCGTGGTAGGAATACTCTAGGTAAATAATCAACTTCTTCCTCTGTACTCCTCAAGCATCAGGCAGCCAGACTATGGCATCCTCTGTGTTTTCTTCCTTTGAGGGAAGCCTTGGAAGAATGTAATTAACTGAGGTCTAAACAACTAGATACAGTATGCTCCCTAGAACCAAGTCTCCCATCTTCATGAAATAACTAACCTTTTATCAATACTCTAGAGAAATTAAAGTCATGGGTGGAACTTTGAAATACCAGGATGGTGATTTTAATATTTAGATGCTATCATTGAAACTCCTTGCATTGCTACCTGAGAAAGCTTGGTGATAACTGCTCCAGTTTCACTGCTTTGACTGTGAAGATATGCAAAAACAAGGAGCAAAAGTGAGTCAAGATGCTGACAACTATCTTAAATAGTATCCTCTTTAAACCACTATCCCTGTGTTTCAACCTATGCCCATTTGTCAGTATCAAAATACCACTTGATCTCAACAGGAACAGGAATAGCCCATAAAGAAATCTTTAGATCTGAATCAAAACATAAATCACTGCATATTTTCAACTTCAGACCTATTGCAGGGCCACTGCAGAGTATCTGATAATGGCATTTATGTTTATATAGTCCATTGTTTTTCCTGTGCTGCAAACTTTCCACTTGACAGCCCTGTTTCCTGTTTCCTATTATGGAAGTCTCCAAAGGGAGTTTCCTTCTGTTTTTCTTATGGTCAAAAGGAATTTCATAAGTACAACTCAAGTTTCTTTTCAGTGCTACACATACAGAATGGAATCTGAAAGCTCCCAGCGTAACCATCTCCAGCATGTACACAGTTAGTGTTACACATAATCCACATCTGGGTCACAAAATCTCTGAAACGCTTCCAGGAATATTTAGACAGCCATAATGCCACACGTAGCTGTATAAGGGAGAAATAGAGCTAACCTCAATGTCAAGGTTATAGCTTTTGAGAAACACAGCAGCTCCCCTTCAGAACTTTGAAGCTTACCTTCTGCATCCTGGCTGCCATCAGTTTGAATACCACTAATATTTTCCTTTCTACTCAAGCCTGTAGACACATCTGAAAACAGTTTACATCCCAACTTGCCTTATGCTGTTAATATTTAAGTCTAAACTGTGTATAAAACCTGATGCATATGTGACCCATATATTTTAGTATGGGGGACTGTCTTGGCACCTTTTTCTGCTACAATCAGCTCAGAACCCCAGGAGATAAAATATGACTGAAACTGAACTAGCAGGCAGTCTGCATTACAGTATTCATTTCAGAGTCAAAACACATTTCTAGATTAAATCTGGGTTTGGCACTATGCTGCAGCACTGCCTTGAGTGTAATATAGTATCAATAAACTACGTTTTAACCACTGATCGTGGCATAGAACCCAGAGTGATATAAATGTTATATGAAGCCCTTCAAAATTTTCTCTTCAGCATACTTCACTTAAATATTGGGTTTAGGATGGTGCATCTAGGAATACAACACTGGGCATTACCTATAGCCTTCAATCATACTAGGTATTATTGTAATTTCTTAACAAAATTTGAGAGGGATTGAGTGTAAAAAGATGGTTCATTTTTGGTGCATCTTCTCTGCATGCCACCGTGTCTGCTTCACAAATGGTTTATACCAAAAAATTCCTTCATTTTGTTGCTTTCAATCCCAAAAAGGGATCTAAGCAGAAAAGATTATATGGATAGATGTAAATCTGCTCTGTCTTACCACTGACTTCAGACTTTCTAGCTGCAAATTTGCCTTCTGAATTGCTTTTACTACAGGCAACTCTCTCATTTTGTGTCACTGTCCATATATACCCACTGGTGAAGAAATCATTGATGTTCCTGTGTGTCCCTGTACAGATGCTCTTCTGCATAAACTATGATAATCTTTCAGTACGAGAAGGTTTGGGTTCAATTTCTGGGTAGGTCTCCTCTCTAAAAAGCAAATGCAACAGTGCTTACTCTGTCCATCTGTGTGCACCTCTTCTGTTGTCAGGCTTGCACAATAGCCTGCAAAGAGAGAAGATATGGCCCTCGGAGGGGCCTCTCTCTCCCTAAATGCTATAGAAGAGCATAAATAAGTATCCTAGATGAGACATCTAACTTGTAGATTGCTGAAGCTGGTGAGTTAATTCCCCACACGTAGTTTCTTCCTTTCCCTCTCCCACTGTATGCCAAAGGGTGCAAATATTTAACAAGGGAAGAGGAAAACACTTTGAAGGTTGCTTGTTCTCTATACTGTGAGAAGATACACCATGATACTGGATGATGACACACCATGATATCAGAGATGTGACTCTCTGCTTCATAGTGGCTTGGATGGGGTAGGAGCGATGTCACTGTTTCCTTATTTATTTTGTTTCTTGCTAAGCTTTGTGTATTGTTAGTGCCCCTGACACTGACTACTCCTCCAGCAGATATACTTTCAGAATCTTTTCTTTTCTGAGTCTATTCTTTTTTCCCCCTTCCTTTGTGCAAGAGATATGTACTGGCTTTGTGGAATCCCTGTAGCAAGTTGTGAATGATGTATGAACTGAAAAATCTTTGCATGGTACACAGTAGGAATACAGAAAATGCTGTGCAGTCACTGCTGTGCTATGCTTTTTTTCTATATATACAGACACACAGTAGTCATCTCATATTCATTTTGACAAGCCCTTTATGTCCAGACACCTTGGGATGGGATGGCTTGTGTAACGTTGGCCTGCACTGGATTATATATCAGAGAGATTTTTGTGCATAATTGTTCCCTGTGCTGTGCTTGGAAGAAACTGGTGTCTTCTGCTTTGTTAATATGCCAGCTTGAGTTTCCTACTCAGTTCATTTTTCAGGCAGCAAATATACCTGGGAAGCATTGCTAAGATGTCTGTATTTTGCAAATGTGTGCTCAGACAGGGACTCGAATCCTAGACACTGAGCTACAAACTGGAGGACGTGCTCATTTTTTTAATTGGCATGAACCCTAGCTCTTCCCTATTTACAGCCTACTGTGAAAACATTCAGTTTATGTCCTTTGGGCATCCAGTCCAGCTTAGCTATTGGAAAGAATACAGAATACCCTGTAGAAATGCACATGCATATTAGGGAGATTTTTCCCTTCTATTTTAATGGCTACAAGATTCATACTCCTCCTCAGACACCTATTGCTAACTTAGATTTTTGATTTCCCATGCTGGCATATCTAAAAGAGACTGGTTTGCACTGGATATTTCTGTAAGATATGTGCCACCAGAGGAAATCTTGCTTGATTTCCCTCGATTATACAAGGCTGTCTTCCTAAAGTGGGATGGCTGACTGTTTTTCCCTCTGTGGTCACACAGCACATTATTAGTTGCTTAAACCTGTTGTTTGATTCCACATGACTGAAGAGATTTCATTTTTATGAGCATTGACCAGTGAGACTACAAGTTAATTTTAGCTTTCCCCTAGGTGTAGGTTTCTCATTAATAAGATAGATATTGAAGTCAAGGCAAAGATTCATTTTATGAAAAGTAGAGAGCTTAGAGAGGAAGTGGAGGTGACTGACTAAAGCATCAGGATCCTGGGTTATGTTAAATAAATCACATTCCTGCTCTGAGCCTTGGTTTCCTAACTTAAAAACAGGAATAAACCAGATAGTTCTTCAGTTCTGGAAACTGACAGGTGAACAGCACAAAAATTATTGATGTCTATAAAGTATGAGTAAAAGACAAGCAAACAGATGAAAACACAGAGGCAGAGAAGCAGCAGCTGAGGAGGGAGATACACCCAGATCGCCTGAAAAGAAGGTGCCAGTAATCCTTACGCACAGTGAGGCAGGCAGAGAAGGTTTGCAAGGGGAGGTGGTGCACAGCCACTCTGGCTGCAGAAGTACTGGAGAAGACAGGTAGATCTCCATGCATGGAGAATTATTCTCTCAGGAAAAGAAGTCAGGAAGAAAAAGGACAGCATTAGCTACAGCTGAGACCACTGCTTTGTCCTAGGCTTCCCCAGGCTGCTGTGTGAAAATTCTGGGCTCCTGAATGATGGGCTGGACATCTCCAGCTGAGACTTCTGAGGTGTTAGGAGGCTATTTTTACAGCACCAATTAGTATAAAAATGGTTATCAGCAACTATTGTTTTGTTATGTTTTTATCCCTAGTTACCTCAAGTAAACTAGACGTTTACAGTGTGCCCAAAATAGTAGGCTATTTACATGGGACTTTTCATGATTGCAAATAAAGAGTATCCTTGGCAATATTTTTTTCCTATTCATAGCAATCAGTTGCTGAACCCTACCCCAGAGTGTGCCATGTTTGATATTCCCCACTATTCATGCCTGGACAAATGAAGCTGACACCTGAACCTGAAAACACATTAAAACTGTTGTCTCATTCTCTGCAACCTTGGCAGAAGTAAATTGGACCAAGGTGATACTCCTGGCCATGATTTCAGTATAATTCCTTTCTTTTCACTACTACAGAACTCTGATGTGGTCATGCCCTAACCTTTCTTTGAGCCAGTTCTCCTGCTGAGAGAGTTAAACATTGAAAAAGATTTCTGCACTTGCTCGAGTTCAGCAGAGAGCAGCTAATGAGCCCTCCTGATCCCCTGTGCGCCGGGGTGCACGGCCGGGGCAGCCGCAGCTCTGCTGGAGCCGTGGGGACCCAAAGCTGCCCTGCACCCGCTGCTCCATCCCATCTGTGTGGTGGGATGGGTGGCCAGGGCTTCCCCTGTGGCCAACACAGCCAGCACAGCCCCACCTGCACCCTGCAGCAGAGTCTGCTCCCTGCACCTCGGGAATGAGCGTCTGGCTGCCTCCTCAGGCAGGCACATATTTGCCTCGACTTCCAGACATTGTTTGTTGGGCACCTCAAACCACCCAGGCAATATCCGCTGTGCAGTGGATGTGCCTTATGCATATTTTTTGTAATGGTATTATGCATACGGTATATCTGTCACTTTTTTTTTTCTGCACAGTCTTATGCTCATAAAACAGCATATGATGCTCCCTACCAGCCAGATGATTACTCTTTGGCTCAAAAGTAGCCTATAAATTGTTTTTGGATGCTTGCAGGAAACTGCTGTAAAAATGTTTCCTATTAATTAGAATGTTCTGGAGACTTAGGATTTTTGTTATCAAAATATGCTCAAATTGAGTATAGTAGTATAGTCTTCATTTTGTTAATGCCCCTGAGGTTTTCTACTTTTTAAACTAATACATCCAAGTTTCTACCACCCAATTTTTATTCATGGATTGAAAGAAACAAAGAAACTTTCCTGTTTTTTCAGTACAAGATCAGTTTTTCAGCTTGAATGAACGTCTTAAATAAGACCAAATGCAGAAAAAACCTTCTCTGCACCTGTGGAGAAGCTACAGCTGGCAAAAGCAAACATTTTTCCAGGTGTTCAGCCATTGAAACCCTACTCCTGAATAGTGGGACTCTTAAAATTTCAAGAATAAATATGCTTAACTCAAGTATTATTTTTAATTTAACATGAAATGGCCTTAAATTATTTCTGTAATCTTAGGTCTTTGTATAGGTTAACCTAATTTCAGAGTTCATTTTAAATTATTTAAGTATTTTAATGAGTCAATATTATCAACACCTAAATACAGACCCTTTAATTATTATTTTGAGTACTAATTTTTGCACCCTTTGTCTACAGAAGAAGTTGAGTAAAAGTTTCCAACTGTTAAATCATATTGAGAGAGTAACTGTAATGTTAACTCCTATTTTTTTTAAGAAGGTCAAAAATTGCAATTACCAGATCAGTTGACCCCAGTAGGCAATTTTTTTTTAAGCCTTGGTGTTCTTTATTCAAAATGTTTGAGTCCCCTGCTCCAAAACAAGGATCTGACCAGGCCACTGCTCCTGGCTCGGCTGGTGCTCTTTTTTCCTGGGTGAGATGGTCTTTTTGTCTCATGGAAAATAGTGACCAAAGGAGGAAATTAAAGTTAGCTATACTGAAATGGCTTTCTAAGCTTGGCATAGGGATAGATACTACACAATTTAATATGTCTGCTTTGAAAACTGTGCAATACTATCAATGATGCTGTCATGAGCAACCTTAATTGCCTCTCCTTTATTGTCTGAACATGCATTTTAAGGCTGAGGCTCCTGTTTGCAGGAAAACAAAACATTGCTCTCTGCAGAGAGGAAGCGATCAGGCTGAATCTGTGATACACGGTGTTGCCACAAACAGATTCAGCAAGGCAGAGCACACCACAGGGTTGCTCTGAGGCCACGTGTAGGACTATTGAGCAGTATTTAGTATTTTGGTGTGCACTGAGCTGGTAGTGCAGTCCCAAGGGTGAGTTGTGCCACCCAGTCAGATCTCCATCCCAGAGCAGTGCTGCCACAGCAGAGCAGTGTGCCTTGCACGACCTGTGGTGGCCTGCACTCCATGCTTGCATGTGCAATGCTTCCTTGCACTAGTCCACAGTGGTTACTTACAGATATTTACTTTAGCACATGGCATATAGAACATTAAAAGGGTTTTGAAAATCTCTCAGTTTTTCAACTTCTGAAGGATTATTAACTTCAAAGTCTGAAGAAATGTCGGCCTTCTATGCTTGGAAATGCCAGCAGCTTTTGCATATCCCCACCACAGTACCAAGCAACCCCCAGCAGAGAGGAACGATTACTGCCTCCATGGCATAAGGATAGCTTTTGATCTCTTAACATATTGGAAATAACTTAAAGGTAAGCCATCTGCTAGCTGAGGAACAAAAATAGATTACATCACACCCTGCTAGAAAGATTGTGTTAAATCCTGTGTATCAAGCCTTTTAATAATTCTAAATTAAGTCAGCTAATAGGATTAGGTACACATTTTCCTTTGACTTCTTTCACCAACTACTCACAAAAAAACTATTTTTTGGGGAAGATCTGTAAAATTCAGGCATGTTCTACTGTGAATATAAGAGTTCTTTCTAGAATAAAACATTTCTTCAGATCATAATTGTTCTCCAAAAACACTTACAGTAGGAGACCAGGCCAGTGTGTGGTGAGTGGGAGGAACCCAACCCCTTTATTTTTTGTTCCTATAGTAGTATTAACAGCAAATGTTGGATTGCTTAGCTAGGGTATTGCAACTATTTACCTAGGATGCAACCTGTCCTTAAAAATTGTTCAGGAAACTTTTAAAAGTATTTATTTTTTCCTTTTTTTTTTTTTTTTTTTCTGGAGTTGGCCACCTGAGAAAGGTGGTTTAGACCAGTTCTGTTTACACTTAGAAGAAACTTTATCTAGTATTCCTTGTGATTAGGAGGACATAAACCTCATTATTTTAACTTTGACATTGTCTGGGAAAAGATACTCAGATAACAATTCTCCCATGTTCCTTTCACTGCTATGTCCGTCTGGTTCCTGGTAATGTGTAAATCACAGTCTACAAAAGCTGGAACTTATATCCAAGTCTATGGGTTTAATAGCACTTAGTGGACATTTTCTTTCCTTTGTAACATATTTTGACAATGTGTTTCACAATTTAGGTTTATGTTGTATGGTAACTATTTCCTTTTATTAAAAATTTTTGAGCTCATAATTTTATAAGAGGACCATTTACTTGCTACTTTTCTTACTAGAATTAAACAATTTGGGATCATGTTTGGGTGTAAGATAATTTGGCCATGTACTACTTGGAACTTGTTTTTCATACTTGTTGCCATTAACTCTTGTGAATTTATCAGTGACTAAGTTTTACTATCTATCAAAAACACAGGAAAGAAAAATTATTTGTATTTTTCTTTCTTTCAAGTGATCTAGGATTTATTACTGAAGATTTTTAATATGACAGAAGTCATGGTCATTACCAGTAAGAAATCCTCCTTAGTCAACAAATATTCATGGCCTTACATGGATGAGTAGGTAACATACTCAGCTGTGGTAGGTTGTATCTTCCACTATGAGTAATTTATTTCATATCAAAGCAAAGTATCTCCCCATAAAATAAGGCTATAAGAATCTGGAAACATATCAGTAGAGCCAAACCCTGAATGTATGGTTTCTGAGCAATGCAAGAAAGGAATTGTAGTCCCATGTCATAAAAATTTCTGGGCAGAAATTTGCGGAGTTCTGTTATCTCAGACACAGTTAAAATCACTGGGATTACTCTTGTGCTCAAAAGTAAGTATGTATTACTTTTCTATATGTGAATGCCAGCAGTAATTACAATGTGTTAGGTCATTGTAAAACTATGGCCCCAACTAGTTGATTGTGGTTTTACACCTATGTTTAGCACAAAAGAAGTATTTTCCATTTCTGATGTCAAATACAGCATCATGTATATGCTAGGACGAGAGCAGAGGACAACATTGACAAGTATGGAATTGTATTAAAACAATAACAAGAATCTCCCTTCAATTTCTGTGTCCTAGTAGTTCAGTTTTTCTGGAAGTTAGTTCAGTAGAACTGGGGAGGTTGACTGCCCAGGAAAAGTGAAGTGCCTTATACTTCATTAAAATGGAAATTGAAGTACAACAGAGCATTATAGACATTTGAAGATGAGATATCCAGGAGAATACCTCTTATTGATAGAGAAAATGTATGGTTATCTTTCTAACAAGCAAAACATACAATTCTGGATTTTGTTGATATCAGACTTTCATGCAGCAGACACCACATATATCACACGTAGCAGAATGATCCATTTATATGCAAACTAAGTAAGCTAGAGAGAGCTGAGAAGCAAACTTTACTGCAACTCAGCCAATGTGTTAATCTTGGTCTTCAGACATCCCTTTGTGTCACTGAATAGCAGTTTCTTTTCCATGTTGTTTCAGTCCTTGCCTTTTCCAATGTGAAACTGCCAATAGTATTTCTGTAAAAGCTGAAAAGGAAAGGAAAGAACTGACTGCAGCTACTGCACAAACAGTAACTCTCACAACTTCCATCTACCAGCTGCCTCCCCCAAGGAGAGGTTTAGAGTCCTCAAGCACCCTAGTTTACAAACCCTTCAGTTTAGAATATATATCAACACTAAATAATTTAAAAATAAAAGCATGACCTTACTACTTCAGATCAAATGTCAGTGTATCTCTGTTTTCTGCCTGCAGCAGTGGATGTAAACATGTGGCCATGAAAAAGTAAGAGCAAGTCAAGTCTGCGTGATACTTTGCACTAAGCGTCACATCCAGCTTTCAACTATTTGCAGCTCCATTTGCCTGCACTGCATGCCCAGAAGGTCTGGTACTGGAAGAGGCCGTGAAGAAACATTTTCTATGATGCCAATGGTGATTTCGTAGATCTAACCTCTTTTCCAGATCTCATCATTTAGACCTATTGTAACCATTTTGAGAAAAGGAGAACAAAGTTTACAGAATCTTAGGACATGGCAGATCATGGCTTTATACGGTGGCATAGTCATGTTCTCCATTCTAATCCTTTACGAAAAATTCTTAATGTTTGACTTTCTATTTTGACCACCAAGTAATATTTGTATGAACTTTCACAGTTACCCACCTTTGCACACAGACCTTGCTCCTGAGTCGTGAGATCATCTCAGAGCCCACAATTTACAGAGAGAGTAATCAGACACTGGAATGGGCTGCCCAGGGAAGTGGTGGATTCTCCATCCCTGGAGGTTTTTAAGATGAGACTGAATGTGGCACTTAGTGCCATGGTCTAGTAACCATGGCAGTAGTGGATTAAGGGTTGGACTTGATGATCTTGGAGATCCCTTCCAACCTAACTGATTCTATGATTCTATGATTGTCTAGGTGAAGTTAAAATTTTTCCACGCCAATCCGTTTACATTTATTGAAAGTGAATTTCCTTCACCATTTTATTGCCCATTTGGTTAATGAGCCATCTGCATTTGGGCCTTGTCCTTTGATGTTCTGAGTAATTAAGCATAATTAGCAAACTTGACCCCAGCGCTCATCCCTTTTGAAGGACATTTTAAGTATGTCTCCATTTGAGACAATTTGTAGGAGAGGAGACCTTAGACAGAAGTCTCTTCCTTTGAATTCAATATCCCTGGTTTCTCCAATACAGAGAAAGACACCAAATACACCCGAATGTAAGTGAAAAATAACTTTTTACCAAGAAGAATGCTAAGAACAATATTGATAAAATTGGGTTAAACCAGCTGATGTGGAGAAACTTCCCAAGCCCCACACACTGGACCAAATTGAGATGGTGGCTGGCCTCCCCAGCACAGAAAAAACCCACACATGGTCACATTGTTAGTAAAGCACGCTGCTGACTGAGCCATTAGCACTAATAGTCCAGTCTCTTACATCAGGTTGTTGAATGTTTGAATCATTAACCACCAGCAGTTCAGCCTCTTTGAAGAAGGCAAAACACCAAAAAGACAAAAAAGCATATTTGGAGAAAAGAAAAGGTGGATACCACAATTTTTGTGTAACCCAGGTCAATATATCAAACAGTTCCTGTAGAATTCTTCTAGTGAGTTCACTTCAATGTGAAACTAAACATTTACTCCTACCTTCTGTCTTCTATCTTTCATTCAGATATTCTTCTAAACAAAAATTCCCCTTTAAACATCTCACAGATGTTTAGCTTTCTTAAAATCTTTACTGAGGGATTTTGTAAAAAGCTTTTTGGAAATCCAAGTAGACTGTAACTACCAGGTCAGCCCTATCAACATGTTTGTTTTTTTATTTTTGTAAAGAACGTTACATTTTTAAAGCGATACTTCCATGGACAAAGGCATGGAGCAGTTCCAGATGTGCATTATTTCTATTCTTATTAGACATGCTACTGATGTACCCTGTATAGATGTCAGTTTTACAGGCCTGTAGTTCCTCAGATCTTCCCTGGAGTAATTTCTAAAAACTAACACCCTCTTTAGCACTCTTCAGTCCTGCTGCTAAGGCAATTTCAGGCGGGAAATTACACACCCTCACTAACAATTCTACTATTGCATTGTCCTAGAACAACAAGATGAATACTATCTGCTCTTGGAAATTTTTTTTTAGTATTCAATTGACCATTTGTTCCTTATGCTTTTTTGCAGTAATTTCAATTTCAATGACCTGTTGTCCCCCCAAAAAAACCCAACCAAACAAACAAAAGCCCTCTTCAGTGGAAATGTCCCTAGTTTCTTCCACAGTGAACACTGATGAAAATAATTAATTTAACTTTTCTGAAGTGATCTTTTCTTTCTGTAGTATGATCAATGATTAGTCCTGCAGAGTTCCAGAAAGCCCTACTCTTTAAAATGTATTTTTAATAGTTGCGCTGGCCTTACTTCATTTTTATATTTGAAATTCCAGACTTTATTATTGTATTTTCTTTCTTTGGATATGGCTTCAG
The DNA here is from genome assembly GCF_003945595.2 of Pipra filicauda. NCBI lineage: Eukaryota > Metazoa > Chordata > Aves > Passeriformes > Pipridae > Pipra > Pipra filicauda. The sequence continues at coordinate 1,679,204 of NW_024103496.1, read as the reverse complement.
TTTTTTGAAGGAGGATGCCCTCATGCTATACAAAGCCATGATTCTCCAGCTATGTTAATTGATACACACAGGTGGAATTAAACACAATTGGATTCCTACAAAAACTGGTTTTGCACAGAAAACAGCTGAAAGAATAATTCAGGCCTATATCCATGCCCTAATCAAAAGGTAGATAGGCTATTTTTGGACAATATCTCTTTCATCCCTTCTTGTTGAAGATGTTCCTTTTCTCACAGGATTTTAAAAGTGTTTCCCAGGTGGCAGAACATTTATTTCTAAAGAGAAGTCTCATGTTAGGTCTCATCACTTGCCTCTTTCTCTGTTACACATTACCTGACAACTCAATAGTACACATATATGGTTTTTAGTGCAGCAGGACTCAATTGTCCCCCTTATATGGTGAATGCTGCCACGCTGCAGAGCCATACTGATTATCCTTATAGCTTGATCAATCAACGTGAGGTAGAACTTGGGCAAAAAGGAGTGTGTTTTTGCTTTTTTCTCAGTCCACAAGACACTGTAGCTTGGTCTTCAAGGAACACATTGAGAAGTATGTATTCAAACTCACCGTTACCGCAGTGAGAACTCAACCATGGGCTCTCAGCTTGAAACTGATTTGTGCAGAGTCAGCAGACAGAAATACCATAAATCTTTTGTCTCAACACCCGTCTTTAGAGACACAGAGGTTAAGCCTGAGTCCTCTGACAGAAGCAGTTTAAATGAAGATCTGCAGAAGATTGCTCAGGGCCCAAGGCTCTGCTGCAGGGTCTGGTCAGCGTTTGTGTGCTGCCTCCTGGATTCTGGCAATCTCCTCTGAGAGAGTGAGGGGAGAACTAGACCTCTCATTCGAAAGTCAAAATTCTGTTATGTGGGCGTCTTTGAATTTAGGTTAAAGGGCTGAATCAACAAAGAGATTTATATCACTGGCTGCTACTTAGGGACCTACATCCAATGTTTATGTTTTACTGAGGCTCTCAAAACTCCCATTGAATTGCTGCCTACAATTTTAACTCATCCTTATTCTCAGGTTTTACATCACCTAACCTTAAACATTTGCAATGTAGATGTTTAGGTCTGAATTAGTCATCCTCAGTTCCTCTTAGGCTCAGCAGAGAGAAAAGAGAGTTTCTGAGGAATGATTCATCTGACCCACTTTAGAGGTCTACAGTGCATCCCATGGACTACACAGCCAGATCATGGTGACAGCTCAGATGTGTCTGCCAGAGCAGTGGGTGATTGCATTTAGACAGATGAATTGAAACCCCAGTGTCAGAGCAGCTACGGATCATTTGTACGCTCTTTACAGCCGTAAACCACCTGTGCATAGCAAATGCGAGCTATTTTAAACCTCAAAGGAAAATGACATTGCACATTGAAAAAAGCTAAGAGTGAGCCTGTGAACAGTTGTGGTGGCTGACATGCAGGGAATAAGCAAGTTGCTCCATGTGGTGTGTATGCAAAAATGGCCAAAGCCTCCTGTGCTGGTGCTGCACAGAGCCCTCATCACCTCCATCCCTGACCAAGCTGCTGGCATTGGACATGAGCTCTCCCCAAAAGGTGTCAGCACAACAATCTCCATTTACACAGTGCTCTTGTTGGATAGCCTGAACAGAAACGCATACCCGAAGCTTCAGGATGCCTAAAACTTGAGAACCCATGTCCCACTCAGCCTAGATATGGAGACTTTCAGTATAATGTATTCCTGTGGCTTTAATCTCTTAAATGCAAGAATTTAGTGTTGAATTAATCCTAATTAGACCTCATAGTATATCTATTTCTTTCTCACAGGAGAAAAAGGTGGTGAATATCCTTTTAAAAATAGGTTCTGAAATACTCTGACTTCAATGTGAATTGTGACAAGGCAAAAAGGACTGAGTGCCCTGAAAACTGGTTAGAAGTTGGACTTACAACACGAAGGTATGCAGAGGAGAATTTGATGAAGCTAAAGCAATAACTGGAATGGTCAAAGTGATCTGCAGTGTGAAAGAAGCATGAAGCCTATACCTAAGTGTCTGGGTAGATAGGATGCAGTGTTTAACTTACATATCATCATTAAAGAGTGATAGAAATACCAATAATCCTTAATTATAAAGTTAGGAAGCAACATTTCTATGACCACTGGAAAGCACTGGAAATTTATATTATTTCTAACTAAAACAAACTCAAAGCCATTTGTGGAAGCATAGGTTAACATTTTTTTTTTCCTTGAGTGAATGGCTCCAATTTAAAGCTAAGGCATCAGCAAACCCAGAAATTATAGAAGTAATTCTCCGAAAACTTGACATCTTAACTGGAGAAAACCTGAATGTTGACATTCATCCTGGTCTTAAAGTGCATGAAAAAATGTCTCTATCCTACATCTCCTTCATCCGGCAGTTAGCTGTGAGAAATAGAGATCACTAATGTCTTTTAATAATAAATTGACTTTTCTTTCTGAGTTACTTTTTGAAGTGGCCATCTCAAATGATTCTTATCCTTGTTAAACTTGACAAGCTTGAATAAGATGATGGCAGGCGGCTAGTGCCATATTCGCTATAGAAGGGAAAGATTCCCAAAAGTGGTTTATGAGAGAAAAGGTTGTTATGCTTTATTTGTTATTTGTCCTAATTCTTCACTGAGGGAGGAATCCACGTATTTTTTAACATAAATGTTATTAATTGTATGTATCTACAGCTCTCTCTAGTGACAAAATGCTCATAAAAACTGTAGCTCAGAACATTTAGTGGCTGTCTGTTATTCTTTAAGTAATGCAAATTACTTGATCTTCTTGTTTTAATCCACTTATTTCACGAATCTTGGTAGCTATGACCAAAACATGCTCTACTGGCTCATTACACACTCAGTACTCCCAGTGATGTCAACAGAGATTGTGACAAAACAATACCTGTAAGATTTGGTCTCTAACCAGAGAATATTGCTGGGTTTACAACCCATTGTTGCAGTTCATTTTTGATTCTGCCACAATCAACTGCAAGGCCTTCTTCTACGCAGTGCTGAGCCTTGCTTGCAGCCTGTGCTCCACATTTCACAACAGGGTCTATGTCCCATCTTACAGTGCTCTGGTGCCTGGAAGTGGCAATGATCTTTGCATGAATAAAAGGCTTCTATAAAGTGGATTCTCATCTGGCCTGGAAACTACCATTTACAGTGGCATTGGTTAATGCTTTTGTTATTTTCAGCATTTACCTTCAGTGAAGAGACAGATTTAGCTTCATTTCTTCATGCCTTGACAGAAATTTATTAAACGTAGCCTCTGAAACACCTAACCAAAACTTAAAGTACTTGGCAGCACTGTTGACTTTTTAAGAACTTCCCCACACAGTTCAGTATTCATATGTTTCTTTCATATCAATTAATGTCAGCACATCCAAGTATCCATCCAGAAGAATTGGCCAAACAGCCAGACTGATTCCCAAGTTGTAAATACTGCACAGATTTTACATGGATGTGTAGGTGCTACCTCTATTTCGATTCATTTGCTCTAGACTGGTTTTCATTTTTGCCCCAAGACAAAACCACATGCACACTGCTGAAGCTCCCATGCCTTTTGACCTTGCCAAGCTTTGTTAGAGCATCTTATCTTTACACAATACCCCCAAGCATGCGTAGGACACTAGAATCAGTGTACCAGAAACTCAGTGCAGTTTTGAGTCACAGCACCATAGGCTAAGAAGATGTGACATATATTTCCATATCAAAACAAGAAAAACCTTTTTTCCCCTCTTCACCGATGCATAACATCCCAAAAGGCAAGAATGGCCTTCAGCTAACACAGATCAATTTTCTTTCAGCTTCAATCACCATTTAATTACTGTTGACTTCTTTAACCTTTTTCTCTTCCTTTATGGATTAGATTCCTTTATACTCTATTGCCATTTGCTTTCTCTGTGACATAATCAAACTTAAAATGGTATGATAAAATTTCACATTTTTCTTCTTCCTTCCTACCATTTATGTTCAATTTACTTCAAAACCCAAATCATTTCTTGAGGAGAAAAGTATTTTTAATGAATTGACTTTTAACTTTATCTCTCTCCAGTATCTAGATGTCATTTGCTTTAAGCAAGTAATAGTTCAGATGACTGGATGGCATGCTGGATAAAAACACTAGCTTTTCAGCTTTTAACATTTCAGGCAAAAAACACCCACATGACAATACATTTTGGATGCAATGAATTTTGTTGACTCAGCTTCATCTTCAGCAAGTATTTCACATTTCACTAACTTGGAGCCCAGATAAGAATAGTTCAGTTAGCACTTTTTATCAAAAGGAGACCATTGCTCAGTAGATTGGAAAAAGAATAATTTCTCTACTACTGTCTATAAAACAAGCAGAACACTGGGCAGAGATCCTCCCAGTCAAATCAGAGTACTCATTCATTCCTTGTCACTTATTCTTTCTGCTGGATCATATGGACATATATGTGTGCCACTGTGCATGAACTGGTGTAATTCAGGATAGAATATATGTCCCCCTGCATCTTTTAAATTGATCCCTTTGAAACACCTATAATTGGACGTGTAATCAGCATAGTTTTTTTTCTAGAACCCAAAAGTTTTTAGGACTCAGAACTGCACGTGTAACTACAACCTGGTGTAGATGCAAACATCTAATATCTCCTTTACAGGTCAATAGTAGCACTAAAGATTTAGGCACTGAGCTGTGGAGCAGAGGGATTTTTTGTTTAATTTTAGGTCTCAAAGTGGGTCTGTAATTATTACTCTACACAGTACCACTGCTTGTGACTGTTATCACAGATTTGTGTTTTTTTCAAAACATTTGTCCTTGAACTTCTAATTATCTTGGAGCAATTGAGTTACAAGAACTATGGAGAATAAGATTTTAGAGAAGTGAGGATGCTCTGTGTGTCATTATTAGTAGTAACTTTGATCCTTATGAATCCCCTACCTATCACAATTAACAGACAGCTTTATAAAAATAGCTTTATCTCATGGGATCTTAGCACCAATGCCCATTCAAGCTATTTCTTCAGTTTTGCTGCATCCCTTTTGTGGGATGTCATAAGTATTTGTGTCTTCTTATACATCCAACCAGTAAGAATGAAGTCAATCCTTGAGGGCAAAACAGGACATAGAAAAGTACAAATTCTTATTTATTTTACATGCTAGATATCTCTTTTTTTGGAAATTGTAATTAAAAAATTAATTAATTATATTTTGGTGTTAATTATATATTACTGCACAGCAGCAGGTTGTTATTAGTTCACTGGAAAAATGCAGTTTAGTTTTTGATTCAGTTACAGTAAATTAAGAAAATACTTCTAAAATAATTGTAATAAAGAGAGAGCATGGAAAATAAAAATAAACCACATCATATAGAGGTAAGAAAACATAAAGTATAATTCTTTTGAGCCACCTGGTCTCTTCTTACTGCTACCATAGGCTTGTTTTGTGTTGGTGTGTGCTCCTGCGCTCCGTATACTGTTATACTGTTATACTGTGTGAAACACATATGTATTTCAGATTGTTTAGAGTGAGGATGACTTTACTCTGAAGCACTGTGACCGACCTCGTTTAATAACTGATATAACTGGTAATTGTCATCTGGATGGTTTTGATGATCTGGAAAACACCGTGCATGACCCATAACATGTTCTATTAAGACAATCATTTTCAAATGCGCATGTCTGTGGATGTTAGACATCAAGACAAAATGTGCATATCTGAGTTCTAAGAACATCAGTGAAAAGATCTGCCTGCAAAACTTCCAGACGTGATAGAATGGCCTTTAAAAAGCCATCAATTTTAACTAAAGCAGTTGGAATTTGTTGGATTGGCTTGTAAAATACAGACCTTTCTGCATTGAGTCATTTATTTATATAGCTTGGTCATACTATCCACACCTATAAAAAATGTAGTAAATCAGATCTTCTACCATTCCATTTCACTCCTTCCTCTCATACATATTTCAGCACAACTGGAAGGGACATCTATTGTTCACATATTTTAGAAATAGTTGTAAAGAGCAGTTTCTTAGATTAGCATTATTAAATGTTAAGTAAATTACTATCACCCCAGAAGGATTTTATCCTCTAAGGTTCTAGGTTTAATGTATATATGTAATGTACAATGTAATGTAATACAGTACTCTTGTGTACTGGCACCTGACCAGAATAAGGAAGCAATTGCCCTAAATTCTGGAACTTTTATAAGTTACTTGGGAATTTTTGCAAAAATTTATCTTACCTTGAAATTTCAGCTAAAATGCTTTTACTATGTTTTAAAACAATTTTATTCTTAAAAATATATATGAAACCTTCCAATATGAAGATTTTAAAAGGAACTACAAAATCAAAGATCAAAATTTGGGGAAAAAAATCAAGAATGAGCTAAAGCAAATAACTGGATTTGCCTGTGCTTATATAACTCAAATATTGAGCAAAAGTTCAAAAGAACATTACTCATGTCAAAGACTAGTATGAACTTTAATAGTGCAAATTAAGTCTCTGCATGATGCATTTAGTTGTCTGGTATAGACCAGGCAGTTATTGCAGTACAATCAGACAGCAAATGTAATTTATATCACAGCTATCAATCTTTACCATGTAAATGACCTGAAAGGATTTTATCTGAAGCATGTAGTATTTATTTCTGCTTTTTGTCACTTTATCCAAGCAGGATCTGGAAATGCCATGTGAATCTGAAATCCAACCCTTTATAATAAGAGAAAATATATAAGTACACTCTGATAGCTGAAGATTTTGGGAGGAAAAACTGTCAATGGGACAAATTCTGAGGCATCCCAGTGGGTCTTTATAGAAGTAATCATAAACAGGAAAGACCCCCGTAGGAAGTAGACTTCCCACTACAAAGGGGGCTGCCACCAGAATGTGACAGTGACTGTTCCATGGAAAGAGTGAATTTTCTATGTGACATTCCTGAGCCAAGGGCCATACTTGTTTGCCATTGTCATGAATACACAAGACTCTACAATTCCCACTTCTTATGTCTTGCCCTAGGGTAGACCAAAAGAAACAGACAGCTTCCTCCATAGGAGACACCTGAAGAAAACAGCCTGGTGCAACCTGCTGTTGTCCAAGCACAGTCCCTGCTCCCAGGGAGTGACCAAACACCTTTTCGTACAGGGCAGGCCCAATGCTGGTATGGAGAAAGCCTGGAGTTGCCCTGCAGTTTTAAACCAGGTTAAATTCACAGAAGCTTCACAGTAGACATCTTGTAGTTGCAAATAGTGTGTACACTCTATTTCCCTGAACTTTCAAAAGTACATTTGAAAGCCATAACGAACCCTGACTTTTGTCACTGCTTGCTTCATGGGCTATGTACCTTGCTGTATATTACCTCTGTTTTGTATATTAGACATTGCAATACATTGGTGTGCTCAGTTCAGTCCACACAGATCAGAGAAAACCCAAACCCAAGATATGACAGAACAGAAGATGAAAAAGGGGATGTTAGCTTATTACTTCATCAAGTCAACCTCTGAAGTCATCGCATATTGTTTTTACTTTGAACATGAAATTTACTTTATTTTTTCTCCTCTCCACAATTTGATACTCAATTATTTTGTGATTGGTCTGTTTCATTTTCCTAATCACTAGTATAATGATTTCAATTGAAAAAGAACTGATATTAATTATATTAATTCAACAGTAATTCTCAATTGAAGGAATTAAAAAATGCCAATTTTTTGATAGAAAACAAAGTTGAAAAATGTGTGGAAAAATTCTTTTTAATATTTGATTATCAATATGGCAGAGATCATTAAGGAAAGATCATACTCTTTATGAATACCATGTATTTCTAAATTATTTTTGACTCTTATTCAAGGTACAAGAAAATATTCTTGTCCTGTTGAAACCACTGCATACTAAGTATTAACAAATTAAAATTAATAAGCATGTGGCCAAAATATAAACCCAGTAAGTTGCAGCTAGTATTGATTCTTATGACCCAAGTAATTAACTGTCCAGAACTACTGTTCTTCTGCCTCCCTGCCTCCAAGCAATTTCTTTCTTGTGTTAGACTATTTAGACTCTTAGTATTTTTTGGCCGTTGAGTATATTATTTACAACCTACTCTCCTAACACAGAACATTCACTGAAAAATCAGATGCTTATATCATTCTTTTTAGCATCACCTGTACCAGATATGATCTTATTTTGCAGATTTCTTCATCCTATTCTAAAGCTTTCTTTCTAACCACTCCTCAAGCTTTTCAAAAAGCTGTCAAATACGCAATTAAAATATCTTTGTTTTATGTATTGTGTTTTATAATACTGGCATCGATGCAGTTCTCTGATATTCCTCTATTTTAGTGAAAAGAGAATGAAAGCTAAGCTATCATACTTCCATGATCACATCCTCTTGCGTCCCTTTCTGGGGCATGGGTGTACAAATGTCTTTGCAAACCTATGTCCCATTGCTGGAAATCACCTTCATATGTCATTGATAAAATATGATGCATTCCAGTTTGGGTTACTAAGTTTGTTTTAGCTATTGACTAGGTTAGATGATGTACAGAAGAAGCAGTGTATAACAGTGTTTTCAGTGAGAAGGGGACTTTCAGGTAGCAACACCTGACATATCGCTTTTAATGCAATGTACTAATTGAGTTGAAAACCAGCACATTATTCATGAACAAAGAAATAACAGATTTCCACTCAAAGAAAGGGATTGAGGGGGTGGGAGAACAGGGTGAACAGGAGTGAGAAAATACAAAAAGACACCTGTTCTCATCAATTCAATGACTAGTGTCAGCATAGTCCTATTACAAAGAAGAATAAAACCCATAATGAACAGTCCTCAAACTACATTCACCAGGGGAAAAAAAGGAAGAAATAATGCCATTCTGGTTGATGTAGCACAAGGTTTGGGAAGTTGGTGCACTGACAAATGATAACTGATATACTGCACTGACCACGAAAGCAAAGACGTGTAATCGGAAATGCTCACGTTGGCAAGTTCATGCTTTGCATGGAGTCTATTTCCAGTAGTCACTAAAGATCAAATAGTCCTAAGCACAGAATGATACGTGGAGCTTCTCTTGTAGCAGAAACTTAAAAGGTTATTTTCTCTCTCTGTTCACCATGCACAAAATGCAGAGATCTTCACTGGTGATGCAGGAAGCACCCATAGCTCTGCGTTGTAGCGCAGTACTAGTTAATGGGCTGCAAACCGGCCAGAAATCCAAAGCCATTTTATTAATGGATTACTCGTACGAGAACTTACAAACTGTCATGGTTTTTTTTTCCAACTTTGAGGCATATGATTCACAAAAGGAGGATATAAATATTTTTGAGGCATGACATGAAGCTAGAGAAGAAAGCAAAATGCTAGAATAATAAGTCTCTTAAACATATACAGAATAGGTATTACATGTACTCTTTTGTATGTGCAGAAAAGATAGCTTATCCACAGCTCCAATTGCCAATACAAAAGCCCATCAAGTCTGTGCAAATGAAGACAGAAACTATTGTCCTGTTAATACAAATTTAACTTTGGAGACTGCTGGAGTTTCTGCTTGAGCTGAGTAGGAAGGAACAAATTACAAAATCCAAGGAGCTCAGTACTTAAGGATCCACATGAGATTTCAGATGGATCAGCCAAAAATATTCTATTGAAACTTTTGTGGTCTCCACTTGGCACTCCTGACATCTTCCCATCCTCTGCCAGAACAGAGTCCCTGCATGTCACACAAAAAACACAGTCACGGTGTAAAAGTTTTAATATGACAAGGATATATTTTTTCACTCAAATAGAAATATGGCAGTTTATTTTGTTTGCATATTATTTAAGGCTAGATGGGAAAAGGATAATATTTTCAGCTGGACTGCAAAAGCAAGCCAACCAAATATGGCAGAACTGGTTTTTGACAGATTAGAAAGGATGAGTGCTTATATGTAATCTGTCATTTATTTGTACAAATCCATATTTAGAATGCAAATAGATACTTGTCACTGGACTCTATTTCTATAGTTGGTCAAACCAAAACCCAAAAATAATGCCCAAAAATCTGTGTTCCATTTCTGTAGCTCAAGCCTATTTCTACATAAAAATGGTATTTTTCCAAGAATGTCACTCCCAGTAAGGTTGTGGCTGTATTGTGTAATATGCACATGGCATTTATTTTATTTTCTCTTCCTGTCAGCATATTCTCCTCCTAGACTGATATCTGAAAATTAAAAATATTTTTTCTATTTCTAAGAAGCTTTAATCACTAGTTCTAACTGAACGTTAGTAGGATTAAGCTTGTTTCAGTAGGATGTGCTGAGTTCAACCAACAAGGAGAACTTCATAGAATAGTAGAATTGTTTGGGTTGGAAGGGACCTTAAAGTTCATCTAGTTCCAATCCCTCTGCCATGGGCAGGGACACTTTCAACTAGTCCAGGTTGCTCAGAGCTCCATCCAACCTGGCCTTGAACACCTCCATGGATGCAGCATCCACACTTCCCTCGGCAACCTGTTCCAGTACTTCACCACCTTCACAGTAAGGAATTTTTCTTGATATCTAATCTAAACCTCTCTCAGTTTGAACTCAGTTGCCTTTGTCCTGTCACTACATGCTCTTTTAAATAGTCTTGCCCCATCTTTCCTGTAAGATCCCTTCAGGTACTGGAAGGTTTCTATAAGGTCATCCCAAAGCCTTCTCTTTTCCCAGTTCTTTCACCCTTCTCTCATAGGAGAGGTGCTCCATCCCTCTGATCAACTTGGCGGCCCCGCTTTTGACTGACTCCAATAGGTCCGTGATGTCCTTCCTGTGCTGGGCACCCCAGAGCTGGATGCAGCACTCCAGGTGGAGTCTCACCAGAGCAAAGCAGAGGGGCAGAATCACCTCCCTTGACCTGATGGCCACGCTGCTTTTGATGCAGCCCAGGGTACAACTGGCTTTCTGGGCTGCAAGTGCACATTGCCAGCTCATTTCCAGACTCTAATCCACCAGCACCCCAAAGTCCTTCTTGGCAGGGTTGCTTTCAATCTGTTCATCCCCCAGCCTGTATCCATTTCTATATATGGATCCACTATGGAATATGTGCTTCTTTAAACTTCAGCTAGAGAAAAGGCAAGAAATCTGTGGTTTCTCTTCTGAAATATATATCTGTGTTAACGGTTTTCCTGGTTGATACTGTATTTTCCTTTTTAGCATTGCCCTTTGCTTTTAGATGTCATTTAAATGTGTGGCATATATCAGATGTTATGTTGAGACATTGGATCCAGACAAGTTTTCAGGGACTTGAATAGCACATAGAGTCTGTGAAATTTGGTCCCTTGAAGTTTCCAAGTTCCTAGCTGGTCACTGGGATCCAATTTCTCTCACCAGACCTTGGAGGTCTAACAGGCTATGACTAAAGTCAGTGAAGAAGGCATGAAAAAGAGCAATCATCCCCTTTTTCAATAAACACTCAAGAAGTGGTGATGAATGAATTTCTGTGGGTGCACATTATGCTACTTTGATTATAGTGGGTTTTTTGTTTTTATGAGGATGATTATTAGACATCTGAAGTCATATTAGGCTTATCATCAGACAAAACCAAAACTCAAAGTGAAGTTTTGGATAATACAGGGCTGGGGCTTTGTGTCTGAAGAGTTGTAACCACATCACACAAGAAGTAGCTGTGATTTTGAACTGCAGTTTTCAAGTTACCACATTTACCATGGGGAAGCTCTATTCTTCACCTGACCCCTTCCTCAATTGTTTTCTCTGACAAATTAAGTAATATTCATATGTAAATATGATACTGAAGTGCAAAAATTATCTGGAGTTGTTGATTCCACATCTTGACATAACCATTAGCCTTGGTGCCTCTGCAGCTGAGAGGTAGGCAGTCAGAGACAGAATGGGAGCAAGGCAGGATAGTGAAAGAGATTTTTTGGGTCCCCACTTGCCTCATTTGGGAACAAAACATGCAATTGAGCTGTGGGCACACCAGTGCTGATGAATTTAGTATCCTGCCTGTCTACCTCTGGGAGGCAGCCAGTGTCAGCAAAAAGAGCTTGGGGATAAGATGGCAAGGGAATAAGAACAAATAAAAAAAGGTTGTTGGATCTGGGTTAGAGAAAGATACTAAATGATCAGGGTATAACAAACTGATTATATCACCTTTTTGCTGTGGCTGTTGATGGTTGTGATCTGTTGTTACCACCAGGGACTCAGCCCTTCACAGAGAGACAGGACTGGGAGAGTTGCACAGGGAGGCCATAGCTTTGATTTTCCCAAGCTGTTTTTACTGCAGATTTTCCAAATGCCAGGGAATGTTAGGAACTCTGTGTAACACAGTGGAGCTAAGAGGCCTTTTTAATTTTTGCCTATTATCTTAAAGGGCTTAATTCTGCAGTACTATGTAGAACCAAACCCCAGCTATCTGGAAGTACAGCTGTCTTTATCTGCCTTCAGTAGTACTCATAAGGAACTTACTGCCTCATTACCAAAACTGAAGCCAGAATGTGTTTGTACAGGGACAGAATGATCATGCCCAATGTCAGATGAAGGACATTTGCTTTCATTATTTTTCCCTTGTCTCTTGTATTATTCACATATTTCCTCTTCTTTAATGTCTCTTCTCTTGATTATTAATGTATGAAGAATGCTGGCTGTACGGTTCAGAACATGACAACACCTGAGAAACCCTAAAGAAGCCAAGCATTGCTATGTGTTATTTATAGGATTTCAGGCTTCTCTGTATTTCCCTCAATTTCTGGGATTTTATAATTAAGGAGAGAAAGACTACCAACTCAAATTCAGATGGTGAAGGAAGCTCCAGAGCTCTGTATTGACCTATTTATGCCAGATTGCCTCTTTAACTGTGTAGTGGTTTGGACTTTGTTTTCCCCCAGAGGCTAAAGAAAAGTGGTAGACCCCAAGGGGTGGAAACCCCTGGAAGTTTTGAAGTTCTGTCCAATGGGCGCTCCTGCAAAAAATGTCAACATTCCACAAGCTCACCGGAAGAGATGAGTTGTAGTTTGGTTGTTGGAGAGGTAGCCATGTTGTAGGAGGAAGGGGCTCAGAGGACAAATTGTTAAAACATTCATGTTGTAGGGGGTCAGAGGCTTCATGTATTAATGCACAAAGTCATGGGACTGAGTTGAATAATTTATTAATTGCTTTTGTGCATCACACCTAGGGTCTTTTTGGAGAAAGGATAAAAGATTTAGTGAATTTAAACAGTGTATTGGAGTTATTTAAATTCAGTACAAGTCTTATGAGCAGTTGAGGGAAATGGGGCTGTTTGGCCTGGAGAAAAGGAGGCTCAGGGGGGACCTTCGTGCTCACTACAATTTCTTAAAAGGAAGTGGTATTGAGGTGGGGATCATCTCTTCTCCTAGGTAACAGGTGACAGGAAAGAGGAAGGGGCTTTAAGTTGTACCAGGGAATGTTTAGACTGGATATTAGGAAAAATTCCTTCACCAATGGGTTGTCAAGCATTGGAACAGGATACCTGGGGAATTGGTCAAGTCACTATCCTTGGAGGTATTTAAAATCATAGAATGATTTGGTTTGGATTGGAAGGGACCTTAAAATTTATCTAGTTCCAACCCCCCTGCCATGGGCAGGGACACCTTCAACTAGACTAGGTTGCTCAAAGCACCATCCAACCTGGCCTTGGACACTTCCAGGGTTGGGACATCCACAACTTCCCTGGTCAACCTATTCCAAGGTCTCACCACCCTCACAGTAAGGAACTTCTTCTGGAAAGTATTTTGAAATCCTTTTATGAATAATGCTACGGGGACAACATTTAACCTCAGTTTGGAAAGTCAGGCAAAATACTACATATCAGGGTCTTCCAGCTGAACAAATGCACACAGCTCTCCATCCATGGCCAGAAGCAATGACCTTTAGAGAGCTGAGCGCTTTACTTGGAAGAGCTTTTCCAAAGGCATTTGCCTATTGTCTGGACCCAACTGGCCACTTAAGACCACTATGGGAATGACTCTTTCCTTTACTGACTGCTGGAGGAGACCAGAGCAACTGACAGAGTGCAATTATTGCTCAAGGTCTGGCTATTTTCCTGCCTTTAGTGATGCAAGAGGTATTTTCTTATAGAATACCTGTAATCCCCAAACAATTTCTATTTTGTGTTTACTAAGAACACAGGAATTCAACCTTTTACTAGCCCACAGCCTTCTGAGGCTACTTTTTTTTGAAAATGTACCTATTATCTTTTTATTTTTGATGCCACATAAAAATAGACAGAAGAATGTAAAAATGTATATACAGGGCTATGAATTGCTGTCCAGTTTGTTTAAATTAGAGAAACTCTGTATTTTAAAATTGTACAAATAACTTGGAATTGTTTGGATTATGACACTAAAGATAACATGGGAACTGTAAAAGGATATGACAAAACAAAGAGTGGTTAAAAAATACTTCTCAGTAGTCTTCCCTTTGCCTTAAAAATGCAACTTTCTACCAGTTGTGTAAAATATTGTCAGGCTTTGTGCCTAGAGAGCCTCTGGAATCTTTCTGTTCATATTCTCAATTTTTCTTGTAATGTTTTAACATTACTTTTTGTCAAAAAGTTTATTTATTAAATATATTCTAACAGCTTTTAGATCTATGCAGTGCCAGAACATCACAATGTTCACTTATTTTTCTATTTGCTTGAGTTTTCTATTTAGTAATTACAAATTAATTGCATAATACTTATAGAAACTTGCCAGTGAGCTGTGTGATTGTTTGTTACAGTCCTGTGGTCTTGCTACTTTCCTAATTTGGATGATTCTCTTTCAAAAAAATGTAAAAGGCCCTCAAGGATAAGCTTCAGCATGAAGACTGAAGGTTTCTTCTGAGGGGTGTCAAAAGTGGCAGCAAACTTCAACATTAACTTGGAAAGTTACCACTTCACCAGATAAAGAACCAGTCCAGCAACTGGTATGTATAATGAATATTTAAAGAAATAGAGTATAGGAGGGCCTAGGTACAGTCTTTTGGAAATTGTTTCCCTCTGTCATCTTAACTCAGCATAAAAATTTTCCTCCTGTTGCTACCCATGCTACCAGGCCACACTACCCACCATCCCATGATATCTAGTTGATACCTACTGCAATTGATCAAACGGACACCAGTCAAACAGGCAGGGGAAGAAGTGCCTAAATGCTACAATCCAAAAGGGGTACTGAAATGCAGTCAGTAACTCTAAAAGATGTTTCCAGAGAGTTAGCCAGCCTTTCTGGCACAGGCAGAGATAAGCTCAGTAATTCCAGATTTTTCAGCTTCTTTTTCTGCTACAAGGACTTGATTTCCTGGTTCATTTTAGCAGTGCCCCCTACCAATACATATTTGAATATGTCTAGGATGACTGCAGTTGCTGGCAAATTTCTATATAATGTCCCAACAGTGGCTTGTAGTTGGCATTACTACTTATCCACTTCTACTGGAAATATGGGAATTGATATGTCCCTATGAGTACATCTTCTTTTCCCCAATATCTTATACTATTGCATGATGAACTAAGCTGTCTCTTCCATTGCCAGCCTATAGCAGGAGTTGATGTTCTATCAAATACAACCTTGGACTTGTATGATTGAATTTTCAGGCCTGTCTTTATGACAGCACTCACTTCCTGCTTCTCAGGCCTCAGAACCTCTCAGACCTCATTCTGGATCACTCATCAGCCCATTCAACTTCGTGTGCCAAAATGATTAATGAAAACATGAAGCTAGATCAGTTCCGAGGCTAAGCTTTGTGATGCATGTGACAGCTATTCATTGGTACTTTCCTTGCAGCAGGATCCCTTGCCATCACCCTTTGAGCCAGCTCGCTATCTATTTCAGAATTCATCTGCTATCTCCATGTTCTTCATCTTAACTAATTATTTTCTATGTGACATAATGTCAACTGCATTTTGTAAAGCGGATAAATGAGTTCTACTACAATTCCTCTGTTAAAAATCTTTTTTAAAGCAAACCCATTGCCTTGTCAAAGAAGGATATCATGTCATTTCAGCATGATTCATCTTTAGTAAACCTGTTTTGCACTTTATGCTGCTATCAGACCTTTATTATTGCTATCATTATTATTATTTACTGCACTTATTCTTTCATGGCCAGTCTTCGCAAACGAAGATTTGGGAAAGGTCTTTACCCTTCGAGCCTGCGCAGTGGATTTTTTAGGTGAGACACAGCGTGCGCTGAACTGAGCCCACCCTTTAATCCTGAGGTTCACCTGTCGGGGCCGAGCGAGCTTGGACAGTGGCAGTAAGGTCCTCTGGATGTAGGTTTGTTTAGAGTGACCTTCTCTTAGATGGATGGCCTTACAGGGCTGACGAGCTCCGTCTGCCCGAGGGAGTTCCCTGACCGGGAATCGAACCCCGGCCGTGGCGGTGAGAGCGCCTCATCCTAACCACTGGGCCACGAGGGGTCTTCTATATTGTTTACTCTCATATTTAATAATTGAAAAATTTTAGTTCAGTCATTCTGCTGATTACACTCTTTCACACTTTGCGCTGACCTCTTATTCCAGAAAAAGTGCATGAGATGGGATGCAAATATTAGAAATTTACTCATAGAGTTTCCAAATCTTGATTTGCAACATCAGAAACAGTTAAAGATCAAAGACAACTGTATTTCCAACCCATTTGTATTTGCATTGCCACAATGAGTTACGTGAGGAGGGAAAGGCTATAACAGACAAGAGCATTGTTTTAACTGTCAAAGTATTTTTACAATGTCTGTTGAACCTCTAGGGTAATTTCCACTCTTCTCAGGCTCACACACATCCAGACCCTTCTTTCTAGGTGAAGACAACACAAGAAACTTCCACAGGACCTGCAGGCAGTGGTGGCCATGGTTAGGAGGGCATGCTTTGTCCATGTAACATCCTTTCAGCCCTGGGTCTCTCCTACAGCACTGATGTAAGCAGGAGGCACAGGCTGCCATGACCCAGCCCTGCAGCACTGCCAGGTTCCTAATTTTGTTTCCCATGGTGAAATAATGAAGTTTGCAAATAGGAAAAGAAATAATCCATGATGTGTGATCTGAATTGAACTAACATTTCAGATTGACCCTTGCAGGAAGATTTCTCTCTCTCTGCCACTATCTGGAAGATTAGTGTGGTGAGTATGTATGGCTGTTAACTGCCTGTGTATGCCAGTGCAAGAATTAATAAATGTTTTGCAGTTGTTCAGTCCTAATGAGAAAATTACAATCAATTGGTATTTTTAATACAGAAATTAATTGTAGACTTCAGCAAGATGACACTGATAAGATAAGTGACTGCTTCAGGCACTCAACTGCTCACCTCTATTTATAGCTATATAGCTGAGGACAGAAAAAAAGAAAGGGGTGGGAGAGAAAATAAATCCCCAATGGATCACTATTAATTGCTTCTCAGTGTACTGACTCACCATATTCTTTACCAGAATACAGCTTTCAACAATTTTATTTTCTTAGGATTCATCTCAACTAACTGACTAAATTTACACTGCACCCTGCCCTGCCTGGTGGCCAGCAGAGAGAAGGAGGAATTACTGGGACTTGGTGACCTGCCTGTTTTCTGACACCTGCTTTGGGCTGAGGCGGATTGCTCCTTAGAGTAGCAAGGGAGCCCATGGTGATTAGCAGAGATTTAGCTCTGACCTAATTTCGATGTTTATATCTAAGCCAGTGAGTCTTTTCGTTGTCAGTAGTACATTTCGTTGCCTTAATTTCCCATAAAAAGTGACTATCTCACCTGATCAAAGACAATTTTTCTGTCAGACCTTCCAATATGAGAGGTGTGCCATAATGACTGACAAGATACAAGAAGTCATGAGTGCAAGAGAGCTAAACTTGCAAAGACAGATGTTGCAGTGAATGTCAGACAGCTCAGGTTGACAAATTCAGTTCAACTCACTCAAGAATCTGTAAACATTTATGTTGGTCCAAACTTTTTCTGACTCTTACTAGCAGCAAAGTCTTGGAAAGGCATCAATGTGCTATTGGAAAACTCTTGAGAAGCACTTCAGTATTTCTGATTCAATTCTTAATCAGGAAGTATAGAAGAAACAGGGGAAAAAAGAAAATAAATAAATAAAAAATGTTTTTAAATCAGCAACACTAGTTCTGATGCTGCATAACAGAAATGAGCTGTGTCTCTGGAGGGAGTGAGTAGGCTTGGCTTGCCTGGCACACTGGCACATGCAAGAGGCAAGAGGGACAGCGTGGATGCTGGGAAAGAAGTTGTATTGCTGTCCCACTTGCAAATGCAGCATTGTTTTTACAAAGGTGAGCGAGATACAAGAGCTGATACAGAATTTCCTCTCCTTGCTTTTCCTTCCCTTTGGCCTGTTGGGGCTCAAAGTCAGAAATCCGTGTAATATTCCACAATCCATGAGATGACAACTCAAGCCGGTGCAGACCAACACCACAGCCACGGCTAGAGCCATGTCATGGAAATCTGCAGCCACTGCAGCAGCAAGAGAGAGCGGGAGAAGGACATCCACAAGCTCCTTATGAAGGATTTCTTGTAGGTGGCTTTGCTTGGGGCATCACTATCTTGGGGCTCACAGAATAGCTGCCAGACAGAGCCCAAGGGTTGTGCTGCTGAAGACAAGTCAGTGAGGCTGCAGAAAAAAGCCTCTTTCTGACAATCAACACAGAGATCACCAGAAGTAATATAAAATATTTTAAAATAATAATGAAACACTAAATTTGAACAAAGTCTCCAGCATCAGGGATGACATTGACACATGCACTTGGCATGTTTTGGGGGATGGAGAGGATGGAAAGGTGGCTGAAGTATTTCTTGAATTCACTTCTCACCCTGTATGTCTACAATTTTAACAAAAACATTTTTTTCTACATTCACATAAATATTATCTGCAGAAGAATGTAAACAACAGTAAAAAAGTGGAATCTGGATGCAGGTCAGCTCTTTGAGGAGTGCCTGCTTTCTGAAGACATGCACACGCACACAGTCTTTCAGCTTACAGACTGTAGCTGTAAGATCACATCAGACATACAGAGTATAACTTTCTATGCCAGAGCAAAGAGCGAGCCAGTTATGACTTCAGATGATAGAAATATAATACAATGCTTCACATGCCCTAAACTGCAATTTCTATCTCTATCTGTACAATGCTTTCAATAAAATTAATTGTGTTTTTCCATTACTGTTGGGAACTGTGAGTGTTGATAGTGTCCCATTCCTCTCGCCTTGTTGGCAATTTCCTATCTATAGCTTTTTCGCTTGTGTCACGTGTGTACTAGGAGATGTGCCCTAGAGAGAGTTCTCTGTTGAGCATCTGTGTTGTGTCTAATAAAATGCTGAGGTGAGAAATGTCTGTCACAGAACAACACTGTGATGAAATACCATAGAATATACCCTCCCAGCCCTCTTGGACACCATTAGGCAGTGTGTCTCCTGATGTCTTCAGAAACCTGTAACATCAAGTAAGGCACTGATTGCACAGGAAGGCAAATGAATGAGGATCACATCCAGTTTTCCTCAGGCTCTGTAACTGCTTTTAATTTTAAGAGATTTTGTAGTGCTCTGAAACTGTAATTTTGAAAAATTAAGCCCATGAGGGAGGGCACTGTAGAAGGGATCTGACTGGAAATCAGAATGAGATAAAAATAAAAAAAAAAAAGTAATGATGGAATTAGTCTTCCTTCAAGACTCTTGACAACAAGTGTGGGTTGGTGGCCATGAACCTGTGTTCAGCTCCTCATACAATGCAACATCAGTTCCTTTCTCAGCAGTTACTTTAACAGTGACTTTGCACATATTCTTATTCCTCTGTGAGGCACCTTGAGCCCTCCTATTTTCTCACAGGTGGAGGACCTGACCACCTACTTACAAAAATTACGTAATGAAAACAACATTGTTCTTTAGAAGAGACAGCAAATGTTTCTTCTTTCCTCTTGTTGCACCAGGAGCTCAGTTCCCTACACAGTGAAGGAGAAGCAAAGTCAGCAGTTTTTCAGAAGATTTACGATGACCTGACACAAGATGCATTTATTCAAGATGCACTGCTAGGGGGAATCAACCATGCTCCAGAGGGCTCATGTAGCTACACCTGTTTGAGATGACCTGAGGGTCCAGCTCACACTGCCTGACACTTCTGTGTATGGACAGAATAGTCACTTCTCACAAGAAACACCATGAAAACTTACAAAACCATATTCATCAACAGGTGGGAAAAGCACTTCTGATGGAATATGGTCAGATAAATTTTTGGTACCGTTTCAACCTCCACCAGGCTCTACAAGAGTATGGGATGTATTCTTTGCTGCTGGCCTGTAGAAATCTGACATTATTGTAAAGAACAGAAAAGATGTGGGACAGAAGAAAGTGAAATCTTTTAATATTAACTACAGTTAAGACTCAGGAAATTTCCATTGCTTATTATTTGTAGCAATGGTCGAAGCTAGGGCCTATTTTTCACTTTTTGAGGACAGTTGTTTTTATTAACACAGGTGTAGGCAGTAATAAGTAACTGCTTAAAAGCATTTAATGTAAAATCACCACTTAAGCTAGCAGGAACATACCTTGAAGTTTATAAAGTCTATAAATAGAAAGTAGCTCACTGCATTTTTAAAATTAATTCATTTTTTCTTTGTTAAGCTATTAGGCTAGTGTGCAAGAACACAGTACAATTTATGGTTTTGATTATAAAGTAGTAGTTTCCCTCATTAACATATATAAACACTTAAATTACCTATAGGTATTTAAACTTGTTTTATTCCGAATATATTTTTTGTAGTGTTACATACCTCACCCACAGTTTAATTCTGGAAAAAGTATTTGCTGCAAAAGATATTTGCTGAAAGGTGTTTGTTTCATAGCTTGTTTGGCAGCAAGTAAACTGCTGTCAGTATTAGCCAGAACAAAGGCAGAGGACCTGTAGCTCAGTATCTGGCACATCTGATGACAGCCTGGCAGAGAGAAAGGGCACATCCTCATGGCTCAGAATTTCCACTCCATGTCAAGCTCTTCCTAATAAAATCCTTGGAATCCACCTGCTAAAGCCTTTGGTCTAAAAAGCATGCTTATAAAAGCCTCTGACTTTGAGGTCTGCTTTCTAGGACTAAATCACATTATTTCATCCTCTGAAGGAAAGCTGACATTAGTGGGACTTGGTAGGTACATTAAAGGACAGAGTTTGACCCACTGGCTTAAGAAAAAAATAAAAAGAGGTGGAACTTGAGAGTTCAAGTCCATATTACTTCTTGACAAGCTGAAAGGAGTGAAATCATTGCCTCACAAAGGAAAATAAAAATTAAAACATTTTACCTGCCAGATCTATAAATCCACATCTACATGTGCATGCTTTATATTGAGGACTTTGTAATATTCTGGTAATCAATCAATCCCTCAGTACCTGGTAGCTTGGACAGGTCAGGAGAGATGCACCCTCATTTTCTCTAACTTTTTGTTAGAGATGGCAGAAGATCTTCTATGCAGCTGCTTAGAACTTTTACTTTTTAACCATCTTTAAGCACTGAAGAAAATCATGCTGGGCTCCTGGCTCTGGATGATTTTCTAGAAGAAAGTTTCAGCAAAAGTAATTCTCCTGGCTTCGAGAATGAGGTTAAGGAAGGAAAAAGCATTGTTTTGTCCATGTGGGCTCAGGAGGGACTAGTTCAGATGGGGACTGAGAGGCTCAGCAATGAAAACTGCTCCAACTGCCAGCTCTACAACTTTAAAGCCCCAGCATGTGTGAGCATACTGGAAAAGGAGGCCTCCCCATGACTCCAGCTGCTGGCTGTATCACTTCTGACTAATGAGAGGCAGAAGCAGAAGAGGAAGAAGACAAGTAGCATGAGAAGGCAGCAAAGGTGCAATAGATAAATCAGGGCGAAGGATGAAAGGGGAGCGCTAGTCTGTAAGACACTTCCACCAGCACAGGACCCGAGACCTCATCCTCAACAGTCTGCTATCAGCAGATACCTGTGAAACCACTGATGGAAACAGCACAGCAGTCCTTTTGGGAGATGGCTCAAACAGCATGGTTTCTCCATTGGTTTCTTCAAGTCACCCACTATCAGAAACCTGGAGCTCTTACCCATCCTGAGATGGTCAGGACAATAACTTGGACATTTTCAGCTTTCATTTTTTAAAAAGGGAGAAAATTAAATTAGACTATTATTAAAAGAACACCAAGATTGCAAAGTCAAGTACTGAAGACATAAGAAATGCCAGTCTGGTTGTGTGATGGACCTCCCTTTGTTCTCCTGCTACTCATGTGAGAGGATAGTGCTCCAAAAGAAGTGACTACATGCTCCTTTTATTTTGGGTGCCCTGACTGTTTCAGAGTAGAGGATAGGCATCGTTCAGAGCATGAAAGCTGGTGGGTGGATGAGAGATTCTGAAGGATTGCTCCACTCAGACGTGGAAAATGTGTCCTGGGTCATACAAGGCACTACAGGATGGTTTCAGTCTATGGTTCTCATTTTGTTGTCGTGAATCAAAAATGTTTTCCACTGCAAGTGAAGTCACAAAGAGCTGGGGTTTTTCATATTTAAAATTCTGTTGTAATGTTAGAGATCATATAAAATGGTCCCCAAGTTTTTAAGGGAGAGGCGATGTTTTCATGAGATCAAAGGAGAGAAGAGGCAAAAACCTCTAGATTTTCAGGAATGCAAATTCATGGAACCTGGAACAGCAGCAGCAGCAAGTACAGTTGTACACTCTAATGGGAAGAAAATAAATATAACAATCATATTGTTAAAGACTCTCATGAGGAATATTTTCAAAGAGGCCAGATTAAAGTCAAACCAAGCCAACTCTAGCATTATTTTGTAGTGTTGAATGTTTGACCTAAGAAACATGCAGCTTAGAGATCATCATGTTAAAGTTAGGTATGTGGAAATACCAGAGTGGGATACAGTACCTTGTATCCTCCATTCAATGACTTTTTTGAATTCATGTCAAAATTTAATGACTGAAAGAGTGAAACACTGGTGATCTCCATCCAGTTTTCATGGATATAGATGGTAGACGTTTTGGTAGAAATCAGCTTAGCTGGAATTATGTTATATGGCTAAGAGGCAAAAAGCACTTGAGAATTGCAGACTGCTTTTAGCTAGCACTTGAAAGACAGCTCTTTCTGTTAAAAATCCAAAAGTTTTGGGAAGGGAAGGGAAAAAAGCATAGCTATTGACTCTACTGTTTGGTAAAATAAGTCACGTTTTCCAGTGTTTTTCTTCCAGCATTGTGCTGAAGCTAATTTAATATTTTGTTATTACAAAGGGCATTCAAGAATCAGAATGAAAACACCAGTGAAGAGGTGAAACAGAAGAATGGAAATATATTTCTTGTAAATATTTCCAAAGTCTAGATCTATAGAAAAGCTGGAGCTTACCAAGTCAGTAAACCATATGGCTATATTTGGAGAACCCTGACATTTTGCAGCTTCCTTATTGCACAGTTATCTAAGGAGAGAGCTTAAACTGTTTCCCAAAGGCATGAATGTAACACTGAAAGTAATGAGTAGGCTTCTTCTAGAAATTTTTCCCATCTTTCATACCTGGATCTAGAAAAACAAAACACAGAACAGAGAGGGGAAAAAAAATAACGACCCCCTCCCAAAAAAACCCCAAACAAACAAACAAACCACTCAAAAAAACCTCCACAAAAAAACCCCCTCTCACAACTTACAAACCACATGCTACATTTTTTATTCTTTATACCTTGCTTCTCTGATATAAATACTGTCAATATCCAGTGTGGGGTTTCCATTCAAATAAAAGAACATTTCAAGGAAAGCAGCCCTGGTATTGCAGGTACTATCCTTGCTAGTGTTATTTCCACAACTGTAGAAGCTATCATTTTAGCATTAAAATTTTCTAGGCTTAGAATAATTTCAACGGCTCTCTAGAGCTTGACAAAGAAAAGGAGACATAAAATCAGAAAGCTATCAATCACTCTTTTCTAACACTTTCACTAGAAAACACTAATAAGGTGTGTTATTACATTTTTAATTGGTTTTTTTTCTGGAAGAAAATAAAACCAAAAAGAACAAAAAACCCCCACTAAACCACTTAATATGCATTGCCAGAAAACATATTAATTTGTATGGCTTGGATTCTATCTGCAGCTGATATTCTCTTTAATCAAAAACACTGAAGAGAATCAAAGAAAAAAATGCTGATTTATATTTTATTGCTCATGCTTTATCTTTCTCACTTGCATAAAAGATCTGTTTTCTGCACTTTTAAGAGATCTTAATTTTAATATGTTAACACAAACACTTGTATGCCTATTCTATATACAAATACGTTGTATAAGTAAATAACAATGTGTGCACATAGATGCAGATATATAAGTATCCAGATACACAAATTTCAATTATTTTTAAAAATACATCAAAGAAAGTTACTATTGTTATCCACCAGCTGTGACCAGAACTGTCTCTTTAACATGCTGCATTTAATGAGATATTATGTTAGCATTTCTCGCTCTCTGTGTTTCTCCGAGAAAAAAATCTATGTTAAAATCAGTAAGGGAATTATGTAAATAAAGTACCAACCCTGATGAAACAGCAATTATATATCTCAGCAGCTGTGTACGTCCGTTTATGATAGATGATTAACTAGCAAATTGTTTGCATATTTGTTTTATGGAGCATTTGGCAATTTAACTATTAGCTATGAAGGTTTAGCCAAAAGTCATTAAAATGCTTAGACTAGTATAGATCACAGCTGGTACTGTTTTGGAAAACTTATAAAACACCAATATGTAAGAACTACCTTAAAGCAAAGGACTATATCCACAGAGGGGTGCCCACGTGATGTGAGTGGGTACCAGGCTGGGCACCTAATCCACTCGCTTGGTGGTTAGTGGGCACTCAAAAGATCCAAGTTCTGGATTCTGCTCCAGTTTGAGGGGGATTTTAACCCTAACACCTATGCCACTAAAGTCACCTTATCCTTTTGTCCTTTAGACAATCTATGAGGAAAAATACCTTTGCATCAGGCCAAATTTGAGAAAGCCTCTGGATCTTCACAGGTAGTTCTTGGTTGTTTGAAACTTGGCTTCCAGCTCCAATTTCATGGATATCTAACAAAATAAAACAGTTACAATGCTACACTGGCACTGGGATCACTACAATACAGAGTTCTCTTTCTTTTATCTAGTGAATGTGCAAATTATAGAAAGAACAAAGGCCCCCATCAAAAGGTCAGGAAATCTTTTTCAGTGTGAGTTAAAATCTGCTCAGAAAGGAGCTTACTTCTTCTTGTCCTGCAGTTTGGGTAACTGCACTGACACCTGAGCTGCGGGAAAGAACAGGCAGCCTCTTTGAGGTGTGACTGGGGTGGTTGAAGACATCGTCCCCTTACCATTGTCATCACCCAAAGATTATTTCTGCTGTCATTGAGGCAGTAGAATAAAATTGTGAGTTGCCCCTTTTTGTGTTTAGTGGCAAATGAATAGATTCAAGCTGTAAAATCACATTTAGCGCTAAAATAGATGAGGGCTTTTGTGTATTTTCATTCACCAGATGCTGTAGCAAGCAGCATCCACCAGCAAAGGCTGCCTAAAAAGCGCATGGGTTGCTCTGAGGGTAGGTACATTCAGGTTCTGACTGAAGTCAGCGTGGGCACTCATTGTTGGAGTTTAAGACTTCTCTGAAAGCTGGTTGTTTTGTTTTTTTTTTTGTTTTTTTTTTATTCAGAGGGTCAACAAATAGTTCTGCTTTTACTGTACTTCATTATTTAAATAACAACAGGTACAGTATAAAAAGGGGCAGTTGGTCCCTTTCTATTGTGACAACACACAGCTGCATAACTCAAGGGAGAAGTTGCTCTGCGTAAGACAATTTGCACCAGTGAATCCCAGCATGTTCACCATGTGTACCCCTACTTTGCTGTAAGAGAAGAGCTGATGGTTCTCCACTGACCATGCAAGCCTCTGTCTTCTTCCATCCCTGACTTCTTTCCACGGCCCACTTTTACAATCACTTTCTCCGAGCACTACTCTGCAGATACAGCCCTTGTTTCCAGACACACTCAGCTCTGTGGCATGCATGAGCAGATGTCATGACTGCAGTGTTGCCATGTGACCCTCCCCTGCGTGACCACCCTGTATCCAGACATAGTCAAACCCAGAGCAAACATTGATCTGCTGGTGCTGATACCCAAAGAGTTCAGACAGCTCTAGCTGTTAATTGCAGACACAAGGCTTACATGCTGTTTAGTGGAGAATGAAAAGCATCAGCATAAGCTCACGTGCAGCTGCAGCTGCACTGCTGTGGATATATACGTGTGTATATTACCGATGCACCCTGCTGGCTTCTCCCTGCTGGCTTCTCCCTGCCTTCTGCCTTGCTCTCACAGACCTTCCCTCACCTCTTCCCACCCAAAAAGAGCCATCTGAGCTCGAACTGCAAGTATTAAATTTGTAAACATTATTTTTGAGGTTTGAGGCAAAACAGAAGTGAACTCATGTTCCCAAAACCATACTGATTCACCAAGCTAACAACAGTATATTAGCCCATACCAGCTTAATTTTGCTCTGAAGTAAGCAGTGGAGTTTAAATAGCGAGTTGCACCTGGCCAAAAATCCACTGCTTTTATTTCCTTGAAATTCCAACCACAAAACACATTTTTCCTGTGTTCTTAGCTTGCTTCAGCAGCAACCTCACTGGCATCAGAGTTAACCTGGGAGATTCATAAGGAATTAGAGAAATACGTTGTTTGCTCTATTTGGGAAAAATACTTTCCAGGAACAGTATTTCCTTCTGTTCCCTCCTCTCAGATTTCCTCCCAGCCTGTTGCTATGCTGACTCTGTGTGTATTCCCTTAGTTTACACCATAAGCTGCCTATGGCAAGGAGTATTATTTGTACTCCTTTATAATGTAGTTTTGTCACTGTGGACATAGCAACCCACGCAAATGATCTTCATTACAGAAAGCCAATAGGACAGATGAGTAATTCATCAAGACAATCATTGAGTCCCCAGTGAAATGGGGGCTATGCTTTTGAGACCAGCTATAATTTATCCCAGCAAACTTGATGATACATGGCTGTTGTTGAGGAGAAATGGAAAAAACTTGAGCACAACATACAGCCTGTGATGGGGTTTGAATTTTTTTCCTATAGGTGAAAAGAATAATTTCCCCCTTTAACCTGCTGTGGGGCTGTCTGTGTGAGTCATCAGGTGAGATGTCTGTCTTGCAACACTGCTAGGGGCTGTAATGCACTGTCGGATACCCTGTTAAGACAGATTCATATAAAATATCAGATTAATCAAGTTCAGCCTTTCCATCTTTCTCATTTTTTCTGATTCAGTGCACAAGATGATGATGATTCCAGCAGGAAAAATAGAGGAGGAAATTCTGCTTGAGGAGTTGTCTTCCTAAATTAAGCAGGATAAAGAGGTGACCTGAATTTGTTTGCTTGTCTTTAAATAAAGAACTCATAAAATCTTAAAAAGCAGCTTTTGACTGTAAACAGTGACTTTGCCTGTTTAATGCATCTTAAAAATCTTACCCTGCCTCCCTCCACCTCCAGATGATGGGGTGGCTTCCCAGGGAATATGTGCAGGGACATTGCCTTCCTCAGGCTCTGAGCTTGCAGTGGCTTAAATAACCAGCTTCTAGCTGGTCTGACTGTAAAAAAAAAAAAAAAACAAACCAAAACGTAAAAGAATAAAAGTGTTTCTGATGTGTGGAAGTACTGTTGGGTGTCTCTGGGTTCCTTTGCTGGCTCCACAGCAGGCACTGCTGGCCCCACTGCTCTCTCTACCTCTAATCTATGCACACAGTGCAGCTTTGACAGATGCTGCAATCACTAGCACCAAAGATACTGTGAACTGATTGCCTAAATTCAGGAGAGAGCCTTAAAATCTTGTTGTTTCAAAATTGCTTATTTCGATATCTTTTTATTTGCCTTCTGGGTTTGAATTTCCAGAGTTGTGTCGGTGATTGCAATCATGAAGCCTATAATTTTTTTCCTAAAAATGGGACCTCAGGCTGCCATTAATAGCTTCTTTACACAGATGGGGCTTTAAGAAAAATATCAAATATTTTAAGACTTGTAATAAAATCTTGAGAATTGCCAACATTTTATGTCACTGCTCCCTTGCTGTCCTCATCTCTTCCTGCCTCAAGAAACCAATTCATCTATGTCAGATAAGAGAGCCAGGACACATGATATCCATCCAAAATCGGAGTGCATAAACACATTTTGCAGCTCAGGCCAATCTCTTCTCACCATCTTTAATAACAGCTCCATTTTAGAACATTTGAAGAGTAGAAAATTAAGAGTAAGTAGTAATATTATCTTCTGATTAAAAAATTCTCCAAATGCACTTTTATTTTGAAAGAGCCTCCTTTAATGTACTCTGAAGCTTTAGAAATTATTACATGTCAGAGTGATCTGTGGTCCTACTGAGTGAAGTGTAAGATACTGAATAAATCATTTTGATTTGACTAGGAAAAATGGTCGAGGTCTTTAACTACTGCCATAATAGAAATAACAAATCATCTTGATGGTTTTGACTAGTTTGTTTGTTTGTTTTAATGAAAGATTATTTTTTCAATGAAGTATCAGCTTTAACATGTATTAATAGAAAGAATTTATTTGAAAGCAAGAATCTGAATTTTTTTTGAAAGATTAAAATTCTGGAAACCAAAAATATTTATTTATTTGACTACATTTTTTATGGGAAGAAGCCTTTTAAGCATTTCTGTTTGCATGTGTACATGTGCATGAATTGTAACTGTTTGCCACTTTATTAATAGAATAAGAAAAATAAAGTAGCCTTTTATTTATTGCTATGATGGGAATACTGCAGAGCTGCAATTGAAAGTGAGAGTCCCACTGTAGTTGATGTCACAGTGAGAGAAAAGTCTGTCCCTGCTCCAGAATAGATACAAACATAGATACCAGTTAGAGGAGAGAGAAATGAGTCAGGGCGATGAAGTCACATTAAAAAAACAGAGTTTAACAGAAAAACAAGAGTCTGAGCCTGCCACAAGAGCGGCTTTCAGGATGATGTAATTTCTATTAAATGGCATAAAATTACATTATTATCCAGTACTGCACATACTCCAAAACATTGACATGTATGATGTTATGTAATTTTCCCTATGAGAAGAAATATTTAAAAATAATTATGATACCTCATAATACTGTGACTTGCAACAGTGGATACAAGTGGTACAATTTCCAAAATTTCAAGCATTTGAAAGAACATTTGCAGACCTTTTTTGCAATAGCTGTCCTTGAGTATAGAAGGCAGTCCCCTCTTCTTACAATTAGCTGAATATTGTACGTACATCACCATAAAACTTTGAAAGGATTGGCATCAACTTATTGTTTGACAAAGCTAAAGCAAGAATGGTAATCAATCCCTTGGCAATAGAAATTTTAAATTTAAAATAAGCTTTACAAAGCCTTTGAACCTTCAAACACTCTATCCTTAAGAAATTAATGGGTCCCTGAAGAAGTCGTATTTCCCTTTCTGTTTCAGTTATATATACTTCAATTACATTAACCAACAATGCAACAAAATAACTGATAGTGACCAACCTCCCAGAAAAAAATTCTTCCCAATGACTCTTTGCCACTTCTCCCCTTTCCCCCCATCTTAGATTTTAAACTGCTCAGGGCTCTACAGAAAAATTGTACTTTTTGGTTTTTAAGCTCTATTTATTCCATCTTCAGTTTGCAGAGTAACACCTCCCTCCACCCCTGACCTATTCCTCTCTCCAGCAATTTGTGTTGAGTTCAGCATCACCTGCAGATGAAAGCAGCCCTATGTGAGAGGTTTCCTTCTGCTGAACCTGGAACAGCACCGAAGAGTCCTTCAAATGTTTCTCTCTTTTAAAGGCAATTGGAACTTTATGGAACATTTTCTTTTTCCTCTTAGGAACAATTACCATTGTGGTCCCCAAGCTGCCATGCCAGCCTCTGCCTTTGGGCAAAAATGAATATATTTTTCAAGTTTCACTACATCAAAAACTCCTAGAAGTGACCTTCCTTGTTACAGGTATAGATTGTGGATGCCTTTATTGTGTCTACTCTTAAATCCCATCATAGTTATAGTTTCAGTCTAGCTCAGCTTCTCCCAAACATGAAAAGCCAGTCTGTGTGAACTGTTGACACTGTTTTCCCCTCTCTGTTCCTTTGCTCTCCTTAAAAACCAAGAGCCTAAAAATAAATGTCTCCTAGCTTCAGCCTTCAATCTGGTTCCTCCTCACAGGGCTTTGTAAGGGGCTCATATCCACCATCGAGCATCATTTTGTCATGCCTGTGATACTTAGCTGATCTTTCTGCTAGCATTACCTGGAAGCACCACTGCATAGAAGCTGCATGTCTGTTAGTATTTGTATTACAAACGGCCTACTTAGGGGGTTTATATAACTCAGAGGTAAGAATTTGCTTTTGGCTGACAGCTATTAACTCTCAGCCAAAAAGCAGAATTTTGTTTAATTTGATGTAAATAAAACTGATGTGCTGTGACAGTTCTATTTATACCAAGGGACAGGCTTTTGTATTTAGATCAGTTTATCCAGATACCATGTGAGGATTGTGGTGCTGGCATAAAGCCCACGGTGCTGGGTCAAAATTCTTGCACCCTCTAGCACAGAAGAGTGAGAGGGTAACTAATGCACAATGAGACAGACAGGCACCAAATCCATCTCCTATGCTCCTCCATAGGATGCAATAGGTTCCAAGAGTATCATGATGTGCCTAAGGCAGTAAAGAAAAATTTGGCCTTTACCTTGCCTGTCATAAAGAAATATATCTTATTGATTCGGAGTTGTAGATAACTAGCTGACGAGGAGAACTGACCACTGCATAGTCACTGAACTTTAAATAGCAGCTTCAGTCCTGAGTTTCCTGGGTACTACTGTCTTGGACCCACAGTGGGGTGGAAAGGAGAGAAAGAGAGACATATTCCTTTTGCACGTTTGTGTACAGTACAGCCTTGACCATGTTGAAATGGCCCAATTTATCTGAATTTGATGCTTTCATATTCAAATTTCTTATGCTGCTGCCTTTCTGCTTTCTGCTTTCCTCTGCACTAATCTTACATAATTTGCTTTGTCGGTACATTCAGATGTCAGTGTGCCTACTGAACTTGCCTTATATAAAGCACCATGCGCATACATTTATTTTCTAAACCATGATGAAGAGAACTATTAATAAAGAACTTTAAGTTAGTTCATTAACATCATCAAAAAGTAACATTAACAGACTAGTTGTGGAAAGAAATATCTGGTTTGGTTTTTTTTTCCAAGGAAACTGCAAGAAGGGTTTTGTGGTTGGGTATAATTGTAGATATGGGTGTGGTTTATACAATGTGGATATTTAATTGCTGCATTAAAGGCATTGAGTCTTTTTTTTTTGAGCTCTATTATTTAGAATAAACTTCTCCATGTCCATAACTGGCTACAGCCATCTTAAAATACTGTAGATAAAAAGTGTAAGTCAAAGCCCTGAAATTCATATCACTTACAAAGTGTAGCTATCCTGAGATGAGTGCTGATGACAAGTTCTTTTAAATTTCTGTGCCATTATAAAAATTAAAGTTCTTGGTCTCATTTTTCTGCCATAGTATAAAATTTCTGACATCCTACTGAGGAGCCCCACTTGATTTATAAGTGGAAATCAGTGGTTATCTGCTAAGGATAGCACATTTCTTGTTTCTGTACTCATTTCTGCCTGTAGAAAATAAGTTACGAAGTAAATATTTAAGAGAGAACTGTACAAGAAGCATAAACCCTAATGGCTGGAAGGTCAAGTACTCAGAAGACCTAGACTTGCCTGGTGACACTAAGTTACTCCCTGATGTTTTCCAGGAGTCTACAGAAAGAGGCAGACAAAGCAGAAGAAAAAAACCCCACAACATTTGGTGAGCAGGACTTGCAGGACTTGTGGCACAGAGATATTCTGAAACAACAACTCCACCACAGATTGTACTAATGTCAAGTAACAAGGTCTCTTTACATCTCTGGGCATAACAGTAAGCAGAAACCTGAAGGAGACAGCATCAAGACTAGAAAGGTATCCACCACTGATGAACCTGCCCAGTGTAGGACATACAAGGAAGGATGCACTGCACCTGCATGAGACAGGGTTCTCAATCCAATGTGGTCAGACTGCATGGGGGAAGCTTTGGAGCAGTAGATCTACCAAAACATTCAATAGAAATTAGATGTCTTTGATAGTAAGATCATGAATGAGATAATGGGGCCCAAAAACCCTTTGGGAAGACCCACCAGAGCAGTGCAGGCTGTTCCCATCCCTTGCAACAGAGAGAAGACAACATAGGGCAGAGGAGAAATCTTTGTGCATATGGCCCTGTCTGGATTTAAAAAAGAAATTGTATTAACGTGTCAAGAAGGTGAAATATAGACAATTCAAATGCCCATAAAGCATTCACTCATCCTAGGCATTACAGGGTGATTTGTAAGACCTTGCCACATCCTTGAGAGTAGATTCTGACCACTGCAGCTTCCTGGGACTTTGATGCAGTAATTTACAGGACAGATTTACAGAGCAAACATAAGAGCAATATAACATCTTTTCTTTTCCCTCTGCTGTCTGACAGGCATTGCACACAGCTCCCCCGCTTCTCCAGTTCAACTGAGGCTCAATCCATCACTGATTTATGCGTATATAAACCAAGAACAAGATCAGAGGCAGATGCTTTGTATAAAAGAAAAATCTGTTTTTATAACTTGAGCAATAACAGTAATTATTAATAGGCTTAACCCAAAATCTGATGTACAGAGCACAATAATATTGTGAAATACAGATTTTGGATCTAAATTTTTGGGTGACATTATCAAACCTAGCGGAGAAATAATAGTCTTAAAAGAAAGGACAATGGTGGTTTAAGCTACTTTGACAGTTCCTCTATCCCAATACAAAGCACTGGAATTGGTCAAAGAATGGAATTTGACCTTCTGCTTTCACCTCTGTAAAAATTTTCTTTTAAAAAAGAGCAAACTCTTTTCTTCCTCCCCTACCAAATCATCCGATTTTTCTGATACTGACAGTTATGCTAGCGTGCGTTTCCACTTTCTCCCATTTTTTTCCCTAAACTACCGACCATTCAGCAACTTTTCAACATGGATTCAGGTATGCTGCAGAGAGAAAAACTAAGAACTGCAACTGCTTTGCAAAAGCAGGTGGCTTTTTTTTTTTTTAATGTTAAACCTGTGCATCAATCAACTCTGAATGATATGGCATTGGAAATAAGAAAATAGGTGGGCAAAAAGTATGGAAGGGGGGGAAAAAAAAGCAGGATTGCCTGGAGAAGGCAGGTCATATGATGTTTGACTACATAATGTACAACACAGAGTTAACCACTCCTGTGTAGCTTACCCTGCCCTTCCTTTGGTGTTTCTCACCTCACTTGTTGGTCTTTGGGGCCCCTGACCTGCCTGTGCCCTGCGAGGGAATAGGGTCTTCAGCTTGCGATGGGGGGGTTACATGCTACATGATTTTGTCACCTGGTGTGGAGATGGACGGTGCAGCAACACATTTCCTTCAGGATTTCACCCAAGAAGTGTGTTTAACCAGTCTACTGCCATAACCAAGGGAAATTTCAGGTGGTTCCTCTGCCTTTGGAATACAGTTCAATCTCCTTGACAGGTATTGTTTGCCTATAGGAAGTAGGGTCTGGAAGTGAACCTGCTTGCCTGGGAATTAGGGCAGTTGAAGCCTAATCAGAAGTTCACAATTGCCTTAAAACATTGTCCCACAGCAGAGGAGATATTGCAGTGTTAAGGACTACATAGATGCTAGTTAACTGCCTTTCCAGACAAAGTTTGGACACTCTTTAGGGCTGTAAAAGGGGCCAAGGACTATTTCTAGCAGGTGCAACAAAAGAGACCCTCCTGTTGGAATGAAAACAGAGTTCAAGCATGTAGAATAAGCAACACTAAGTCATCAGGTCTTGGACTCAGCTGATGGACCCTCTTCCATTTCATTTGCTAGTACAGATATAATAAAAATATTAGGAACAGAGGACCATCATATAAAGGAAAAATAACCATCATTTTTATCAATGGGATTACTATAGGACAGTTCTAGGTCGTATAACATAACACTGTCATTGATAATACATAATTTATCTCTTCTCTGCATTTTCTTTTTTTTTTTTTAAACATAGGTGTAAGTTTAAAGTTAAGTAATGAGATACTGCTCAGCAGATGATATTCTGCAATTAGCTATGTTTGTGTTCATGTTGCAGCCCAGTAATAAAGCAGTGCAAACCACTGAGGGCACAGGTGTGGTCATCTGTTACCCTTCAGGTCACCAGCATCTGTTCATGAATCTCATGGGATTTTGACAGTTTTCAACTATCTTTCAAATTTTATCCTAGACAGAGTTTGTAGGTCAGCTTTCTGGAATATACCTGGTATAGCAAAACAACCGAAAAAACCTGGAGCTTGTGACTCTCAGACTCTCGGCTGGTACTGGGACAGTTGTGAAGAGGGACACAGGGAACATGACACTTACTCTGAAGTGGAGGGATTTTATCCCAGGTTAGGACTCTGATACTGCTGAATTCAAATTAAATAAATAATTAATCCAAATAAGATATAGTCACTATTGAGTGACCAAATAACCATGAAGGTGACTAAAAGGATTCCACAACTTTACCTGATCAGCAGCCCATAGATTTTGAGGGGAGAAAAAGCACAGCTCACATAGTCTGCTTTCTGAGTAGAAAATCCACACTATTGCAAAAAAATTTCTCCCACTAGTTTAAAATGTTACAGGACTGTTCTGGAAGGGCACACATTATATAATTTTGCACAGTAGAAGTAGAGCTAAGTCAGCTTTAAATAGTAACCATTTCAAATAGTGTCTTCACAGACCATTTTCAGAGTGTTATTTTCACAGCAATAATGTCTGCATTCATAATTACAGTAGCAAGTTCAAGGCTTCTGGAAAATGAGGGTGAAAAGATAGAATAAAAGATTGCATGTGGGGAAATGAGATTGAGAGAGTTACTCAAGCACTAAAGTAATAATATATTCTTATATTAATCTGAATAACTTCCTAGTTCCTATCTTAATGTGTAGAATAGGGAATTCTGTGTCCCCAATGTACTGATTTGGTCAGAAAAATCACCCACGCTGTCTTATACAAAACACTGAAACAGACAGAACTAATTTCCATTACTGCTCACATTTTTCCCCCAAAGCATCTACTTACCATTAATGTAACTGCTGTACATTGTCCTCTTATTGTCCTGGATATGAATAAATCATTAGCCTTATTTTATTAATGAGGCCTAGCTAACAATATTCCCAAACTGGCTGTGCTCTCACATCTTGCAGTATTATAGATAGGTGCATTCTATACTTTTATTCCTGTACCAGGAAAATCTGGAAGCTGCAGTGAGATGATTATGTAGCATTCCTTGACAAAAGAGACCTGTTACAGGCAAAGCTGGAAGGAAAAAGTCAAGTTCAGTTTTTGATATATTTTTTCTTAAGCACTGGAAATTTTGCTGATTTCACAGCTTAGACTTTGGATTTAGAGTAGATAGCACCCTTTATCTTAAGCACTATAATGAAAAGCCTTAAGCATCCTTGAGCACTGATAGGTATTCCTGGTCCCTGTTACAGACAGACTGGTATTGGGAGCTATTGTGACTTGACACATAGGGATCAGCAGCAGTATAAAGAGCTCTGTGCCAGTGCTGGGAGTGTCTCTGGTTTCATATAGATGAAGGGAGAATGGCAGGGTCTTCCCATGCCCTCACTACCCATTCTCCCATGTCAGGCATTTAAACATATTTTGGGATGCACAGGGGCAGGCAGATGTGTATAACCTCCTCCTATCTGCAGAGCTGGGCAAAGCTGAACTTGCTCTGGACCAGAAAATGCACAAATATACATTTGTATAACTAGCACACAATGCTGGAGTTTTTTAACTTCATGAATCTGGAATCAATGCTTTTTCTGGGCCGCAGGCAGAGTAACTTACATCTGCCCATACTTGCCTACAGAGACAGATCAAGTGTGCCTAATAAAAGGGTCAACTTTATTCTCTTTCAGATCAGTCATAGTAATAAGATGTAAGCAAAGGAATTCCAGGCATCAGTACTACAGCATCTGGGTTTTCTTTAAAAAAAAAAATGTCCTTCTTATGTTAACCATCATCCATGACTGATCAAATTATGGGCCAGTCCTACCAAGCAGGACGTCAGTGTGTATGGCTCCTCAGCTAGCCTAGTCCCAACTCAGTCCCAGAATCTGTGTACACAACTAGAGTACAAAAACCGAGTCTGCTGGCAGCAAACAAAAGGATTTAAACCGACTCCCTTGCCCATGCTGCTTTGCAGGGCTAACACCAGCAAAGAGCAGGGACTTAACCACTTTCTGTTGCTAAGTCACCAATATGGCAACAGATACACCAAGGGAGAAAGTGTGCTGAGCAAAACTGCAGGTTTTGTACAGTCCTTTTGCAGCCAGACCTGTGCTTTATGATATTTTTCTTCATTTTTGTTACCTGTTTGTTTAAGGGATCTCTTATGGTGCAGGCTGTGAGGGAAGACTGAAGAAAACAGTCAGAAGAGATTAGAATGTTTGAGAAAACAATTAGAAGGTAATGTAAGGGGAGTGAGGGAAGGAGAGAGATGGAAGAGAAAAGAGTAAAAGATGAGAACTGTGGTGGGTAGAAGATTGAAACTGATGCAAGGAATACATTACTGGGAAAGCTGCTGGACAGACCACAAAACCCAAGGCAATATAAAACTAGAATTTGAGTTAGACTTTAGGATGAAATGGAAAGCCAGGAGTCTTGTATTAACAGCTGTGCTGCTGTGCTTGTCTCTGAAGGTTCTCTTCTTGAACTCAGCAACAGGCATATCCTGAGATATTTAGTTCTGGCTTCTGACCTCAAAATTGATTTACCACAATATCTTCCCCACCTGACTGGAGATAAAGAGATGATCTTATAAACAAGACACATCATCACCGTTGCATGCATGAATTTCTCTCCAGCTATTACTCTCAGCTCTTTGCATATTTTTGTGTCACTTTTTGACCTGAGAACAAAGGGCTTTCAGTATATATATTTCTGCATTTTCACTATGTTTTGGAAAATTATCATTGCTGCTATTTACTTGAGCTATGGTTTTACACTCCTCACAGGGGATCCAAATTATGTACCTTATTCCCATAACAAGTAAATGGTCCCTCTTGCCTTACTCACTCCTCAAATCCAGATACCCTCGAGAATGGTGCTATTTAAATAGATATATAAATCAGAAAGATATTTCTTTTCTCCATACTCTGATAGGAAGGAATCTGGGGAGTGTGCATTCCTCAGTAGTTTCTCTTTGTTTTTATAATTAAGTATCTTTTCTACCACTCCGGCAAGAGAAGATGAGAGATATCTGGTGCCAATGAACTCTTGTACTTCCTTAGAACGCTGCAGTGCTATTGTTTTTAATATTTAAAGCTGCAATGTTGCCATGTAACGGGGGAAATAGCTTTTTGTGTTTAAATATTTCATGGCTTGTTGGAGTCTGAGTACAAGAAGAATTTCTTCAGTATGTTAGGGGCCTACCCTGACTTGAAAAGTTTTTTGTTAACCCTTGAATGTGTTAAAATTGGTCTGTATTGCAGGATTTGATTCATTCAGGACTGGAAAGTAACATTTTTTTTTCACTTTTGTATAAGCTATGTTAATCTTTTTAATATGCTTTTCTGTGTTGGAGAAAACCTTTCATTTGATATTGGAACTCTAGGTTAGTATTTCATAATGATGGCTTCTAAAAATATGTGCTTCCTTATAAGCCATTTCCTCACTGCAGACTTCCAAAACTAGTCAGTATCAGAAATAAAAGCTACGTTTGTGGGTATTGGCTGCTTACTGCTACATCAGAGTTGCACATATAACTCTAAAGGGTACTAGCAGCCTTGGAGAAGACCTACACTCCATTTACCTTCTGTGAGGTATTTTCAGGGTGCTTTTAGCTCCAGACACAAAACTGAATAGACTTTTTAATTTCCATTCCTTTTTTTGGTGCTTGAATATACACTTCGTTCACTTTCTGGAACAGGGTTGTGATTGTGATTCCATAAGCAAAATTAACTCTGTAAACCCATTGCCTTGCCTTCAGAATAACAGACATGCGACAATTTCTTCTTCTCTTATAACCTGGAACTGTGTGTTTGTACATTGATAGTTCTGATGGTGAGATCAGAATAAGACAGAGGTTGGAAAAATCCATTTCTGGTATCAGTGATGAAATAAACTGATTTGAGTTAATCCCTGAATTACTGCAGCTTTCTGCTTGTCCTCCTGGCCTCTCAATGATTTTTATTCCATATACAATAAATACTGACCTCATCTGGGAGATGAATATTGCCATCTGCTTTACACAGAGATCCTGAATGGTAGGTTTATTGTGAAATTGAGGAAGAGAGTGGTATAGAGTAACACCTTGGGAACATTTGGGAATGGTGACAGTGCAGCAGGGGGCACATAAATATTTAGGTGTAGCAAACAAAAAATGTTCAAAAGCTTGGAAAATTATCAAACTGTCCTCATGAGCTTCTCCAAGTTACAGAAATATTTGCTTAGAATGCTAACACTAATGGATATTTTAGGGGAAACCATAATTAACATGTTCAGAGATGGAAAAAAATGTATGGAGGATAATCACTCTGCCGACAAACACATTTGTTTACTCTTTACATTAAAAGTTAATGATGTGTGTTGGCAAGCAAAATGAAGTACAGATGATGGTTTGAAAGCACCCATGCCAGATGTTCGCTCAACATTTGGCCTAGTTGTATTTCCATGCTCCGTTGTTCACATATCACTCCCAAATGTTGTCTGCAAGGTTGGCCTCAGGGCTACTGTTGCAGGACATATGCTTCTCTGGTGCTCATGTCCTGCCTCGCTCTGCTGCTGGCAGAGAAGCACCCACCTTCCACTGGTTGCCCATTTCAAGCTGGAGCTTTGGCTGTCTCAGCCCACAGTTTTAGGTAGACCTCAAAATTTGCAAGTAAAAAATAGATTCTGTACTTGCTTACCCAACCCAAGTCATGAAGAGCATCATGGAGGGGATGTGGATGTGACAAGACTTTTGAATTTAATGTTAGCACGTCCCTGGCATTGTGACTTGCAGCCCTGAACCGATTATGTTCGCTGTCTCAGTGGCCTGGGGACAGGCATTTCACAATGCAATTAATGCAAGACAGTATAACAAGGAGACATCCATGGTGCAAAAACTAGAGAGGAAAAACCTGTGTACTTTCAGCTTTACAATTTTCAATTTCTAGGCATATAATTTATTCTTTCCTTAAACATGCTCATAACTGCTTCCAGTTCACAGCCACAGATTTAGCACACTGACCTAGAATGTGGGAAGTCATGTTCAACTTGCTTTTCTGCCCTAGGGGATGTGAATCAAGATCTGGACAAGTGACTTGGCCACCATGTTAGTCTGAGATAAATGTACTGAAAACTGCTCTTGCTGCTCCACTGTGCATGGAAAAATTAAAAATTATTTGATCTAGAAAGGAAGTGACTCTCACAATGATTCTATATTCCCATGCTTACAATGGAGAGCAAAATCTGGAGTCAGCCATGTTCCAACAAATATTCGTGATAGACTTAAAAAGCATTTAGATATGCACTGGAATACGGAAAAATGAAATTTCTGTCTTTTTTGTCCCAGATGAATGCCCCAGTTGATAAACTTCAAAATCAGGCTTTGCTGTCTTTATCTATTAGGTATCCCTGGGCTAGTACACCAACAATCCAGATGGATTTACAAATGGCAGTTTTGTCTGTGCAACCCACAGAGCAAAAACAGGGCCTCACGGACTAACTTGCATCACCTGGTTGGAAAAGTGGTGTCTAGCCCTGCAAACTTAAATTCTTGCAGCCCCTGCAGGATGGATGGGCCTGGTACAGAAAGTTCAACGGGATACTGGGCCTGCAAGCTTCTGTCACGGCACAGGTCCCCCTTGGTGCATGGCAGGACCAGGCAGACTCACTCACTGCCCCCGACAGAGCTTGGTGGGGTAAGACACCCAAGTGCCTGGTACCACTAGAATTGTACTGTGGGATTTGATTACCAAAAGTGAAGCTGTCAGATAAAAAGATGGGAGGTGAGAAGGTATGGAAAGTGCACAAACGAGGGGGAGCTG
Organism: Pipra filicauda; assembly: GCF_003945595.2. NCBI lineage: Eukaryota > Metazoa > Chordata > Aves > Passeriformes > Pipridae > Pipra > Pipra filicauda. The sequence goes on along the minus strand of NW_024103496.1, from coordinate 1,639,156 downwards.
CTTTGGCAGAAGCTGAGATGAGTAAGTGTGAGGGATTGTGGACTTGGGGGAACGCTAAGCGACTAAATACCCAAGAAAGATGGGTTTAAGATACATTCCTTTCTTCTGCCTGCCTCCTGCCTCTTTGGGAGCTTCATGTGAGCCCAGTGGTACCACTGGCACAGGGTTGTGCACTGAGAGAAGGATTTCACTGTCAAGTGGAACAGCAGCTGCTCCTTGCTTTCAGGTTACAAAGTTCCTAATGGAAAAGGCTGTGCCTCAAATTTCAGAGGATCCCAGAAAAAGTGAGCCAGACATATACATCTGAGAGTAATATTTGGCCTGTCGTGCTTTGATCCTTCAGTGAATATTGAATTTTAACTATTAAAAATACATGAAAAGTATTCAACAGCAATCCAACATCACCTTCACCACAAAAAATAAACCTTCCTCAGTTTTGTTGCTTTCTTGAAGTTATAAATATGTCAGAATATGTGCTGAATTTCTCCCTGTAAAAGAGCTGAAATTTTGCTTTCTGCTAATAATCTTCTTCACTGTAGTGATTACAGAAATTTATATACTTTGGCAGAGGTTATCTGGAAGTCCAAGTCCAAAGGCATTAGTCATACTACAGAAATGACAAGCATTATTAGCCTTTAGTTTAATTTATTAAGTAAAATGACAGTCTACAAAACAAGGAAGTAATGGCCTGTGGTTAAAACTGGCATGGACTGACAAGTTACATACAAGCAAAAACTTTGTGAAGCAACAGTGATGGAGTAAAAAGTGACAGTGCACACAGACAATTTTCATTCCTGATCGAACTATTTTGATGATGGTACATGTCTGCACCTGCCAACATTATTTTTGATTAGTCCAGTTGCCACATGTGGAGTTCCCCCTATGGAACCCCCAAACTAGGTCACCAATGCAGGATGCCGAGAGTCCTGGGAAATTTCGGATTCATGCATCTCCTCCTCCAGTTTAACTTGTTTTGAAGGACCCAGCTGTTGTGCTCTTGCCCGTCCAAAAAAAATACATAGTAGGACTACCATGGCTGCTCCATGGGAGAAGTTAAGCTGGAAATTTGAAGAGTAGAAGATGTAGTACACAGATTCATAATTATTTAACTTTAATTATTCATAGATAATTCATTGGAGGAATAACCTTTCCTGATTTGAAATGGATTCATTTTACCAGTCTTTGAGTAGCAGAAACTGATTACACTAAAAACAAGAAAAAATAGCCCATGGTACTTTTCCAGAGGAGATTTTGTCAAAATCCGAACAATTTCACAGGAAAATTAAAATCCATTTCTGATATCTTGATAACCTAATAATAATGTTTTTAAATATTGCTTTCCAAGATGAAACAAACGTTGAAACTGGAATTGTACTGGGGACAGAAATTTCATTTTCCAAACAACCATGTTAGAAACTATAAACTAAAGGAAAATTAGATAGTCTGCTTTTATTGAGACAGTCCCCAAGTAACACAATCTGAACAGATTCAGTGGTAGAGCTGGTCTGGAATGATTTGATGAAACATTTTTGATCTGAAAGCAATAGCTAAAAGTAATCTGAATGATTTTATGGAAAGTAGTCAGCTGAGAAGAATTTGCAGTAAAATAAAGTCCAAGGTGCATCAGAAAACTGCCAGGCTTCGTACCAAATTGCCTCATGATTTGCTTGAAGGACAAACTTCAATATGTGGCTTGGCTGCTTCTTCATGAGAAATCCCTCATCCTAGGTATTCCTGGGCTTTCAGGGATTTACTCCTGCTGCAGTCCTACCATAAGGCTGCTCATGAGATATGAAGTCCCCAAAAACTGTGTTTCCTGATCAAGGCCATAGTGACTCTGCTTTGTACCAGTGAGAAGACCCAGGGCAAGGAGGAAAAGTGTGGCTGCTTCTCCTCTGAACTCTCAGTTCTGTGAGGTGATAGTTTGTCCTGAGCTAAGGATCTTTGCTGAAATACCTGCTTCATTTCTTGCTGTCTGACTCACCTCAGCTCCCAAAAGCCTCCATGAGAGAACTGGGCAGCTGCGTCTCTATTTTATTTCAGGAAAACAGAGAAGTACTCACTTTTTCCCAAAATAACACAGTTTACCGAATGACGTTTACATTAAGATTTTCTACTTTTCCTGCTATACTGGAGGCTCACTGGGTGTTTGGGATTTACAATGATATAGAAGTCCTGAGTTTAAAATAGCTTTACCTCATGGTCTCAGGGAAGAAATCAAATCCTGCGGAAGAACACCCCACCCAGAGAAGTTGCTACCTATCACAGAGTCTTCTAACCCAGGAGTTTCCATCTTTCCAGAGTCAGAAATAGAGATATTTCTTCTTCAAACTGAGAGCTATAAATATCAGCTATTGCTAGCAGCCTAAGAGAGAAGAGTGACAATAGGTCAATCTTTCCCTACATATCTATTCATGTCTATGTTAATTATCTCATAGATTTATTAAAGTCTCATGGTGTTACAAGCATAGAATCAAAGTTCATTAGAAAGATCACCAAACACTGTATGAGTTCAATCACTAAAGTGACTCAACTGTAATTCAGGAAGTCAACTTTTAAGTTTGCTTTGCTATTTTAATAGCAAACATTGCTGGAGCGTGATAACAGCAAGCTCAGGGACTGTAGGACTGGATGCAGGTGTGTCTGTGGTGTGGAACTTGCATGACCTGCAACTCTACCTTAACCAGATTAATCTTGCAATTGGTTTGAACCTGATTTTGCATTAGATTTCTTTTCTTATAATTATCGAGTAAACTAAAATGACTGTATACATGTGCAAAAATATCCATTAAAGCTGAAATAAACCAAGCAGCATTTATGGGATCAACCATAATAACATGGCACTTTTTTTTTCCTCCACTAACAACAAAATATATCTTCCCCTTCACCCCACACAAACCTCTATGGCTCCATTTGTAATTGACCATTGCTGCTGTTTGTTACCCATGGAAGTAAAATATTTGCTATAGATAACTTTGACATAACCTAGGCCTGGACAAAGTGAGGTTTCCTGATAAACACACATAGATGTGAAAAAATACACCAGCAAAGACAGTCTGTGACAAATGTTCAAGCAAAAACTCATGGATCATATTAGATTTACTTGCAATTAAATCTGAAATTTGCATGTGGGTGGTAATTTATCTGGGGAGACAAAATCTGAAACAGGTCTCTTACCACAACACCTGCAAGGAATATCTAGCCTAAAATTCAGTTTTCCATCTGGAGGGAATAAAAAGGGGTGGGAAGCAGAAGCTAGGCCTAGATAGCCCACACAGACACATTTCAGAGAGACCAAATTATATCAGCCAAAAAACCTGGAGCTGGGACTTTGTGGAGGTCCAAGCCTGCTGCTGGTTATATTTGGGAGCAGAGTAGTGTAGGTAGAAGCTGAGGTCTTTCAGCAGATGTACTGGCACACTCACCATAGCATTGCAGAATTGTGTCAAGGGAAAATTATTCATCTCTGGTTCTCTGTCTGAGTTTTCAGTAGCTGAAACTTTCTGTTTGTGAAATATTTCCTTGGTGTGCGAATTGCCCTCTTCTGCTACTCTTCTGAACTTCCATGCTTCGCCCAGTACAGTCTGAAAGACTGTATAAGAGTCCTATAAAATCAGATGTGTGGTGCCAGATAATGATTTGCCAAACCTCATTTATATGAAAACTATCTCAATATGGTTACTGCTGTGGTGATCCAAAGCAGAAAGTAATCTATTCACAAATACATGTATTCATCCACTATACTTGTCTTTGATGGGTACGTACCAGTAATTTAGCAAGTGACATGTTCTGACATTCACTTCAGAAGTTCAGCCTGTCTCAATGCCACAGCAGCACCAGTAATATAAAGTACACTGACTTTCTCTCTAGAGCAACATTATTTATGCATGACACAGAATAATGCCTAACAGGAGCAATGAAAGGAAGAAAAGTGCAACGAGTTAGTGTGTATATGATATGACCTTGTTAACATTTCACTGCAGCATAATCTTTCTGTACTTTCAAGCATGATAAGTTAATGCATGCCACTGTGAGATGCATTGGAACTGACAGATAGACATGCATTTTAAAAACTCGGTTCAGCAACTGTCACTTTACCATTAACCAAAACGTATGAGGGACTGAAGAATGATGAGGAGAAACCTTATGATAAAAATCCTTCCTTGTATTCCCCAGAATACGTGCAAATACCCTGCAGCTTCCATCTGGAAAATTTGATGAGAATAATCTAAATGAGAAATGTATATTGTGACAAACAACTGAGAGTTTAATCACAATTCTGAATGTTGGCATGAAAGGTTGATAATTTCTTCTGAATCTGAGGACTTGGTACCCATGTAGAAAACATCCAGACAGGGCTGAAGAAGGTGGTCTTGGAAAAAGTTATATAGCTCAAGCTGTGTGTATATTTAATACAGGATCTCTCTTAGGAATAAATCTGGAAAGAATGAATGGCATGTGATTAAGACACGTATTTTTGAACTCTATCACTGTACAAGCTTGCTTAGATTAGGGATTTTGAAACTGGCAAAGCATTTTCTTCACCACTTATGTGACAAAGAAACTTGACTAGAGTGGGTTAATTGTGTCAAGAGGATGTTGAATGACACAACACAAATGTCTGGTATTATTTGCTTGATCCATAATATACCGCTGTCAGTTCAGGATAAAAAACTGACAAAGACAGATTTTTCACATCAAATACTATACAGACAGAGAGCAATCCTGCTGCATACATTTGGGGTAATTCTGATGGCTGAGAATCTTTGGCAAAACCGCTTGACCTTTATGTAGTAGAAGCAAGATTTAGATTTTTTCATGTGTGGAGAAAAATACTGTCCCATGGAACAAGTAGTGCAGTCCTGACTGTGTTCTTCCCATGGAGTAGCACCTTTCACTTTCTCTTTCAACCAAAATGTACTAACTGAAAAGTAATAAATGGTTTTTGTAAAATCCAAACTAAACCTCAATTGTAAAGACAGCATTAGCCAGCGAAGACTTCTTCTGTGAAGACCACCCTGCTTGCATGTCAGTTTTAAATAGTTTGAAAATCTGTTCACTGTCTTGCTTCTATTCAACAGCAACTCCTGCCAGAAGCCCCAGCCATTCTGTCAATGTATTGTATGGTAAGTCCTCTATGTGATGTTTCTTCTAGTCTTTTACTTGAGTTTCTCAGACACTTTGTAACATAAAAAAATACTCTTCTTCTTCTTCTTTGAATCACTAGAATGGTTCTTGATGAAGCTCTGGTGTAGAACCAGATTTTTTTCCCAAAATTTGGTAGCATTTGAGTACTGGTGAAAGGAATTGGTAGTGACGTGGTATTTGAAGATAGCTGGAAGACTCTTGAAAGATGAACAGCTAACTATCCAAACAAACTACTGCGGCCCTAAAGGGGACCTAGGGCTCCTTTGTGTGCTAGGGATATGAAATACTCATTAGAAAAAAACCCAAACAAATTTTCTTAATTCTTTTTTTTTTTAAATGTAACTTCTGAGGAGTAATTGAAATATATGTAGTAGTAACTTTTTTTGCTTTAATAATGACGAATACGTATGTATGTAGAACATTCAAAAATATACTTTAAAAAAATAAAATGAGAAATAGGACACTACTGTAGAGAGAGGTTAGCTACCCATAAAAGAAAAAGTAATTTTCCCTGACAGTTTCTGTATGAAATAGAGGGAGAAAAATAAACCAGAAAGCATTAACAGTATTGTCTTGTAAACCAAAGGAAATGTTAACCATATAGGTCTGAAACAGTTGGTCTCGGGCTCTAATACAAAAACCCCCATATTTCTAGATGAAAAGCTTGAAAATGTATGTGATATCCCTATAGTTGTATTCACAGTAATGTAGTACATGCAGTGAAGTGTTGTATGCTAACAATAAATTTGGCCCACAATATATTTTTGAAATTATAGCTATTGGAATTATAGTTGCCATAACATTGTAAAGTTTAATTACAGAATAAATGCACTGGAAATACCTAATCATTTCACTCGGAATACCGTTCATTGTTGAAAGTGGTTTAAATCACTGAAATTAAACAGCAAATGCAGCAATAAAGTAAATCAGTAATAACATCTTTTTAGACATTATTCCATCCTTTTCTCTATTTTCATTCTAAGAGAAAAAAATTTCCTGTAATTTTTCTTATATTTTTCTCAAGGGTCTAGTTTTTCCATCCCAAGCCTTCCAAAAGGATTGAAGGAAGGATTAAGGAGGATGTCTTTCTGAAACTCTTCAAACTCTTTTCCATGACCATAAATTATGAAAGAAAATTTGTTAAGAAGTCCAATGACATAGACTGTTTTCACAGCAAGAATCGTATCTCTTTCAGGCCAGTCTTAGACTGAAAGAAAATAAGAGGGAAAGGGAAAAGAAAGGAAGGCTAACACTGGCTCCAGATCATCTATGAACTGCACTTGTAACAGTTGCCCCTTTATCAGGAGACCAGAAATGAGGCAAATGTAAACTTCAGATCTGGATCTGGATCTTCCCTGTTTCTTTTGTATTCATGTCAATGTTTTCTTGTAGTTTCATTGCACAGAGAGGAATCTGCTGAAAAATGTAGATTCCAAGTGGAAAATTTCCAAACTCCATGGTGATGTCCTTCTGCGTTTGGCTTCCAGCTGCAAACCTGAATCCACATTTGACCTTTAAAAGAATTTGGGATAGTCTTTAATTTTTGTTCTGCCTTTGGAGGGTGTGCCACTCCCCATTACGATCACAGCTGCAAATAGAGCACTTCATCTGATCCGTTTGTATACAGCAAGATGCATCTTTCATGCAACCATGATGGACATACTTAGTAATAACAAGTGGAAGGCTGGCTTCTTTTTCAATATGCTCAAGTAATCCCCAATCTTAATACAATTTAAAGATTTTTTCTATCTTAATAATTATATTAATCCCAAGACAATTACCAAAGTCAAAAAAACCTTTAATAAACAACTTTCACAGAAATTATAGCTTCCAAATATGGTAGAGATATGTTAAAGATCTTAGAAAAAAGAAACAAGTATTTGGCCTCCATTAATCTTTTGAAGTTTCTCATCATCATTATTATTATTATTAACTCAGTGAAGTCAGTATACTAAAGGAGATATAAATGTTAATAATTGTTTCCCATCAAGTGTTTTGTTTTAAAACTGTATATCACCAGTGATGGATAAAGCTCTAGAGGTTTCGACATGAGGTTGTTCATATAAACAATTTGCAGTTCATATCTCTATCTGTTTTTTTCTGAGATTGGAACCAGACTAAAGAGGAAACTTATCTCCCTGGGGAGATTGAGAAGTGTCTGTGCTTTCAGAATAGAACAGCTTGGTTTAAAAATGACACTGATATCTGAAAGAACCCTAGGACTTGTTTCTGCAGAATTAAAAGCAGCATTCATTTTTCCTGTTTTCATATTAGAGCAGTTCTGTGCCAAACCTGCCTTAATCACTTAAACTGAGCAATGTTTTAATGGCATATGAGAATCATGATGAAACATAAGTTCCTTCCACTTTATTCATCCCCTCTCAGTTCTCCAAGTTCTTCTCTTCATCCGGTTCCCTTGAAAACAATCCCTGTCTTCAGCAGCTTCTTCTTAATTCTAGCACTACACGTCTTGCCATCCTGGGTGTCTACTGCCCTTTCATTTTTGCCTCTCATTCGATTCCCTGACATATGATGCTGAGCCCTACCCAAAACTCGAGGGAGTTGCACTTAATTTTGCACAAAGTGGTGAATTTTAAATCCAGATCCAAATCTGCAGTTTCCTGTGTCTTTGGACTCTTTTGATACAGCTTTCCAGCTTTGGCACTCCCATGCTTATTTCAAATAAACATTTCCCCAGTGTGTGGGAGTGCTGTTGTTTGGGTCAGAGAACTGGAATTCTGGAGTCAGGAACTCATATTCTCCTAAATTACTCCCTTCATAGTCTTTATGACTAGCTGTTAACTTGTTTATTTAAATGGCACTGACATAGGGTGTTTCTCTTTTTTTTATGCCAACTTGACACATAGTTGACATAATTTTTGAAAGCTCTGTTTATCTAATTTAGAAACCAATATCACTTTGAAGCTATGAAAATTGGCACAGAGTGTCTTAGTTTGGCTTCTACAAAACTGAAGCATATTAAGTCAATGGCAACTTTTGAAAATGAGGCGTTAATACATTCAAATTATCCATCATCTACCCAAATAAAAGGCATATTTACTAACCTCACAAAATAGGGTTTGGTTGCTTTTATTTGCAGACCCAGCTGCCTTCCCAACCTTCTTATCTTCCTGACATCCAGATGCTCTATTCTTCCAGTCACCAGGAGGGTTGTCAAAGGTCACAGCCTGCGGATCACTGAATTAGATTAGCTTTGCAAATTACTATAGCCCTAAACCCTCTTGTCCTAGATAACAACAAAATGCTACTAACTTGGTTAATGATTTTTTTACCAGATTATTACTATCTCCAAAAGTGCAGTTATCACTCCTTTTAGTGCACTTACCATGTCCTTCAAATTTTGCAAAGCACTGCATGCCCTTTTACAGTAGCTCAGGAGCAAGCCTCTATTAAAAACAGCACGTTTTCCACTTTTACTTGTTTTACTTAAGCAAAGAACTTTGTCACAATGATTTTCCTTGCTTATAGGATGAACTATTGATTCATATCATCACTGTAAAGAAAAATTAACATTCTCTCAGAGAGTGCTGGAATTTGGCTCTCAAAATGTACTGGAAAAGCAGAGATAAAATTTATATTCAAGGCAATTTCTGTGCTACACATTAAGCCAAGCATCTGAGTTTTCCTTTCAGAAGCTCATCAAGATGTTATTGCCAAATCTCACTGTTAAACCAAGAGACATGATTTGGGGGTTTTAATTTTGTTTCTCTTATGGGTTTACATTTTTTTCAGATCTAATTTACATTTTATTCTACATCTGCCTTCTTAAGAGATCAAAGTGTTCATACACTGTACAAATGTAGGTTTCCACACCCATTCTTATTTTTTCAGTTTTAGGAGGCACATTATAACATGTGAAATCAGTTTTCCGCAGAGCCAATAGTAACAGAAGCACATATTTCTGCAGATTAATAATTCTCTTTACTGTAGATCTCATAAATTCTTCTCCTCCCTTTTCCTTCTTCTCTCATGATTTTAAAGTCCACCCAGTGATTTCAGTCATCAAGTCACATTTATACAATTATCTGCTTCAAAGACATTTTAAAGGAGAAAATTAAAAAAAAAGATGAATTGGCAACATGAACAATTTTGTCTTTACTTTAATAATTACCATAACCATTTAAAAAAAAAAAGGGAAAAAAAAACCACACAAAAAAACAACAAAAAAACCCCTAAACCAAAACTAAAAACACTTTCTGACTTAATGTGGAAAACATCTTTTCTAACTTGGTAGTATACACCATCACTATTATCACCACCACAAAAAACAAGAGTAGGAACCAGAACTGGTGCATGAACCTAGATCATCAGCTCCACAAAAGAGGATTCTTTTGGGAACACAGTTGGTTTGGGTTTCCTGTCCCTAACTTTAACATTCTGAAAGTTATGTGTTTGCTCTGAATTAGTCATGTAGGCTTTCTCAGCAAGCAATCTTGCATTTTGAATAGATGAGTATAGGTCACCCTCTGGAACTGGCTATGTCTCTCCATAGATTTCAGAGGGACCTACATGACTGACTTAGAATAGATGTTAAATTTTTGATAGGTAAATATAGGTATGTTTTCATAATGATGGAGCTGTATTATTACCGTGTATGTAATGCACAATGTATTTGTGCATGAGTTTTGCTGTACACATACATAGATACACATATAAATGCATATAAATATATTTTTATATGTTATAAACAAATTCCACACTCTAGGTATATCAAAGTTGGGCTAATGAAATATAAACAGTTTAGGTTGCTTTCCTGCAACCAAAATTTAAATTGATCTAAATTGCTCTGTCCCTTAGGCTGAAAACAAACGTGTTTGCTCCTTGCAATTCAACCCAATCTGGTGCAGTCAAAATGATTTACTATTAAAGGTCACAATGCCCATGTAACAATACAAACATGCCCAGGTAGCAGTTTAACTATAGCACAACAAATCCAAAGCACTGCTGTGGCCAGGGAGAAGCAGCAAGCCAGCCCAGGAAGCAGGAATCACAAATGTTCAAGCCACTGATGGTATCTGAAACCTTACATACAGTTACTGGAGAAGTTCACAGCTTTTATCAGCATTTTGCTTTATAAACAAAAACCCCTGAGTCAAAACAATGAAGCGCTTCTCCCCCTAGTCTTTTAAAGGAATGTAAGCAGAGAAGCCCAGAAACTATATCAAGAATGTGCAAATATTTCCAAACCTTTCCTGAATTCTTTTAAAGTTACTGATTCAAAAAATGGTGGTGAAAATGTTCAGTTAAATGTATTAGTAATTTAGAGTACCATGAAACGATACCTTTATTATGATGTATTATATCCTATATACAGCAGCTGTGGAGCTGGCAACCATGATCTGATATATACACATGATACCATATGGTATGATGGCTGACCTATCCGGGTGAGATATGGATTATGCAAAAATTCAGAGCTGGTACAGCTAATACTTGGAGCGTAGGCAGAGCTGATAGGACAGTGTGGCATTTGTTTTCCTGGCACCTGAACACAGATGGTAGCTCTAATTACAGGCTACTGGCCTCAGGAATTCCTCCTTCATGCTGTTTTTATTTTGGTCTGTTTTCAAAGGATATATTTCTTCTTTGGTACCATAAGGACAACAAAATAACAGTCTGAGGCTGCTGTTATTACGATTTCTAAACAGCAAGCATAATAACATATATGGGTGAAAAGGCTATTTCATTTTATTTTTCAAACACTTAGAAATGCAGATAGTGACCTTGCTTGGCTTGTGTTAGTGGAACAACATTTTCATTGCAGTAAGAAGTGTAATTGCATAGAGGTTGAATCTCCTCTTATGAATGAAACATATTAATAGGTAGAGTTGTATATGTATTATATAACCATGTTCTTGTTTTATTTTCATTTTTATGGATTTCTAGTAGTACTTGGTAGCAGTAAATTACTGTGCAGTTACCTAAATACCTTTCTGGTCCTGCTTTTTCAGACTTCCTGCAGGCTCACCAGTGAAAAGCACAGTGAGCAAGGTGGACATTACCTTTCCATGGTAGTGCCCATCAGTGCTCAGCTGGACCAAAAATAGTCAATAAGCTGTGCATGATTTCCAAGTCCTTAATTTCAGCAGTTTTTTCTTTGATTTATTACCCTTTGCCTATTTTCAGATAAAAAATACAGTAGGAAAAAAATGGCTGTGCTTTTTGCTCGTTTGTACTTCAACACTGCATATTGATGACTAAGGATGAATGTTATAAAAAAATCAGCACGGTCATAATAATTATCTAGAAAAATAAACAGCAGTGGCCCTCTTACAGAGCTGGTCCTCCATATTAGCTAATAAAACACTGTCAGAAAATGTTATGTTCCAGTGACAGAGTCTTTTCTGAATCACAGAATATTCTGACTTGGAAGGGACCCACAAAGATCAACAAATCCTGCTCCAAAGTGAATGGCCTGTACGGGGATCAAACCCACAACCTCAGTGTTTTTAGCACCATGCTCTAACCAACTGAGCTAATATAAGTACATCAGTACTGCTATATACTACTTAGAATTTCTCTAAAGGTGGGGAGCTGGAATGGGAGAGAAATCCTGGCAGAAGCACAAGGATTTCTTAGATGGAGTCCACCCACTGAGCTGTTTAAGCAGCTGTAAGCAGAAAAATGATGCAAGTGGGATCTGAAAATGATCATCAGAATGAGTGAAACAACATGAGCACTCAGTTAATTTCCACCTTTACACTGCATTTAAAGAAAAGAAGTAATGCTGTACTATTTTCAGACAGAAAGTCTGTTGAGAAATCCTTAGTATTCCTCATCAATTTATTTTGGAAGACATTTTTGGTATTAGGAACACTGATAAAGTGATTAGAAAAGTCATTTTCTTTTGTCAGCAGAGTAGACTACTTGCTACTGTAGACATCCATATCATCACACTTTATAAACACAGTTATCAAAAATTAGCTTCAAACTGTGGTTATAGGTCCCAGTAACTTCCTAGAAGTCCAGCTGAGACTCTCTCTCCTTTCATTGCCAGACACTTTTTTGTCCAAAATGAATGTATACACACTGTTTTATATCCTTGTGTCGTGTTGCCCTTGAGGAGAAAGGTCCTTTTCCTCCTGGAGACATGCTTAGAGAAATAAATGGTGTCTTCTCTAAAACTTTCTTTTGCAACATAAAACTAGCAATGTGCTTTTTAATTCTGTCATGTGATGGGCTCTCCATTCTCTGGTTATTGTCTTAGTCTTTGCTTTCACCTATTCCTGTCTGAGTTCACCTATTCCTGTCTGAGTTCACCTTTCAGTGGTGGATGTAATTGAGACTGCTCTAATAGTGCCCAGTGTAATCAATAGCTCTTTAAACCACAAAACATAATGTAAATCTGTGTTAATACTTAAAAAAAAAAAAAAAAAGACCCAGGAGAAGCACAAGGATATGTAATATTCCTATTTGGTTGAAATTCACATTCATGGGGCACTAAAGATTTAAACCTTATTCGGTGGAAAAGTAACTTGCTCATTTTTCAGCCAAAGGACATGACTGATCTCAGCATGCAGCTAAGCATATCAGTTTCTTAATGATATTAAAGAGAAGAAAATTGGATAGGGGTGGGACTTGTAGGAGTGATTGTTCCAGGATGAGAAATTGCATATTAGCTTTAATAACACTGTGATAAATCTGCAATAAAAGCACAAATTATTATTTGTATTTTTTGCACTCCCAAGTCCCTGAAGCCTTCAGACAAAGAAAGAAATCTGTGTCCCTGCCCATTCTGTCCTCCATAGACATGGGAGGAGTCCAGGATCCCTGCCAGTCCTGTCCTCCTCTTCCTTTCTGGTTTTTAAAACACTTCATGTACATAAATTTTTGCTTAACCTTTTATAATGTGCTACATGTTTTTTTTTAATGTAAAAAGTACCTACCCTGGAGTTGGAAGAGAAAGCTGCAAGACGGTTCAATATTTATCCCCATTCAAATGTGACTGTCTGTTCTGGAGGATGCCAGGTGCTTCAAACACTGCCAAACATATGGCAAGGCTGCGGCGCAGCCGCCTTTGACGGGGAGCTGAGCTAATAGCCCCACATGCATTTCATTTAAAAATATAGACAACTATTCAATCAAAATGAGTTTTGTCATCTTGGTCAGAACTGCATTCAATCTGTGTTGAGAGACTTGAAAGGACACTCCGCTGCTCATATTTTATAACAATGACTCATTCAGCTGCTGTAATCCCAGTCAGATACAGTACAATGCTATTCCTTGCCTGTTTCTTTTCTTTCAGCTGTAACTTTTCCTCTGCTATGCACAAAACTCAGTGGTTGTCAAGAAGGTCTTGTTAGCACCTGCTTTAGGGGCTAGCTACTTATATCCAAGGCTTTGCACTTTCATACAGTTTTTTCCCTCTAACTTTGACCCTTTTTCTCCAAGTTTGAAAATGTATCTCATCTTTACCTTGCAGGTACAGGATGGGAAAGCAGCTACAGTTACAGATCTGTATGATACAATCTTTTTGCCTGATTTGTCTGATGAAAAATGTATAAGCAAGTAGAAAACATTATTATCCCAAAGCAATTCGTATACAAAAGCATAGCAGCCCTACTAACCCCAGAAAAGGCAGCAGCTGTATTATTTTTTGTTTAAACGAGATTTACCTTCTATCATGGTTTCCTAGACTGCTTCCAATGCTCATTAAAATAATTGGATCAAAAAAAACCATAGTGAAATCCTACACTGAATGAACACCGAACCTCCTCCCCCAAAAAAACAGAAAGAATAATAATTGGGAGAAATAAATTAATCTGTGGGGCTCGTTAGAAAGATATGTTTCACTTCAGGAACTAGACTAACTTAGATATTAAAGGCATGAAACAATTTTAGATGTAATGATCAAATTAAATGAAAATAATTTTTTGTCCAAAAAAACCCTCTCATAATTAAATAATCAAACATCGAGTGCCAGGCTGCCTTCATATCAGGATATGAAATTTCCCCTAATTCATCAGGAAGAAAAAAAGCAGGAGGAAATAATGATTCTGTGTTGCCCACAAAGAAATAAATCTATATATAAAAAAATATCTGTTACCTCCCTCTATTGCTCCCTCTCCTCCCACCTATGCTAGATGTGTGAGCTCCAGAACTTAGGTGCTGGGCTCCAAGTGGGATCACCCAGTTGAGCACTGGGGACCCACCGCTCTCCACCCAGCAAAAAAACCATCACTTTGCTGGTGACATTTGCCCTAACCCTTGGCCTCAGTAGGTCTGAACATGCCATGGCAGCCACCCTTGGCACAGCCAGCCTAAACCAGCAGAGCAAAGCTCAGGCTGTGTGTCACAGAAGTGCCCAGAAGCCGGGTTTGGATTTCTTTAAATGGCTCTGCATTAGGTTCTTGTTGGGTCGGAGGGAGCTGAAGGAAGAGCTATGGGTAGATTATTCCAGCTAAATAATCAGCAGACTGAAGTAAGTGGCTAGACCACAGGTATTTGGAGACAGTAACTGTAAACTTGCTGTATGCACTGACTAAAATAGCTTCTCAACAGCTGTAAGTTATTATATAGACACTGGGCTCTTAGATCCTTTATTAACAGTCACTGAGGAAACTGCTCAAATTTGGTTTTGTCTTACGCACAGCATTATGAAAAAATAATGAAAAAATATTCCTCTATAGATGGTTACAGCATTTCTAAAGACACAACCCAAACTAAATAAACTAGGTTATAGCTTATTAAAAGTACAATTTTTTTTCCAAATCTATGAACTGTATGAGGGAGACCCAAAAGCAGGAAATATGCCTACATATGCAGAACTCTTACCTGCAATCAAAGTAAAACATTTGAATTAAAATTATTATGCTTATGGCCAATGAATGAGGCTATTTCTCAGCTTGTGTGTGTTTCCTGGGAAGATATCCTCCTGATTAGGGACCAAAGGTCACCTGCGCTAAGGTCACCAAACATCTTGTTCTTATTCAAAGATGGGGAAAGACAAGGTCCTGAGCATCACATCTGACTGTGTTCATTGTGTGTGTGAATGGTAACAGCTGGACATTGTGTAACAATCAACCTTATGGGCACAGACTAAGCAGCCTCTGACGTCCTCCAGTGTGAAAAAGTCTACATTTATAGAAGCAGATCACTAAATAAAACAACTGCCAATCTATTTCCATGCAATTAAACCAGCCAGGTATGCGCTCCCATTTGGGTCATAATATATTTTGAAAAAACATTGATGAAGGAAGGAAAAGTCTGCTAAAGGCATGAAAGTTATACAGTGTCTGTCCTGTACAATGAGTGAAAGAGAGAAAGAATCTCTTCTGCTTAAGATTATAACAAATAAAATGCAAACCTGACTTACAGGCTATAGGAACATATTTTCAAACTGATGAGCAGAAACTGAACTCCTGGCCAGAAGATGTAAAGATCCTCATCAGCTGTAAAATGGAGCCTTACAGCTTTTTGAATGAGACTGAATGGTAGGCTAAGGAGGAGATCCTGGTATCAGAAGTTTAAATTTGCAATGAGTCCTTCTGTCTTTTGTCTCCAAAAGAAGGAGGCATTTGTTCATTCTGTTCATTTGCACCACAGCTATGTAATGCCTCAGATTTTTCTTGGCCATTATAGAGATCTTTTATTTCCTTTCTTCCCACGAACTTCACTTCTGTGATTTTTTTGACTCCTATCTGAAGTATCAGAGACAGGTCTCAACTAGAGACAGGACAGGGTACATCGATGATTCTATTGAAATATAAATATCTCATGTGCCTTTGAGATATACCCAGAAGGTCATAGCAGCCACCTGACAGATCTGGGGCTGCAAAGGAATTTTCCCCAAAATCAGATTGGGGGGATGACTGTTATCTACCTTTCGCTTTAGAACAATGTGTTATAATTGTTATGATCATTTGACAATTAACTAACAGCATAACTGCTAATGAAAACTGAAATCAGCAGTGAAACCCTTGATGCCCTCAACTGTCTCTGCAATGTGTGTTTGGATGTTTTGCTATAGATCTGCAAATTCTCACAGGGAGCTTGCAAGATTTTTGTGGCTCCTTTGGGCCTGAATATCTATTGAATGGTCAAATGCAGTTACAATGACCTGAACAGCCCTTTTCAGTTCACACTCATGTATTAATTTTACTTTTTGCATAGGCTGGGCAGCTATGAAGAAGAGAGAAAGGTAAGTGATCCTGCACAGTAAGGGCATTGTGAAGTGGCAGATTTTCAGCATCAGTTTCCAGATGAATGGTCTGGTGATCTTTCACTAGAATCCGAGGTCATAAGTGTGTGTGTAACACTACCAGGACAGATCTGCTGAATTATCAATAACAATCTGTTCTCTTGCACTGATGCTGTAAAATTCCTATGTATTTGTTTCACAAAAGCTTCTATTTCAATATGTCTTAAATATCTTATTAAAAGAATTATTCTGCTAGTATCATTTAATCCAGTGTGTTATGAATATGACATTTGATAGCCTATGGCTGAAAATTCCAACTGATTTTCTGGATTATGAGAATAAAGTTTTACAGTTGTATATGGCAAGCCAGTAGGGTCAGCAAAAACAGAGACTGAATTTTCTATGCAGATCAGTAAAGCTGTTGCTGAATTGTTATTCTTACCCTTAGTGGGAGTCCCAAGAGACCAAATGATCTGAATTATCTTCTAATGGACCTATCTCTCAGGGGAAAGGTCAAAAATAAGACATGGCAGGGAGTACAGGCAAAGAGTTGAGCATGCTTTGAAGTCTTCAGCCAGGTGCAGCAACCTAAAATACAGGTGTGAGGGGCTGGTTGAAGGGCCATCTTCATTCCCACTCCAGAGAAACCTTCATGTGAATTTTCTCCCCATGGGAAGAAGTTTTTTCAAGTGGTGAGGCTGAAACAGAGTAAGGATGGTGCTCAGCAGTAGGCAGCTGTTGCCTACTCCCTATTTCCTTTCTTTGGAAATCATTGATGAGAAGGCGGGCAGACAAGTATCAAAGCAACCACTGGCCCCTGCCCAGAAGTTGCTGCTCTCCATACAAACAAGGATGTGAAGGGGTACATCTTCTACCACCGAGGTCATGACACAGCAGGGTGCTCAAAGCTTATCTGTGATAAGCCAGGAAAAAAAACAAGAGTGAGAAAGCCAGAGAAGTAGCTTACCCAGGTGGTAGAGAGCAGATTCACAACACTAACATTTGCTAGTGATAGTTCTGGGTTTCAAGTCCCCAAGATATGGTGCAGGACTTGTGTAAACTCCAAACAAAGAACCGTCACCATCCCAAAGCTCTACTGAGTGGTAATTTAATCTGAGTAATTTCATCCAAGCAATTTAAGCCTTAATATCAATAAATCAGGCTAGTAAAATGTGCATAATGTAGAAGGTACAGAGCTCATATTCTTTATTTACTCTGAAAAGGTGCCAGAGCATCTGTTTAGGAAACAGATGTTGGGCATCTTGCAATCAGGTGGGGGTGAGAGATACTTCACAAAACTAGGAGCCAGTTCAATTTCTGTTGATTTTGCTCTTTATTCTGATTTCATGTTATTATACCAGTTGTCAATGGAATATATTAAACCCTGTTCAACCAGTTAAAGTTCCATAGAATTCTGAGTTAGGAAGACTACAGCTTGTGATGAAGACTAAAAAATATCAGATCAGGAAATGTAACTCTTCCTCTCAACACTTGAATAGCATTTTTTCTGAAAAGCCAACTGCAAAGCCACCCTAAATGGCTTTAAGAAACACAATTCCAATGTGTTAAAATGGTTGCCACGCATGAAAAATCGTTCATCTCCAAAAAGGACAACTTTTGTTCAGTTGTGATGAATATTTTAGTTAAAATGCACCAAAAGGCACAGAAGTCATGCCCTTTCCCTCAATTGTTTCCTAGGAAAGACCAGGTGCTACATGAAAGCTAGGCAAGAAGTAGATGCAGACAGTATGGAAGCAATAGGAAAGGTAGGAAAGAGTGGATGTCAGCCATGAAGACTATGTTGTTAATAAGCTGAAGTCCCCCTCAGAATGTGTCCTTCCGACACTATCTCATGCAATCAGCTGAGGAGCTCAGGCTGGAATCAAGGCTACAGGGAGACATGGGTTCACATTTTGAGCAGCAAAATAAACCCAACCACTCTAAGTTTGCTGGTTTCCTTCTCTTTCAACTTACGCTCTACCTTTGTAAACTTGTCTGTGTGGGTAAATTACTCTTCCTTTCTAATCAAGCTTAAGCAACTGCTTTATTTCTGAGCAGAACAGTACCACCACCAGCCTCCCTGCTAACAAAAGGAGAGAGGAAGAGGGGGGAAAAAACATGACTTGCATTAGAGTAGCTCCTCAAGACCTCTGTGAGGTGGGCAACCCAGTGTGCTTGGCTCAGGATGAGGGACAGGGCTTGTCCAGTGGGTCTCCTGCTGCCTGGAGCACACAGGAGGTTCCAGCAGAAATGGACAGAGATGGGAAGTACTGGTGGTGAGAAAGGGAAAGTGGACTTAATAGACTCACCTGATCACCGGAGATTAATATTGCTGCACAGTTATAGTTTAGAAATAGTTTGCATAATTTTCATTTAAATGACAGGTGGACCAAGACTGAGACCTCCCATTGGAGCCTCTTTTGTCACCTGGCAGGTTAATGGCACAACTGGGTATAAAATCCAGGGGTATGATTTGCACTTGTCCTTCAGTCGTCTTTCAATGGACAAAAGGGCTCTCCAGGCAGGTGGCACAGGGACAGTCATGCATCAGTCCCAGAGGATCTCCTGAGACTCTCAGCACTGGAACTGTGCAGGGACCTGCTGATGGGACAGCGTGTGGGCACAGGAGTACACGAATTTGCTGAGCAGCACACAGGGCAATCCATCAAGGACACGATAAGTCATACTGACCTGAAGCTGTATTGGAGCCTCTACAAACCCAGAAAAGGAAAGGGTATTTAAGCTACTTCACCCTACCCTGACCTAAGAATTGGACTTGATGATCCTTGTGGGTCCCTTCAAACTCAGAATATTCTGTGATTCTGTGACTTGTGGGCCAAGTCTAAAGTAGCATGATTCAAGTGTTTTCTATGTGTGTGTGTGTGTGTGTGTGGATGTCAGTTCAGAGCATCTGACTTCTTGGTACCATTTTCTGCTCAAACAGCTCTTCCCATCTCTGCTGGGGAAGAATCAGGTATGAAGCTGGAATGTGCCATCCCCAGGTTGCTGAGGATGCCAAGGGCCAGGAAGTGCCCAAACACTAACCTTCACCTTGTCCAGGAGGCTCCCTGAAGTCTTCTCATCTCACAGCACCTGCAACTGGGGATTTATCTACAGAATAGCTTTCATTAAATTTTGATTAAAATTCAGTGTTGGCAGGAACCACTTTTCTCACTACCAAGACTGCCTTTTCTGACATAAAATATGTCAATGGCAGACAGTTAATTACAGCACGCATTCTAAGGCTAGGGATGAAGTGAGGAATGCAGAAGTAGCCATGGGAATTTCAGGGGAGCAAGATTAATTGAACTATCCTAATTGCAACCACAGAAGGGACAGGGACAGGTGATCTGGTTGAGCTCCCAAGCTCCAAAGTCAGGCTGCTGATGCTAACCCCATCCTGACAGATGTTTGTCTGAGCAGTCCTCAGTAGGCTTGGTTACGGAGATCCTATCATCTGTTTCTGGAACCTTGTTCCTGAGTTTACCTGCCTGGCACTGAATGTACTCCAGAGTTTAACCTTTTCCTTTTGAAAAACTGAAAATAATAAACAACTAAACAATCTCCTCTCCAATAAGGTGTGTTTAAAGGAAGATGAGATTCACACCCTTTTAACTGTTCCTTACTTTTTTTTTTCCCTTCTATCACTCTCCTCTAATAAAGCAGGTGGAGCGATATGAACAGCAAACCCAAAGCAAACAGCAAGCACAGCCTCTGACTGGATGCTCTCTCTAACCACTGGTCTTAAACCTCTACCTTCCCAGGAAGAGCAATTCTACCAAGCACCTTGTAAACCAAAGGAATACGAACCACTCAGCAGTGAAGAGGTTGAGTTATCAGGGAGACAACAGTGGGAATGTAACTTCTATCAGTACGGCTGATTCGACCTTTCCTATTCATGAAGATTTTGATGGATTATGTGAGATCAAGTAAAGCAAATGTACACACCATTACATTAATGCAGTAAGATGTTCTTTAGCAGCTTATCCCTAAGTACATCTGCAGGACTATTAGGGTGCTAGTAGTATTGTCCACGCCTACAAAAACCACGATGACAGTGAAATGGAGATACCTGAAACTGTTGAAGAAGTGTTGCTTCAGCCAACTGGAGCACACCATTGTCCAGAGTCATGGCTCCTTTATATTTGCCCTAATATTCATACTGGGAGGAAATTAGTTAGTCAGCATTGTACTGAAAAATACTGGCTTTGCTGCTGAAGGAAAATGTATCTCTCTTCTAGGAAGGGATGCGTGGCTACATTCACTGATCTTGAATAAGATGTAGAGGTATAAGGAGAGTATAGATATGACCAAGATTGTTACTCTCCAAACAAAACAAAATCAAACGAGGGGTTTCTGCCTTCTGCAGCCAGAAAGGTGCCTGCAGAAATTATCACAAGGCACTGCTGTGACTCATTGCATCAATAACCATTTCCCCTGGTATCTGAGCTGCCTTCTGGATATATCTATTTTCTCTTGTCTTATGTTTAGTCCATGAGAAGTCTGGGAGTGAAACCATATGCTCTGTTTGGACAGGAGACATCAAGTTCTGAGAGTGCTAATTGCTACCTTTATATAAAATATCAGACAATAGCAATCACAATATATTGACTGAATATTGGGAATGGTGGCAGGGCATTATGTTCCCTCTGGTAGCAACTGATGCTATAGCAAAACTGGGAAATCATCATCTACTGTTGAATGGAGCAGAAAAGGCTATGTACTGTATTTATATTGGTTGGGGTGCTCTACGGTTTATCTGTGAAGTCAGGCTTTCAGGCTCTTGAAATATAAATTGGGAGATAACTGGATCAGTTCTTCCCAGTGGATGTAAAGCAAGGAAGGCTCTGATGAGAGACAAAGGGAGAAGGATTTGGTCACTGAATAACATCAGTTCCAAATTAAACACAAGAAAATATAAAGCTCAGCAAAGGGCTTGAGTAAGGAATGGGGTAGAAAAGCAGAGATAAAGGAAAATAAAGGGATACTGTAGAAGAAGCATAGCTGTATTTTGGAGTGCGTGCTGTTGGGCATGGAAATGAGATGACGTCATTCTGCTTTCTGTGCACTGAAACTTTAAATGTAGCTAAATGTCTTTCTCTGCTGTGGAGGCAGCTCCAAGGCAGCTGATCTCTCATGTTTCAGTGCAGATCCAGAATAGTACCAGAGCAAGATGGTTTCCTCCTCTTTTCTGACCAGCAACTTCTTTTAAAATTATTTGATTTTTACTTACTTTTTTTTTCCCCCTAAGTTCCCTTTCTACAAGCAATGAAAGCAACCTGGTCTGGATGATAAAAGCAATGTATTCTGTCAAATAGGAAAATTCAGTCTTGTGGGAGTTGCTGATAATATGACAACACTGGGCACCTACTGCCAACCAGTTAAACCATCCCAGCTGCCTGATGGTACTGGGGTTGTTTCCCCCACCAGGAAGACAGGACCACGTGATACATGGATACCCATGTTGCAGTATACCACACACCCCCAATTTTCTTCTGCCACTATTTGTATTATCTCCATCAGTACCTAACCTCAAAAAATCCTCAAAATTAAAACATGTCATTAGTAGTCAGTTCAGCAAATCATGCCCTGAAGTGCAGTCAGGATGACTCACAGTGCAGCTTTTCTTGTCCAGCTCTTGTTTTGAGAGCCATAAATCAGTGGGGTCACAGTCCCAGCTTTTGCCTTGGGGTCCTCATAATATTTCTTCCTGCATATCATATGCACTATACACATACATGCCCAATCTCTTTCTGGAAATCTCTGCTCTTTGCATAATTACATGCAAATGGGGTCACCATACCACAGACCTTTAACTAGCATTAAACCCCTCAAATATCACTTGCAGTAGAAGATCCTAAGGGTTATTCCCATTCCTCTGTGAATTTATTCCACAGTTAAAATTCATACTTTTTCCCCCTAAATATGCAATAATAGCCAAAGTGCACACTTTCATCCGTTAACCTCATATTGACCAAGACAGGACAAAGCTCACAGGGCTAAATTCCAACCTGAGTTCAACCTGTTCCATTCAGTGCAGATGAAAGTATACAGCTGGGCAGTAATTTTGACTCATGCATGAGAAATAGAAAGGATGTGTAAAAAATACCTGTGACTATGCAGAAATTACACATACAAAAAATTATAGTAGTGCATCCATCAAGAAAATGACAGCCTATGCAAACTGTAACTTGCAGCCCCCTTCTTTCCCATCAGCAGCATGAACATCTTTTTGAAAACATTGCCTGTCTACTCACTACGCTGACTGTTTATAGAGATTTCTCTTCAGATTTATGCTCCCATTGCATGGCCTAAAAAATTTGTGGAGACAAGGAATGTACTTGACTACTGAATTACTTTGGCATGAAGGATCTCTCAGTAACAAGGAATAATGTCTTTTGTGCAAGACAGAGAGCTTTTCAGGAAGCAGAGTCAATGCTGTGGACATAATTTGAACAGCTCTGTGTGTTTGACAAGGTCCTTAATCTACTTCCATTCATAAAAAGAAAAAATGAAAAAATAAAGAGTAGAGTATTTACCCTTCCAGAAATGTCCATGTACAGGAAGAGAAAAACTGAGATTAGCTCAGTTGGTTAGAGCATGGTGCTAATAATGCCAGGGTCATGGGTTCGGTCCCCATAGTGGGCCATTCACTTAAGAGTTGGATATGATGATCTTTGTGGGTCCCTTCCAACTCAGAATACTCTGTGACTCTGTGAGAAAGGCAAACTGGAAATAGCATGTGAGCCTTGCTACCTCATGTCCCCTCAGAAAGATTCAAATGAAAGCATTCAGCTACAGCGGTGGGTAGCATACAAGAGCTTGAATAGAATAAAAAAAATATCTATTAGCAAATGACATACAAAATAAAAGGAAAAGTGTGTCCTTTTCCATGTCGAATCCAGCTCACACAAGCAGTGATGGAAGTCATTGCCATTTGAGGGCTTCCTGATCAATATGACGTTGCCTTCTGAGCCATGAGCTACAACATCAGAACTGCTGTTCCTTACCAGGAAGTGAAGATATGACTTTGTTTCTGGAATCCTTTGCTCATTTAAATTCCAATCACATTTAATATTCGAAAATTCTTGGTAAATGTATGAATAACTTGAATACTGTGTTACCTTCCATATTATGAGCACTACTGCTAAACAAGGGTGCAGTTAAAATGCTCACCATTTAACAACTTCTTTTCATTGGTGCAAACAGTCATTCAAGATACAAGCTAGTGGAAAATCAGACCATGCCTATAATAAAAATTCTCAATCAATTGAAAGAATTCTAGTACATTTACCTTTAATTAAAAAACTCTGGAGTGTACTTATAGCAAGACTAAAAATATCCAAAATGCTTATGGAAGGGGAATCAAATGTAAAAACTCAAGTGACTAACAGCACTCGTGATTATAGTTTCAGAGGAGCAGCCAGTCAGTCCTTCAGACTTTTTAATTTTTAACATAAGATGATTTTCTATCTCCAAAATATGATTTGTTTTCCACCATGTTTATAAAATTAATAATATATTTTCAGCTGCAAAAGACTTAGCAGAAATTTACTGGGAATACTGAATAAAGATGGGTATTTCCATTTTTAATGAGATTTTTACAGTGCTGAATTTAAGCCAGCAGTATGCAGGCTGCTGGTGGCAAGTAAAATATTCCCAACCATAAAGAAGAAGAAAGGTAACCAAGCTTCCCAAAAGCAAGTAAACTTGGGTTTGCCTCTGCAAAAGCCATCTTTGTCACACATGCAAGGATGAAGAATAGCAGGATGAGTTTTTACTCTTTTTGGGAAAGTGAAAGAAATCCCATTCAATGACAACCCTTGTCAAAAAGTACACTTTTAACAACCGAGCTGGAGCTCAGAAAGCAAGAAAGCAATATACTTGAAAAAGAAAGGGCTTGCACCTCACAGTCTAAATAAAACATGCATCTACTGGCAACCTACTCATGTCAGAAGGATGTCTCTGATATGTGTGAAAGAGTCACTAGAGGATCTGCACAGTCGGACCCTAAGTGGTCATGCCTCTGAATTTCAAGAGTTAAATGAGTATAAATTTCACACTGGAAAACAAAAACACAGTTACTCATAACTTGCGAGGCCAGGTGGGACAGCAGGCAGGCAGGCACTTCTGCTGCTCCTCTCAGAGCAGAGCTCTGATGTGCCAGCACCATCCTGAGGGACGAGGAATGGTCTTGCCCACTTGCCACCAGAATGATCTGCAGTCCTCTTCCTTATGACAATAGTCGTTACTTTTTACCATGTATGTTAAATAACTTCATTGCAATAATACTATGCCACTCAGTATCTTTCCTCCAGGGTTTGCTTTTACATCATCATTGCTTTTTTTGCAGGTCACAGACCCAAAGCAAGGTCATGGCAGGAACTGGTAACTCTGGCCAGCAGCAGCAGGATTACTCTTTCTGCATTATCCAGAAAATTCTCCTCCAAAAGAACTAGAAGGTTATGGGCACATAATGCTCCTTTTTGAGAAAAACAATCTTAAAATACTTACTCATTTTTGCTCGGTATTCTGTCCTCCGCAATTAATTTTATAGCATGGAGTATTTTAACAGAAATTCTACATACAATGTGAGAAGGGAAATTCTATATTTTTCATGAGTGAAAGACCAAACGAACAAAGGATATACTGCCCACTCTAAAATTAAACTGTCCTCAGGTACCTGCAATCTGGAATACTGTTGTAATACTAGGATGAATCAATCCATCTTCCCTCTGACAATTACATTTTCTATAGTGTTTTACGCTGCAAAATTTAGCAGCATTTACTTGATAGATACTTTGACTTAGAACAGTTTTTTAGCACAGATTTCCATCCTACTATCCCCATTTTTTGAAGTGTGTTTAGCAATTTATTCTTGAATGCATCTGTGTCACTGCTTAATTATGGATTTTAGTCAGGAATAAAAAGCATTTTGACCACAGTCAACTTTAAAGTTTCCCAGTACGTCTCCATGTTATCTACAGGAGAATAGGTGTGAGGGGGAAAATGGAGGTTGATAATTTTTGCTTAAAGAAGGCTTAATTTTGCAAATGATTAAATTCATGCAGTCTAAAATAAAGGCGTGAAAGCTGGGATATACAGGCTTGAAGACTGAATCCAACTCCTCTTGCAGAATTGACCAGGTACATCAGCACATCCTGGAGTTTTACCACCAGGCAGTTTGGGCACTTACAGGCTCCATAACTACATTGCAGCCATGGCAATCAGAAACAGCAAAGAGGAGTCAGAAGTCTGGCCTCACGAGGAGGTCTGAAGATATGCTGCCTACATTCTGCAGTAGACAAAGCATCAAAGTGCTTTGCAAGAAACTCTGCATCCTTTCAGCCACCCTGGAGGTGATATTATTAAGCTTCAGCGGGATAAACCCAATGAGAATCTGCTTAACAACATGAGTGAGGGCTCCACAATTCTGCCCTATAATTTTGTTTCTGGAAGCCATTTTTTTAATCTGTTTGTAGATGAGGAAATTAAATGCTAAATTTCCTCCTCCCCCAATCAGATTGCAAGGCTCATTTAATGCATGTTTATGTAAAGCCTGATTCCCCTGCTAAGTGTTTCTACTCTCCACCCAATTTGGCATACAGTGAACAATGTACAGAATAAATTTAATTGATATGTACAGGTATTAAAACAGATTATCATCTACACAGATTTGGAAAGCAAACACTGTATGTTAGCCAAATAAATGATGCAAACTACAATGATTTACAAAGGGTTTCAGAGAGCTGGATATTAGCAGGCAGTGGATCATGTCAGACAGCAAAATAATTTCACATTTATCCATCAAATGACAAAGAGGATCCAAACTTAATTGCGAGATGATTTATACATCCAGGAATGATTGATTTAAAACATCAGTGTGGATATTAAGAATCAAATTTTCATACAAAGGCTCTTGATCTACCTATTCCTGCAAATCATATGCATGATGAAATGCACCCATTTCCAGTGCAGACCAGAACTTTCCATCCAGGCACTGACCATAAATAAACAACTCACCCACAGCTCAGAACTGAGCATATACGTGCAGCACCAGGTAGATAATTCTGCTGAAAATTCATGGCTGCCCACCATCTAGAGGAAAATATTGACATACTCACACATGGCTGACAAATATTCAATGCAAATATCACCAAATTGCTGCTTTCAGCATGCAATTAATAAAGGAGAACTCTAGGAGGGCACATTAATAGTCATCCCCTGCCTTGGAAAGGTTGTTCTCTGGAATATTTGAGAATACCATTACCTGACTTGGTGCCCCTCTCTGCTGCCTCTGCCCATGGCCTGGTGTCACATGGGGACGTCAGGATGCCCATCAGCTTGTGCCAGCACTCTGACCCAACTGCAGCAGTGGTCTACAGCGGATGCCCGGGGATGAGCATAAAACCAGGACATGAATACAGCAGTGCAGTATCCACAGTGACCGTACTTTTATAATAAATGAAACTGTGGAATGAAAAGGAAAAACCTTGCCTGAAGAAAAAGGAAGCAAGCTGTGAAGATGTCATGTAAAAGACTCCCTTTTGTGCACGTAAGGAAAGGTTGTTTTTCCAAGGGCATGGGACGCTTTTACACAACCGAGGCTATAGAAGCTGCAAAAGAAATTGTATAGCAGGTTCTTTAATCAAACATCTATGACAGCTGAATTAAGACATTAGTTAATGGAGTTAGCTCTGAGATTTGAAATTTGTTTCCCTTTGTTCCACAACCCAGGAGACCACTCTTTTTTTATTTCTCCCTAATGTATGAAATCACTGTAGTGTCCTTTACACTGCCTCAGGAATTACAAAGGCTGGAAAAATACTTTTCTTGGGTAATAACGCATAGCTGACCTGAATTTTTTTCCCTTCTGTACTGAACACACAGTCAAACAGACCACTCTCCTTATTCAGCAATGACCAGTGCATAGCTCTGACCAAAACCCTGTTGTTTCAGCTGATTTTGAAAGGTGTCTTTTAAGAACAAGGTAGACTCCGAGGAAACTCTCCTGAATCTGATGCAATTGCACAATTACAGACATTGTAACTCCTAGGCTTTGATCTAAAAAAATACTTTGGTGTCTGACTTCAAGTGCGCTTTTCATACACTTAATGTTAGTTGCTTACACACTTTGTTGCACAGTATTCTGAGCACGAGGTGTTAGCAATAATTATTGTTCTCTGAAAACATGCAAAAAGCATTCAGGAAAGGTTGTGCTTAGTGTTCAAATGCTGAATAATCTAAAAGATTATGCTATCATATAATAAAAACAGAAAGCAAAAAAAGCAAACACTTCCTAGCAACACTCTGAAATATATTAATCAATTCTAGAAAGGTACCAGAATTTATCTCATAGTTAGATATTGGATTTTACAGCTACACAGAATTTTCCATCACTGAAAACCTCAAAATATTTTATAAATCAGGTCTGAATTTTATCTCCTGCTTATAGGAAATACACAGCTGCCATTTTCAAAACTCTGGTCCAATTTCTTGCAAGCATCTCCTTGGAACCAAAGTCAGTCACTGCTTTTGCACAGTACTATCTGAAGTATCATGTGCAAGTCCCATGTGGTCCTCTCCCATCCTCTGGCCTAATCCTCCTACCTGTGTATTACTTTCTATATGTTTCCTTTTTAGCTAGTAGAATAAAAGAAACCTGGTCAAATTTCAAAGGGTGAAATATTGGATGTATGAATAAAAAGAATAAAATGAAGATTGACTGTGGTGGACTAAGAATTTATCGAGAGGTTAGTGGTAGTAGTTTTACAAATCAGTGAAATAATAATGATTAAAAAACCTTATCAAATAAAATCTTACACTGAAATGAAGTATTTCCACTGAAACAGGAAAATAACATACTATTATCTAGTACCTCAATTCTGAAAACAGTATCATACAACTTTTAGTTTTAAAGGTGACCTGTTCTTATCTTATCATAATTTTTTTAGGCAACTGTTAGTCCCACAGTAGCCTTGCCTCTGTGGGTAGGGAGGTTTGTACTTTTATTTTGCCTAAAGAGCAAGTATAGCTTTGCTAGGGCAAAGTCATTATATCAAACGCAGACCTGATCCAGCCTAACGATGACAAAGCTACGCAACTGAAGTGCACGTTCCTTTCCTCCTGGGAAACCTAAAACCCACTGAGGTGTTGCTGCAGGTAAATATGTCTTAGAGGCTTTTCTGTTTCATTGTTCACCCATCCATTTGTCATCACTGAAGAAGGATGTCATGGGAGAGAATTTAAAGTATTTTTTGGAGACTGGGCAACACAGACTGGTCTGATTTTGTTTTTCTGAAGTTACTTGGCACTGCAGATCTCTAAATAAATATAAAGTCAGTCACAATCAAACAGGCAAGAAAGAAATGACAAGTGTTTTGACAGTGCTCAAAATACTTTGAGGTATTTTTAGCATATTTCTGAGTCGTATTAGCTTAACCTGTAATAGAATATAAATGAGCCCATATGGCAGAGATGTAATTATGTTCCATGTGAGAAATCCCTGTGGTAGATTTGGGGGAAAAAACCTCACTACATGTGCTTTCTGGAGGGCACGATTTACACATGATTACCTACTCATTTGCATTGAGAAGAATATGAAGTAACACAATGCTAACAACACAGTAATGAAAAGGGCAAGCAAAGACTCCAGATCCCTGGGGGTGCTGATCCCTCTGACTGACATCCAGTTAGGAGCAGGGAATTCGTCCCTTTAGGGAGTACATTTTGTGAAGCGATCTTTGATTACGTGGGCACAGTAATCATGAGTCTTAATTATTATTACTGTGAGAGAATGGGCTACAAATCTCCAGGGAATGTCTCTGTCACAGATACTTTGCTGGCGAATGCTGAAAATTAATGTTTTCCCAAGGATCATTTTCATTCCATCCTGATATTTAGCTGAAGTTTCTTTGACTACTAGTCATGAAACATTAAATATAGATTAGAGGCAGAGAGATGTTGAAAGTTAAAATTCACTGGAGGTGCACACCCGTGCACTTGAGAGACAGCCCCAAATGTTGTCCAGATGTTGTAGCAACAAGGTTGAGGGTTCCCAAGCTGCAGCACAGCCACTACAGAGGAGAAAGTGGATGTTTAGCATTCCACTGGCCTTCTGTTTAGTTTACTTGTAGTGAATTAATTTAGCAGAAAGTCCTAACAGCCTGTTAGCAGTAGATGTTACCAAGTGTACACTATCCTGAAAGAATGAAGAAATTCTTTTATAGCAATAAAGGGAGCAATTCAAAGCATGTAATTGATTTTCCACATTTTCAAACTGTGATAAGACTAAGCTTTAGCAGCAGAAACATGTGTTTGCAGTTTTGTCAATGTTCTTCAATGAATTAAAAAAAAAATAGGAACCTATAAGTTATTGGTTAGATCGCTAACATGCATTGGGCATTTCAGGGGCTATTGAAGCACTTGCCAAGAGCATGTCATCTTCCAAACAGACTCAAAGGTGGTAGGGATTGGTTTTTGCCACAGGTCATGTTTTTGTGATTATCTAAAATCATTCTTTTCCATGAAGAACACAAAAGAAGAACATCAAGGCTTTCTTAACTAGCTATTGTCACACGTTTGTGTGCTGTTCTCCCTTACATCATCCTTTTCACTCTGGAGGGGCAGAGCAGCAGCAGGGCAAGGCTCATGTCTCTGCTCACCCCTGAAGCATTCCAAATCACCTACTGGGTAGTGCAGCTTCTGACTGATTGCTGCTATTCCCAGTCTTCACACCAGTTGTTAGGGTGCTCTCTGGGCCTCCCCACGAACATCACTGATGGTGTCCAACAGAGGAACTCGGAGCAGAATCATCCAGGTAAGTTTTCAGAAAGGTTTCTGGGTTGTCCTGACACCAGAAAGAAGACAGCACAGACTGCAAGGGCCAACCTAAAGAGCCATCCACCAGGATACTTGTCATGATGCTTTGAAAAGAAGTCACCTACTAATGCTTGGAAAACAGGTCACCTACCTGTTCTTCAAAATTTTACAATTTCAGTCTTCTTCCCATCTTGCATTTTGAGAAACCTCAGATGCTTAGCAGTTTCTTTGTGAAAAGAGAGGACACATCCTCAGAATAACCTATCAGGATGCACAAGGGGGATAAAGAAAATTTGAGTCCTATTCCTACTCTCTCAGCCTTAGAGCAGACATGGAGACCCAAAATTTAAGTCTACTAGGCATACAAAGCCTTGAACTGTAGACTCAATCTCCCATTGCATTTCAATGAATGCAGAGAACAATTCAGGCTGAGATGGTGACACTCATCGGGACCCACTGAAGAACAGCATATTTTCCAGTAACTGAGGTAGTTTTGGTGGAGAAAAGAGCAGCATTTCATGTCCCCACATGTCATTTGCCTCAATTCTTGTGTTGGAAGACTTGCCAAAGTGAGAAGAAAACAGCTTGGAGGGATGCCTGCCCACAGCCAGGAGGGAATAGGGTGTTTACAGCATGGGGGTAAGGAAACCATCTTCTGGCATGGTAAGGAGTTGGCAAGGCTGACTGAGAATCAAACAGGGCAACAACAGGGCAGAGGGGAAAAAACCCTCAAAGACTAGAAGCGAGCTCATTCATGTTTACTCCCTCAGGACAGTACAGAGCATCCCCCACAAAGGATGACTTCATAGCTTTGAAAAAAGGTAAGCAAGCTTCAGTAATAGGAAATGGGGATACAAGACCCTTTCAAGTGAAGTCTAAAGGCTTGAATTTGGGAGACAACAGGAGTAACTATCTTCGTTTGTCACCACCTCATTACCATAGGGTGGCAGGTAGCAGCAGATGATTATCTTCTTCATGGACAAACACGCAGCAGAAATCAGAATCTGAATTGAGGCAGATGCTGTGGTTATGGCTTGGAGATGGAGGAAATGAGACAGTAGAGGCAAGAAATGTCTCTGGGCCTCCACGGGAGGGATGGTTCTTCTGGACCAGGGGCATCCACTGGTGATCACCTGAAGTCTGTTAAATGGCTGAGTTACATGCTTGCTGCTCCCTCTGCCAAAGTAACCATTGTATTTGTAGGCTTTTCTTCTATAAAGCAATAAAATTAAAAGGGAAAAACGTGGGTGAACTCATTACACTATTTAACCTGACAGCCTGGAAGAAACAGAAAACCAAACAAAATCCCCAATGGTTGCTCTTTCCCATCCATCCTCCATATGTGTCTCCTCCTTTTCAAAAACTATGCACAGGAAAAACAAAGAAAGAACATGGTTACCTTCCCGGGGGCTTAGCAGAGCCTTTGCCTTGACCACCATAGGCACTGTGTTTGCATGGATACAATATCAGTGGCTGCACACATCGGCTCAGCTCCAGTTCTTTGCAAATAGTTGTGCAAGGTGCAAAGAAATACCACGGGCCATGCGAGGCTTCTACCTGGGGAATGATGGGAATTGAGGGTAGTCAGCTACAAATATAACCAAAACCGTCTCAGCTCTTTCTGATTTCTACTCTCAATTTCCACTTAAGAGCTCCAAGCAAACAGAGTTCTCATGCAACAGTACAGCTCAACAGACAGCAGCTTTATTTCGACTGTTTCCTAGCCTTCTTTCTTTTTGTTTTGCTGTAGTTTGGAATATAATTTTTTAAAATGAAAAAAAGGGAAAAGATACAGGAACCATGTGTGCTTCACTGCAAATGCGGCTCCTGTATTCTCTTTGAAGTGCACAGCAAAACTCCTTTGGTGGTTAATGAGAACAGGATCAGGCCCTCCACACTGAACTTGTGCTGAGACCAGATAAGATCTTGAATCATTCAGAGCCAAGCATGTTATTTGTGCAACATGGGCAGGCTGAGTCAATCTCTGAATATTTTTAATGGGTGTCAACGTGAACTGTTAATTCCACAAGTTATGTTGTTTTGCAGTTTGCCGGTGCGTGCCTTCCAGGCTGCCTTCACGGATGGTACACATCCCCTCGCTGGTTGCAACAGAAAAGCTATTTCCAGAATTGCTGCAAGGAAAAAAATACTTCTGAGAAAGTATAAAATGGGACTTTCACAAAGAATTGGAAAAACAAGTGATAGTAGAAATATCTGTTAGACACTCAGATTGCCAGCACACATAGAAGGAAAAGTAGTCCCATTTCAAATAGAGATTACTACATTTCCTTTTCTTTTAAGGACCCTAAGATCAAAACAAGCATACAGTAACTGATGATTTTTGAGAAACTAATATTGATCTCTCTTTTTTTAACAAAACAGAGGAGTGAACTACTGAAGTCTCAGATGCTTAGATAATGTCTGCTCTGCATAGTACCTACGTAACCTTAATAAACACCAAAAACATTTTGAAGTCTGATGAAATTAACTAAGCACTATGAACAGCTTTTGGATGAGAAACCTTTATTTAGGACTTTCCCTTTTTCTGTTCCCAGGATCTCCATGCACTTCCTAATGCATCTTGAAGCCAAGATGAAATTGCAGCCCTCTTGAGACCAACGGGAGGTTCGCTATTGCCTGTTGCCCTCAGCAGATCCGGGATTTTACTCTTACTGGAAAGATATCTTAAGAAACACTGGGCCCAACTGCCCACTTCTATGGAAATAGTCAGCTGGAAACACAGAAAAGCCTACCACACAATTTCCTTTTCATTCTCCCCTGAGGGGAGATTTTTAATCTTGGAGTGGAAAACAGGATCTAGGGAAACCTGGCGGAAGCCTTGTGGTTGCCATCTAGAGAGGAGAGAGTTGGCTCTGTCTGGGTTCCTTGCCTTGCTCTGCTCCCCATCCCACCACCACCCCAGCCCCAGCTTTGCAGCCCACTCTGTTTGTCTCTCTTCTGTGACACAACAAAGAGGGT
The DNA here is from genome assembly GCF_003945595.2 of Pipra filicauda. NCBI lineage: Eukaryota > Metazoa > Chordata > Aves > Passeriformes > Pipridae > Pipra > Pipra filicauda. Next base: position 1,606,047 of record NW_024103496.1, on the reverse strand, counting down.
TTGTCTTCTAGGGATTCAGAAACACCCAGATAGAAGCTGTTTCCCTGCCTCCATCTTCCACGACTCTAGGACACGTGCTAAAAGACCTCTCCATGGTTTCTGCATGCTCTGGAAAGCCATCCCCTTCCCACATCTGAGTTATAGTGACCGTCAGCTACCCTTGGCAGATGAGGCACAAATTCTTTCACTTCCCTCAGAATTAGAATAGTTATTTTCTTAATTAAGAAGTAAATAAATAAACTACTAGTAGTCTTTTAAGAGACAGCTTCATGCTAAGAAGTGACTAATTATCCTTCCTGTTCACAGAAAATAAAAGTGAAGCTTTCACCAGTCTAGACAAAGAAGTACTGAGAAGTTAACAAGAGTCATAGCAAAATCTGACTTTGTCATGAGCTGGTTTTCCTGCAATTTTTTAATTTATATAAATATTGTGAGAAACCCACCTTGAGGTTTTGTGTTGGCTTTTTTATTATTATTTTATTTCCTCTTTAGATGCATTTGTAGATGAGTAGGCTATAAATGAAACGCTCATTTTCCTGAAGGCAATCATGAAGGTGTGTTGCAGCCTTTTCTTCTCTATTTCACATAGAGTGAATTTACCACAATGCACAGTAATATTTTAATTTGAACGAGTGGAAAATCCTTACTTGCCCATGCTATACTCTCAGTATTAACTCAAGATCATCTCCTTTGGTATAGCATTTGTGCTTGTATTTTACAGTGAAATGTCATGAATAAAGAAGCTGTCAAATATCTTGAGAGTAAGTTGCTTTTCTGTTTGGACAGCAATGATTTTTTGACGAATGTGATGAACACTGCACAGTCAGTTCTCAACAATAAATGGGGATCTGAGCAACTTATATTCTGGCAATGGTTGGAGCAAGGCCAACACTACCTCTGAGGGAGAGTGAGCGACCAGTGCCCAGTGGAGCTGCAGGCATTGAACCAGGGGTGGGGAAGGGGCTGAGGGGGAGGCTGACATTCCCTTGTCTTACTCAAATGGACTACACACTCCTGTGGCTAGCAGTCCTGTCCTTAACTTCTGCAGTACTCAGAGCCTGGTTGTGGAGGTCACACAAGTTACCAGTAATAAAACAATAGCAGTTAACCTGAACAAGACAACACAACAAGTCATACAGCATCTGTGAGTCATCCTGTTAGTCTCACATAAACACAGCCAGTGAGACTAGCACTGGCAGTTATAAAGGATCTGTATTATACAAACAAATATGCAACAAAACAGCATCAACATCCCACCTGAGGGATATATGCAATTTTTTGATTTTTCTTGTGATCTTTGTTTTTCAACTACCCCATGATAAATTATTTCTAAATTTGTGTTGCGGCAAGTAATTAATAATAGCCAAGTTATACTAGAACTAGACAAAAATACTGTTCTCCTCACCCAAAGGGATCCTGGTGATACTATAAGGTGGACAAGTTCCACCTAGTGTGCTGCACTATTGATATAGGGTAGCATTATATGTTAGCTTAGGATAACCCCTTTTTAAATGTTGCAGACCGTTAATAATGCAACTGTCCAAATGACAGCTAATTGCAAATAAAAGTCTGTCACTTCAGTATTTCTGAAGAAATTATTTTGAAGATAACCCATCAAAAATACTTTACATGGTGGCTGACAGAAGCCTCTCAATGCAGCATGGTTACATCAGTTTAATGGTTATTATGAAGTTTTCACCTTAGTGAAGTTCGATCACGTCCTATACTTTCACGCACTGCAACAAAGCCTTGGGATACAGGCAAAAGGCAAGGCTTTTGGGGTCTCAAGCCAGCAGCATTTCACAAGAGGTCGGTGGCTGAATGTGGTCTTCATTAAGTGTTGTCTGAGTAGAAAACTAAAGTTTATTTACTCAACCTCAAGATAAGCTTAATACTTAATGCTGCTGATTTGAATGCAAACAAGGGCAAGACCTCATGCCTGGAAGACTCTCTGATGTGGTTACACTGGAAGTTTAGACTAAACACAAGTTGGGATCTGAAACACAGTTGCCATGGCCTACAAAATCAGCAAGTTTTAAAGTATTTAAATTTTTGAAAAGCATTGTCTACAACTGAACTATCAAAGTGGTATTGCTTTGTAATTGCACTTGCAATTACATACTGCTTATTAAGGCCTATTTTGCTAATTCACTGAAATTTCTCCCATATGACAGAAATTATATTTGTTTCTCCATTTAGTGACCTCAAATGACAAAAGGCACAGAGTGAATTTCAGTTGGCAAATAAATGCAATTATGCCTTTCTTTTTTTCTTACAGGGCTTATCTTATCTGCTTTAACACCATCACTGGGCTACTCTCAAATGAATATGGGGCTCATAATGCTTGCAATGCATCCAGGACCTAATCCTGACATGCTTAGTTTGTCCTTAAGAAGCTGTTTCACATTTTAAAATTCTTGTAGACTTCTAAAAAATAAACTGTAAAAACCAAAGCCTCAGCTTCCTAAATCCCTGAACCTGTTTATAAATTATGGTATTGCTATTCCAAAATTGATCAGGAGTTTCAGAACAAAGTGTTTCTCTGGTGACACTTGTATGCTGCAAACACAGAAACAGCAAGGGGATTAGTCCACAGCAAGAAAAACAAAGTTCTCCTTCTCCAAATGAGCGTGAATCATTGCCTAAGCCTTCCAGCTCAACTGATGAACAATAGAGGCAAGAGACTTACAAATACAAAAAACTCTCATAGATACGGACATAAGAGCAACCAGCTCTTCTAATGGGACCAAGCATATAATGCACTTGCATTTTTTAATAAATATTTGAATTCAGAATCCATATGATCCATTCACTCCAAGTTTGCACAACATGCAGAGCAATGATGCTCTGAGTCCAGTAAGTGTAAACAACTAATAAAAACCTAGGAGAAATAAAAAGGGGGAAGGGGTTGATATTCATAACTGATTTTGCACAGTATTGCCAGTCTTGTAGTGCTGTCATTGGAAAGATCTGTCAAATATAATGCAATTCCAGTGCCTGAGCACTAGAGGGTAAATTTGTGATGAAAACAGAGCCTTACCTCAGTTTCCTTATTTTTATAGGTCAGCATTTAAACTCTTACTTATCACCACTTCAGCTGTCCTGAGGTTTGCTTGCTGAAACTCTTTCTGAGGCCATGCAGCACTGCGGAGGAGGAGACATGTCACACAAATGTAAACTTTTTGCAAGAGTACCCTCAATAATTTTAAACTATGCAAGTCATGCCAAACCATGATTACTTTCTCTGGTCAGCTACAGGGCGCACACCCTTTCAAAAGGATCATCGTGTCTGAAAGTTGTCTCTTGTGACTGGGATTGGCAAAAGACTGATGAGACAGTAGTTCAAAGCCCACTCTGAAAAATACGCATCCTGTAAATATACAGCAGTCTCTTCTCATGCCTAATTATCATCCCTTTGAATAATAATTTTTAAAAATGTGCAAATATTGTTCTTTTAAATGAAAGGGATCCTCAGCACCACCTGTAATTGCACTTGTGTCCAACAATAAGCAATGGGATGGCAGCAGAACTGCGGGCATCATCCAGAGGGCAGAATTCAGGCCAACTAGATTGCAGCCTTGCCTCTCTTATTAAAAAAAAACAAAACCAAAACCAAAACTAAACACAACACGCAAAAGTATACACATTTATCAGAAATTCTGGGCGCTACTGTGTGAACAAACCAGAAATCCTTCTCCTTCCCAATAGGATTTGTTATGGAAACAGCATATAATTTCATTCCAATACCACAAATTTGCCACTACATTAAAGAGCATTACTATTACTGAAGGATGAACAGTAAATCAACATCCCCAGCTCTTCAGGCTACAGATCTCTTTGGGGGAATGGTGATTCTGAGTGCCCCTTCATTTCAGTCTATAAATATATCCCATGAGAGAAAGTAAAGTTGCTGACTACAGAATGCCTTAACTAGAACTTCAGCCCAACAAACTTTGTTATACCAGTTTTGTTCTTATATTAACCTTCTTGCCAGGGACAGGAGAAGTGGGCAAAACTGCTTCTTTGTATACAGTGATGCTTTCTCTGGTAAACATGGCACATCAATTACCCAGACTATGTTGTAAAAAATCCTATCTGAACTCCCTGGAGCAATGGATAGATTTCTTTTTAACAGTGAGGTAAAACATTACTGATAACTGATATATACCCATGCAAAACCCACCTTTGTATTATATTAATAAAGCATCTGAAATACCATTATGCGTTGAGAAATGAAAGCATAAAAAGGTAGGTGAGTCATACAGATAGCACCACAGCACTCAGTAATGACTGTGACATTTGCAAATTACAGCCCTGTGAAGGGTCACAAAAATTAGCAAATGAAAAAGCAGGGGGTGCTCTTTCAACTGATTTATGATCATATTGTGCTCTCTAGTATATTTATTAAAAGAACCAAGACTGAACATGGAGCTTCACCTCTGCAGTCTATGAAAAAAAAGAAATTCCAAAGAGCTGAAGGAGATCCATATGTGCTGCAAATAATGAACTGCAAATACTGACATTTTACTTTTTGCAGAAACAATTCCATTATTCGCTTTTGAGAATTATTTTTTAAAAGTTGGTTCTCCCATCCCTACCATAAATACAGGATCTCCTGTTACAAATAACTGTGTTGTCCCATGCATAAATAAATCACCTACATTCTGCTGCAAGAAAACAGATTAGTAAAAACGGCTGAAATGTAATTATACACTGACAAAAAAGAATTCCACTGCAACTGAAAGTGAATAGCTTGTACTTCAGGTCATTAGCAGAGTGATGACTAGCACAATTTTAAATGGTAAAATATCCACCCCCCCAAAAAAAAAAGAAGGGGGGAAAATACTTGAGAAAAATGTCCAAATATCTGAGAAAGCAGGAACTACGTTTATGTAAAACAAATTTTAAAATAATGACAAAACCCTGCCCCCCCTTGCCTCACCTTAGAGAAATTCTGCTAAGCTTCCCTTAGTTCCCTCTGTTTGTTTATGCATCATGATTTGAAAAAAGTAAACAAGCCAAAAATCATTTACATCTGCCTCCAGATCTACATAATGAAATGCTTTACTAGCTCGTAACACTAAAAATTAACCAGTCTTTCAGTCTTTCCTAACAAACCCACACTTAAAGAATGGCATTTTGAAAAATGAATTACAGAAAAAGAAAAAAAAAAGGAATGTGTTGTGTTGAAAGATTAAAGAATGTGTGTACTTTCCACAGATCTGAAATGTTTCCATTTAAACTGTCCAGTTAAACTATTGTTTAACTCTGGATTAACCAAACATTCAAAATTCAGCAGAACAAAACTATTTTACTCATTAAAATGTTCTGACAATATTGCAACATAGTCCGAGTGTCATTTTAAGCAGAATATCATTATAAGAAAATATCTCTTTTTTTGTATTTTAGTAGGAAAGGGAGAAGAAAGGCTAAGTTGAGAGAACCCTTTTCTACAACCAAAATAAAAACACCAAAAAAAAAAAGAACTGGTGAGTTTCTTTCTTCTCCTGCCATATAGCAGATCTCTTCTTAGATTTCACACCACCGACCATACCCTGTCAGAGATTTTGAACAGTTTACATTACTTCTTTTGAAGGATTAATCTAGACTGGTCGAGAAATAAAAAACAAGATGCACAATGAATTCCTACACTGAATTCCAGCTTGTTACTGTGAACTCAACCTAAGAAAAAAGGAATCCCACACATCTTGTAGCATATACACTGTTTTCACAGAGTATTTAAGTTCATCAGAGGAATACATAAAGGGACAAGATAGTTTTGTACAAAACCTCAATTTATTTCAGAGAAATTAAAAATATGGTATTTAATATATATAAATTTCTATTCCTCTATAAATATAGATGATCTTGTGATAATGAACAGAAATAAATGCATACCAAATTAAAATAATTTTGCATTTCAGGGTATGGTAGCCATAGATAATGTTTATGAACCTAAATACAGGCATTTGTAATATTAAAAAAAAGTTTAAAACAATACAATCAGGAGAGAAGCATTCTGCTGTTTTTCATACAGAGGTCTACATATTCAAATGCATCTGTCGAAAGTTACAATTTAATCTTTAACTTTTTTTATGTATTAGAAGCACAATCCCACACATCCAGGAGCATACAAGGTAGTAGATATACTGCACACATGGTATCTTATCCTTGCAGTATGCAATGTTATTACTGGACCGAAAATAAGACAGGGAAAAGAAAGCAGAGATTCTTTCAAGTCTCACATCTCACCAGAGTGCTTAAACATTATGGTTTTCTGCTTTCCCTTCCATCGTTTTTACTACTGGCAAAAATCATCACACCCTCATAATGTGTAATGAATTAAATCTCAATGAATTACAATTCAGAAGAATGGCAACGGCTCCAATGTTTCCCATATGAAGAGCAAGTGTATCAATATAATTGGGGGGGAGGGGAGGGTGTATCAACAAAAGCCTCAAACTGAACGCTGCGTTTTATTCCGACGGAGCTCTTTTCACTGAGCCCGCATTTCCTGATCCTGCTGACCCCAGCCGGCCGCAGCCCGGCGGGGAGGGACCGGGGCAGGCGGCGGCAGGAGCACCCGCGGAGCGCCCCCGGACTGCAAAGTGGGCTTAAAAAATACCAGAGCAGGAGGGAATTTCGGTGTCTTTCTGTCCCCAGCCACCTCCTGAGCCATCGGACGTGCTACAGGTGCAGGCGGTGCTGAACCCCAACTCCTACAGGGAACGGGGTCAACTCCTCCCGAGCCGTGTGGGGCCCCGCAGCCGCCCCAGACCGGCGGCGCTCCGGGCAGGGCTGGATGATGTTCGCATCTCCCGAGAAGGGCCCGGCGGGGTCAGCGGGGCCGGGGCCCGGTGCAGCGCTGTCCCTGCGCCATGGCCAGGCGGCTCCACGTCCTCCCCGTAGGGGGACGGGATGGGGTCCGTCCTCCCCCACACGGGGCCAGGGCGGAAAGCGGCGCTCCTGCCCATCCCCACCTCGGAGTCGGGATCGGGAGCCAGCCCGGGTCAGAAGGCGACCCCGGCCGCGGCCGCAACCCCGCTCCGGGCCCTGCTGCTGATGCAGCCGAAATTCCAAGCAAAGCCATTACAAAACCTGTGTGGGGGAGAAGAAAGGGGTTTTTTTCGTTTCTCTTACCGGCAGCTTTTCCCATTCTGCCCTACGAAATACAAACCCAAAGCCTTTTTTTCTTTAAATAAAAAAGGGGGGGAGGGAGGCAAGGAAGTAAAATCCGCAAACGGGTTAAAAGTGTCCTAAATAATTAAAAAAGTGAGGTTTTTTGCAATTTAAATACAAATATACTTACAAAATCTTACAGAGGCTATTTACATCCCTCTCCCCCAACCTGACAATGCCTTCAGCTCCTACAGGAGACAACGCGAGCAGCGCGGGGAGGGCAGAGCCGGGCGGTCCCGGGCCCCAGAGTCCCCCCGGCTCGTCCTCCGCTCCCTGTCGCCTGCGGAAGACACTTGCGGTCCCCAAAGTTTGCCCAGGCTGGGTAAGGAGCTGCTTCCCGAGGCAGAGCCTCGGTCCTTTGGCCACCCACATCCCCCTGGTCCGGCAGGCAGGAGTCTCAGACAGTGGTCTCGCCCTGCTTGCTGTTGGTGAGCCTGGTGTAAAACTTCCTCCAGGAGTTCAGGGTTTTCCCAGACCAGATCCAGAAGCCCGAGGTGATGCCCACAATTAAGGTCATGAGATACTTGATCATGAAGACAGTAAAGTCAGGGCTCATAGGCGGGTGGTGGCTGCTGTGGTTGTTGGGGCAGGGAATGGCATAGCTCTTACAGCTCTGTGTGACCCAGCTCCTCTCCCACTGTTCCCTAAAAGCTTGCTCGTAAAAATAGCAGGCAATGACGATGGTGGCCGGCACCGTGTAGAGGACGCTGAAGATGCCTATCCTCACCATGAGCTTCTCCAACTTTTCTGTCTTGGTGCCGTCGTGCTTCATGATGGTCCGGATCCGGAAGAGGGACACAAAGCCAGCCAGCAGAAAAGAGGTGCCGATGAACAGGTAGACGAACAAGGGGGCCAGCACAAAGCCCCGCAGGGCATCCACGTTGTTGATGCCCACAAAGCAGACACCGCTGAGAACGTCCCCATCCACTTGTCCCAGGGCCAGGATGGTGATGGTCTTGATGGCCGGCACAGCCCAAGCAGCCAGGTGAAAGTACTGGGAGTTGGCCTCAATGGCCTCGTGGCCCCACTTCATGCCGGCAGCAAGGAACCAGGTGAGGGAGAGGATGACCCACCAGATGGAGCTGGCCATGCCAAAGAAATAGAGCATCATGAAGAGGATGGTGCAACCCTCCCGCTTCGTGCCCTGTGCCACGGTGCGGGAGCCGTCCTCGGCAAAGCGCTCGTTGCAGACCACTCTCTCCTCCAGGAGGAAGCCGGCGATGTAGGCCACGGCCACCGCCGTGTAGCAGCCCGAGAGGAAGATGATGGGCCGCTCAGGGTAGCTGAACCGCTTCATATCCACCAGGTAGGTGAGGACGGTGAAGAGGGTGGAGGCACAGCAGAGCACCGACCAGATGCCGATCCAAGTGCGGGAGAAGCGCAGCTCCTCGGGCCCGAAGTACATGAGCCCGTAGAGGCGGCCGGGCTCGCAGGGCGCCCCGCAGTCCTTCTCCCCCAGAAAGCGGTAGTTCAGGTAGGAGGGCACCTTCAGCGCCCGCGGGCAGGTGAAGCGCCCACGGGGCTCGCCGGGCCCCGGGCCCCCGGGGCCGCCGCCGGCGCCCCCGCGGTGGGGGTTGCTGGTCCAGCTCTCGGGGCGCAGGGCGGGCGTGGGGGTGCCGCGCTCGGAGGCGTTCTGCCCCACGCACAGCTCGCCGGCCCCGTGCACGGGGAACTTTTCGCAGCGCAGCGTGTCGGGCCACTGGAAGCCGAACTTGTTCATGAGGGCCTCGCAGCCCTGGCGGGCCCGCTCGCAGAGGGAGCGGCAGGGCGGCAGGGCCTGCTCCAGCACGGTGCACACCGGCGCGTACATGGAGCAGAGGAAGAACTTGAGCTCGGCCGAGCACTGCACCTTCACCAGCGGGTAAAACTGGTGCACCTCCAGCCCCGCGTCCTCCTGGTTGGTGTGGCCCAGCAGGTTGGGCATGATGGTCTGGTTGTAGGCGATGTCAGTGCAGAGCGGGATGGAGATGGGCTGGCAGTAGCCGTGGTCCGGGATGGAGATGCCCCGCTCGCCGTTGGACTGCCCCCCGGCCGGCAGCACCGCCGCCCAGAGTAACACCAGCAGCAGAGGCAGCCGCGGGCACCGGCCGCCGCCAACTTCCCCGCCGCCGCTCACCGCCGGCCCGCGCCGCTCGGCCATGCTCAGTCGGTGCCGCCTGCCCTGCTGGGCTTTCGCCGCCCCGCCGCCGCCGCCGCCGCCGCTGCTCCTCCCGGCCCGAACTTGCGACTCATGAAGGGAGCGGCGAGCAGGGACGGGGCAGCCCCGGTCGCCACTCGCGCGGCCGCGGCGCGCAGCGCGCAGCTCTCCCCGCACCGGCGGCAGCGACCGCCGCGCCTCCGACTACCGCCACCGCCTCCGCCGCCGCCGCCGCCGCCTGACCATTTGTGCCGGCCCCTCGAGCCCGCGCCCCTCGCCTCGCCGCGCCGCGCTCCCTCCGACCGGTTTCCAGGCGCCCCGCAGTCTGCCTTCACCGGAGGGAGGAGCCTTGAAACCGACGCCGAACTTTCCTGCGTAAGGGACCGTCTCCCAACGCCTCACCCGGGGGCGGGCGCAGGCGGGCGTGGGGCTGCCCCGCGCCGCGCACAAAGGCGGCGGGGGCGGCGCGGGGGAAGGGGCCCCGCCGCGGGGGGAGAGCGGGGGCCCGAGGCCGTGCCGTGTCGGTCCCGGCTGTCCTGGGAGTGTTTTTGGGTGCCCCGGTGGTGACGATTGTTGAGGCCGTTGAGCGGCGCACCCCGATGGGGCCGGGTCCCGGCACCTCCCCGGAGGTCAGGCGGGCTAATGCCGGCGGGAGGATCTATGTTTGGCACACAGCGAAGGGCAGGGTTGGTAGGGGGAGGCCGCACCGCTGTCAGGGCTCTGCTCCGGGGACCAGTGAGCAGGGAGCAGTGGGCATCTGTGCAGGGCTGAAATGGGGGAGACGGGTTTATTGCGGTCACTTGGGATGCGGGCAGGAGCGGCGGCAGCATGCGGGCACAGACCGCGATGTGCGAGTGGCCAAAACTCGCCTCCCCTCAGAGACACTTTAAGTATCTCGTTACCGAGCTTTTGCCAGTGGGTTATCTGCACCTTCCGTCGTGTCCACAGCAGCAGCCTGAGATACGAAAATAATCCCAGCAGGACTTTCCCATTCCCCTTTCTCCCTCTGCCTAGTGGTCAGCTATTCCAGAGTAATTCAAGATGAATGCTCCGTGACTTGCAATACCTCCCGTCAGGCTTTTGAAAATTTTGCTGTATTCTGGGGAGGGGGTGAATTAGGCATAGCATGCCCACCAACAGTGTCCATTTCTGCATGTCCGAAGCCCCTTTGCACAAACAGAATGGAGGTCCTGTTTGCGCTGCTGAAAAGCACAGTCTAGAGAAATGATGGAGGCTGAATGGGGGATTTACTGTACTTTCTGTAATTGAATAAGAGTAATAAACTATGCTCCTGGAGAGGAGAAGAACCCTACCCCGTTCTCCATTCAGTAACCAAGCCTCTGCATCATATATATGAATGTCCTTGTATTTGTCAGAAGGTTAATTTTGCCATTCAGCGCTGAACCAGGCATGGAACTTCTCTGGCCAGCTGTCTTCCTTCTCTGTAGCATGCTCTCACCCTTTCCCCCTTACATACTAATGAGCTGCAAAAATCCATTAGGAGTAAGACATGTCCAGCAGTTATTTCTAGCTGTCACAGGTGGCAAGGGTTAATAGAAGACATCCGTATTTCTTGGATAGCTACACATAAAATTTGGACCATGCTATTTAGGCCACTTTCTTTCTCCCTGTAGTACTGTCCCACATTCAAACTAATTAATAGCAAAATCTATGCTGTGTAACGACTGCAGGAGTGGGATCATGTTTAGAAATTGCACATCCTTAAATATGTTGATTGCTGATGTCCTTGTTTACTAAGGTTCATTGAGTTCTGTCAAAAACTCTTTTCTCAGAGAACCGTAGTTCAAAAATGATACACACAAATATCTTTTTCCATCTTCTGCTGAAAAAAGTTCGATTCCTTGAATATTGCATTTATAGTTTTAAGCTACAGATTTTTCTCTTCAGATCTACATTCAGTAATTAAAATTAGTAACTCTTTTCTAGCACAAAACCTAATTTATATCCAGCCCTAAATGGCAGTATGGTTTCCCTGTTCATCCTAAAACGATTGAACACTGGATCTTTAGGTAGGAACAAGTATATATGCTCTTTCTCACAGAAAATTAGTATGAATTTCTGACTAGTTTTGGGAAGCCTCCTTGGCTTTCTACTTGTCCTCTTCAGACCTGGGGATGCATCATGCAATCCAGGAAAGGTAATTAAGAGGTTTGTACATGTAGGTAACGGATTTTTTTCAGACCAGTTGGTATAGAAGGAAAAGCAGACACATTTTTAGAATAACAAGCTATATTTTTGGTTCTGAAGCAGTAACTCTCTAAATGCAGTAATTATCTAAAAGCTAAATGCAACTTCAGAACTGCTGCAAGTTCAGATGTATCAGTAAGACCAGCTCGGTAAGAAAAAGTGGAAATGAGAATGGAGGAGGCGTTGTGGGAGGGCTGGGAGCTGGTAAGTTCAGAAAAGTTCCTAGGACTTGCTGGTTTTAACTGTTTAATGATTTTTCACATAACAGAAGAAAATCCTGTGTGGAAAAGAATCTTCCCAGAAGCACTTGTCCTACATTTCAAACACCCCAAACCACAAACCTCATCATTAGAGCTTAATCCTCTGTGGTCCAAAACCAGATAAGTTTAAACTGTGCCTGAGCAAGAAATCTAAGATGTGTTGATGCCCGTCCACTACTACAGCAATGAACTTTCCCTGCCATCAAATCACCAGCATACTCTGATCTTACATTTGATGTTCCAGGGTTGCAACACACTTCATCCTGTGCACGGCTGTATTCTTTGTAGTTTTGCTGCTGAAAATGACCACTGAGCTCCAGCAGGAACTCCCACAAACCATCTCTAGAGACCAAACACACCTCTGTTGGTGAGGGAATGTTTCTCACAAAACAGGACATTCTCCCTCTCCTCTTTCAGACCTGATCCTTAAGGAAAACTACAGATCTTGTCCGACAGAAGTGCACATGGGAATTAGGTTTCCTAACTCTGCTCAACACCCAAAACTGGGGACTTAACAGAGATGCTGGTCTGCTAGTACATTGTAATTTATTTCTGCTTCCACACACCACCACCTCTTCTGCTTACCTCTCTCCAAATCAACCGATTGTAAGGTAATTGTCTCTCCTTTTTACTTAGCTCATAAATGCCAGTCTTTCTCCCATCCTTAATGTCATTAATGTCTTCTCTATTCTAAAGCTACTGTCTTCTTCCTTTCAGAGCTGGTTTAATTAAGGAGTATCTTAGCAAATGGTAAACAATTTTTCTTAACTGAAAGATGATTCTAACCCAAAGAAAAGTTTGTGCGACCAAAAGTCTGTCCCATTTTGCCACCTGTATGTCTTTGTCTAACAACATATACTGCTTCTTCAGGCAGCTCCAGTACTGCATATCACATCCACAGGAGACTATTGCTGTGCCTCTGCCTTGTTCTTTTAATGATTCCTTAGGTATCCACCATGGGTGACAATTAAAGAGAAACCTGGACTGGATACCACCATTGCTTGGGTCAATATGACAAAGAGAGCACAGGCACTCTTCCCCCTTGCCATGGAAAAACAATCTTCCATTCTAAAAGAAACAAAAATTTGGGTGTTAAGTCATAACTAAAAAGAATTTCAGCTTTTACTTCAAAACAATGTGCTAATGTTATTTGGTACAGTAGCCATTACGGGAAATTAGGACTGTGGCAGATAGGCAAAGTACTGAGATTTGTCCTCTTACATTCTTTATGTACCACTAATAGAGTGCTGGTTTATGCTGGTCTTGTTATGGGAGATCATAGAATCATAGAATCATAGAATCGATTGGGTTGGAAAACACCTCAGAGATCATCGAGTCCAACCCTTGGTCCAAATCCAGTCCATTTACTAGATCATGGCACTCAGTGCCACGTCCAATCTGCGTTTAAAAATCTCCAGGGACGGTGAATCCACCACCTCTCTGGGCAGCCAATTCCAATGCCTGATTACTCTCTCTGTAAAGAATTTTCTCCTGATATCCAACTTAAATTTCCCCTGGCGGAGCTTAAGCCCGTGCCCCCTTGTCCTATTGCTGAGTGCCTGAGAGAAGAGACCAACCCCCACCTGGCTAGAACTTCCCTTCAGGTAGTTATAGACGGTGATGAGGTCACCTCTGAGCCTCCTCTTCTCCAGGCTAAAATGGGGACACAAATCTTGTCTGGAAAAAAAAAAAAAAGACAGTATGTAAATCTTTACTTTTGGAAAGAGACAAAGCAAAAAGTCATTGCAGTATTTTCTTGTTTTCCTCTATGTGACTGGCAGAAATAGGATAGAGTAAGTGCTTACCCTCCACAGCATATAAGCAAAAATGTATATGGAGTAAGGCTAGTGAGCACTCAAATGAATAAAACATAAACACAGATAATAACATACATGTGTATTTATCCACCAATTTAAAGCAAAAGTTATGCTCAAATAATTAACAGTTAATTCAAAGTTTTATTATTTAAATGTCAAATAAGGCGTCAAAAGTGGGACAAGTTAAAAGTTGTTTTTTGTCTCATACTGAACATGAATCTTGGCTGATTAGAAAAGTTAATGCTTTTGGGTGCAGGGGCATTAGTTCTGGATGGAAAGAAAGGATTTTTGAGATCTGAGTAGAGAGAGGGATTAAAATATGTAATGTATGATGGGCAACAGCAATGTCTATACTAAATTCATGAAGTCTCTTGGAGTTTCCAAATGAGGCAGTACATGTCCACAGCTCAGGTGGGTCTCATTTCCATCTGAGTACTGGGAGTACACATCAAGTCCTCATGATGCACAACCAGGGATACTTGCTGAAGAATCAGTACCAAGATTGTAAATGCAGTGAAATGAAGGAGAGATGATTACAGTGTCATACATCTGTCATGGTTTGAAATTGGCCCCCCCCTTGAGAGTTCGAGGGGCTCAGAGGTGACTGGGTACCAGGGCAGTGTTCCCTGGAGAGCCACTCACCACCCATGTTGTTCGCTTCTGCTCAAAATCATATATCACAGCACCGGAAGCTGTTGGCAGTTCTGTCTTGGTTGTTTTGCTGTTGGTGTCTGCTGCGTGTAGGTGGAGAAGGCCAAGGGGCCACTGGGCTCCCTCTCTCCCCCTCCGGGGGGAAGAGGGGAGCCCTGCGGCCCCCCTAACTCTGCCTAGGCCAGAGTTAGAGACAGCACTGGAATGAGTGCATGTTTGTGAGGGATGCGACTCACAAACAACTGGTAAGTGGGAGAGAGAGAGAGAGACAGGCCCTGCAGCCAGGCCCTCTTCTTCTTCCCCCCCACCTTTGCAGCCAAGCTGCAGAGGAGGGCTGTTTTTCCCTCTCGCTGTTCAGTGAGAGTGGATGTGAGGCTCAGCATTGGAGCAGAGCCAAGTGGACGGGCCAGAGGAGGCTCGATTGCTAGGGAGAAGGATCCCAGGCAAGAATTGGAGACGGACCCCAGAGAGAGAGAGAGAGGGGCCCGGAGGATGTCCTTGCAGTGATTTAAACGGAGGACAACCGAAAACCTGAAGGAGGAATCAACATTCCAGGACACAGATGCTTGATAAGCTGAACTACACTGCAGCAGCCTACAAACCGAGGTATGACACTGAGAAGGAGAAATCACACAGCAGCAGAAGAGAAAGGACTCAAAGCTACTTTCTTGGACTTCGTAAGGAGAAAGGACTTCGGCAAACAGCTGAAGGTTAGTTAGGGAGTGTTCAGGAGCCCAGAACACTCCCATGAGAGACAGAGACTGTGTTACATATCAACCTTGGAAGGCTGCTCCTGGACTAAAGTTAAAAGGGGGGGCTTGAAAGGACTGACAGACAGAAATGTAATATATATATGTATAGCTGTTTTTAGTTTGTACAGTACATTTATTTGTGTAAATAAATGTATATACTTCCCCCTTCCCCTACAGAAGCCTCTGGTCTGAAAGTTTCTCTCCGGTGTTAGGATAAATTGTGAAAAGGGGTAGGGGAAGCCTGGAAATTGGATTTTTTTTTTGGATTTCTAATGTGGCTCAAACTTCCATAATCTCAAATTGTAAGATGAAATGAGGTGCACCCTTACATTGCCATATTAAAACTACCATATATTTCTGGTGATAAAATCGTTAATGCAGATAATACACACTCCTTAAACTAAGCTGTTTGACCCTAGAAGTTGAGAGAGAGGTCTACACAAGAAGTTGAGACACAGAGGTCTACAAAACAAAATTCTGGAGAAGTACCTGGGCAAGACTCCCATGTAACTTTTACAGTTGCATGATAAGATATTTTTCAGTGTGCAGCATGCCAATGACACAGCCATCTGCCCCAGGGCCACAGGCCATAGCATCTCACAGATCTAGTCTTGACAGAAGAACAAAATCCTTAAAATTTAAAAGCGTACCTTGGACATTGACTGTTTCTTGGAACATCTAGAAGACTCTTGGAAGTATGCCTGTGCTGACACAAATAACAAATGCATGCAGTGATTGGCAAAGAAAATCAGTAGGAGCTGAACATGAACTATAGGTGGTGGTGCAGTCAGCAGCCAGAATACTTTCTGCAGCGAAGGGTCTCAAGGCAGTACAACCAAGTGTTTAGAAAGTCATCTCAGTGCAGAGGCAGTTGTTATAAACAAGCATTTGACGAGGTACCGAGTAATTCTCTTACCATTGGGTGGCCCAGGTCACCTTACCCTCAAATTCATCCCAGGCGCCTTTATATAAGTCTTTTATTAATTCGTTATATTAGTTTGCAATTGTCAATTTAGGTTAAAAACTGTACTTTTATTTGTATTTGGGGGTTGTGGGAATAAGAGAAATAGAATAGAAATGCATCTCTAGCCGCTGAAGTCAGTGGTAATTTATTTCTGCTGAGTGATACCTATTGTAAGGCAAATGTTTTACCGGGTAGCATGGGCTAGGAATGAAGGGCAACTTTTGACTGGCACTGGTGTAAGTCACCCCCCATTACAGTGATTTTATATGTTTTAAAGAGGCATGAGGAGAAGCATTATGTGCAGTCAAAGCAAACTACAAAGAGTCTCTTCCTCCCAATACTCACAGCATTTTTTGCTTAATGCTGTTTATTCAAGATAGATGGAGTATGTGGAGATTTGATTTGGTTTTCTTTTCTGTTCAGAAGAAATGTAGATGATCCCTTGCAAATTAAAGCCGTATGTTGCCTGCCTTCCCTGACATGTTCTGTGCTGGGGTGAGAGGCGCAGGGGCTGCAGCCCAACTGCTGCTGCCAGAAGTTTTCTGGAGAACAAGAAAAAGTCACAACTCTTAAAAGGGCAATTGCAGATCACAGCTCATTTTGTTCAGAGAGAATGCGAACATTTTTATTCTCTTTTTATTTCCCTTTCTTGAGCAAGTTCTTCTACAGTTACATACGGTGCCTGAAAACACAGACTCTCTCTTGTTCTTCAAACACAGAGAGGCTGATTTAAGGGCCTAAGATGGCAATCCTTACTCCCTGGAGTAGACCTGCTGATTTCACAGATGCAAGGGAAGGGAGTAGAGCTTCACAAGGCTGTGATGTAAGGAGAAATTATGTGATGAGCTCTTACTTCTGGCCTCATGCTGCTCTTGCTGTGCTTTAAGTACCTTCCTTTTAAAGAAATGACTCCCCATTTCCACTGATGTAAATGAGATTCAGATCATATTTGCTGCATTAGTATTTCAAGATACACAAATTGAAAAGGTATGTGTATAAGGTGGGGAGATAGAGTGGAGGAAAGCTGTTTTTATGTATCTTTTAGGTGTGTATATTTTCCGTGAATGCTTTTTAGAGAGTGAGCAGGATGAGATCAGAGCAGGAGTAATTCCAAGCCTGCATCTTGCCGTTTTCAATGGAATGTGGCTTGGTACATGTTAAAGGACAATCTCAACTTTCCCTTTAGAAAAAATCTTTTGAGCTTTTGCTTTTCTTTGTAAAGATAGTTTTAAATGTTAACCAGTGTAAACAGAGGCAAACTGCCCAGTAAGATTGAAAGGAATGCACCACAAGGATCTGCTTGTAAGCACTTCTCCCCTAAATACATTCTTCTTCCTATAGGATCGGTCAACTGTATTTTGAAATAAATTCTTTTCAGAAATTTTGGGCTGGTTGTGTGAAAGGAATCGTCTTAAGGATAGACAGGATTAGCATTCTAGACCTTCCCCTCATTCTGCAGC
The DNA here is from genome assembly GCF_003945595.2 of Pipra filicauda. Classification (NCBI taxonomy): domain Eukaryota; kingdom Metazoa; phylum Chordata; class Aves; order Passeriformes; family Pipridae; genus Pipra; species Pipra filicauda. The sequence continues at coordinate 1,588,619 of NW_024103496.1, read as the reverse complement.
TGACTTTTATAGTCAGTATTTCCCCTACTCTTTGACCCTGGCTGCGCAACAACTGTTCAACACTGCAGCACCTCTAGTAGTATATCAGATATCCCATGTGGGCCCCAGATAAACCATCCTTAGTCTGATCCCACAGTCTTCAAAGAGGAGAAAAAGGAGCCCTTCATAAAAATCTCAAAATTCACAGTAGGGAATGTTACCTAAAGGATGGTGAAATTTCATTCCCTATTGTCACAGGTAGTCATTCTGTATCACTCACAGATACAATCACAACATTTAGCCCAACTGCAAATTGTTCAAGCCTCTCCTTCCCTAGTATCCCTGTCAGAACATTAACCTATTGCACATTGGTGGGTGCATCTGGATTCTTTGCTTCTGGATCTCGTAATGTCTCTGTTTTTCTTAGTGACTAACAAGATTGTGTAATTTTTACTGGATTTGGACTTATCTGTGGAAAGCCACATATTTACCATCTGCAGGGATGGTTATTGTAATTCTGTGTATTTTCATATGGCATTGCTGACATTAAGAAAACTATTGCAGAGTTCCCAGCACTGAAGACCTGGAGGACAACCACGTCCTCTCAGTGTCCCAGGTCTTCTGTCCCCTTCAGTTGTCCAGGTGCCAAATACAGAGTCTATCAAGGTTTGCTTCCTTATCTCAAAGTGTCATACTGGCCTGATCCCTGTCCTGTCAGGGATGGCTGGTCTCCGCAGCCACAGCCCCTTACAGCCCCATAGCACTGCAGTAACGCCCTCAGCCTCAAGCCTGCACAGTGGGAGTGAGCCCATTATCTAGGAGACACAGCTAGTGCAACAGCTGGCTGACTGAATATGTAACATCCAAAATTTATGTAATTTTTTATTTTCAGAGGAAAACATCTCCCATTTCGACTCTCATTGGTAGCCATACTATTGTAAGCAAGGTCCACTCATGCCCATCCTTACAAACTTTACCAGGAAAGTGAGAGAGATGAGGACTTCATGTTTATTCTTCAATTTTTGGAGCTCTTTAATTAATGAATAAGGATATACATAAAAATATGAACACTTAATAGAAACCAATACAAAAGGATGGGAAGGGAAAAGATGAGATACCTACCTTCTGGCTCTTAAGTGTTATTATCCATTAATGTTGAAATCATTGTTAAAATTCACAATCTACTGCTACTACTTTGCTGATGGTGATTATTTTGGGTATTGTTCTGCCATTTATTATAGCTAGGCAGATGGACAAAGTATTTCTGCAAAGGCATCGAGATTTTATATTTTTATTTACGTACTTTTTTACAGTTGTATAGCTGCTTCTTTTAATGGATCATGACTTTTTAAAAATGCAGACTGATGTAAATATTTGCTTAAAAGTCTGCACTGTGCCTACACTTACATTCGTCCAAGTACATATGTGATGGCATTAAGAGTTTGGAAGTCTGGGTCCTTCTCCTAGCAGAGAAGGGCTAGAGCAGCTCATCCAAAACTTTGTCCACACCACTGCCGCAGCAAGTAAAAGGGGTCACTGAACTGCTTTGGGAGGGACTTTTTGCTCCTTCTCACAAATGATGTATTTATGACTTCATAGTTGCAGCTGATCTGCAGTAGAAATTAGGCTGCCATAAAACCACAGCCTTGAACTCACGTCTCTGGGATATGCCAGTCAGCATTGCTTGAGCGTTAAAAAAATGTGACAGAACTGTGTTCCCACCTATTGTGTTAAATAGCAGCAAGCTTAAAGATGCTTCAAATCATAGCAAGCCTCATTATGAGCCAGTGTAGCACTCAGAGTGCCAAGGACAGGCACTAATTGGTTTTGCCATGTCTGCTATGCCACTTCTATTACTTTTTTTTTTCTCTTTCATAAATGCACAGCACTAGGGATATGAGACTTAAAGGCTTGTCTTTTTTGGGGAAAAAAATGCCAATATTAAACTAATCCCCTGTGTAGACACTCTTATTTCAGTTTAAAAGTGCCTTTCATGGCATTAGCAAGTTGATTCCTTGCTGACATAAGCTTAATCAATATGAGGCACTTACCATGATATAAATTTATCTCCATGATGGGGTTGCACCAATTTCTCTATGTGCCTTTGAAAAACTATTTAGATAAATCAGTTATTTCTTCAAATTGGCAAGTTCTCACTCATTGAAGATTTTCAATACAGCACTGTGGCCAGCTGAAAAATGAATCACTTCAGTAAAATGTAAAGAACTCTTTGCCTTTGTATGGTGCTACCCATTAAAGCTCTGAAAGCCGCAAATATCAATAAACTTAGAGCAGCTTTGCATCTACATTCTTAATCCCCATTTTCTAAATGCAGGAACTTAAGTGTAGAGAAATGAAGTACATTTCCAAGGTCAAAAAAAAGAGTATGTGGTAAAGCTGGTTTCAGAAACAGACCAATGACTTTGAATACCCCTGGTCCCAGTATCTTTCCGGAACCTTATATGTAAAAAGTGCTGGTGCCTGTGCCTTCTGGTAATCAGCCCTTTAAGATCAGATTGCCAGAGCTGGACAGATGTATCCGAGAATAACTAGTCTGTAATCTCTCATTTGAGTTTTGTAAATACAAGACTGACTTTTTCTTATTGAATGAAGATCTGCCCTTGTAATAATATCACCACCTTACTAAATATTTCTAGTGGTATCCTCCTTCAGGTATAAACATAGACATTCTAATCTCAATTTCTGAGGCAAAAAGGATATTCTCTACCACTTGTTATGGCTACACCAAGTATATTTTTATCCCAGGGATAAACATTTCAAAGATTACTCTGTGAACAGAGCTTTTTAGACTAGGAAGAGGACCACAATGACAGTATTGATGCAGTACTATCATCCGTCTCTGGAAAAATGGTTATGGTCCAAATAACCACTCTGTCTGCTCTGTATTGAAACAAGTATATTAGTCTGAAATCCTGTAAGAGATGGATCTGGTCACAAACAAAACCATATATTAGGAAAAAAGATGACAATGTCAGGTCTGAATTGATCTCCTCAGATCAGGCTGAGGTTCAGAGTAATGCTGTGGTATGACTGATTGAAAGGTAACTGCACGTAAAATAAACCACAGCTGAGGTTTTTGTCATGGAGTGCTTGCTCACTCTGTTGTTGAGTGATGCTACTAAAAGTTACTGAAACTTGAAACACGGTGAAAATGTTTTTTAAAGCCTGAAAAAAACCACTTCCATCCTTTGTCATATATCTCAGATTTATACCTTGAATTCTATTATCTGGAATTCAGTTACACCAATGATTCGTGAAATGCATGGATACTTACAACATATTAAACTACAAAGACCTTAGTTGTGCAGTACAAATCCTGTCTGCAATTAAGGCAATTAAAACGGGAAGCTTGAGGCAGAACTACTGAAAAAATATTTGCAGACCTATCAAAAGTCTTTCTGTGCCCCTATTCCCAGAGTACCTGAGCACCTCAGCACCTCAAAATCTCTAATGTGTTTGTTCTGAAAGATAAAATACTGCTCTGTCTTTTGTTTTGGACAAAGAAATCTAAGGCAGAGAGAGATTAAAATGACCTGTTCAAAGTCAAGTAGGAAATCTGTGATAGAAAAGGGAATTTAACCTAAAGCTGGCACACACATTCTTTTTCCTGAGGCCTATTTTTCCTCCCTGGAAAGCTTTGGAGGGTTGTGAATCACAGTTGTTTTAAGCCCCCTGAGGGAGATGGTCCCACACCTTGTCCCACTCCACGGCGTTTCTCCCACAGCAGCACCCCCAAGGCAGTGGGGAGAAGCAGAGAAATGTGCTGCCTCGGCTGAAATCTTACCAGCAAAACCCACTGCACTTCCCATTCAACGATTCCTTTCTTCAGCTCTTGGCATGGCTACAGGGTTACTAGTGCATGCAGAGGGGAAAGGGAAGGTGTGAGCTGAAAGACAGGAGAGGAGTGGATGGTTCCTGTCAGCAACAGCCCCAGCTTTGACAGGCATTAAGCAGTCACGAAGCTGCAGCTCAGACTGCACCTTCACAAAGCAAATTTAGTCATTAGTTATTCTGACTTGAATTAAAAATACAGTCATAGCTGGACCAACCAGTGAGGTTACAAATATTGGGAGAAATCCCTATTGTTTTGTTCCTTCCAGTACTGCAAAGGGAAATTGAGGGACCTGGGAGTAGAAAAGACCTTGAATCACCTTGATGTTGACTCATTCCCTGAATAGGGGGGCAGCAGGAGCTGAGGCCATAATTTTATCACCTGCTCCCTGCTATGTATGGCAGGACCCTTGACAATGGATTTGTTTAAAGTCACAGTATTAGTCCATGACCAGGCTATCACCTTAGACTCTCTCATAGTAGCGTACAAACTTCTTAATATCTATTTTCTTGTCTGAAAAGCAGTCAAGATGACAGATGAATGTTCTGACTAAGCATGTTTATATTTATGTATTTACTTGCTTTGTTGCCAGTTTCCTTTCCCTACCTCCCTTTTATGCTCTAACTAATAAATGTCTCTGTCACCATGCCATTGTCAATAGCAATTTAAATTACACATCAGACCATGCAAGCAGCTCACACATTATCAGTTAGCAGGAAGGGAAACCCCAAGGACAGTGGTGCAGAGCAGTCTTGCCATCTCTGCTAGTGTGGGTTGCAGAGCACCATTTCTGAAGGGGCTGTACCCCTCTGTTACTGTTAGGAAATAGCTGTCTGCCACTGGAAAACTCTGGACTGGGCAGTAGGACTTAATTTAATAGCCAGATAACCTGTACTACCTCTACTGTGAGTGGATCTCCCAGTGCCACTACTCACACTAAGGAGCAGGTCTCTTCCTGGGAGAAGAAACAGCCCTTGATAAAGAGGAAATGGTGCAAGAGGAGATGCAAACACTGTCCCTTTTATGTTGTGGGTAGGAAGTAGAGAGTCCCGACTGCTTCTCAAAAAGCCTAACCAATGAAGTTGAGAACATGTCATGACAGATAGGTATTTATCATACTGTGCAGCAAATCCTCGACGACTATATAAATAAAAAAAGACCTCGATGAAAGAAATTTGACTAGAGGCAGATGGTTAGCAATGATGATCACCAACATGAAAACTCAAGTGTAGGCTGAGAATTTGAATTATCAGGATTCAAATCTAAACCACATTGTAAAATATGTGGAGTAACTACTGGACAAGAACTTAGATATGGAATTGTTCAATTAAAATGGGGTTGAAAAACCCCAACATTTTAACTTTGCTGATTAGTGTTGGGTGATTATTTATCTCAAGCCGGTCAGAGAAAATTTGACTGGGATTTGAAGTGGAGGTTTCATAGACATACAGCGTTTAGTGTGTGCCCAAATATTTCACCTCTCTTCCTTTGGCCTGTGTATAGGCAGTGGCACTTTGGCTGCCTCTGACAGCAATGAAAATGAGATTTTCTTCAGTATATACTTTGCCTTTAAAAGGATTATCTCCCGTGTTTTTTTCCCAGAGAATCAGATGATCAGACCATCTTTTGGAAACAAAAGGACAAACTATAGGGAGGGTTATTTACTACAGCGCTTATGATAACTGCCTTTTGGCTGAGGTAATGGACGTGACACCTAAAATCAGCAAGAATATTTGGTAGAAGTACCTACCAGCCTAATTCACAAATTCTGGCAGCATGCACATAGTTATTATTTCACTACTCTTGTTTTTTCTTTAAAAATTCTCTCTCTCTTTTCTTAAAACAGTAAAGAACCAATGAACTCATAATCTCATACTTAGGCTAACAGCTTTTAACCCAAGGAACGTAATCTGCCCTTATATTTTATCAAGATAAATTCCAGACATAATTGGTTTTCCCAGACTCAACTCTTGGCCTGTATTTCTCACAAGTTGATAATCACCCAATAAAAATAAATAAAAATGTCACCCTTCCAAATTAATATCTGACATTGCTCATAGCTGATATTGTTCAGAGATCCCTTTTGCATCCGCAGGAGACAGCTGCATCTTTCTCACTGCTGTTCCCTGACCAATTCTGTGCAGCCCATGTAGTGTCATGCATAGCTTTCTCATGTTGCTGTAGACTAATGACAAAGAAATTGGATGTGTATTTTAGGACATTTCCATTTTGTAACCAGACATGTACCCTATCTTATAACAAGAGGGATTATAATACAGACTGTCAGAGCTACACAATTACAGTTTATTTCCATGCTGAAGGAGAAGGGAGATGTGAAGTTGAAGGTCAGAGGCTTTAAAGAGTGAGAAATGTCTCCTGCAGGTGCTTGGTTTATAATTGCCCAGGATAGAGCTGCTTTATTGAGGTTTGTTGTCATAGTAAAGGTCCCAAGAAAAACAGGTTTGCTTCTTTTTTTTTTTTGTCCTGGCATCTATCAGTGTCAGTGGACGCCCACAGCCATAGCCAGGAGTATGCCCTCACTTCTGGCCTCTGATCTGAACAGCTTTTGCTCATGCCCTGGGGAGATGCTGGGCAGACAAAGCAGTAGGGAGCAGGCAGCACCCCAGGTGATAAAATGTCCCGTTTCCATTCTGCTCTACGGAAAATTTTAAAAGCTTTGATGTCTGAAGGCATATGCACTCCAGCAGAGAAAACTTCACAACTCATTCTCTCCTTAGCCAAGAGTAGATCTTTTCTATTTTCTCACAAGCTGCCTGACAACACAACAGATATAAAAATTGGCACTATCAACATATCAGATCATGAACCAGCTTTCCTGAATGTTATTATTACAGCAATTCTTAAGTGAGATAAAAAATGGTAGTTTAATAACTCTCCTTAGAAGGATGCTTAGCATACCCAAAATAAGGCTCAGTGCAATTAATTTGACTAAACAATTCAGAAGAAAATACATTAATGTGAAAAGTATAATGGAGGAATTACCACATGAATGTTCTAATTGCCTAGATTCTAAAACACATAAGGGGATCAGGGATCTGACAGACACCAGAATCCATAATTTCCACTATCATATGTTTTTGCAATAGAAACTAGAATTAAGTAAGCACATTCTTTGCTATTTAATTAAAGGAATATACAATTTTAGAGATAATAGTGTTGATAGTGGACAAGAAAGCACAGCTCTGTTCACATACTCATAGCCAAGAACGTGCAACCATTTCATCCAGGGAATATACTGTAGCACTTGATCCTCTTGGTACTGAGCAGGTTGCATATGCTCTCTTACAGAGCCACTCTTCAGATTCATCCAGCAATAGACATCATAAATGTCCTTTCATTTATGCTTCATCTCACAGTTCTGCTGTGCTCCTGCAATGGGAACAGGTGGTGTTTGAACTGCCCTGGGCAGAAGGTGCCCAGTTCTGACCAGGCACAGCAGTACCAGGAGACTGACTATGCCAGAGTTATGCCGTAGTTTGGTTCAGAAAGTCCGGCTGTTTCATCGGCTCCAGCCACTTAGGGAGAATGAATAAAAGAAGTCAAAAAGAATTAATAGAAATATGGTGATATATGAAAAGCTCTTGCAGTGAGCATCTGCCTGGAGTTGGATGCCCAGGACTGCAGACAGAGATGTTTCATTTTTTGTGTGTGACCACAGCACAACTATGGAGTTGCAACCTGTAGAATGCCCAAGTTTTCACAGTTTCATACCCCTGTTCCCTTTGCTCTTTCTACAAGGTAAGAATGAACAGATACCACAGAACAGCAACTGCACAGTAACCTGTTATGCTCTGGTAGCTGATCTGGGCACACAGTTTCTCCATCCAAATTCAATTAACATGAGAACCACTGGGGAGAAGAGAAAGTAGATAGTGCTACAAGCATTTTGCTAGCTGTATACAACAACACTGTGCTGGCTTGCTTTTGGAACACTGGTGGCAGGAAATAAGCAGCAGCTATGGTAGCATCAATAGCAGGAGAGGCAAGTTCCCATTCAAACAGTTCCTGCTAAACCATGGAGATCCTAAGAGCAGACTTGATGACTGATGTTGGCCTTCAGGCTGCGTACAACTGCCTGCTGCAACCAAGAGTTTTAAATCTGGCTGCATAACAATGCATAACGATACATATTAACGCACATGGGATGGTTTTCAGAAGCTGTATCTTTTGTCCCGTGAAGATGGATACTTGGTTTTTAGGGACCACTCTGAAGAAATCAGACTTCAAAAAATAGCATGAATATGGCTATATTAGCTGTGCATACAGCTGTGATAAGATGGGCCTTGGTCCAGTAATCCTGATCTTGTTTGTTTGTTTTTTTAAAGTACAAAATATATTTACATCACTGACTTGAAAGGTCTTGGTAGTTATGATTGATTATTGGTTCTATTTATGTTTGCAGACAAAGAAGAGTGAGAAGAAAAGTGAGAAGAGCAACAAAGTAGTCAGAAGTGGGATAGCTGCAAGAACAGAAAGTGTAATGGCAAGCTATTGAAGGCTGCCACTGCAAGCACTAGCAAAGCAGGCAAAACAGATACTTGGATGTTAAGGAACACAAGGAGGTTGCAGCTAAAGGCAATAACTCTACCAGTTTTAAGGAGAGGAAGATCCCGCTGATCCAGCTAACTAAAGAAGTTTGACCTTAGTCACTGGTGGAAAAAATTATCTTGAACATATTTACCAACATATTAAGGCCAGTTTCGGAGGAAGCAGAGGGCCAGACACAATATGACTTCCAAGCAGACACAAGCTGTATTGATCAAATTATCACTCTTGACAACCAATGGGAGGGAAGCAATAAAAGTGGGTTAAAGCTTTTGGAGGAAAACAGCTGGCTTGACTGGATACAATATAGAGAGTGTGGATGTCATATAGTGTTTCGGATAATTGTAATTCTAAAAGGTGCATGTTGAGACTCCTGTAGTGCAGTAAGAAATGGTAGAAATGTCAAGCAATTGGGTAAGTCCAAGGAGCAGGGGGGAATTGAATTACACTCATTTTCCATCATGAAGCTGAATGTTGCTGAATTAGGCTTGGACAGCATAATTTTGAAAGATCTATAGCAAAGCTTTTCATTAAATATAAATTATAGTTGATCACTGGCAAATATGTCTGATTTAATGAAAGCATTATTTGCCACCTCGGAAAACTGGTTTTGTAGACTTGAACTTAAAATTAGTTCCAAGAAGATGGTACGGAGTTCCAAGAAGATGAGGTGGCTGCATCTTGGAGAAGGAAGAGTATATACTATGCTGACATGCAACATAAAGGAAGTTACAGAGAAGTCCGGTCCTACATGTGGTTATATCGACATCAGCATCAGTAAGTTCAGCATCAGTGGTTCAGTAAAGATGAATTAAAACAGTCGTGTACCTTAGTCACAAATGGTGCACAGTAGATGATGAGATTATGGATCAATAAGGATAATACATATACAATCCATATGGGGTTTTGTCAAATTTATTACTTCATGGACTGGAAATAGCTCCAGTAAATGAGATAAAATTGAAAAAAAAAGACCAGGGACGGCTCTTCAAAATATTGCAGGTGGAAATGGAAAACATTTTAAGATATCAGAGATTGAGTCACAAAATCAAGGCAAGGGACTGACTTTAATTAAAAGATTATAATGATTATGATAAAGCAGACCACACCAACACATGACATCAAAACCAAAACCAACCAACCAAAAAAAATGCATTTAAGGCCTAAAAGCTGATATCAAGTTCATGGCTAGATATTGCATTAAATTAAGCTTTGTTTAATAGTGGAATAATCCGTGCATAGGAAAGACCAACAATGGCATAGTGTTCCTCAGATCTGGAAGGACACTCTAGAAAGCCAGAGAAGAAAAGGACTATTTATGCATTTTGGATGATAATTAAAATACCTAAGTTTTCTACAGCCCTAAAATTTATGTCTGGCTACAGAAATAGTCGTAAACAATCATCACCATTAACATCTTGTAAAAAAAACCCACAAATTGAGAAGTTTTTTCAAACAAAGATGTCAACGTAGATTCACTGACCTACATATTTAGGACACATGCACATACAGCACACACATTTGCACAGTAAGAAGAGAGAACAGAAAAATCAAATGCACAAAAACTGCAGAAATATTATGTGCTTGCCAAGACTCAGACACAAGTCTTCACAAGAGTCTGTTTGTAAGCCAATTCATATTTGATTAATTGAAATGACATCTAATGGAAATTAAATATATACAATAAAATATGTGTGTATTCACCTTTACAACAAAGGTATTAATACAAAGGTACAGTATTGAGATTGTCTAGGAAAACATCTTGTCCTAGAAAATGTAAAAGCTTTGTGTTCAAAGGATTTGGAAAATAAACTCCCTTTCTGTGGAGCCCTGCCTCTTGGGATTTGGCATAAGAAAGAAAAGAGAATTTCTAAGAAAAATCTTTGCTGGCATATTTTTTACTTTGTTCTGAATGGAAACAACTTGAGCTCAAAAGGTAAATTTCATTGACTGTAGATTTTCCTAAGTGTGAGTTTAGCAGAAAAAACAAAAGAAAGCAAAGGATGTACTAAATATGACTGCATTTTACAACCCCTTTCTTCTTCAGTTTTGATAAGCACTTAACAGAAGTCTATTCAGTGAAAGCTGCCAATTCTTATTTTTACCATATGTACAGATTGAGAATGTTAGAGGAAATGTGTATGGCAAATTAGGATGAACTCTGTGGCCTGAATGTTAAATGAGAGGGCAAATTATGCAGGGTTTGTCTACCATTTCAATGTTCTCATTTGTCATTTCTTTGGGCAGGGCATCTTTATAAGACTATCCTGAAGATATTATCATAATGGAATGTTTTGCATAATGGAAAACACAGTCACCTCAGATCTTCTTATACACGACAAACCCTTGATTAGAAAAATAATAGGATGGAAATGGAATTTGTATTTATACAGGCAGGCGTCAGAGCCAAGGACAATGGAAGCTGACCTCAATACACTGGAGAACTGACATAGGCAGATGCAAAACCTCTCTCTTTACAGTAAATTTAGCTTAGAAATAGACTGGGAAACAAGTGGGAGTCATGTAAAAGTTTTCCTATGGTGAAAAGTTTCTTATAATAAGAAAGGTATCTGTGATATACAAAGGATATCACACATTTTCAAATTACTCATAGCTCTTGTTACACTGCAAGGTCCACATTACACCCCTGTGAAAACAACAATGTTTTGATATTGGACAAAATGGTGTTTAAAATTTTCTATCACACTTCTGATTCAACTTTGACAACTTACAGTCTTTGGGTCCACTGATGAACAGTTAGAAAACAGAATAAATAAACTGGATTAAATCAGCATAGCCAACCATTTACATAATTAGGAACTGGATTATTGGAACTGGAGCCATGCTCCTGTAGTCATCTGAATTAAAGCACACATCTGCATATATGTTGTTTATGGGATTGCTGCTGATGCACACGTGTCATTAGACACGTAAACCCACTGGATTTATTTAATTAGTCATTATTAATTACAAAGTTTATTTTGCAAACAGAAACAGAAAAAAAGTCTTGAAAGTGTAAAATAATTTGGAAAACTCTGTCCCTTCGAGGAAATTCTAAAATCAAAAGGTAGATTTTACTAACTCTTGGCTTTATTACTAATCTGAGAACATAATGTGCTTTTACATGACTGGATTTAACGTTGGTCCAGCTTGGAAGACAAGATTATTTCATTACTGTCTGTGATCTTCAGAGCACAAAACAGTGTTTTTCTTTGCCAAGATCATATTGTCAGGTTTGACATTGATTTTGGGTGATAAGAATTCCAACACAGCTGGTTTACAGAAGACCCAAATAAAACTGCTTAAAAAGCCTAGCCTAAAATATGGTGATGGGAAGATAATATTGTGATAGTGGGAGTTTCACATGCTAGGAGAGTGTAAATGCAAATTACAAATATGGTCATACTTATTTCTACAGTCATCCTGAACTAAAGACCATTAGCCAGTCTTGAGACTTGATATAAGCTGGGAAAAGAATCAGTATATTTTTCTGAGGCACCACATCACAGTTTGATAAGGATAAAATCTTAGCCTGTCTTTGGTTTTCTGATAGCCATTTCCTCTCTGTCTTCCTCATTGTGATTTGTTGAGATGATCTTTGATACAAAGGCTCTGAATGCCCAGAACTGCCGTGAAAAGCAGCAAGGATGGGTGTATCCAGCATCTCTCAGGATCAAGCTTATCATTTTTAGCTGTAAATATCTATATGACTAGAGTTACATGTGTCAGCTTTAAGATAGTGTCATGATTTCATTGTGGTCAAAGATCTTGAAAAAGCAAAGCATGGCTGATCCCTGTACAGTGTCTGTTCATGTTTATTATCTAGACAGTAAACTCAGAGCTGATTGCAGTTTGGCCCTTATCAGTTTTTCCTTCTAGCAATGGATAAAATAATTTCTGCTTGCTCAGGAACAGATCCATCTTAAGTAAGACACAGCTTTACAGAGAACTGACAGGTAATACTAGCCTTTATTTTTCAGCAAAAGCATCTTTTTAATGTAAAAAATGACACAAAAGTGGTCACAACATTTAATATACATATATGAATAATGGCTAATGAAATCTGGAATTAGTACTGCAGATTGCTTCACCTGGCTTCTAGTGAGCTATAAATAGACTACTTGATTGGAAGATTAAAAAGATAAGCCAATTTAATGATCATACATAATATACCTACCAGAATCCTCTGAACAGCAGTATAGTTACTTTCTTTGAGGAATACTTTGCAATGTATTAGAGAATGAATCTCCCCTCTTCTTCTGCAGCAAGAGAATGCCAGCCAGACAACCCCCTACTAGCAGTCTGAACCCAGAAGCACATGCATCCATGTTCCCAAATGCTGCTTAGTTCACGTTCTCTAAAGTGCTAGCAGTAAGTCCTGCACTCAGACTGCATACTTAAGGTCTCTATTTGTTCCCTCACTCTGCTTTCCATTAATCAATCACTGACTCAAAGCTGCACTTAATCCATTATGACAATAGTTTCATTTCAAAAAAGGAAAAAAAAAAAGCATCTGTAAAAAGTATTCTGAACTAAGAATCTGAGTTGTACTGGAATCTATTCAGCCCATGCTCAGAGGCAGCTAGAGCATACCCCTGAATAACTCCTATAAGCCAAACCAAAGCCAGACTCTGTAATGACACCACTTGCAAATGAAGCAGTCTCTACTCTCCTCACTTCCAGTAAAGCTCATCCTGAGTGACTTTTAGCCAGCCTCAATTTTGGTGTCTCCTCTATTTAACCCAGTAAGAAACACACAAATAAACAAATCCCGTAAAGAAGGGCGGGAAGTTGTGTGAGCTGTTACGTGTTTATTGTTACTAGGGAAACCACTTCCTCGGTATTCATCTGTTCAGCAGATCTGTCTGGCTGTGTCTTGGAGTCCCAGGCAATGTCATCAAATGAATGGCAACTGGGAAAATAAAGCCACACAGCACAAAATACACTACAAATGTCTGTGACACTTAAAATGAAAATCTCATTTTGGTAAATCAAGTCTAAGCAGAAGTATCTCCCATAATATGCTTTTATAACAGGATTTTGTGTAGGGGGCAAGAGTGTGCAATACTCTATTCCTCTTTTCCTGAACATTAATAATATATCTGTAAAAGCAATCAGTACTGATAGTCTAGAGTTTAAATGCTAAGCCCAAACAGCTACATATTTTGGCTGCCGATCCTAGCTCCAATTTCACAAGCAGTATCTTCATCCAAGCAAAGGATGAGTAGAGCTAGTACTTTGCTTTGAAAACCAGATTGTGGTGTTAGGACTCACCTCTAACAACAGATCATCCATGTTCCTACTTTATGGGACAGTTTTTTTGTTTGTTTGTTTTTTCAGCTGCAGCTTGTTTCTGAGTTCAGTCACAAAACAATTGGTAGAAGCATCTCAAGCGATGCCTCAATGTTCCCTGTACCCTTTCTTGCATAAGCAGGCGGCAGCTTTCCCAGATTCAGTCACAGAAAACAGGGCTGGAAGGGCCATGAAGAAGTCAGCTGTGGTAAGCAGGTTGTCATATATTTAGTTTATACACAAGTGCTCACCACCAGTTCCTTAATCGCCTCGGTGATTGGAGTTCAATACATCTCATCCTCAACAGGAATTCCACAGCTGATTAACTGATTTTGCCTCTTCTCCATCTTGCTGAAAATCTCAACCGAATGATAAAACCTGAAGAGGGTACACACCACACACCTTCCCTGAGCACTTCCAGCCCCAGGCTGTCAGTTTCAGTGCGAGCTGCATTGCAAAACCAGCTCAGTGTAACTGCTCTCCTCGATGGACTCCAGGCACAGAACTGGTTTCCTCATTACTCATTCTTCATTCCTAGACCAGAGGTCTAAGTCTGGCACTAAAGAAAGTTATTGGTCCCGAGGATCTCAATAACCCCAAGCCCAGCCAGAAAAACCATCTCAGTAGGTAGGTTTGTTCTTGCTTTAGAGTGGAATGAAGTGCAGTGGGGAGATACAGTGCAGCATAACTCAGTATTTACGGTGTTCACTTTTCTAAGCAGATATTTCAGAAAACAACATACATGCACAAGGGTAGTGCAAAGTTAGAGGCAATACCACAGGAAGGATAGTGGTGCCTAGTTTTCTGAAAAAATGGAGTGGGAGAAAAGCAGCAGAGAATGAAGAGACAATACCTTATTGTGGTGTAACCCTCTGATAACAAAGCTCAGATGATCAACAACTATTTGGGCCTTGTTGAAGTAGGCTTACAAACATGGTAATGCAAAACTCAACCTATGAATTGAGATAAAAACTAACACAGCAGATGGATAAAAAGGATGATCCTTTTGACTCTACAAAAATCACTATTATTACAGATACACGTGAGATTTTAAAGGCTTGCTTCCTGTTTTCCAGTTTTATTTATATCGGTTGGGGCTAACTGTAGAAAAATACTCTTGCTTTACAAAAACAGAGAACCAGGACTGTGGGATTTAGAAATATTCCTGCCATGAAGACCTGCAACACAGAATAGTGGGCATATCAAGATACAGAATTAGAGTTCAAATACACATGGGCAGCAGCTCATTTTTCTCTCAGCATGTTTGCGTCTTTGTATGATCTCCAGCCCGATCCCCAGTTTACGGCATGATATGGGTTTGTGTGATCTACAGGGTGACTGTATAAAAAAGACAGTTAGAGAGCACTAACAAGAGATTTTGGCAATTATAAATATCCAGCACAAACCAACACAAAGGATATGCTCATTAAGTGTATCCACTGATAGCACTAAATGAAGACGCACATGTGTGCTACAGCCTGGAAATGCAGGGAACTAGAGTTCATACACACCGATAGAAGCTGTTGGAGGAACACAAAAAACTCCCACTGATGTCTCAAATTAAAGATGATCTAATAAATATGAAACTCAGTTCCAGGTTTCTTTCACGAGCACAGCACTACATTGCACAGGAAGCAGCTTCTACCGTTCAGACATCTGGCTGTAAAGGACTGTGTTCAGCAGGGCTAGGCATGGTTTTGCGCTGAGGGACAGGCATGGTCTAATTGGTTTGCTATGGCTCCTCCTGACCATTTCACCCAGGCTGCTATCTCATGGGGCAGTAAAAGTGTGTTCACCATCCCCTGCCAGGCCCCCACCTCCAGCTCAGGACATACTTTAGTCGGACACTGTTGAAACTTGGAAGACTACTTAGAGGAGATACTGCTATGGGCTTTCTTCATTCACATACCCCTCCTCAGGCATTGGCAGCCTGGTATGGGGTTGGAAGACTTGAGGACTTTTGTGCCAAGAATTAAGGCAATTTTGATGAGGCAGGGTAAAGCCATGCTACACTCTAAGCCCTGGAAGGTGTTTAGTGCTCTCAAGTCCCACAGCATAGACATGGGCTCAGTCTCCCAAAAGCCTCATGCAGTGGCAGCTGAGTTCTTGGGGACATTCATGGGAACAGAGCTGCCACACTGTGGATCTCCAAGTGGCATAGCTACCCCACACTAGGAAGCTGCCGCTTCACTTCCAGAGGAACCTACAGTGACAGAAGAACAGCTAACAGACGATTACACAAGGTGGGCCCACACCTGGTGGTTCAAAGAGGCAGCATCAGGAGTGAGGCAGAAAACCTGCTCATTTCTTGGATGAGGAGTGCAGGCAGCAGAGCTGGAAACACCTCCTGTAGTTCCCTGAAGCTGTAGCTGTTAGAAGAGGGCAGGGGCCAAATCACCCATCTCTCTTGTGCTTTGAGATGTGCAGTCTATAGCAAGTTGGAAAAGGAGACAGACCCCTCCACTGCAGCTGAATTCACACTTTTAGCAGGAGCTTTAATAAGAAGCCAGGTTTGCAGGAAAGAAGAGGATGGAGAGCCCCAGGGCAGCCTAGAATTTACACGTAAAAATCTTCCAGCAAGGCATGACATCTCAGTGGGGATGGAAAGGGCCAGGGTGCAAGCAAGCAGTACAATTTCATTGTTTCATGGCTGAAAATGTCCCCATGGTGTGTACCCATAAACCCTACATTTTGAAGATGAAGATCCACCTCTGGTCCAGTTCTACTTTCAGTGCGCTGAAGAGTAGTGCAAACCAGCTAAGAAGTCCAGTAATGGATATTGATAGTTGCAGGCTGCTGTTCGATCACTGGATGGCTTGTCTGTGACAGGCCAGGAGGGAAATCAATGGTGATGATAGTGTTTTCAGCCAGGAGCTGCCCAGAAGTCAAATCTGCCAAAAAGCCATTTGTACTTTCCAAGTGAAAACAAAATGGCTGCAGCTTTTAGCAACACTGCTCAGAGATCAATTGTTACATTTTTCACAGATTATAGAGTGAATGAAATGTTTGCCAGAGTAGAATATATACAGGCAATAGCTGCCTGATGAGGATTTTGGAAAGGGAGGACTGAAGCCATGTTTCTTTAGAGACTCAGGTGTTTATCACAGAAACCAGTTTGCCAGAAAAGTCAATGCAACTGCAAGGCTGGCATGTCCACCCATCCCTGCAGAGGAGGCTGTGGCTCAGTGATGGAGCAGGTATCTTAAATACTCCCAAAGCAGAATACGGGGAGGCTGAACTAACAACAGAGCTCAAGATTCAGCTGAGAGCAGAGTGTGTAAGGAATCACTTAGTCACAGAAAAATGTAAGCACTTGTAATGTCAAATCAAATTTAGTCAACAGTTTCACCTGAAATAAAATGCAGAAAGGATTATTTTGGTGTTTTTGCGATAGTTTTTTGCTTTGACTTTTCAGGCAGGACTTACAAGCTGTCTTGAAAACAATTTCTGAAACAACAGAAAATGGGAAAAGAGCACCCTATGCCATACCAACTATATTTGGTATGAGGCTGGAGTCAAATATCCACTCCTTTTTCTATCTTACTTAAAGCTAGGTCTTAGGATCATGGGCCAAACACCTCTTTCACAGTGATGCTGATTCTGGATGAGACAACTTCAGTTTTTTCCCTTTCAAGATACTTGGAAGCAGAGACTGGAAAATTTAGATGAGAATCCTAGACACTCGCCCATTCCATAATCACCACCTGTTTTCTTACTCAGTGAATATTCATGGGTTACATGAGGTTGGACACATCAGCATTCAAGAGAGAGGCTCTTCTGTATCATCTGTAGTGGCCACAATGAATTTTCTTCAACACAAGTACCAATGCCTTCAAGTGGCCAGGAACTCCACATCTCTCAGAACACAGGGAGCAGGGACAGCAGGCTGGCAGCAGAGCAGGGACACAAAAGCAGTGCTCAGCACCATATCTTATGCTGTTTCACCTGTCCCACTCTATGGCGTACAAGTTGCCCAGCAATCTTGAATCCAGCAGAGCTACTTTCTCAGGCAACATCCATCTCAATAGTTTCACTTGATCTGCCTGTGTGGCATGGTTTGGGTAGCCAGCCCTACAGCCTGGCATTTAGGACATTTTTCTGAGAGGAAAACCTGGGGATTATGGAGCAGCTGGAGTCTCCTATCTAAAGAGTCAAAGTTTCACAATCACAGCAAAAGGGGATATGCCCTCCTCAGTTTTCTGAATATTGCTCCAGCAATTCTGCATGAGTTTATTTTCACATTGCTTTCATGTCCTTTAGAAATGTCCTAAATCAATATGAAATACTTTATTCAAACTGAAAATACCCCCTTCCCTCTCTGACATGCAGAACTAGAAAATCTAGTTTCATGTAAATCCAAAAATATTTTCCCCTTTTTCTTTAAAACATTGTTAGCAGAGCTTTCCTCCAGATAGGACCAGTGATTCATACAGCTCTAGTTAAAGTAAGTATTCCTAGTTTTTTGCTGAGAACATTAGCCTGGTTGCTCAGCATTCTAGTTCCAAAAGCTGTTACCCAGAGTAAATGGTCTCTATTGGGTCTGGCTGAGATGGAGCTTATTTTCCCCATAGCAGCCCTCAGAGTGCTGTGCTCTGTATCATTAGCTAGAGAGGTGTTGATAATACACTGGTGCTTTGGCAGCTGTGCTCTCACACAGCGCCAGAGCTGCCTCTTCAATATTCTGCCCCCCCCACCAGTAGGCTGGGGGTGCGCAGGAAGTTGAGAAGGGACACAGCCAGGACAGCTGGCCCCAAATGACCAAAGGGATATTCCATACCATATGGTGTCTGCTCAGCAGTAAAAGGCAAGAGAAAGGAGGAGGAAGAGAGGGAGCATTCGTTATTAAGACATTTGTCTTCCAGAGCAGCCATTAGGTGTACTAAAGCCCTGCTTCCTGGGAAGTAGCTGGACATTGCCTACTGATGGGAAGTAGAGAATCTTTTGTTTTCTTTTGCTTCTGTGCATGGCTTTTGCTTTTGCTTTATTCAACTGCCTTTGTCTTGACCCACGAGTTTTTTCCACCTTATTTTCTCCATCCCCCATGCTGCTGAGGAGGGAGTGATGGAGCAGCTTGGTGGCAACTGGAGACCAGCCAAAGTCAACCCACAACAGTCAGTTTTGGCACCCAGTGTGGGACACCCTCTCTGCAGTAAGTACTGCACCTTCACTACTTAAGGGCCAAATTCTGATCCCACAAAATTAAGCTCCCATTTAATAGGATCAGAATTGGCTCAAACCACTTAATTTTATCTGTCTCAGACTTCCGTTGAGTCTGGTTTGAAGATGGAGGGAGGCAGCATGTAGGGCCATGCAGCTTCTTTACACACATAGGGAGAATTCAGCAGACTGAGCAGATCAGTGTGCCAGGTGAGGCCACAGCAGGAGGCACCCTGCAGACCTGCCTGTTTTTTTCTTTACACCAGATGAAATCAGTCTTCTCCATTTGTCACCAAGCTGAATACCATTTAGCAACTTTAAACTTTCCCTAAAAGTTTGGAAATGATGTGATGCAGCCTTTGCAAGATCCCACATCCCAGAGGATCGGTGCTGAGCTCAGGTATGGGTGTCTTTGTAGCAGGATTCTCAAGGACAAACATCACACTGAGGCAGTCGTTGCAAAGGTTTCTTAGCAGGAGCAGAAAGTAACTCTGGAGCATCTGAAAAAGCCCTCTTTTTCAATATAAAAATACAGGAAAATATGTGTGCATAATCGTCTCATTCCCCAGAGTCTTATGCACACAATCAAAGGAGAATCACTATGGACTTTTTGGCATGGAGGAACATAGTGCTCTTCCTTTATGAATGAAGCACATAAGGCTGAGCAAGTACCATTTCCACGGGTAAAGGAAGTAGTCTGCTTTTAAGGAGGACGTAAATAGATGGCATCTTCTCTGTAGCAAAATGAGGCTACAAATATCTGCCTGTTTTCACAGTCATTGTTCAACATTACACTTAAGAGCAATATTAGACTAAAACCCACCTAATTTAACTTGAGCTGATTTAAAATGCATCTTGGTGCATCTCAGCTATTGTCTAATCCTTTTGTTTGAGATGTTCTACATTAGTCAGCCACTTCTGATTCATGTGCTAACAATCCCCCTCAAGGCAGGTAATTCACAATGTTCAGGATGTGCAAAGTGGCACTCCAGTTCCCACAGACAAAAGTCAGTAAACTTTAAATCCCAGAGCCCCTAAACTTATTTTGCATAAATTGCCCTCACAGGAGGGGAGCGGAGATCTGTTTATATGCATCTCCTGTATCAACTTAGAATTCAAATCAATTTTTCAGAACAGTGGGAATGCTGATTAGAGACAAATCACAGCAGAAAGCAAAGGCTGCAACCAATTTTGAGTACAAACAAAATAAAAGGTGAATTACTTCACTTTAACCTCTATGTCCTGCTTTTGTGTCTTTTCGGTTAAAGGTTTCTTAGCAGAACAATTAACAGAATGGAGATATATTTTTGTTAAATAATGACCTTCTGCAGATAGCTTTTTTTTTCCTTTGGGTACTGAGGCTACAATTGATAGCATTTACTGCTGTAAGGAGAACAGGTTTTCAGCCAAGTAATTGTTGATTTCGCCAAGACAGGGAATGGAACCTTTATGCTAATGGAAGTTAAGATTTCAGTCTTTCCACTATGATGTAATTTCTGTCCTCAGAAGATCTTGAGATAGATAGATAGATCTTGTCTGTTTCAAATGATGTAATACCGGGCATAAGGAAGAGTTTAGATTCCTTCTTCAGAACTGCATCACTTAGACAGTTACATTTCTTTTTCCCAGAAATGCAGATATCTGTATTCATAGCTGACAAAAAACCTTGTCATCACCTCAAGGTAAAAAAAGAGGACTGTGAAGCAATGGTACCAGTAACATCTGTAAATATGATAAAACAGGACACAATGTAAATTTCTCCACTGTTAAACCACACAGCTGTTGCAACTTCTAGTATAATTAACAAATTGTAAGGCTGTCAAGGTTGACTTCATGCTTGTATAAGCCATCAACATTCACAAAGTGGAATATAGACACAGCTCCAATTTGTGTTTAAACTGCAGTGTGTATCTTAGCAAGCCATCCCAGACAAAGTCCTAATGCTACTGAAACCAGTGCAAAAAGGCAAAACAAAAAAATTACTTCAAGGTTGTCAGGATTCCAACTGATTTCGAACCACGTTAAAACCACACCTCCCCTGCATAAGTGGTAGGAGGGTCTATTAAGTCATTATTTCATTAGTTGTAGGACAGATTTACCCAGTCTCCTCCAGCCAGTGAAGCTTGTTGTCTGCTCTTGGTAGGTTTCATTCCTAACGACAATCAGTAATTGATTTTTTCATGGGGGACATTTGAACATTGAAATATGGTGTCTAAATTGAAATACTAAAATACCTGGTGATGGCACTTGGCAGAATTTCGTGACATAAGCCTGTGGAGTCTGAAAACAAAATAGTCAATGGTTTCTGGCATCTGCACTGCCCCATAGCTGCACATACTGGAGGATTCCATTGGCTCCTGGTTCTATGGGGAAGAGACAAAAATCTGTGAAGACTCCAGCCCCCCAGTCATTCAAATGGAATCCTGTCACTGAGCTGAGAAACTTAAGCTCCTGGCAACCCACAGGTGAAGGAAGTTAATTGAAAGATAAGTCTTTCTCTTCTGATAAATCAGTGGTTTTCAAAGCTGCTGAATAACCTTGCTTGGGAAAAATTTCCAACCAGCACTAATTAAACAGTCACAGATTAAGTTAAGAAAAGCAATTTAATTGAAAGAAGGTGCAGGGACAGCTCTGAGAGATTTGTGGAAGTGCTGAGGGACATCTCGAAAGAAGTGTGTGTGCTGCTACAACCCCAGTTTCTCTGTTGGGAAAGTGTAGTACTGAGGCATGAAAGAAAAATATCAGTGTGGATTTCTCCATTTTTCCCTTGCATAGCATCCTGCAGCTAGGAACAGTGCAGGCTGATCCTTCATCTGTTAATCACTCATTTAGGTGATTACTACCAGAGAACAAAAGAGATCATATGTATGGAAAATAAACCAGGTAGACATTGAGGATCACACAAGAAGAGAGATTAAACAGCACCTTTTCTTTCTCTCTTTGTAGTAAATGTCCATGTTAAAAATAAAAAATTATTAAAAAAAATCCACCTAAGGCCATTTCTTTAACTAAGGCTCCAGGGATATCTTTCAAAGAACCTGGTTGCTTTTTTTTTTTGTTCTCTGTATTGAAGAAATTAATAAAAGATCAGCATCTGGGGCAAGTGTGAGTTTGATATTGTGTTTTACTGATGGCACGTACTCCAATTCCATCTTCAGGTATTCACACACCAGTCCAAACTCCTATTACTGCACCTGCTTGCTGCATGGATGTATCTGAGGGCAGATTAGGGATCTAGGGCAACACAGTAAACAGGATTGAAGGTGTTGCACATGAACTGATGGGTCATAGCAAAGTGCCTTCAGGTATGCTAAGATGGTGGAACAGGTTGCCCAGAGAAGTTGTGGATGGACCATCTCTGGAAGTGTTCAAAGCCAGGCTGGATGGAGCTGTGAGAAACCTGGTTTAGTGGAAGGTGTCCCTGCTCACAACAGGGGGGTTGGAATGGGATCGTCCTTAAGGTCCCTTCCAAGCCACGCCATTCTGTGATTCTGTGAAACCCTGCACGTGATAGTGTTTGGATGGGTATGGGACAGAGGATTGGGCTGGGGTCCCCAGTAGCCACCAGTGGGACGGTGGGACACAGGCTGGCAGGAGCAGGTGTTGATGGCCAGGCTGTGGCAGCTCAGGACGCCGTGAGGGGAGCGAGGGGCCTGGCTTTGCCCAGCAACCCACACTCAGCACCCACTCTGCCCAACAGAGCAGTGGCTGAGGAGAGAGGGGAGAGGAACCCCCACGTTCACAGTGCCACTTCACACAAGCTTCGGAAAAACTCTATGAGAATCCTGACCCTCGCCGATCCCTCCTCTCACGGCAGCTCGCTGCTCCCCCGCGCCGAGCCCAGCCCCGGGCCGCACCTAACGCTCCTCCTCTGCCTCCGCAGCGGACACTCCGGAGCTGTTTTTCCCTCTCGTTGGCGCCAGAGTTCCCCGTTTCCCAGCAGGCGCGGACACACCGCAGCCCTTCCCGGACCCATTCCGGCCCTCTTCCCGCCCTGTGCGGGCAGCCCTGTGCGGGACCGGGCACCGGCGGGACGGAGCTTCCACCTTCCATGGGCTGCCCGCGAACGGTGCTCCAGGCCATGGTCCCTGCCCTCCCATCGGCTTTCTGCCCGTGCCCTGTGAGCCATCGCGTCCCTGTGGGGAACGAATGCGTGTCTATGCAAACCAGGCATCTGAGAGGTGTTAGCATGGGCGGTGCACCTGAATGTGCTCCTTGTTCCTTCCTGGCATGCTTTCCTACCAGACAGATTCCTGCAGTCAAAACATTTTGATGTGAAGCTGCTCAGCAGCCGAAGTTGCAGGTGTGGGAATCACCAGGCCCAGTGCTTGGAAAGGCACTGTGGTTTCTCCCCATGAAGTTCCTATATAACTGGCACAGTCCTGTTAGGAGGGTGGATGGGAGACCACTACCGAGTGAGTCACCGATGTGTTTTAGACTCAGCACTAGCAAGGAGCAGGGGACAAAGCCGCTTTAGTTCCAGTCTGTCATCAGGGCTCCAGAAAGAGCTGATGTCATTCCTAAGCTATGACTCTTTTCTTTCCCTGGGCTTTCCCTGTCTCATCCAGTCCACCTGGCACTATTGCTGAACTGGGGTTTGTCACAAGCATCCTCTCACAAAAACTTGGTATTTTGTACTTCAACAATGCTGTCATAGTGAACCCCGCTGGGCTAACACTGCAGAAACACACTGGGGTGTTCAAAGGTCTGTGTTATTACAGATAGTGAGTGTATAGCACATTTCCTCATATTTAGGGACTTGTAAGGGCTCATCCAGAACCCTCTGAGACTCTCCTCTTTCCTTTGATCAATCTTTCGTCCTAAATCTAAACTGCAATCGCTTGGGGAAAGGATATTCAAATGTCCCTTTCTCATGTGGGGGTCATAGCCCAGATAGCTAGGTGAACATTCAGGAGATTTCTAAAACAAGGGAACTTGCCTCTGACCGTGTTCTAACCACTGCCTGGTTCATGGCCGTGCCCCTAGATTGCATGTGCATCTGTCTCGTGCCCTCTCTGCTGCTTCCTCCACCTCCAGTCCTGCTGCATTGACAGATGTGTTCAAGGAGAACTCAAAAGAGCAGACCTCAAAAGAACAGCAAATCCTCACTCTTCCAACCAGAGTTCACTTGCTGCTGTCTCTGAACTGGCAGAAGAACAGGGTACCTCTGACCACTGATGGAGCTGCTCCCAAAATTACTGGTTCCTACTATTCCTGATTAGTCACTCCACGTGCATGAGTGCAAGCTGAACAGCCAGCAGTGAAAACACAGACGTTGCCCAGATGCAAACAGGCATTTCTGGAGAGGACCTAGCGGATAAGGGAGACCGGAAGCGCAGCTCTTCCATGATTCACGTCCTCGCCTTTCAAAATACCCTACACTGGGCTGCTTTCGGAGTGACCAGCATTTGTAGCAGCGAGCAATGTACATAAAAAGGACATGTTAGAGTTAAAGTGTGCATTTATTATGTGTAATGGGCCAAAACAGCATGCTGGGAGAGAAGTAGCTGTAAAATGTTAACCATCTATATAAAAGGGGTTATTTCTGTAGAGCACAACCTTCCATGCAGAAAGTCACTTCTGCTTTGCTGTCTATATTGAGTGTTATAAAAAAAGAATGAAACTATAGAAGAACATCTGAAATGATCTCTGAAGGTTGTGTCTGTCTCCTGATGCATCCGAGTGGCAGTTCATGGTTACAGTATTTCCCAGTGAAGGTGACATGATGGTACATGCAGGTTCTCCTGCTCAACACTGACGTGATGTCGGGCATTTGGTCAGTGAACAACTCTTCACAGTCATATAAGACCACAGCACTCTGGAATGTAATATACTGTTATCTTTGGACCTCTTTACTGTGAAACACGACTTGTTTTTAACACAGAAGTTACATTTTGTTGTTGTCAGAAACAGTTCTACGAAAGTATCTTGAATGCCCAGTCTTCACCAAACATCAAGTGAAATACTCTCTTGGGTGCTTGTGCCCATGCAAAGTTTTAAAAATAAAGAACTGAATCTATGCCTTGGGGTTTGGGATGGGTTCTTTTTTCTTTTTCTTCTACAAAAATATACAATTCATATACTTTTATACAAAAATACGGGTCTTTACATCTATGGTAAGGAGCCTTTCCACTGTGCCTTTTGCAACTGGACCTGTCTATCTCGCATTGGCCTCTTCAGCCACCAGTGCGCTTGTAGCAAATGTGGGTAGAGCCGTTCCCAAATCTTCATTCGTGAAGCCTAGCCATGATGATGATGATATTAATAATATGGTATATTCCAGAGCTGTGTGTACAGCTCATTTCATTGATGCACAAATATCTCTGAGCTCTCAAGTGGAAGCTGGGGGTAAACCTATAAGTAGCTGGATTATAAGATGAACACCTACCCTTTTGAAACCTGTGCCATAGTTCTAATACCAGTTGAAAGGTGAGGTTGAAATGTTTCTATGATATCATAAATCTCCTTAGGCTTCAAGACTTTCCAGGGGTACACAGCGCTGCAGTATCTCATTGTATAGCACTTAGAGCTGTTACGTCTTTTATGTGAATCACCATATGGGTCCTTGAAAAATTAATTTTAAAATGTTTGATTTTAATTTAGAAGTTCTTTCAAGGTAGTACAGCCCCAGCAATCACTACTGGGCCCTTTGGGAAACAAGAGAAAAGGAAAAAAATAAAAGAACATTTTTGGAATAACTTTGTTTTGCCCAACTCAGTGTCAGTCGGCAGAGGCAATAACGAAGGGGCTGCAGGACTGCTCTCAGCTATTATTGTGCCTGGCTCGCTCTCAGCATGACTCACTGCAGACAATATATCACACCACTCACAAGGGGAATGAACAGTAAATACTTGGCCCTGGATAGTTTTTTTCCAGAATCTCTTCAGTTGTTTTTTTTTTTTTTCTCTCTGATTTGTATCCCTTTATCCTTGCCTATGTGCTATATAAGCTTCTCAAATCTAATGTCCATAACACCACCCCCCACTGGTAGCAGCAAGCCCTTCCGCTGCTGTAGGGTTTACTTTGCAGAGGTTTACAAGGAGAGGCATTATTGAGAAACTGTATGTGTTAACCCAGTGGCACAGGGTTGCTTCAATGCCTTCCCTCTGGTTTTTCTTTTCTCGGGGGAGGGGTGGCTGCTATTCTAGTTAAGTGAATCTCTTGCTTTGCTGTAGCAGTCAGGCTAGTTTAGGAAGAAAACCTTGGGGCTAAACAGGCTAGGAGTGCAGCCAAGGGGGTCAGGAGACGGCTTTAAGGATTATACTACATAATTAAAAGCTCACTCTGAACATGCTTCCTGGTACCCAGTGCTCAAACACACAAACCTTTTTAGGTAATAATTCTTGGTCCTCATTTGTATCTGAGGGATTTGTAGGTTAAAGTTGCCATACAGGTAGTGAGTCAGGAATACCAATTATTCATCTAGACTAAAAAAAGACAACACCTTCCTAAACCTGCCCTAGCCAGTGAGAACTGGGTGTAAAACATAAATAGATGAATGTGCATGTGTGAATGTGCATGTGGTTTGTTTTTGTGCAATGCCCTCTGGGTGCATCTGATCTCATTCTGCAGCATCTTTCTGGATTAAAAAGTGGGGATTCTTCTCCTAAAGTGCTCTGCGATCAGAACTGGGTCAGAACATTATTCTACCAGATAAAACCTGGGCACAAGACTCACATTTGAGCTTATACTGTGCTATCCCCAAAGAGGACCATTTTTTTTTCAAATACTTCTAATCAGCTGGAGCCAAGACTAGAATTTAGGTCTTCCATTATCCATACTGTAGGCTAGTGGATGCCCCATCAGGTTACACAGAGTGCAAGCACTTGCTCTACAGTGATCCCCATCCCAGACCAAAATGATGTTAAGACCAACAGACTCCTATAGACTCCTGTGTTTGCTAAAACAGCATATTCTGATATTTCGGTCAGATATTTTAACCAAGTCTGTGCAAGCTGCATTAATTTAGCTTTCATTGTCTAAAATTAGGTCCTAGCAAGATGTAGGTACCAAAAAAACTAGAAGCATTGGAAAGGAGGAGGAAATATTGAAGACACATATTGATTATATTGTGTGAATAATCACTTGCTTATCTCATGCTATAATGCACAAATAAACAGTCTACAAATCCAGGCAGCACATGGTCACTAATCAAAATAAATAACCCGGTGTGAACAGGGATAAATCACACTTCCAACATCAAAGTTGTGGAAAATGCATATTGTATGTTTTGCCTGATTTTCCACCAGAATTATCACTTTTCTATTTCAAGAGAAGCTGCAATAAGCCAGAGTTCATCCTCTGTACAATGATATATTTAATTCAGACTTGTTGGGCTTTTTTTTCAGAATACTGGCCTTTCTACTATTTCAGTTAAATCCCAGTGTACTGTAAATAGGTTGTCACATATATATATCCCTTGTCACAGCTGGATAAACACATCGTGCGGTGGGTGAGCAACTGGCTCACAGGTTGAGTACAGATGGTAATAGTGAATGGAGTAACGTCAGATTGGTGACCTGTCACTAGTGAGGCTCCATCTTGGGCACTGTGCTCTTCAACATCTTCATAAATGACTTGGTCCCAGTACTGGAAGGGATACTAAGCAAGTTTGCAGATGACACAAAACTCAGAAGAGCTGTTGACTCCCTCAAAGGCAGGGAGGCCCTGCAGAGAGACCTCAACAAATTAGAGGACTGGGCAATCACCAACCATAGGAAGTTCAACAAGGGGAAGTGCTGGATTCTGCACCTGGGATGGGCCAACCCTGGATGTACATACAGACTGGGGAATGAGATGCTGGAAAGCAGTACTGTGGAAAGGGACCTGGGGGTCCAGGTTGACAACAAGTTAAATGAGTCAGCAGTGCCCTGGCAGCCAGGAGGGCCAACCGTGTCCTGGGGGGCATCAGGCAAAGCATTACCAACCAGTCGAGGGAGGGATTGTCCCACTCTGCTCTGCACTGGTGCGGCCTCTCCTTGAATATTGTGGCAGTTTTGGGCACCATAAGATAAGAAAGATATTAAGTTGCTACAGGGTGTCCAAAGGAGGGCAATGAAGATGGTGAAGGGATTTGAGGGGAAGCCATATGAGGAGTGGCTGAGGGCACTTGGTCTGTTGAGCCTGGAGAAGGGGAGACTTCATTGCAGTTACAGCTTCCTCATGAGGGGAAGAGGAAGGGCAGGCACTGATCTCTTCTCTATGGTGACCAGTGACAGAACCGAAGGGAATGGCCTTAAGCTGTGTAAGGAGAGGTTTAGGTTGGATATTAGAAAAAGGTTCTTAACCCAGAGGGTGGCTGGGCACTGGAACAGGCTTCCCATGGAAGTGGTCACAACACCAAGCCTGACAGAGTTCAAGAAGCATTTGGAGGATACAAGAAGCATTTGGATGATACTCTCAGACACATGGTGTGACTCTTGGGGATGGATGGTCCTGCGCAGGGCTAAGGGTTGGACTTGATGGTCCTTGTGGGTCCCTTCCAACTCGGCATATTCTGTGATACTGTGATATCAAAAAATGGAAAGAGACACCAAATGATTAACTTACTATTACAGACCGAAATATGAAGAACCTTGCCCAGTGTAGTTAGCACTGGCTTCTAGTTTTGATGAAGCTCATGTTTGACTGAATCAGTGCCTAATCTTTTCAACTCATTAGTGTCTAGTGCCTGCCTGCTTCCAAGTACTTTTCATTCCTTAAAAATCTCATGTTTACAACCATTTTCTTGTTCAGTTTTTGGAGAACAAAAGGGAAAAGAAAGGCTTTATTCCCTGGGTTAAGTCTAGATCACATATACAAAGGAAAAGAGAGATTCTGCTACACTTTATTCAATATGATGTTACAAGAAAACAACAGTTACAGCTGACAAACCATTACATCTTTCATAATACAGACAAATTACAAGGTGTAACAAATAATGCGACATTTATTTTACTGTACTGCTTACTATGCTGTTCTTCTGAAGTATATATATATTTAATAACATTAACATTGTTTTCATGTACCAGCCTTCCCCTTTTTTGTTTGTTAAAAAAAGAACACCTCTCGGTGCACCACATAAAAATCCACGTGGAAGCTGGCAAGCAGGGATTTTGTATGCAGCACCATTGAAATGCATTTTGGGGGATGGGAATTATTAGTGCATCCTTTACTTTCAGATTTTTTGCTTATGTGAAAAATGCAAGGCAGTAACATACAGTCACTCCACCTAAATGCTGGTAGGGAAGAGTATCGTTATGCTCAGTAATGCAGCCTAATTCTGTTTATATGAGGTGTCTGCATTTTGCTCCCCAGTCTGTACAGCCTAAACCTTTTATATAACAAAGATTACAGACCCAATAATATTCACAGGTGATTATTTTGTATATGAGCATATCAGAACATTGACTACACATTTGGTTGCGTGCACTGACAGGGTGCACTGAGGGGTGTCCTTCACCCACCAGCCCACAGGGTATTTATTATCTTATCTCCCTCCAGGAGTCTGAAGTGCAGAACCCCTGTGCATTAAAGAGAAAGCAAAACCCCCTGTGCCTCTATCTACTGCAGGTTGAATTTTCACTGTTGTACTGATGACTTGTCCTAAGTCATGGTTCTGATTAAAAAAAATAGTGGAAATTAAAAGGACCCAACCAATCCAGGACACCGTACAGTAATGTAATATAGGAAGTATTGGAGTGTCCTGTCTGGTGTGGTGCCTGCTGGGTGTGGATTAGAGCTGATCTGAACCCAGCAGGAGTTCAGCAGGAGAGAGGACTAAGCCATCTCCAGCTGGTTGACTAGTAAAGTCAGATTCGGTGAACTTGAAACTTGTAAGGACTCTCTGTATCATGCAGGCCATCTCTATCACCATCTTCCCTTCCCCGTTCACTTAATATTAGATCCCACAGAGAGTTAAAACACTTTTATCTGCCTGCTATATCTGTTGCCCTGTAGCTGCTCTCCCGTCTTGCAGCAAAGCCACATCCTCTCAAGTATCACCAGGAAGGATCTACTGGGGCTCAGTCAAGTGGTAGGAAAACGCAAGTTATGCTGCTGCTGGCTACTGACACCAAGCAAGTTGCACAGTTTCTCAAGGACTGTGCCCCAGAGACTACTGGTCACTGAAGCCAATTTTTGACTGTTGACAACATGAAACTTCGCGTTCCAGGTACCCACAGCACATCTGGAAGGCTGGGCTTCTTGTCCCTTTGAAGATTCTGTGGGGAACTGATTTGGGAAGGATGAGAGAAAAGGATCTACTACTGATCTTTGCTGAAGCTGTCTCAAGACCACTGATGGGGTTTAAACAGTCCACTCTGCAACACTGAGAAGAGCTGTGCTGAAAACAGCTGGAGGAGTGGGCAGCTGTCAGGGGGGCCTAACTGATGGATGTCAGTCAGGCTAATCATGCAGGTAAGGGCTCTGCTGGAAAGGGGAAGAGGGAAATAAGGCCGTACTGCTAACTGTCAGTTCCCTGGCCAAAGGAGCTTCTGCTTTCTAAAAAACCCTTGATATTTCCCATCAGATTTGATGTTTCAGAAGATTAATTTGCAGTGCTCATGTGAACAGCACCAGTGTGCTGTCCCCTTGGTGCTGGGAGAACATCCCCAGGGCCCAGAGCCTCCACGGGAGAGCAGCAAATCCAAGTCACCACAAACCCAAGGCAATCAGGGGGCCTGGAAAGTAGATGCATAAGTAAGAGATCCTGGTCACTTCTTAATGATCAGTAGCTGAGATAACCTCACTACTGCTGAAGAATAAGTTACTACTTAGAAGCCTAGATATTTATGAACTTTCCTTCAGGCAATTGAGTTCAAAGATTTTTGGACCAACTTTATTTCAGTGGTTGCTTAAAAGTGGGAATGGGGCAGAGAAGATAATCTCACTTGCATGTGTGTGTACACACACACACACACACACACATACATACCTTAAGCAAATACTGTATGTGAGTCACTATGGATAGTAATGTGCTAGGCTTGTGGGAACAGCTGGGGAATTACTTTCTATATTAAACCTTCAGATGGTTAGCTGAGCAGCATAATTGCTTGCCTCTCAATTTAAGCTGCCAAGTAGAAACATCTATGGAACTACCCTTATATTCCTAATCAAAATCTTTGTTACATTTTCAAAAATTCTTCAGATTTTTGCAGCAAGTTTTTTTTTAAAAATAGCTAATTTTAATCATCAAACTGCACACGATTTAAGTAGCAAAGATAATGTATAAAAGACTTTTCTCTTACAAAAAAAAGAAATATGAAACCCAAACAAACAACATCTAAGGCAGTTTCAGTGTGTGATAAATTCAAAGTTCAGTGGTCACTTTTCCCCTTATAAACACAGGGGGAAAACTGTAGTAAGTTCTAAATAGGATTGTGACTGAAAGTGGCTTTCAGATGGCTTTTTGCAGATCCTGAAACAGAGATGTCATTGGGGAAAATTGTCTTTTAATGGCTGTACAAATATTGAGAATATTTCCACAGTTCAGCTCTTTGAAAGTGTAGACTCCTGTCCTAGTTCATTACGGGACCTTTTGTAGCTACTTGTGCATTCAAGGATTTGCCTTATTGGGTGATTTTTTCTTATTAAACACTGCTGGAGTTTAATAAGATGGCAGTAGCACAAATCCTTTTCCCCTCCTTTTAAACACTGAAAACTAACCAAAGTGTTACCACACTTCTTAAAAATGTAATTCAATGCATCCAGCAAGCAAAGGATGTCAAATTTATGTGTAGAATAATATTGCCTAGCAAGCGTTTCTGTCCGAGCAGGACTATAACTCAACAGTGATTTTTGCACCATACCCTGCCCTTTCTGAATGCAAAGCATTGTATACAGTCAGGGCAGTTTTTTCACACCCCTGAACACAATGTTCTCCCCAACCATAATGTATCGGGGCTTCCTTTTCTAAAATCACACAACTTAATTTCTTGCAAAGTTTGCATTTGAATGATTCATTCAGAAAAGCTATCTAAAGACCAAGGATCACGTAGTGCCTTCCAATCAGCTCAGAATACATACTGAAAATAACTTGAAAGGTGCTTTGGTGTGGAACAGCAAACAATTTGGGATGAGGAAAATTCTTCACCTTCATGCTTTGTACATGGCAAAGTAAAACAGCTAGATTTAATGGCTCATTCAATGGAAGTTTTTCTGTACCTTAGTATCTGCCTTGAATTAAACAGAACAGTTTCAGCATCTCTGTTTTCAAGAAAACGTTCCAAACCAGGTAACTACTGTGAGAAAAAACAGAGATGTTAACCAAGACCCATAAAAGAAATATATATTCTTGAAGGAAATAAAATCATAAAGAATTCACTGTATATTCACTGAATGTCAGCTGCATACATCTCATCATTTTTGCTTTGTCCTTCTCACAGGCCTATTTTGAAAACTGGCATGCTACATAGCCTAAGCAGAGTAACCAAATTCAGAGTACTGAAGTAAACATGCAATTATTGCCATGTTTTTAAAATGGATATGAATGGTCTGAGGGGATAATGAAAAAGAAATAACCCAACAACACTTCAGGAAGAGTGGCAAGGTGTTATAACTGTCAGCTGATCAGACAAGTTGGGCTTGCCCTGGAAGAAATAGTCTTCCCACTGGTTGCAAAATATGCATAACTCTCAAAGAAAACACACAGTTCTTTATGCCACCATTGCCTCTTTTAGTACAGCTGTTACTAAAGAAGTGTGAACGCCAAATGTGTTGTCTGAAAGTATTTAAGACATTGCTGGTGCTTACAAAGATGCAGCGCTGCAGTGGAAAATCAAACAAAATCAAACACAAAAGACTGAAAGAGTACATGCCATGTATCAGTAAGCAAAAGCTTAATCTGCACATAGTTCTCTGAAATCACAAGGTATCCAAATGCGTGCAAGGTTTTAAATAAATTGCAGGGAAAAACAGGGTCTTGCCAGCTTCAATTTTCTTTTGAATGAAATCCACCATAGAGAAAGAAAGGAAACAGGCCGTGGTTCCTTCCTGGTGTCGGCCTCCTCATTAGGTTTTTGTTTCCCTCCTCCAACCTGGTAAATTTAATCCTGTAAGGAAACAATATAAATTATAATAAGCCTTATGAATTGCATTTTTAAATGTTTTTTTAACTTGGTAAAAGATAGGTTAGTCCAAAGCTAGTTATGAAGACACCAGCTCAGAGTGAAGGACAGACTTACAAAGCACGTTTAGAGCTGGTATGTCAGGAAAATGAACTTAAAACACCAATGTTTTTGGGGTGGTCGCCCAAGTGAGATATATTAATCCATATTAATGTATCTCTGCCCCAAGTGCTAGTCTTCAGAGGTGCCATTAGCACTCACATTCTCCATGGAAATTATAGACAGCCATAAACAGACAGCTCTTCTAAAAGTGGTTACATCCCCTGAACGCAAAGGAAGGTTGCTAAATGCTGGGACAGCTTCAGGAGTTTACAAGGTGTTTTTGGCCCCTTCCTCATGGAGTCCCTAGTGATCACCTCCACAGCAATGCATGCAACTAGTTTATCAAAAGGTCTCCTCAGGTCTCCTTCCCAAGAGTTGTTTGAGGTACCCTGGGGCACATCACAAACATTTCTGCAAACACAACCAGGTTATGGAGCTCCTTGGTGTGCTGCATTTAAATGTCTTCCTCTTTAGTTCAGTGTATTTCTATTAACAGGTAGATGACTAAATTCTCTCCTTTCAAATAAAAAAATAAACACTATATCCATAGCATCACTTATGTCATCTTTCACTCTGCTGATGTATAAGCTCAAAGCAGATATCATGATGCTTTTGAGGTTTACACAAAACAGGAGACAGACTGAGAATGTGGGATGCGTTACTGTAAAACAAAGCATCCAACAACTGCAAGAAGAGTCAAGTAAAGGCTAAATGAAGGCTAGGTGAACTGAAGCCACGAAAAGGATTTTATAATTAACATATTTAATTAATAAATGTCCAAGTAAAATTCTATGCCAAGTAATAAAGTGAGAAATTTCTGAGAAATTCTGAAAATATATTTGTTAGGTTCTTCAAGACCAAGGATTGTAACTATGGACCTGATACATTTTTAAAATGTAGTTGCAGGAAGACAGTCAGATGTGAAGGAATTTCATCACTTAAGAAAAAGAATGCTGAAATATTCATTGAGCATAGAACTGGTTTGTATTAGCATGTCCTAAAACTATTTAAATCAAACGGGGTGCAGGTGCCAGTGAATCTAGTCTAGCCCTCATTTCAAAAGCAGGAGAAAAGCAAGGCATCGTTTTTGAACTGCAGTTTCAAGCATAACATTTTAATTGTGTCTTTCAACAAAACAGCCCAATCTCTTAACTTTCGTAATTTCCAGGGTTCCTATCATGATTCTTGAGAGCTCTTCTTCTTTTCTTTAAGCACCAGGATACTTGGATTGGATTAACAAAAGTCTTGGGCCCTCTTGGAGCTTGGTCTACTAACTCTAGAGTCCTTCCTGGGTTACTTCCTAAATGGTTCTGGAGTTTGTGTGGACTGTCTATTCCACATGGAAGACCTACTTTCCCCAGGGTCTAGAGCTTGGCTGAAATGCCAGTAGATCTTGTTTCAAGGAATATATTTGAGCTGATGCATTTAGTTTACTCTTCATAAACTTAAAAAAAAAAGCAGTATTTGGAACATGCAGAGATTCACAACTGCTCAGTGGTAAAACACCAATGACAGTATTCCCCAAACTCCACATTTCCTTTCCTTCAAAAACACTTTGTAGGGATGTCCTTTTTGGACCCCCTCCTTACAAAGAAGCAACTAAACTCTCAAAGCTCCTTCAAAAGTTGAGCTTGCATTGCCCCTACTGCCACCCACACTACAGCTGTGAAAGGCAGTCTTGCAGTTTGGAAACCACATCTGCCCAGAGTCAGAATAGCTGGCCTGATTTCAGGCTAAGCTCAAATTGCTGGAGTTCTAGAGATTGGCATAAGCAGCAGTGACATCTAAGACAGGTAACAAAATTAAAAGCATAGAAGAGCCTTTGGATGGAGGCTTTTCTGGTAATTATCAAACTACCAGAAAATGTTCAGATTTGAGAATAACTGCAATGACATTACTTACACAGAACTTTTCCTTTCTATCAGTGGGCCTCAGGACAATTTCTAAAAGAGGTAAGCATCACACTTCTCTTAGGGGTATGCTACCATTTCCCAGTAACCATACTACATTTTCTGTTTTCAAGTTTGGCTCTGTAGGCAAAGCTACATTCTCCAGGGCAGGGCCTGAGCTTGTGAAATGGGGAATACCTTCATCAGCACTTCCAGAATCAAGCCCTAGAACATTAAGAGTTTCCTTAGGAATGAACAAACTGAGAGCTGCTACATGTAACAAAGGGAAAAAAAAATCTTTGCACTCTGGCAACCACCACCAGCACAAACACAGAACAAGGGCAGAACACTGAAGACTAAGAAAGGGTAGCAGAAGTTACAGGTTTCCTGCTCTGGCTCAGTATAAGGCAGCTGACAGTTTTATCATCAGAACTCCACCAGCTCCAGCAGGGTCCTGCTGTGCCAAGCTTGCAACTGCGGTAACTGCTTTCCTGTGAAAGCTGAGAGCCTGCGTAACAGTACGGTGGGCAACGCCACCTCCCACTTTCTGCACGGGCTCAAGATTTAGATTAGATCAAACAGTAAAATCACCAGAAAAGAGCAAGACTTGATGCCACATTTCACCAATGGTTCTGGCTGGAGAAAGCTAGAAGACAGTGCAACTGGAAGCAGGGAACAGTATGGTGGTCACAGTCTCTCTGAAGATGTGTTGAAATGCCCAGTTTGGGAAGCTGGCCTGCATGACAGGAGCTGGCCCACTGCTCGCACCAGTGCCATAATGGCCCGAGTGTTCTGAGGCTGAACCCTCAGCTTTGGCTGCTTATGCATTTCCACCATGTATAAAATGTCCTTACATGACACAACAAGCATTGTGGTCAGGAATAGATAATGTTTGCATCTGAATCCCTAATTCTCTGAATGTTTATTGTTGATTCAAAGTAGTGTCAACAGGTGAAATCCCTTCCCTTGGCATCAGAGTGCCCTCGTGGAGTGCCAGCCTTCTCCTGTCCTGAGGAAGAGGAAGAAACTGAACACGGATGTCAGAGGAGTGCTGTAAGCACTGTGCTCCTTAACTTTTGTTTTTGTTGAAGATGGGACTCACATGAAATAGGCACCTCTCCTAAACTGGAGAAAGAGGAGAGTGTCTTTTTATCCACAGCAGAAAATACACAATAAAACAAACAGAAAATTTTAGACTGATGTGAACCAGTCTTTTTATTAAAAAAGCATTTTTTCTTCAGTGGGGCTCTTGAACTGAAACATTAGTTGTTCACACAACCAAGACCTGAGGCAGGGCCCTCCACAAAGTGTTGCCATTCAGTTTCCAGATGGCTGTAGTGGGCTGACCTTGGCTGGATGACAGGTGCCCACTAAACTGTTTTATCACTCCCCTTCCCAGCAGGACAGGGAAGAAAGAATAAGATGAAAAATGACTCATAGGTTGAGATAAGGTAGTTTACTAAAGCAAAAGTGAAAGTTTGCATGCGTGCAAGCAGGAAGGAAAATAGTAAGGTTTATTCTCTACTTCCCATTAGCAAGTGGTGTCCGGCCATCAGTTTACAGTGCTGATGCTGTGCTCAGCAATAGCCAAAACACTGGTGTGTTACCAACACCTTTCAAGCTACCAAGCAAAGCACAGCACTGTGAGGGTTGCTATGAGGAAATGGAACTTCATCTCAGCCAGACTCAATACAGTGGCTCAGTAATTCCATGTTTGCATTTTTAAAGATATATTTTAGAAATATCCTTGCTTAGAATTTAATACATTTCCCTGATCATACAAATCAAAGTTTCGCCTGGTGACTTGGCAGATTGTGCTTATGGCCTCTGGTCACAGCTTTGCTTATAAAAGCATAAATTGTTAAATGGAGTATTTACAACTTGTGATTTCCCAGGAGCAAAATAGGGTTCTTTCATATTTCCTTAAAAAGCAAAGCAAAGCAAAATCAACCCCCCCAAACAAACAAACAACAAACCCTGAAACATAACAGACTGCCTTAAAAATGAACTTGTGTTTTTCACCACAGATTCAGGTACTTCTGGTTTTCATGACATTTCTATTAAACCTCATAGTTTTCTTCAAGCAAGTTAATTATGTACTTGAAATACTAAGTGACCTACATGAAGTAACTAATTTCTGTGTTTGTTGTCTAGAGAAATCATCTGCTCATACATTCTGTTTGTCCCAGACAATAATGGGATAAAGAGTAATCCACCTTAAAAATGGCAGTTGCCAACTTCAGAATACAGTAACTGGTGATGTAACAGTGGTTCTAGAAAGGGATACCAAAGCTTTTAATTTAAACACTACTCATACTCTCAAGACATGAGGTAGAGGAGGGTGACTAAATCCCAAATATTTTTCTTTATTTTAATTATTGAAAGAACATAATTTCCTGTAAAAATGCCAGTTCAGTACACGTTCTTTTTGGCAGCATCATCGTCCTTCTCTAGATACTTTTAATTTCTGTATAAATTATCACATAAGGTGGAGTTATGCTCCCGCAGAGTCCTTAGCATGCAAAGCACACTCAGAGTGCAGGTCTATTTACATGGCAGCTGATTTAGCATTATTGTAAGAGTATTCCAGATTTAAAGTAAAAATGTGAGCTGACAACTGGAGATACTGTATTCTCTATGAGCTGAAACATGGGGGTGTTTAAGTTCATCAACAATAATGCTCTTTCTGCTTCTCCCTCCACCATGTGTCCACACCACAGATGCTGTTCATCCCCTTTGAAAAAAAACTACACAATTAACAGGTGATTTTTCTTGCACCTTTTATTCCTAGCTTTGTTAGAGAAGTCATTTTAAAAAGCCAATCAGACATTATCAATACTGTTTGCACCCAGACAGTACCTACATGCAACTTGTTGCTATAAATATTAATTAATTGGATCACCAATACCCATAATGCAACTTTATTTTGACCTACATGCCCTATGAACTAGATATTTTTTGGATTCAATTTCCTTAAAACCAACTGTCAGCATCATGTGATGGAAGAGATGAAAAATGAAAACGAGTGTTCCCGCTGTGCAGGTGAGTGACCTGTGGGAGACAGCTCTGCCTGCTAGGATTTTTACACGTACCATCAGACACAGACCAATTGATTAGATCATCTTATACCTGCCACCAACTAGGCTCAAGAGACTAATTAGAGAGAGTACTGCCTGCGCAGGCACCCCATTGACACCTAATTTGCTCAGCCAAAGCCTTTGGGGAGAATGTATTATCTCTGCAGCTGCACTTCATGCATTTCTGATTTAAGGCATAAGCAAGGAGTACTTCTTCACTCTTTTGCACAAACTGAATATATAAGCCCTTAAGTGCTAAATACAAGCAGACAAATTAGATTTGGTCAGTCACCATAAATTCTTTTCCCTCTTCAAATATAAATGCGTATATACATGCATACATGTTTTGGTTTATATCTATGTCTGTAATATATATGCACAAATGCAAACATACAAATAATGTGTATGTAGGCATCTGAAGGATGTGTGGAAAGGATGTGTGGAAAGGATGGATATATAAAGATATTTCTATAAATATATGCTTTAGAATATGCAATTTTTACACTGTATAGCATGCCTTCCTTTGCAGGGAAGTTTTACTTCTGTGAAGTTTAAAAGAAATGCATTTGTTCTGATACATGAAAAATAAATGCTCTGCAGTGTTGTTAACTCAGGCTCAGAATTACCCCATGGACGAGGCTCAGTAGATCGCTGCTTATAGAGTTGCTCTGCGTATCTTCAGAGGTGTTAGTTCAAAGATTGTTTCAGTATACACTCTAGCTTGTTGGAGGCTTTTCTTCGATGGCCTATACCTTGTTTGCGGTTTCCTGAGGAATACTGCTCACTAAGGCTAAAAATAGGGTTACTTAAGTTGCTTTCTGCTGGGCTTTAATTTTATCTAGTTATCCATGCCCCAAAATACACAGGAGAGGCAAGACTTAAGGCTGTCATTAAAAATTTATTAAAAAAAAAAAAGAGAGAGAGAGAGAGATGTGCTAGAAAAACGATGTTTTTTACAAACTGAGAAGGGTTTAAAAAAAATATTTTCAACTGTAGGCTTGTTAGTGATTCCTGAACTAAAATACCTTGTAACACAGAGCAACATGGTGGATTTGCATCACTTCTAAAATAGCACCGAAACCAAATATCTTCTTCCCTGTGATGTGTCTACAAAGCTACTTTCAGGAGTTGAACAAGGCTGAATTATTACAATATAATTTCAGTTTGTGTCAAAGCCCATGTTGACACAGTCAGTTTAAGTGTCAACTCAGGATCCTGCACCGCTGTAACTAATTAAAGAAGCCTTAGCAAAATATGTGCAAGTTACCTGTGTGGCTAAAACATCAGGTGTAATTTCCCTTGCCAGGCACACTATAAATGCAACTTCCAGTCTTGTTCCAAGGATGGGGCATAACTCAATAAAGAGAGAACATCCTCACCTTCTTCCCCTCAGACAGGCCACATCTTTGCCAATTCACTTTATATTTCTTTAGCAATATTTAATATTATTTAATGTTTAAATGACACCTCCACATTTCTCTGGTTTATGTTCCAGCCTTTGGATTTAGAGTGTCTTTCAAAATGAGTGCTCAGTTTTAGCTGTAGCCACCAATAGTTCAAATTACATAAATACAGTTAAATTTAACAAAAGTGCAATATTAGAACAGTTGCAAAATTTAGTAGTAGTGGAAATTTTTACTTGGACTGTGTGTTTTCCAAATTGCACCTTTATGCACAGTAAGAGTTCAAAACGAAAGTCCTGCATCTCCTAAGACTCTATGAATGTGCACCCAGTAGTCCAGTGTGGGAAGTTGATTCTGAAGGGCCAAGACTTGCCCTGAAATTATACACCAGTTGCTAAGCAGTCTATATGCATATCAATAATTGCAAACCAACCGTGCATACTTTGCACACAGGTCCCTGCAAAATATTATAATGAATTCCTTCATAGTGTGTCTTGTGAGGAAAAAAAGGAATACAAGCCTGATCTTCACTATAGTATATTTTATTCACAGTACATACTTTCAGTGTTATTTGATAACATGATTGGTTTCACAGTTGATTTGTAGGTATACCTTTAACTTTTGAGTGGCTGCGATAACTTCCAAATTAGTTTTCTACAAGTCTTTCAGCAAAAATTCTTTCCTACCCTAGCTGCCCACAGCTGAAGTTTTTTCTTTGAGTTGAGAACAAAGTCCACAAAGCCTTTCACAATTACCATTTGAATAAGGCTTCACATGAAAAATGGCCAGGACTGAATCTACTACACTTCTAGTTTTTGAGAGTAAAGCACAGCCCTCTGTGAGTGAGTTCTGGGAAAACTAGTACTTCAGACGAAGATAGCAGTGTTATTGAGCTCAATATTGTTTGCAAGCAAAGTCATGGAAAACTTATTAAAAACAAAAAAGCAAGATGAGGATTTTGTTACACATCAAGACTAGAAATACATTAGTGCTACTTGTTTGCAAGAATATACTTCTCAAACCTGACAAACAGCCAAATCCCTACAACTTCTTGTAACCTTTTTTTTTTTAATCTGATTAATGTGACATGTCTAAATTGCTATGCTTCTTACCCTGATAACTTGCCAAAAAGCCTGCTGAAGAGGAACTGACTGAATGTGAATTGGGGAAATGCTGTCTGCCTGGATCTATAATGAGAGAATCTATACCTTCAATTTTTGCCAGTGTTTGACACAATGGGATCCTTATCTCAGCTGTAGCACCAGCTCTCTACTCTGAAACAGATAAGTAAATGCTATGCCTGAACAAAATTTGTAGATAGCTTAATTAAAATACCTGAGAGAAAGAAAAGAAAGGAAAAGAAAGACAGAGCCTATCCATTACAGTTGTATATAACTGAACTCAGAAAAGAAAATACCTGTTGGAAGATGATATAAAGTCATTAATATTCTGGTTAACAGATTTGTTACTGGTTTGAACCCATCTCTGGAGAAAATGAGCACCAGAAGAGCTGGTGAGAGATCTCATTGTACTCTCTTGCTAAACTAAACAGCCAAGGTACTACAAGCAACTAGGTGCAAGTAAGCTGAGCTGTGGTACCCTTCCATCATGTCTCATCTTTATGGCAGAGCCAGCTTAAGAAATTCCAACTGCTGCAAACCTCACTTCTTGTTCCTGCCCTGCAACTTGTGCCCCTGTCACTTGTCTTGTAAAATTTTCTGTGGGACTCCCTGTACACTGGATCAGTAAAAGTATCAGAAGTGACATTATTTTTATGTAGATCTTCTCAGTGATCCTGTTTACACCAAACTTCCAAATAGCTGCAACGTTACAACTAATGGGATTGGAAACTGGTGAGGGAGCAAGAAGGAACTGCCTGGATGGAGCTAGGCAGAAACTTGACTGTTCTTGTCTGCAAATTAAAAATCATGGAATAACATCCTTATTTTTCATCAACAGCAGTTCCCCAGTGCATTACTCATAACAAAGCTTCCCTTTCTAACGTCTGAAGCCACCTCCCAACTCACAAATGGCTAATTATTTTCAGGTATCCAGAAACACTGTGAAATCTGCCCTAGCTGCCCACTTAGGGGAGCAGACAGAAGTTGTTGCATAATGACCTACTAATTAAAAAGCAAGAAAACCATATTCAAAAGATCTGGGAATACCCGTAAGATTGCCTAATAAGGATAATCTCCTGTACATGTTTCAAGGGAGCAGCAAACAAGAGATGGCTGAGAGCCCATGCCTCTGACTGGAAGTTCTTTGAATTTTTTTGGTTGGCTTTAATTTTTTTTTAGCAGTAAAAATATGTTGGCCTGCCAGCGTATCAAGATGTTTAACAGTTTGTGAAGCTTCAAGTCATATTTAACCAGAGTTCAGAGAATTCAGAAGGGATAGAAAAGCATCTGATTCTTTATCTAGCTTTGAATGAAAAATAAGACCCTAGAGTTCAGGGAGAGCAGATCAACTGTGCCCTAATCCAAATACTATGCATGAAACTTACTGACTGCCAGCGTCAGGAGTGATGGTCGCTGTTATTTAACAGGGCTATTTATCAACTCAAACCTAAGCGTATTTCTTCTATCTGAAACACAACAGTTGACCAACTCAAAACCCAATGAGATGATGTGCCTGACCACCTCCCTCCATTCTTTCCCATCTAGCATAACAAAAAGTACATAACTTCAGAGGACTTAATTGGAAATTTATTCCTGCTTTTCCTTGTCATGGCTTTTATCCCTAAAGCAAAGTCTGCTGGACAAAATGACATATGAAAGACTAAATGCCCTCCAGATGACTCATTAGCATTCACCTCCTCCGAAAAATTAAGCACTGATTCATGCTAAGATTAAAGAATCCACAGGTACTTAAAAATAGGGCATTTTGTATACATGTGATTGTTAATATTAGCCAAGTTACTTCTTGAAAAATAAATGGTCTTGGAACAAATTTAACGCCACTAGTGTAATCAGTGCTGAGTAGCTATGGGATAGTCTTGAGATGGGTGTGGACCATTTTACTCTTACTAAGATTCCTTGGAATGTAAAGACACCTCTGCAAGGGATCACAACACTATAACTACCTCAGTCCCCACAGATAAATGCCAAACATTAAGAAAACAAAGTGTGAATGTTTATCATTATCAAAATCATTGTACTAGCCCTCAAGTATCTTCAGGCAGCTTGGAATTAAGTAATGGGTTTTTTGTTTGGTTGGGGTTTTTTTGTTGTTTTGTTTTGGGTTTTTTTTTAAGACAGAATGATTGTTCAGGTTCAGAAGGAAAAAGAAAGAGGGATGTGTAAACTAACAAAATAAAAAAAAAATCCATTTCTCGTCTGTATTTTTATTTTCATTTGTGTTTTTCCTAGAAAGTACTTTTCAAACCAGCAAGGAATTCTTAATTAATCTGGAATGTGGAGTTATGAATGCCTTTGTTTTAGCTTGACAGAACAGATATCATTGCAGTTGCATTCTAGATAGCAAAGACATGTCTAATTAAACACCATCTGGTTATACATTCTATTTGCTGCTGTGGCTTTTCAGAGACTGAGCATCATGTCAAAGTGGTCATGTCAATTAAAACACATTTTTTAGGACAGCATTGCAACTCTAAAGCACGCATAAATTAGACAGAAAGCAGACTTCACATGTTGAATCAGAAGGATCTTTCCCACAATATTACTTTATATTACTTTAATGGCAAGTGTAAGTAATAGATGTATTTAAATTTTGGAATATATTTCCAAATATCATTATGTCTAAAGTTCTTAGTCTGTGTGTCCACTCATACCATAAATGCCATGCAAGTATTGACAGAGAGATTAGGAAATCTTTGGAGTTGACCTTTTCAAGCCTGAATTGTTTCCCAACCTGAGAGTTTTTAAGACTAGAATGGAGCAGAAGGGAAAAAAATCCCAGATTAGGAAATGCACTGGTGTTTTATGAGATATTTCTTGCCTCTGTGCTCATTCCCTAGAAGCTCTGCTGATACTTACTGAATACTGTTATGCAGTCCTTTTGCCTATACAGCTTCCACTTGGGATTCTTGCTGAAAATCTATGACATTAGAAATAATTACTGGCAGCTTCAGGCCAGCTGCTTTCTTTTCTGCCAGTTCCATTTTTACATACAAAACCATATGGAGCTCTGAAACAGAAATATTTCCCCAGTGCGGTCTCTGTGGCATTAAATGGAAAAAATGTTCCAGAATTAGGACCTCTACAGAGCATCACTACAGCAATGAGGATATCCTATCTAGTACATCTCTCTACAGTAAGAGATCACAAAGCAGCTCAGTGATTTTATTTCTCAGAATTCCCACTCTGGCTGAGGTAAGAACCTTTTCCACATGTATGATTAAGATGTTCAGATATTACGCATGGTTTAGGAAATCCAACATGAGGTACTTCTCAATGACACAACTTCGCAGGATCTGCTACCTTTGAAAATCAGGCCTCCTTCAAGTATTACAGAGGCTTCCCCTATGCTTTCTGTTTTTTGAAAGATTTAAATGTTTTTAAAAAGCATTCTCATACACTTGAGAAGCTTCACATATGTGGAAGAAGTAGTAGATGTCAAATCAGGTGCAACATACTGAGCTTTTCATGGTATGCAAAGACAGGGATCATGGTAAGATGGACTACTAAAGGCTTTTCTTTCAAAAGCACCATAAGCATTGGTTTTCTTGTAACTGCCAAAAATACTTCGTCTTTTTTTTTTTTGAAGATCCTTTATAAAAGTAAGGTTTTGCGTAGCTCATTTAAATAGTTTAAATGACACAAG
Source organism: Pipra filicauda (assembly GCF_003945595.2). NCBI lineage: Eukaryota > Metazoa > Chordata > Aves > Passeriformes > Pipridae > Pipra > Pipra filicauda. Next base: position 1,544,471 of record NW_024103496.1, on the reverse strand, counting down.
GTTAAGAACAGGAAAGCCTTTCACCGAAGGTGGTTAGTCCTTTTCAAAGATTTCATATTATTTGAAGCTTACTTTCATTGCATTCTTTTACCTTGGCTGCTCCCCAAGTGAGTATAAGTTAATTAAATAGGATTTTGACCCTCTAACCTTCCCTATAAACTGCATCTTTACCTAACTCTATTTAAATAAATCAGATAAAAAACCAATCATGCAGCAGAATATATATTTTTACAGCTGTGGAAAAAACAAACATGTCTATTAAGCTTATTTGTAAGTACTTAGTACTCAAAGCAACAGCCAAGACTCATGGATGATTTTAATTAAAATAAATCTGGGTGGGCATATAATTCATTTATGATGGTTTTTCTCAAACTAAAACTTCTCTAGCATTACTGCACTGCACTACAGTAAGTCCTCATTTGTTTGAGGCAATTGAAGTTCAATCCACCTGATTAGCTTGTATTCGTTTTGAGTCATGTAAAGTGTAAATTTTATCTATGAAAAATATCAAAGATAGGAGGCTAAAAATTGCTACAGGAAAGGAGTGAAAGAAAGAGCAGAACAGATGGGCAGATAACAATTATACAGAAGGATACTCAGCACCTCTGTAACTGACATGCTCTGGGTTTAATTATCAAAAGAAGGTGAAATAGATGTACCAGGAGAACACTGCATTCCTGTCTACAAACAGATAGTGTGACTCTCTGTATCTCATTAGCCCTTTTCACCTTAAAACACAGGCTTCTGACTATTAGACCCTTCCAAAAACCAGCAGCGCCTTTCCATTTCATCCAGAAACAAAACATAATTTTGGTGTGAAGAATGATAGCAGTTATGTATGAAGAAATGAGTAACTAGCTCACGTATAAAGAATGTATGAAGAAATGAGTAACTAGCTCACGTATAAAGAATGTATGAAGAAATGAGTAACTAGCTCACGTATAAAGAACGAACAAAGAACTAAGCTGCCTCTTTGTGCCTAAGTGATGTGCTCAGGTCTCTGCACAGGCAGTGACAAAGACTGCCACTGGAGCCTCAGCACCGATCACATCTCTCACCCTCAGCAGGGACTTCATAAATTGAGTTCATCACAGAATTAAATCCTCCCAAAAAGTAGGCCTTTAGTTTGATATATTGATAATGATACCATCTAACTGCCTCAGTGGTGCATTATGTTTCAACTTTGCAGCTTTTTGGTGATAAATACACACATATTCAAGAGCATTAGGTTTTTGATCATTGACTGGGACATATTTGCCCATTTCCTGACACTTCTCTCAACCCATCATTGCTGAATTAACAGCGGGAAGATGACAACAACAGTCACATCGTGCACAAGAAGCCCTCACCACAGTGTGAGCAGAGGCAAAAGCACAGGCGGGGAGGCAGACCTGCACATTGACTCCCATCTTCCCAGGTGCAACTCATCTCCTCATTATAAGTATTCGGGGTGTCTTAATGGCATCGTGCATCATGTTTTGTCCACCTTTGTCAAACTACATTAGACCAGGGTTGTTACCATGCACAGGCTGTGATAACATAGGATTAACAGGAATAAACTCTTCCATTTTTCACACTGCACAGAAGAGGATCATATATTCTCAACAGCAAGGTTTCTCTTCACTGTCCCCAAAACAAAGGTTTCTAAAGTAAGGTCTAGCAGAAGACAGTACCCAAAGTTAAAAAAAAAAGTAATCAAAAAAGGCACTGGAAATTCTGGAAATTACAATAAATAGTTTAAAGGCACGTCAACAGCCTATAACTCTTCCTCCTCGAACATTTTTATCCCGTCAAGTAATAACTGACAATAACAGTACTGTAAACTCAGAGAGATACATTCTTTGTGCTTTGTAAGGGTTATTTTAATTATTTTCCTTATATAGTAAGTAGAGAATGAAAAAGATTTCTGAAATAAGAAATGTTATTGTTAACTCACTAATCACAGCTGAGGGACTTAGGGGCACTCTGGTTTCTGGAATACCTTTGAGCTTATTTTACAGAATTGACTAAGTTGGTGGTATCCCTGTCACATGGATTTCAATGCAAGGCACCAAAACTTCCTTTATGCAGAAGTACAATAGACAACATTGGATGCTGAAATAATATCCTGGAAAATTCTAGAACACTGATACTTGAAACAGGATTTTTATTAATTTTAAGAAGTTAATTTTTCATTTGCAAATGCCTGTTTATGAGGTGATTGAGTCTTTGAGTTGACGTATAAATTACATGCTATGTTTTTATTTTTCAAACATAAAATAAATATCCTTGCTGTTTTGAGAAACTCTTGACCCTTGAAAGTCAAAGCAAGGGCTTGATTTCTCTCCTTTGATTCTGGGGGCCCTACCGACAAGGGGGTTATGAGCTTCCCTGTTTTGCTTCTTGACATTCAACATGCTTATGGCTTGGGATCAACTGTAGCTGGGGGCAACCCAGCTATCAACACATAGGAAGAGATGCTAAGGGAACCTCAGAAAAACGCTGAGATGACGGCCAAGGAGCTCTGTGTGACAGAGCAGACCAGGAGGGCAGTCTGCAGCCAAAGCCAGGCTATCGCACAGCTACAAACTACGAGGTTTCACAGCAGAAGCTGCTATAATATGGAAATAGATTCTTACCCTCCAGGCCCATATGTCATCACACCAAGCCAAGCTGAAGCTGCCAACTAAAATGGGCAATTTCACATGAACTTGGCAGAGTGACTGCCAACACAGAGCTTGTTTTCCGCTGGTGCCACCCACTCTGCTAATTTAATTCTGCCTCCTGATTTGCTTTTAAATAATGATGAACACAGCAGATGGGAGGGGAAAATGTTCCCGGCAGTTAAGCCAGTATGCGAGCGAGACTCTTTGCTTTTCACATATCTTGTGCAAACTAGCTCTAAATGCAACGTCAAGTGATTAATAGTGCTTAATTGAGAAAGCCAGGATTTGCCATGTTCTCAGTCATTTAATCTTTGACCGGAACAGGCAGGCAAACAAAGCAGTCAGAAGGATAACATGTTGAAAGAGAAAGAACTAACTTTCATAACATTTAACTTTGATAAGGATAGGGACGGACTCTTCTTCCCAGCTTTGCAAATACCATTTTTGTTTTTGTTTTTTTTTTTTGGGGAGGTGGCATAATGGAGGGTTGTTAAGCACCAGAGCAATGTTAAAAATACATTTCAAGTCAAACACACGGTAATCAGGACAGGCACTATTGAGTGTAATCCCATAGCCAACTCCTTTTTACAAGGACAGGGAAACCAGGCTGAAGCACTAGGTTAGGGAATAGGGATGTGACTGTAAAGAAAAAGGGCAGAAGGAGACACAGAGAGGCAGTGGGCAGACAGCAAAGAGTATACAGCCGGGAGGCTACACGTCTTCTCAGCAGCGGCAGAAGGACCTATTATTCCTGGGTCACATAACATTATCTCCTGTCCAGCAAACAGCAGGTAAGCTTGTTTGCACAGTGCACTGTGTTTTCTCTTGTGTCAGCCTGACACAGAGGATAATCACCTCCTACTGCTACCTACTGGCCTCACACTGAGGATTGAAAGGTATGAATCCCACTGGCAACACATCCCCATGAAGGTGAAAAAAGACATCAGTGTGATTCCATACACCAAAACTTCTTTCTTCTGCTTCTTCAGTTTCTGAAAATTTCGGAGATTACAACTCTTGAAAGGAGTTAAAAATGCTTGTGCAGTATATCTAATCCCTTGTACATCTGTAGTAGTTTTTAACACGTGATCAATTTCTTGTCCCACAAGAAACCTTTGCCACATTTGCTGCTCAAACTATATGCTGCTTTTGCAAGACAAAGAGTTTTATTGAAAATAAGACCCTTGACTCCTTTATTGTGGAAGCTGGAAGATCTCAAGTAAGTTGAGCAGCAGACAAGATAACAAAGTTTCAGTAGCTGAATGCCTGTAGAGTTGCATTTGAGTCCTGCTTCTGCCACAGTTCCTACATGATGCTAGAAAACTATCAGAGCTCCTGTGTGATACGAGAGAAGTTATATTAATGTATTTTATTTTTATTTTTTCCCTAGCGGAAATTCACTTGGCAGTTCTCATTTCCTTTATAGTCCAAGATGGTTCCTGGCTGTGGCTGTTGATATGCTGAGCACTCACTGCTCTAGCTGAGGTCAATGTAGAATAAAATCCAATATGAACGTATTAAGCACTAAAAGATGCTAGGAGCTCTGAAAAATCAGGCAAGGAAAATCGATTCCTTTTAACAATTGCCATTTTAATACCTGTGCCTCAGCTCCTAGAGTGTAAAATGGACACCTGCATACCATCTCAGCTCATGGAGGTACTATGAAGGTGGTTTCACAATGTGGCAAAGAACTAGATACAATGCATCACGAAAACACTCCATGAAAACTCATGATTCTGTACCTGTGCAGATTATGGGCACTGTAACCAAAATGCATAGGATAAAACAGTGAATGATGAAGATGAAAAGAAGCATCAACTATCCATCTGTGTTCACAATCCATTATCCCATAAAAAAGTGGCTTCAGGTCCCAGAGAAATAATAGTATATGATCCTGGTAAATAAAGACTGTGGATGAATGCATAAACCACAGGTGGAGGTAATTAAATTTGAAACTTTAATTTTTATATTTCCTAAGTACTGTTTGAATTTGCCACTTTAATAAATTTCTTGAGCAGACTTTAGGAGAAGACAGTGTTGCTAAGAACTAATGGTATATCTTCCCAGTTAGTCATATAGAGGATGAAGAGATTCCTAATAGGAAACATAAGCTTGTCTCAAATTTACTATCAGTTTCTATGTTTTTCAACTGAAATATTTTGTCCGATTTGATGTCGCAAGACTACCGTAATATAATTTGAGACAGTAACCTTTGATAATACAGGATAAGAGATATTCCATTGTGTAAATTTTACAATCTCTGGTTTTCCATCTAATGCAGGGAGTTTAGCATATGCCTTCTAAAAACTGAAGAATTTCATACAGGCATCTGTACTGGCCTGTTCTCTGTACTAATTAAATTAGTTTCCTGTTGAGTAAGTAAAGTACTGGCAGCCAGGAACAGTTGGGGAGACAGCTCAGAGGCTTAAGCACTGAACCATGAACTTTTCTGTTTACTACAATATTAAACAAGTAGACACTCTTGCTGACATTATGGGGAATGAAAGAGCATTCTGTTAAGATATTTGTTTCATTACTGTTCGTGAACTACTGATCTACTTAAAGAGAGATTTTTAAAGATACAAAAGGTATTTCATTTGATACAGTTAACTAAATAAACTCATTATTTGCTTTAAAAATACATATGTCAAAGTTAAAGCTGAATTTGAAATTCATTTTGAAGGGGTCAAAACTCAGAAGGGAGAAATAACTCAAATTGCCGCCCAGTAACCCAGCTGTGTCTTGGGTTCTGCACCTCCACTCTCATGATCACAAAAATGAAAACTTTATACAAGGCACAGAATTTCGGCTCAAGCACCTCACAAGTGGCATTGATACTTTAAAGGAGTAGGGCAAGAGACATCATGTCTCTGATCTTCTATACTCGTGGATTTCAGCGACTGCTGGAGAGTTTGCTGAATGTTTAAACAAAGCATAACAAGAAGAAAGCATAAGCAGTATATGAATGAAAGATCTAAATAGTCATTCTTACTTACTTTTCATTCTTCCTTGCAATGTAAGACCTCTTAAAGTATTATGAATTGTTTACATTAAAATATACATGTTTACCACACTACATATACATTGAGACTTTGTGTGCATATATTTAGCTCAAAGCTAGTGTCTGAACAAAAGCCCTTTCTGAAAATAGAGATTTATAAAAAGAAACACTGATAAACTTTCAACTATAGGGACTCCAGTGGTCACTGCAAAAACAGCATTGCAACACAAAACCTGTGTGATTTTGCGGATCACCCCATAAATCTTCCTTTGTCCCATGAGTTAAAGTTTTCAGCCAAGAAAAACAACATTCTTCATAAAATTAATGAAAACAAGCTGCTCTTTGCCTACAGAAAAAGATTTTTCTTAATTACATTTTTTGCTTTGAATCATATATCCTGTAGTTTGATTAAATTCCCTCAGAAGTCAACTAAAAATTAGAGCTTTGCAGCGTTAAGCTCAAATGTGGTGTTTACTCGGTGAATATAAACCCACTGTGCCTTTGGAAGTTGATATTTAAAGCAAGAATAAGAGCAATATGCCAGACAGTTTTTAGTATTTTCATTATGTCACTGTATAAATTTATTGTTAGGGCTTAGAGTTTGCAGAGAAATGTGATCTGGCCAATGTATTTATTAGAAATAAATGGGCTGTGTAAATGAATGTAGATAAAGCAAGAGTACTGGAATTCTGGTTAATCCCTTGAGGCGGTAAATCAGGATTTCTAAAGCACTTAATACAAAATATCTGCATCAAGGGGTTAAATATATAAAATATGAAAAGTCAAAGACAAGAATTAGATTAAAAGGTTACATGGAGACAGTGTTGAAAAAACTGGAGCCTGCTGCTAAATAGATATCCAACAGGCATTTATTTAGGTTCACTGGCTGCAGCAGCCGCTGGCATACTCTAAGTGAACTCATACAACAAACAAAAATCAAATTCTAGTGACAGTCTTTGATCATGTTTTAGTACTAAAGCAGAAAATTTCCTCACAAGAACCAAGCTACATGGACATGATTAAGCTAATGCAAGTAATTGCCCTAACTGAAAAATAAAAATACCAGTTCTCTATACTTTTGCTGCATCCTTATAGCCTCAGTACTTCAGATGAGCCCTATATCTTTCCTGGCAGACTGAGCCTAATCCCCAGTTGGGATAGCAGACAGTGAAAAGACATCACTCATTAATTTAAGCACTAATTGAATCAGTTCCTATTCACCTGAACATCTCCCTCCAGAGTGAAACTGGTCCCCAGAACTAAGTCTTTGCCAGGCCTAAATCATAATTTAAAGAACAATTTTCTTTCACTCTGGCTCCCAGTGCTTTCATAGAAATAAGATTTTAGAAGACTTATTATGTATGTACCACTAAATAAAAAAAACCAGCCCAAAATCCTAAGGTCCCTAACGAACCAAAAATTAATATATTGCTCACACAAACAGCATGTTCCCTCAGGTTCTCTGTGCAGCAGATGTATTCCTAACGTGACTGCAGCTATCACCCATGACCAGTAAGTGTTGGCTCCAAAGCTCAGAGATGTACTTTGTTGTAAGTTATAAAGCAACAAGACATACCTTGAGATATATATCTATATATATTTCTGCTTTTATGCACACACATGGATAAAACTGAACTTCTTTTTTTGCTACCATATGAAGACTGTAGCCCTGAACCTTTCAGGGACTCCATGCAAAGAGGCTGGTACCCACACAGAGCTTGTTTGAAGTCAATGTGGTTTTCCCAGTGGGAGACAGGAAGAGATGGGAATTACTGAGTTAAATTTGTGTATTGGTATTTTCAACATAAATTAACTACTTGCAGCTAAAGCAATAAATACTGAAATCCTACTATGCATTGATACTTTTAGATCTCTGGGAAGGCAAGTGACCTCAATCCTACCTCTGTCATTCTAAGCTTAAAAGTTTTAAATTTTAAAGGAAATTTAGTCCAGATTGAGACAAGGATTCCTATTCCCCACACTGGCACCTCCAGAAACTTTATTTGCTTCAGTAGGTCTTAATCACATCCCTAAAGTTAAACATTTTTTCAGCTATGTTCCTAAATTGAGTTTTGTATAAATAGGAGATGAACAAAACCTTTTATTTGTATGAAAAATTACAGTGCTCATCACTTTTATTCAGCAAGGTCTTAGCAAATACTATTTCACAATTCAAGGAACACATTCAAATTCCTATGAAGAGATGCAAAGGATTAGCTCTTGTACACATCTTTTCCTGTTTGGGACAAGGCTGACAGAACCTACTAAAACCCTGAGCATGGGGGATATGTACTTGTAAGACCTTTTAACCTATAATTGATAGTAAAAACTAGATGTTGTCAAATCTGAGCCCAGCTGAGCAAGCTTTAGGGCATCTTCTCACTTGTTATTTTGCCTCTTGATTATCACTCATGCACAGAAAGAAACTACCAGAAACACCCAGGGATTGGCTAATAGTCTCAAAGCCATTATTTTAAAAGAAGATATTGATATAATTAGCTAACATATAAAAAATATGTGGACTGCAAATTGAGCTCATTATGCATGCACTTGATTTGTAGGAATTGGCTATTATGATTACCATACAGCTGTCAAAATTGATTGTAAAATGTCATTCTTTTGACAACTCAGTTTTACAGGGACACAAATACTAAACAAAGGCAACATACAAGTACTTACTTGGGAGAAAAAGTCTTGGGAAAGAAGGGATGTTTTAATAATTACTTTTATTCATTTCACAAAGCTGATACCTTTAGTCCCATGGGTCTGAATGAGTGTGTCAATGTATAGGGAACATACTATTGCAGCTTTGCTAATGCATCTAGATTTGACCTCTGAGGAACAGTTTGTGTCATCGTGGAGAAAAAGCTCTGGTAAAACATTTGTCTAGATAAAAGACCTCAAGCAGTTAACCTGCTCAGCAGAGGTAACGCAACTGGGCACCAGGATAATGACCTCTACCCAAATGGAGAAAGTACATCAATGTAACACTGACAGCAAGACAAAAGATGCTCTTATTTTAAACTCATGCTTCCATTCCATTTTACTTTTTCCTAAACAAAAATCCTGATACAAGTAAATACACCGCATAGGTAAAGTTACAATTCAGATGAAACAAACTTTTCCTATTTGATACAAGAATTATTGATAGATGTTTTTCTGACTTCAGGTAGTTATGACACTACTCTTACACATAAACCAGAAGAACCTGATGCGCCTTGTTTAGCAAGTCAAACCTGTCCTAAAAGACATAACTAATTTCTTATGCAGATTATTTACACTTAGGATATACTTTCATTGCTTATACTAAGTTTTCTTCTGTCTGTTTTTAAAAAGAGACACCATGTCACATATCCATTTTTTAACAGGCAGAATGCCTTGAATATTTAGCTACCGCTCTTTTAGCACCACACAAAAAGTTCTGGGTTTAAACTATTTATTTTTAAAGTAGTAGCATGATCAGACTTGCATGCTTATCTAAAGATCTTTGCTTTATGAGGGAGATTTTAGTCTGTGAGGTTTCCTCTACACATGGTAGGCAGCTGTCAGCAGCAGTGAGCAGGGCGAGGGGTCACCGCAGCTGCTCTGTGAAATCACAGGGTTCCATCAACATCGCAAAAATCCTGCAGAGTGGGAGCTGGGAGACCACGGATTAGAGTACATTGGAGTGTGTATATAAGGTCACATCATGTCTATCAAAGTGATATCAAACTGGTACGCTGTACAATACATTTTACTGTGTTCTGTGTTCAAAGAAAATAAAAGGAAAATGGACATGTGTGTAGCAGACCACAGTTTAACACAGAATTTCACATTGTCCTTTCAAATAGATGGATTTACTAAGTTCACAAAGACACGTCGAATATGTATACACAGTGGAGATGTGTTGACTTGAGAGAGAACTACATTGCATGAATTCTTCAGGTCAGACATGAATGAGATCAAAATAATTCTTATTAATTAAATAGTAGAAAAGGCTATTAAGAGAAACCAGATGTTCACATTTCCTGAATCCTGCACATTAATATACATAAATGTCTGTCCTTGCATACGTATGTCAATAGTTTCCCATAAAATGCCTTTTAGTATCTCCTCATGAAACTTTTATGAAATCGGTAGCTGTATCATCTCAGCCCTAAAAAAAGGATAGATAGGTAACAAATGCATAATTCTAGTTTGTGGGTAGACACAAATCACCCTCAAATCTGCTTGTTTCAGAGGACAGTTACAGGATATTGAATGCCACATCTATCATGTTATATATAATCCACAGAATCCAGATATTTATAATTCTCATTGTTAGGATACTTCAACTAGATGAACAAAACTATGCTTCCCAACAACAACAACAACAACAACAAAAGTTACAGAGACAACATCTTGCATGAGGAAAGAAGGAAATGGGTAGGGCAACAGAGAATTTATTTTGGCTGAAATATGCACTAAATGAGATGACTAAACAATGTCTCCTATTTCTGGCAATCTTGTGCAAGCTGAAAGCTGGTAGAAGTATTCAGACAACAAGGTTTTATCAAACTACATCTGTCTACAAAGTTAAAAAGTTGATGACAGTATAACAAATTTATGCTGTTTCAAAACCATTTCCACAATTTTACAATTACTGGTAATCCCTTTCAGCAATAGAAAATATGAAATGTAGGTGCAGAGAATAGAAAAAAGAGAAAGCATCCTGATTACAAACTGCACAGTGTTGAAGTAGAAGCTTCTGAAACAATCCAAATTGTATGACTTAGACTAAATCTAGACTAAATTTAGACTAAAGCGTCCCAAATATCTGAACCAACAGGACTCTATGATCTTCAAACTTCCTATGAAAAGTTCTGAAGTTCTACTGTTTAATCTGGTTCTGTGAAGCATCTGCTATGGGTATGGGGATAACTGTAAAGACTGCTGACCCTGGCAAAGATTGCAAAGCTGTCAAAAAAAAAAAAAGTTACCACTTTAAGCTGAAGTAAATTACAAACCTCTCCTTCTCATTACCATAAACACCAACACCCACTTGCACAGTAAACCCTTTAATCTCTTCATCACAAAACCCTTCATGCCTGGCACTCATTCATACATGTATTTGCAGTTATTTTTCACAGCCGATTATCATCCTGCCCTTGCCCAGTCATTACCCAATCTTCCTGGACACACACATTCACTTGAAGGCATCCTCCTCCACTTAGCCTTTTCCCACACTGAAGCCCTGTCTTCTTAACCACTGGCCCAAATACACCTGAGGTGCTGAGAGGTTTCTGAGCCACTGGAGCTCAGCATGAAGGGGTTTTGCGTCTTTGGGTTTCTCCGGTTTTATTTGAAGCAGAAAATCTTTGATGCAGGACCATTTCTTCCTGCTTTCGTGGGAAAGGCTTTTCCCCTTACACTGGACAGGCAAGTGTTTCCAAGACTGTACCAAAGAATAAATGCAGATGAATACCCCTGGCAGTGCCAAGGTCTCTCCTCAGTTTCACCACTGCTGACCCGGGTCTGGTCCCCTGCCTGTGGCCCCCCTGCCTCAGTTGTTTTTCACAGCAATCATTATTGCTCAAGCACCAGTGCTCCCCTCCCACAAGTGGGGACACCAATGCACCCACTGCCTTAAGGAACATACTTAGGATCAGAAAGGATCACACAAGCACTGCCTATCTTAGTCTACCCATCAAATAATACTTCACCTGCTTGACAAATGGTTTCTCAATATTAAGTGAATTATCTTTGTACGTCTGAATAAATGAAAAGGATTAAGGACAGTTGGTGGCAAAAATACAAAAAAGTGGAAAGTTTCCCATGGTTTTCAGCCCTGTGATTGCTCTTCTAAGCCACTGTCTGGGGGAAAAAAAGTAATCTGCAAATGCTATCTTATTTTCTTGTAAGAATAGGAATTTGTCTTTTTCTTTTTAAAAAAATTTAATCCTAAGGACTGATCTTTCCAAGGAAAGAAAAGTTCCTGACAAAATGGAAGGGGCAAAGAGTAGTAAGACAAACATATCTGAAAAAAGGTTTTTCACCAGAATTATAAGAAATTCTGTCACCCATTTCACTTTTAAATCCTATTTCCCACATCCTTTATTGCAAAACCATAGTACGGTACATATTTTTCTCCCATCAGTTCCTTCTTGCATTATTCTCAGGTTAGAGATCAGCTTCCTACAGCTTGTAGAGCACAGCAGGAGCTGAGTAGAAGTGACACACAGACAGCCCTAAGTCTGCGCACCTGAATTCCCAGTTCCATAATTCCTTTTGCAACATTACTGGGCACATGATAGATGACTATTTCCCTTGTTTTCTGTGGGGCATAGCAATTTTTTCACTGGATAGCTCAGCCAACTAGACAATCAATATATGCAGAGCAGTAGGCCCCAAGAGTCATCCCATAAGCATGATAATGACATCTGAAACACTGTAATTAACAACATGCACCACTACAAGCTCCACATAACAAGTGACCAAAGTGATGAATCAGAGCACAGCCCTGTACAAGGCTCCCATTTTAGGCTACAGAACTGGAAAACTGAGAACTCTTCGATAATTCTATGTTAAAAACATCCTGGTAATTACGTTATGCTGGTAACATAATTTCATATATAATTATTGACCCATATTAGAGGAGTAGGGCAACCAGTAGCTAGCTTAAAGTAGTTAGCTTGCAATTAGCTCATAATGATTTCATAACTTGGCACACTGTTTTCTTACACAAAACTCCCATGATTTCTTTTCTAAAATTACAGAGAGAACTGCTGATTAGGAATCTTCACGTGAGCCTGGAATTTATGCACTTGTTTCATTTCAAAATAAATAAAACTAAATTATATACTTATGCGCATATAGGCCAGGTCCACTGAGATCTTTAGGACAAACATATTCAGGCTTTCAAAACAGAGATATAGCCATTAACAAAATAATCTCCATCTTTAAAACAGTCTCTCCTTCCCTTTACAATATTTGCAATAATTTAGGCATGTAGCAGAATATTTTCACAGCAATCTTAATCTTTGTAACACATTTTAGAAGTTTTTTGTGCTCCTTACATGTTTTTAACAAAATGGATAGATGTGGATTTGACAAAAAATTCTACATGTATTGAATACGCAAGGAGAAAAGCTAAACCTTAGATTTTATATTCTTTCTAAAGAAGCTGATAATATTTGCATGCATGTACAAGTTTTTGGAAAAATCCTTAAACATTCCTAAACAATAAAAAGAATCAGTCTTTATGTTTCCCTTCTTTTTTGTGTTACCCTTTGCATTCTCATCTTCTGCTTCCCACTGGTTTCCCTATCTGCTCTTCTGCTTTGGTAAGAAATCCCGCTTCATGCCTGGGAAGGTCAGTAAGGAAAAAAATCTTGCAGTGACAGAGCTGCTCTGCAGGCTGACAGCTCGAGACATGGCTTCTAAATAATTCAGTCTGGGACCAGACATGGCAATTCTTTCTATGCAGAAATACCTCAGAGCTGAGGTCAAACACTTCAAAATGTCAACAACAAGCAATTAGTAAGTAGAATTTCCACACTTGAAAAGGGGCTTATCATTGGCTTTCAGCTGTATGGGTAGGAAATATTAGTACATGTGGAACTCAGGTCACCATCCTTAAAGAAACCCCCACTCTCAACAGTTGCTACTTTAGATTATCTGGGAGTTGTTTCATTTTCTACTGCATTTCAGTTGATGTTGCCTGGTCAGTATAGTGGTAGGGGAGAGCTAGAGGTGTTATTGCCACGAACAGGGAGGGTACTGTAATTCAGAAATAGCAAGGCAACAAAAAAAGGCAGGTTATGCAAAGACAGCACTGAAATACTATGTGATCAAATATTTCATATTCACATTTCACTTACAAATATAATTAGCTTTTTTCTTAAATATACAAACACAAGCACATTTCCATTTTTCACCTGCATACTTTAGGCAGACTAAATCATATAAATGCAATAGATTATGTGAGGGCTGAGTAGTTCCGCTCAGTCCATGCACGCATCTCCGCACATGAGTTTCACACAAAAGTTAGTCCCTGGAGAAGAGGATTTCTTAGCACAGTTCACTGTCCCTTTTGCACTGTTACAAAACAAATCTTTATGACAGCAATAGGAATAATACTTCCCAAAAAAAGGGACTGTTTAATTTAAGTCTATAGAATGCAAATTCACTTTTTTTTTTTAATGAATACATGCTATTCAAAGTGCAAGTTCTTTTCAGCTAGATAAAAGGGTTTTTGTTATTACTTTTTAATTATTTTTTTTTTCAAACAAACTAAATGTCTTAGGTCTGCAAGAAATCAAACTGGATGTGACTGTGAAGTATAACTCTGAAAATGCTTGTAACATAACTCTGGTCTATTGCAGTGTTATTATAGTTCCAGTTTCTGCTGGAGCCATGGCCATGAAGCTGTGCAGGAATCATCTGAAGAGCAAAAATATCCTTTCCCCAACATCCACCCCTCAAGCGGCATGGATTAAAATAACTGCTGCTCAGCTGCTGTCTTTTAAATAAAAATATTTTCTTCATTGTACATGTAGCAGTGGCAGATTGAAGTACATTGTGACTCTGCTTTGTTTTTCACACCCCTAATTGTGGATCACTGGGCAGGACCACAGTGAGAAGGATTCTGGCATGTTTTACAAATTTTGCTTGTTTTCTTTTAGCACAGGAGAAAGAGTGCACAGAGGAACTTCTTTTTTCTTGTTTGACAGAGATGAAAAGCATACTTATACAGATGTTACAGAAAAGCAGTGAAAGCATGTTACTATTTCACATAAAAGTTCAGATATATGCCCTATACCTATGTTAGCTATGAACACTCAGTACTGTTGGTTTATGCTACTATTCCAAGTATTTTTAGGGGAAAAAAATCCACAAATGGTTTTAGTCTCAAAACCATACATTTCTTCACTACAGAATTGGAAGTACTGAGGAAAAGCTTGTATCTTACAGCACTATACAAACGAAGAAAACTGTTCTGATCATCTGTGACAGCCTCCAAGTTCATCAGCAGAAAAAAAAAATCTGCCAATAGTAATTAAACATTGTCCACTAGTGTGTAACAAAATCTTAGATGTCCAGCTATTACCTATCATTATCACAGATGCAATACAGTCCTTTCATTGTTAATCTAACTGGCTGATGCTTTCCAGTTTAGGCAGGTGACTCAAAATGTATCCACAGCATCTCCCCTGCCAGGAATGCTGGAAGAGTACCACGACACAGAGGTGCCTGCATGCTTAGCCATACTCTCAAGAGATGAAATATTGAAAGCTTAAGACAGAGTCAAGACTTAGAAGTAATATACAAAGCTTAAGTTAATTCTTCTACTTATATGGCAAAGCTGGGAAAGAAGTTTTTTATACATATTTTCTCCCATTATACCTCCTCTCCTCTCACACCAACAAATACTTTCACTTATGAGGACAGTAGGATGAGGGTGGTTGAGACAAATGTTCCTATATATGGAAGAGTCTGTGTTAAAGATAACTCTGGATGACAGATCATGTTAAATTCTCATCTTGTCCATACTCCTCACAGTTACTCTAGTAGAGATTAAATGATGAAGAAAAAACCCACTGTTTAATTCCAGGGGCTTCCCTACAGGAAAAACTACTTGAGAAACTGAGAAGGAGTCCGAAATTCTCATCTATTTCCTCTCGTGGTATTATCCATAACGTTAGTCTACATTTTTCAGTGAACCTGACACCTGAGCAAGCATTTTAGGTTTTCAGTTAACAGCAATGTGAAGATGCCAGATAATATTTGTCAAAAAATGATGCTGTTTTTCATTTGAGAGAACTATCTCCATAGCCAAATGACTGTGAGATCAGTGTTGCACTGTACCATAATTCAAACCACAAGCCTATAATATGTGGTTTCTACTGCCAACATATAATGTTTGCTGAATATTAAATAAAGTGTTCACAGACATTAGCACTATATACAAGCATTTTCCATGAATGGATAAGGGCACTAATAAGCACTGTGATTGCCATTTTTATTGGCAGTCCTGGGGTATGCGTTTAAATGTTTATCTAGTTCTACACAGATGGAGTTTATCCATATAATTTGTAATTTTGAAATTATATGTATTTGCTACAATAAATATTTCTATTATGTATCTTTTGCTGGTTTTAGGTTAAAACTTTACCCTCTCCTGAAAATTACATTTTATGAAATCTTTCTTTTTGAGTTCCTGCACCACTTAAAGACCTAATGAAGACTTCTTCCCCCAAAATATTTTTAACAGGAAAACTTCTAATAACTAGATGGTAAGCCAAACAAAAGAGGACCGAGCCTATATAACCAGAAAAGAATACAAGTCAGCTCTCACTCCCTCTGAGAAACATAGAAACTGGCGCAGCTGAGGACCACACTGTTCTGGAGACAAGAGTCTCCTGATTTCCACCCTGTGGAAAATGAAGAATGGCTGGTTGGTCCACATAGCTGCAAACCCATTGTTTCACATCATCTCCCACCAATCGCCCAATCTGCCTCCAGGGCTCTGCAAAAGATGATCCTATGGAGCACAGCTCCTTGGTATACAGGCAGATGACATTTGGCATGGACTCCTCTACCTTGTGGATTTGACTTCTCTGAGTTCAACAACAGAAGGACAGCTCTCTCTGCCACATACTTCTTAGTTGGTGGGTAAAGGCTTTCTCTGCAAACATACCTGCCTCTGTGCTCTGCTCATGACACTGGGTTCAGCAATACTGCCATTCATTCCATGCTGAATGAAACTTGCTTTCATTCAGGGTTTTCATCTGAAAGGGTAAGAGAAGGACAGGTTTTGGCTCCATCAATGGCTTCGGGGCAGCCCTAGCCCCCAAGAGCAATGCCAAATGAGGGCTAAATCGGCATAGGCAGCCCCCATCCTAGCCCTCTCCTTTGTATCTAGCTCCTATGGTGCTCTTTCCATAGGGTCCTGCAGTGGGGCTGTAAAAACACAGCATGGTAAATTCAGAATGAATATGTAAAGTATGTGTACACAGGCATGCATTCAAGATGAATGCTTCTCAACCGGATTTCGGAACTGGAAAAGCCAGAGTGTAAAAAAAAATTGAGGATAGTTTTGTACAAGACAGTTTTAATCTTGATAAAGAAACATTATTTGAAGAGTGAAACGGCACTCAGGGAATCCTTTTGAAATTCCTGCAGCTTCTATCCAGAGCCTTGGTTTCAGCTGTTCTCTCTGCCTCTCCACGGGTAATTTTAAGTATCCCATAAACACACATAGTGGGAATGAAGGGCAGGATTGAGGAAAAAAATGGGACCAACTTCATTCTCATCCCACATAAATGGGGAACAAACCAAGCAATCCAAACATAAAAGCAATTTACTGTGTAGCTTAATGGCAGACTGGCAGAGGTTGATAGTTTCTTAAACATTCTGTAAGCAGATAATAATAATTATTATTTAATAGGAAGCTGAGTACATTGTACCTAGTTTGGTTACAAGCTGTACAGATTGCTACAAGCTGCACAGATTTCTTAGCCTTTTTAGAGTGGATAAAATAAAAAATTACTACGTGCTAGAAGCTTCTTTCTTTGCTGACAGGAACCAACTACACTTTTGCCCTCTCTTAAACAAACCAGTGTACTTTTCACTCCATAAATCTCATATTACTTCCTTCCTTTTCATTTATTTTGAACCAGAAGGAGGAGCTTTAAACAGAAGTGCTCTATGGCAGCGGGAGGAAAACAGCAAATCAGGGTGGAAGCTGCATAAGGAAAGTAAATCAAAAGTAATAAAAGCATGGAGACCCAGCAAGCTTTGTGGGGGGAAATGAAGTCGAAGTTGACTGAATCCAGAGCTGGAGAAACATTACACATGAGAAAACATCATTAAAAATAGGCTACACTCTTAACAGATGAGATGGGAAATGAAGTAATAATTTATAACAAAGATAGGAAAAACCTACCAGGTTTGCAAATTTCAAATGAGATGCAAGTTTGAATAACAAGTGATAATGAAATGCAAGCACACAATCTTAAGAGTAGAACACCATGGAACAATTTAATTAAAAGGAAAACAATATGCTCTGCAACAGAGGATCAGAAATAACATACTGCCTGATGTTTCTGTTCAGCTAACTAGATAGTTATTTATCCGATAGGGTAAGCAATACATTCTAGTGCTTGAAAACTTTTGCATAACAGTTTGAACTAGACCTAAAAAAATATCAGTAATGATGTAAAACTTTCCAAGAAAGTATTTTCTAAAAATTCTTTCAGCTGACTTTAAGTGACACGAATATAAAACAAATGGAAGTTTCTGTGGTCATAAGAACTTCTGCATGTATACTTTTTAAAAGTAGCTTTGCTTTTAAAGGCAAAATATGGCAAGCATTTACTGTAATAAAATACAGTCATTTTTTTCCCTAAGAGTGGTCTTAAAAATATTCATACAGTTTTGCAGGCCTTCAAAAAAGAAAAAAAAAAATCACACCCTAGAAATCTCACATGTGATATTAAGCAGTGCAATAAAAGAGTACCTTAGTTTATGTAAAAGGATATTAACTACAGTACTAGATACTGCAGAAGAAAAAGGACTACAGATTTGCAAGTGAATTTCATGCATGATTTATAAATGCAAATGTGAATAGTAGGTGATAATGAAATACCAGCAAGCAAATACACATGATAGATGAGACACCCCAGGGAGGTGGGGGAAGTGTGCTGCACTAAATCTACTTTTTCAAATGTCGGAATTGGACCCAAATGGAACAAGAAAGCAGCATCTTGATGGAGTGGAATTTTAGGAAAACAGCATCTGGGTAACACCAAATGACATCTGGAAGGTAAAGGTAGTGTAAGTGTTAGCAGTTGTGTGAGAAAATACAGTATCAAAGTGTATTAAAAATAAAGGCATTAATCTTGAGTCTGAAGAGAAAATACTGGTCACATCGTCTACTAAATTCAGCCAAGATTACCAAACCTCACAAAGTCCACAAAAGAAGACAATGCACGTGGATGAATATTGGCTTAAGTTAATGAATATTCTTGATTTGCCTTGATTAGTAATATGCAGATACACACAGGAGATGGACAGGGAATGCAGAATCAGAAGACAGTAATTCGTCCTGGGGAGCCAGGGCAAAGCAAACACCAAGAGGAGCTTTTTCACTCAAAAGTACCTTTCACACAGAGTCCAGGTGCCTGAGAGTTTCCTTCCATGCAGCAATGACACACTGAAGGACTAAATTCATGCTTTCTTAGATTTTCACTGGTTCTGTAGTTAAAGGTTCATCTGTTGCTTAGACTAAAGGACTGTGCACCAAGAAACCTTGTGAATGTCTTTTGAAGAATTCCATGGAATTCTTTTTAGGGAGGAACTGGGGTCAGGTCAAAAATGCACTTGCCATATACAAGCTTTCCTGACAGAATACAGGAAGTGGCATACTTCGATAAGGCTGTTGTCTAACAGAGATTAAAAACCCAAAGAGGGTAAAGTCAGAAACAGCTCCATTAAAAAAAAAAAAAAAAAGAAAAAAAAAGAAAAAAAGCTGTTTTACATGGGTCTGTTTATTCCATCTTGGCTTGGCATCATTGCAGTAGCTGTCTCCTTTTTTACTACCGTATTTTAAAGATGCAATGATTTTTGCATTGGTATGCACAGGCAGAGTTTGATGGCCTTTCAAATTTGTATTTACAATTTGAGAATTAGTCACACAGAGGTTTATTAAAAAGCAAAAAAAAAAAAAGAACACTAATAAAACAATAAAAGATAAAGAGGTCAAGTACATAAAATTATCTGCAGCTTGCAACTTGATGCCTCATGCAAAGCCTATGAGTAGATAAAATGAAAGCTCACAATTGCTAGGCAACTTTGACAACTGACTTTTTAGAACAGTTTTCCACCAATTAAAATCAGAGATATTCCTATAATTGAGCCATGTAAGGGCTGGGTATGGGATTTAGTCTCCTTTCACATATTTCATGATCTCTACCTGAAGCAGCTAAACCAGCTCAGAAAATTTAGTATAATGTTTTAGGTGACACATGTAAAGACGTATTATAAACAATTAAGCATGAAATGTTAAGAACAAGGAAAAGCAATCCTTAGAATGGATATATGAAATATTTTAAGTATTTATATAATATATAATTACTGCCAGTAGTGCATGAATACCCTGAGCACCTAAGATATCCTCAGGATGTTATAAGGAGGCATTAAGGAAAGGGTATGCATTTTTCAAAAGAGCCTGCTGCACCATGGCCGAACATTCAAAGGGTTAATTACACAGCTGAGTGTCTGCTCCATTTACTGATAAGCAGAAAATGTTGTAATTTTTTGGATTTATGAATTGCTGGGGTCAGTCAGTGTCTTGCACACAACAGTGTCTGTCTAGCTCTATCCCTTACCTGCTGGGCAGAGACAATCCCTCTCTCGCCTGGAACCCTGGAGCCATCTGAGCCACTTGCTCTGTAACCTTGGCAGCTGGGACTAATATAATTCTTCATTTTTGTTTTTGCAACTTGGCCTCTCTAAATAAAAACCTTGTTAGCCAACAACTGAGCGTGAAATCATGACATTGCAATCCCCTACTCTAAGAGTCAATCAATTTTTTTCATTACAGACTTGTATGCTAGGGTCAACAAGAATAAAAATGCACATGGAGCAAAACAGATGAAACATCAGAGAATTACAAAATCTCTTCCAAGCCGTAAGATTGTTTTCATTATAATGATGTGAAAAATATGCTCTTGATATAGTTTTTAAATAAAAATGAAGAAAACCTACATTAGACTGGACAAAGCAAAGTGATCTGTGCAGCCTACACTGACCCATCGTTATAGTTCAGTCTGTTTGACATACAAAAGGCTTACTATTCCTTAAAAAAAATTACATCATTTTACATTAAGCAGAGAGTAAATGTAAGTGACAGATTTAAACTGCTAAATTTTATGGATGATATTTTCAGTGCATTAATTAGCAGGAAGGAGGATTAGATAAAGGCATGAGGCTAAGCTGGTATATTTCAGCTGGAGAATCAGGGCCAATTTGGTCCACAACACGGTTGCTACTCTGACCTATTTCCAACAAGTTTTTAGCTTAGTAGTACACACTGGACTACTCATTTTTTGGAACCGCATTGAAAAGCCTGAAGATAGATCCAAACACACCTGAAATTATTGGTAATGCAATGGTGCTCACTACAGGCTTCTACCAGTTTTACTAGGCAAGATTTACCCTCTAGTTTTGGTGGCAAGGTAACAATCCCTAACACAAAGCCTGATGACAAATCAGGATAATTCGATAACAGAAATAAAGACCATACCTGCATTTTAAAAAGTTTACTTTTGCATAATCAAACATTTGTCTGAAATAATATTTTTCTCCTGTATTTGAAGAGAAACATCACTGTGTACTATCAAATACTCTTATTCCCAGGAATTACGGCTGCGATAAGTCAAATAGTGTTAGCTGTTTCAGAGCAGCTACATTGCAATGTGAATTGAACCTCATATGCCCGTACACTCTTGGTAAAGAATGACTGTCATTTAATAATACTAATATGAAACAATGGCCTTGATCTGAAGGACAGCCATCACAGACAGCTTTAGAGCAGTGTTGAACATAATCCTACTGACCATTTTACCCTAATCAAGTTGTCTGCTGAAAGCCCTAAGACCAATTTATCTTCTGATAGGAACATCCTTGAAAAGGGTGACTTTACTACAAGTCTATATTGTTAAACTATTTCTTCTACTGGAAGAGCATCCACTCACTTGTCCAACGAAAGTCACCCGTCTCACTGCTCGGTAAGAATCTGCCTCTTCATATGTAACATCAGTTCTCAGTCTATCCTTCCTAAATCCCAAACAAACCCTCGGTTCTCCACCACTGTCCTCCAGAGTTCAAAAAGTGAAAATACCAAGACTGAAAAAAAGTCACTTTTTAATCTACAGAGGAATGAAGTGTTTATATATTTAACATGGCTTCTGCATACTCAACTGTTCTTCATGTCTGCAGCAAATAGAAGTTACTATGGAACCACAGTAAGAACAGCTAAAATTGGAAAGACTTTCCTGATGTCTAACAGTACGGACAGAAAAGCTCTGGAACAGGCTACTTGGTGGAGGTGGTGGAACCGCTATTATTGGATGTTTTTAAAAACAGGTTAGTCAAACATCTGTCAGAATGACACAGATAGAGCTGATTCTGCCTTGGGGTAGGCAGGATAGACTAGATGACCTCTCAAGGCTCTTCCTGCCCTATTTTTTATGATTCAGTGATTCAGCACATAGCTTTGAAACACCCTGGGGCTTGATTCTTTTCTCACCTCATGTTATTTTTAAACTGGTGCAACTCAGTGACTTCAGTAGAGCTTTTTCTCCCTGTCCTGCAGTAAGTATGAGAAGAATCAGAACTCACTTTTTTTACACAAATGGAGACTGGGTCTACCCTCCCACTGTGCTGCACAGCTGATTTCCTGAGATGACATTTCTTACTGCTTTAAAGCAGGCAGTATCAGTGACTTAATTCAACCTTTGTATTATTTTAGCAAAAATCTGAGTCCCATTATATGCAGCAAAGGTGAAAAAAATGTTGAGTAGAAACATTCTTTGCAATTTTCAGTGAATGTCAACTTTTTCTCCCAGTGCATTTCTCTTTGTGTACAGAGATGGAACTTGTGACTGAGAAAAGTCCACTTCACTCACCAAAGGAAGCCACGATGGATAGCAAAGAAGAGGAAAGGAAACAGGGTAGTTAATACTAAGTACTTAGCAGTACCTCAGAAACAAGGACACAATACACTCCAGCTGGCTGCAACATCTTGTAGACAGGGTATTCTAAAAATGTTAAGAGGCTGGGGGCAAGTTTAGCATGAGAGCTAATAAGTGTGGGAGCTAATCACATTTCCATCCATCAATCTCCAAGGACAAAGAAATAGATAAAATATGTCAGAAGCCCCTGAAGCTACACAGCATCTAGAATACTACTTATTTGAAAATGTCAAAGCTATCCACATACCACATGTAGTCAGCAGGTTTACACAGAGCTTCAAATAACCAGAAAATCTGTAGTCCATAAGTGAAATACTGTTACACTGCACCAGCTTGAAATAGAGGAATCACAGAAAATACAGTCTATACTGCTTAATTTGTTCTTTGGACCTCATCATCCATAGATCTTACCTACCTAGGGACATTACCATCTCTCTTGTGGCATTTCTATATATGTATAAAACACTTCAAAAGTATTTTCTGCTTATTTTATTTTCTTTTTAATGGATAATTAATTGTCTCCTTTTTTTTGTGTGTGTGAATGACATTCAACACGAAGTAGTAAACTATGCTTTTCATATATTTAATGTAATTCAAACTAGTAATAAAAAATAGAGAAATGGTTCTTGCAAATGCACTGTCTTCAAAGAAGATTATCGATATATACATATATATACTTGCATGCAGATTTTCACATTCAGAAAATTCATACGAATGAAGATTTTAAAGACTGTCAGACTTCATCTGAAACATGCTGCTCAGGACTGAGACTTCTGGGAGATCCTTTCTTCTGATTAGTTTTAAAGTGGTCACTCCCTTTCGATGCTCCCACATCCCATAAACAGCTTATGAAGAACTTCATGAAAAAGATGGTAAAGATACAAATGGAAAAATTCTTATAGGCTGATAATTCCAGTGGTAATTGAACCTGGCATATTTCCTCTGTTCAGGTCTAACTGGGATTTGAATATTTGTTTCCCACAAGTAAAGGTTGTAAAATCCCCTGAAACATAAAACTATGATGAAAAGGTCCCTAGTGTGCAAAAGAGATTTCATTTACTTGTGCAGTGCTTTGAGATTTGATTCTTCACTTAAGAGTACTAGGTTTCCCTGGGATGATGAAAGATTGTATAAAACCCCAAGGAACATGGAAAGGTTTAACTCCCAGTTCTGGATTCTTTTATTATGAAATGATATCTGCAGATTTGGCGGGGGGTGGTGTGTGGGGGGCTGTCAGTTCTTGGCTTGAGGAGCAGTGAAAAATTAGTGAAAGGTTTCAGGATGTTTTCAAGAATGTAGTTCTCTGCGTATAGACTCAGAGAAATAATCTTTTGAAGCCCTTTAATGCCAAATCACTCAGAAAAGCCTGTACAAAGTTTCATGTGACAGAAAACTACACAGCCTTGTCTTTTAAGAAGTCCTCTGTCAAGCACCTCTCATGGTATGTCAGATACAAGCCTCCTCTGCTTCTGAATTTGAGAGGCTATTTTGCCCTATTCCTTAGAAAGTCCTGCTCTGTATTCAAGTTTACCATAAGGTGATTTTCCTTTCTATGTTTTTTTCTGTCATTACAGTTGCTTATCTCTATTAGATTCTGACCCCTTGTGATGGGCAATAGAAGAGATAGTTGCATGGTGTCATGTTAGTTTCCACATGCCAGCTCATTTTGAACTACCCAGCTCCTCCAGAAATGAATATTATTCGTGTGAATAGACTCTTTCTGAAACTTTTTTGTTTGTTTGTTTTAATTTGTTTGGTTGCTTTATTTGTTTTTGTTTGGTTGGTTTTGTTTTGTTTTCTCTTCCAGCAATGCTTTGTGCATAACAGGCAAGGCTACTCCTCAGTCTAAGTACCAAGCATTCTGGGTATTTTGTGGGACAAACCCCCCCAAACTTATCTGAAGCATCCTGAATTTGATATATTTTTAGGATTATCCTACGGGTCAGCTGCCCATCAGATATATTCATAGGTAAAGACTGGAATACATGCAATAATAAAGACTAGAGCCAACAGAGGGGGTATTTTTCTAACTGTGAACCTTCATGAGTTAATCATGATACACATACGTTTGTGTATTCTGTTTTTACTCAAGCTTTGTGCACATCCTCCCTTTGGTACTAGCATATGGTCCTTGAACCTTTCTAAAATGGCATCACTCACTGTTTACTGGTGCAGAGGACCAAGTCCAGTGTAGTTAAAACAGTGAATACAGTCTGTTTTAACATAGTAGTTAAAACAATCTGAGCTTGTCTTCTATAGATACAAGGACATTTCTGACAGCATTCTCAAAAAAATGGACTGGATTCTTCCCATCTGCCACCTCTCCTGCTCATCACAGCAGTTCTTCTTTGCATCAGCGTAGAGGCTTGGACCTTGACTCCCTTCACATCAGGAGATGAGGGAGTGAGTAAAATCTTTACATTGGAAACCTGGAAGCAATATTTTCTAGCCCAAAAAATTTGGTTATATTTTTGTCACACTTCTCACATAATTAAAGTTCAATAAATGTAAATTATTTACTTCTGTCTCAGTTTTTAATTCTTAATAATAATATGAATTCCATTAATAATATGCATTCGTGGGGTTGTCTGAAATTGTGCATTAACATTTCTCCTAAAGCAATATCCTTTTTATCTACACTCTATTCTCCTATCTGTCTGCACAAGGCTCCTAGAATTTCTCATAAGATATAGCAATTCAATAATTACCCAAGCCTTCCATCTAAAAATTATAACTGGAGCATTTAAGTATCATTGAACAGGCAGGAATGAATCCCAAATGGAAGGGCCAGACAGTTACCTCAATAAAAGCAGTTTGTATGCAGAGGAGGGGAGCAGTCTGCTAAGCTGAACACGTGGTCTGAGATCTCTGCATGAAGGAGTATTATTTAATATATGATTGCACGGTACTTACCATAACTGAACTTATCCTTGTTCTGAGCTAAATGTAAAATAATGACATTTCTCTTCCATAATACACAGAACACATTCCTAAAAAAGACTAAAATTTCTAGAGGCAAAAAATCATCAAATTTTTAAACACTGCTATGTCAAAACCTTATTCTCCACTTCAGGCAAGTGACCAGCCACATTTTGCAGATAATGAAGGACTTTCGAAGAAGAACGAATAACAAAGTTGACAGCAAATACACAGACTGATCACCATGACATAGAAACTATAAAGAAAAGAAAACATGGGATTGAATTGGATCAAGTAGTAGTTGATAGCACAAAGATGACAACCTTGTAAGTGTTGTGGCTGGAGGCAAGTTAGTAATAGTCTTGGTATGTGTAAGTCATTAGGATTTCTTAGTGGTAGCCCTGTAAATTATACATGTGCCTGCTTTTAGGGAAATCACCTTTTTGCACTCCTATAGCTTTTATGCCAAATAAAAAACAGCACAAGGAAACCAGCAGAATTATTCTTGCTTATGTAGCTATTTTGAGAAACATGAAGGAATCTCATAATTTGAAAAAAAATTATGTCAAAACGAATTAATGCAGTCAAAAGTCACAATAGTCCAGACTGTCCTCTTGCACCTCAGAAGGTGCACTCTACCTAATGGTTACTGCAGGAGGGCTGGGAAACTCCTTAATAAACACATTAATACGTTTTGGTGTTTGCCTGGAATTATCCAAGTGCTTAAGAATCTCACTAAATTAAGACATCTGTAGAGATAATATGCAAAGCTGTCAGAGTGCAGTATGGCCCATATTCAAAAATGCTAATGAGTATTAACCCACATGAATTAATCAATAATTAACATGCAACAATCTCCTCACATTTAAAGAAGACATTTTCAAACCTTTCAATACACTCAGATTAGATTATGATCTCTTGAGCAAGCAGTTTATTTCAGCAACCCCAACTAGAAACTCTTTCTTATTTCCAGGACATCCGTTTTTTCCTATCTTGTTCAAGATTATTATCAGCAGTTCAAAATAAATTACCCAATAAAATTATTTTAATGTAATCAAGTATTAGAAGATGGCTTTTTTCAGTTAAGAGTTCAGAAGTATGTGTGACAAGGCTACAAATCCAGCTTTAAAGCTCCTATGACTGAGTGAAAATCATGCTGACCCAGTAAAACCTAACTCTATTGTTTCAAAAAAAAAACCTGATAGGTTAACCTTGAAGCAATAGGCTTTATGGTGGTCCCCCAGTAACCAGCATGGAGCCACTGCACTCTCCACAAATGAGATCAGGTGTCCATTCTTGATCCAGATCAAATTCGTGCTGCTGGAAAAGCAGGAGTGCACAAACCCCATTTCAATGACTGTGGAACCATAGCCTTATTATTGTAAATGCTGGAAAATCTCTTTGTGCAATAAATGCACCTCTAACAGTTTATTCATGCAAAATACATTAAAGCCCTAACAATAATCCAGAAATCTATTTCTTAGAATAACAGATTTCCCGTGCTTTGAAAGATACAATGTAGTACAAAGGAACTCAGATAAATTAGCAGTTCTTCCACATCTATTTTCTTCATGACAAATAAAAATAAATTTCACAAAATAGGAAAGGTCTATTTGGAAAAAAAACCCCAAAACAGCTAAAGGGGATGTCCCGTCTCAGAAATGATCTTATTTAACATATTTTAGAGGTATTTCTAATGCCTGTGCTATTCTGTCAGCAGGGAAGTAGAATACAACTTTCACCATTAGAACAGGACTGATCATGTGCAGGCACTCAAGGCAAGGCTAATATGTAGTCTTTCTCCTCTTCCAAACTGGGGTACATTCCCATAGCTCAAGAAATAGAATAGAGCAAATCTTCACTTCAGTGTAAAGCCCAAATAAATGGCTGCACTTACAGAATCTTAAGAGAGGTCAACTGGGACAGAAATGCTGCTCCTTCATGACAAAGAGCATGAACAACACATTTCTGTAGATCTGACTACAGCTTCCCAGTAGACGATCCTTTGTCTAGTGACTCCAAATATCTCTGGATTCACTTGACATGCACCTGGTATGCTACTGACAGTCACTCAGAAAATAGGAAGTTAAGTCCAACTCCATGGTTCGAGACTCTCTGCTCAGATTATTTTCTCCTTTGGCAAGGATATAACTCATAGTTTTAAATTTATTATTACTCAGTGAAATTTACTGTAAGAGAAACAACTCATAGAATAATAAAAAAAAGGAAGCAAACACATTTTCTTTCCTTAAATCAAAACCACTGTGCCAGTCTGGAATCCTCTCATGACAACGTGAGCCCAAGACAGAACAATGTCATACTTGCTTGTGATAAATCACAGAAAGTGAAATTAATATTTCATAAAGGAAAGCAGAAGTCTGTCAGGAAACCAAAGTTCTGCCAGAATGTAATTCTGAAATACAACAGAATGAGCAACCAGAATACAAACAAAACTGTGCAACTCTTTCGATGACCTTTTGGTGGTCCACCTAAGTCACTTGTAGAACTGTATGAAAAGAGAATGGTAAACTTTTTTTTAAATTAACACTGATCCTTTTCCTACCTGTTCTGTTCTTTCTCAGTGAATGCATGTGAATTTGCAACAGGAGCTTCTACCTAAGAGTCAAAGCCCAAATCTACAGCTTACAACTTTCCAACTGGAAAGGCAAGTCCATGGCAACACATGTGACACCAGTCTGCACGCATGCATATCTGGTAACAAATGCTTCTCATTTTCTTTCAGTTGTACCCCATTGCTCTTGCTCAAAATTTTATATGACTTCCAAGGATTTGGTTTTTTCCATTGTATCACCAGTGCTTCATTTTGCACTTCATACACGATTAAGCAGCTCTAGCAACTTTACAATCTTGCGCATTCTAACATTATGAGCCGTCACTGCTTCTTTCAACAATTTTTGCTCACTGATCAGTTAGCCATTGTACAAGCATGGGGAATCACCACACCCGCCTTTCTGTTACTGTCATAAAAAGAAATGACAATTCCTTTATTAATATTCAGCAGTTGATAAGGACAGCTTTTGCCATACACCTAAATTTTACTTTGTGTATTACTCTAAAAGACTGGAATATAGATTTGTTTTGAAACTAATTTTCCCCTTCCAGTTATTAAAAAAAATATTTTATTTTAAATTTTATTTTCAACTGCTCGCTCCCTGTTGACAAGAATGCCCTGCTTAAAGCACATTATAATAGTGAATCAGAAAATGGATGCTCTAATTTTCTAAATAAAGTAAAAAAATAAAAGAAAATGTAATAAAAAGATAAAGCCTTCACAGAGAATTGCAGCAATTATATCTCCACAGCTACAATATAACCCAAAACTTTGAAAAGGCTTTGATTATTGAACCATGGCTGAAGTGAATAATTTGGCTTTCACTAAGAAAACAAGCACATTCATTCTCACCACAATGGAGAGAGGCAGTTTTAATTAAACCTTATCAAAAGATGAATAAAGAATAAACTCAATACCCATTCCACAGGATTCTATTTTCATCTGTTTAGTTTAAGCTTGCCATGTTCATGCAATAATTAACCACTGTCCAAGGAATGCTGGAGTTGTGTTAATGTTGGTAAAGATTTAATTAGTTCAATTATCTGGAGAGTATTGAAGGCTCAGCACAGTACCAATTTCTTCAGGCTTTATACATACCTCAGATCAAAATACATTAAACTGAAATATAAGTGAACAAAGAAAATGTACTATTTCACTTCAGCTACTGAATGAATGTGTGTTTAATAATTTTATTGCCCTCATTTTAAAACGAGGTTTCAGAAATAGAATATGTAAGCTATGACTTACCCAGTCTTTTAGATCAGCTGGGGTTTTTTCCCCCTAAGTCAGCTTATAAACATATTTTAAACAAAATTAAGTTTACTTTAGAAAAGAAAACCCAATACTTCTTTAAGCAGGAAAAAGTATAGTTCTTTTTACATTTTTCCCCCCACTGCCTACATATTTTACGTCTTTCAAGGAAAGTGAGGCATTTAAAAAGCATTGAAAGCAGTGACACAGACAACTGTTTCAATCTGTCAGACAGCATGGACAGACAGTAGGGATCATTTCAGAAAATAGAGTGGCCCCCCAGCGGCCTGACCTTCCTGGTGGGAAAGCGAACACAGCGCGGTGCTTGACAAGCTCGCCAACAAAGGAGTATATTTAGTCCCCCCAAATTCTGACACGCTTCTCACAGGAAAAACGCAAACGGCAACGAGGCGTCGTTGACTACTGCTAACAAAGGGTTAGTTCTAATTGGAGATTGCACCGTTACTGTGAAACAAAAAGGAGGAGATGAAAAGTGAAAACATTACTCCACTACAGAGACTGTAAGCATTGGAGTGAGCTGGGTTCCTATTTTTTAAAACTGTTCAACTCCATATTAGATGCTATTCAAGTTGCAAGCCCTCTGGATCTGTACGTGCAGCTCCTGCTGCCTACAGTGGGAACAGAGCCCGGGAATGGGAGCATTAGAAGATTTCCCTCTTTGTGTGACTAAAATATTATCATTAGCTATTCTTTAGAAGGGATGTTTGAATAAACCACATTCATTTTGCTGTAAGGTTTAAATGACATGTTTATTACTACTGTGGTCTGTCCTTTGTTTTCCCAACAGTGTGTTTTGGAGTATGACTTCTTTATAACCAGTGAAAGCTGCACAAAGATGGCCAGCACATGAGAAAGTCACAAGAGTTTATTTCCTTGAGGAGGTAGGAACTGTAGGAGGATGTTATAATTTTCTTATGAAGCAATAAAAACTTACGAGTTAATATAAAAGTAACTGTTTTGAAATTGCATACTACATTATACCCAGGCTGGATTCAAGCTATTTGTCTCTGTAGGCAGTCAAAAACTACTTTACAGATAGCACTGCTATGCTTCCCAGCAGTAAATACCATTTGGTAAACAATCCTTGTAAAACACTGTACCTTATTTTCTGCTACTCACGTCAGCCTGAAAAAGGTAAACATTTTAAGGAATAAATTAAACTAATAAGAGAAGGTGTGAACTGCACACTGAGTGCCAACTGATGCCTCAGTTCAGCTCCTGTTTTTTACCAAAATTTTATCTTCCCTTCCAGTTTTCTCTAGGGTGGAAGAGAAAGGGAGATGCTGAAATCCATTCAGGCTTTTCTTGAGTCCAGATGGCAGATAATGCTCAGCAAGTAACAGGATATAGCACATTTTCCATCAGCTACCTCCCCTTTCTGACAAGTGATTTTTAAGTTGCACCAACAGTCTGAGGACTGGAGGTGCCCTATAGCCTATTGCTTGCAGTCTTGCTTCTGCCTGGTGTTTCTGGAAGATTTTATGACAACCATGTGGGAGAAAATAAGGCCAATAGATGATTAAGTATTTAATGATTCACATTTATGATAGCTGAACAAAAACTCAGCTGAAACATCAATATCTGTCTCTGAGTGAGTGTAAAGAAGCATTTGAGGTTAAAAATACCACCCCCAAACAAGTCTCAGCATGTATAACTGAGAGCCAAATTTCATCATATGTGTACTCATTTATTAACAGGATTATAAGTTTTGCCCTTAATTGTAACTATTAAGCAACTGCAGAGTAAACACAAATATATCCATACAGATATATCCAACCTCATATTCTTTGGTATCTTAGAAAGAGCTTCATTTTCCTTCCCAGAATTTGACCAAGCCTTAAAGATAGTACTCATTTTTATTAGAGAAAATTCAAGCTCTATTCAAGCAAGAATGTTGCTCGCCCTAACACTCACAAAGCATTACATATATTGCTTTACAACGACTATTAGCTACAAAGCTAATGAGAAAATGAGCTAAATATGTACAGACACATTTATAGAAAAATTATATATAAATATATATTTATAAACTATTTGCACAAGTAATTAGATCTTTACTGTCATTCATATAAATAATTAAATACTAGCTACAATCATTAAGACTATGGCAAGAACACAAAATATTACAGCAACAAAAACCAAAAGTCATCTATTTCAGGTGTTATGCTGTTAGATGACCTATTTGGTCCCAAAATATTAATCATATCTCAAGATTATGCACTTTCTCCCATGTGAAAACCGTGGAAAGTGGCAGTACACACTGTAGGTGAACAGCCATTCTAAGGAGAGTAATTTCCCTGGCATCACCCTTAAATAGTTTTTTGAAAAAGAAGTCCATTATTTTATCTGCAGAAGCTCAAAGGCATGGACTGGGTCTGCTACAGATTAAGTACAAATGAGGTTTAGTTTGAGGCTTCTGGTTCATCTCTCAGGTGAGGAAAAAAAATCAGAAATTACAGAAGAGATCGCAGTAGAGACACAGTGCTCCAACTAAATTTCAAAACCCTCTTTTTAGTTGACATGAAACTATTTGTTTAGCAAAGAACTGTTTTGAAGAAGGCAGCAAGAATTTATCTGTCTCAAGCCTGAAGAGTATCTGATTTTTGTGCATTCTGCATTTCGAGAACATAATTGTCCAGTTTATCTCCTAGTCTGAAAACATTTTGTCATACATGAGTTTGGCTGAGAGGTAGAAGGGAACTTTGTCTTCACCAAAAAAAGGAACGTTAGAGTATTTTGTGAAGCTAATGAAAAGAACTTGTTCAGGTTTGCAGTGCAAGTCATTTTTACCACACAAATTCTCTGCTTTTGTGTTGGCAAAGTGGAATACTTTGAGTCTTTCAGTTTAGGAGATCTTCAAACAGACAATAGTGTGTAAACAATCCCAAAGTATATAACTTTACTAGAACAACCTCCAGTCTGTGTGCAAGGGCTTCAGAAAGGCCCCTTCATCAGATTTCCTTCTGCTCTTCACACTGAACAAAGCCTTGGCTGACAATACTGAAATCTCCTCCTTTATTTGGATTAAACCCCCTTTGCAGGAGAAGTATGCAAATGCTATACGTGTTTCCCTTGCTGAGGCTACTCTAACCCAGCTATCTTTTCACTGTCTATTTTCCTCCAGCAGACCATCCTACCGGCTGACAGGGAGACCAGCCTTTTAATTCAATCTTTCACAACACTGACAGTTGGATGCTGGGGCCTGCCATGAACTCTAAAAGGAGCTCATTTAGTCATAATTAACTATTCCCTGCATATTTCCTAAGGTATGGTAATTGTGCTAAAAGCCAACAAGTGAAGCATTCATTCTGGTTCTCTTTTAAACTTTTATTTTTTCACAGCAGTCTCCTTCTCCCCTCCTCTCTCCCCCCTTCCCCCTCCCTTTTTTAAAATCTTTTCTTTCTTTCTTTTCTTCCTCCTTAGAAACATTTAGAGTAAAGAAAAGGAATGACGGTGGAGATAGGGAGCTGCAGAAAACTGTGATGTGGGCAGTTCAAAAGGCAAAGTCTGCCATACGATACAGGACCCCATGGCAGCGCTAAGCTATTCAGCTGGGTAAAACATAAAGAAAAATGAAATGAGTAGAATAGAGCTATGTCATTAATGCAGAATGATGGACATCCTATTTGGGTAACAGAGAGTCATGAATATACATTTCTAATTCCTCAGATATGGTGATAAGTGATCTCTGTTTCCATTAGCACCAGAGTATATGTATTTGACCAACCTAAAATCTTTGAGTTATGCAGATGTAAAAAGCACTTTACACGCTACTCTTCCCTCCTCCTCACAACATAAACATATACCATGTCCCACTGCACACAGTGGGGTTCTCACAGGGATAGGGTATGATGGATCCAGCCCTATATACAGCTCATGTTTATCACCGTTGAGATGGAAACCCTGGCGAAGCTGACATGGATTATTTACCTTAAAGGCAAAATGTGACCTCAAGTCTGTCCTTATCTGTTTTCTGATTTAGTTTAAATGAAGGAAGGGTTGACAGCACCCTTCATTTACTTACACACTTCGTGTCTACTGAAATTCTCTGCTTTTCAGGAAGTTTGGGACTTATGGGACACCTATCCATCATAAATGTGCATCGGGCATATACAAAAGCGAGAGACAACAAAGCTTAATTACTTCACATTCCAATCTCCTTTCCATTTGGATGTGCATCAGGACCTTTAGACTTGTAAAATATTTTAGAATTAAAAGACTGCAAATTTTTTAGTTCAAACACTAGAGTACAAACATTGTTTTGAAAAAAGAATCTTAATGCTGAAGTGTAAGATGGGTCAAATGTCTGAAAAATCCTTTTCCCCTCCCTTTATTCCTAGACTATAGCAAATTTGTGGATCAATGTGGTTTGTAATGGTGGGCAAAACAGTACTAAGAGCCAAGTTGACAAGCTGTTGCTGGAAATCTTAATGAACTATTTTATCATCGTGGTCTGGGATTTCGTTTTCTTAGGGGAGGAGGTTTGGGGGTGGAGGTTGTTTGTTTAACTTCTGTGCATTATTGTGATCACAACACACAGTGGATTAAGAACAGAAATCTAAAACAGAGCATCTCTCAGTAGACATGAGCTGAAAATGTTGATGCTTGTTAGCAAGAAACTATGCTTGTTCTCATGCAAATAAAATAGGTGAGAAACACCACATAAATAAGAAGCTTTGACGATTTCACCTGCCAGTAGTGTTCTCACTGCTCTCAAGCAGCATTGCTTCCTTCAGTCCTTTTTTCTACCTCTAATAGTTCTATAAGGACCCATGCATTCAGACTGTGTAGCATTTACTCTCTTCCTTCCACAGTAACTCAAAGAAAGAGAATTAGATTGCTAAATTACTCTGATCCATTGAGGAACATCTCAATCATCTCTCTAAATCCTCAGGTGTGCTATAGTTTCTCTGCTCTGCATTTAGGAGTCTGGTAGAAGGAAAGATGTCCATGTGCTGCTGTCTGGTGACATAAGCAATGCTACGACTTATTAGTTTGATATCACACAAGCTGGTATAGTAGTCTCCCAGAAAACTGTGAAGTTTGGAGATGATTTTAGGGAGAGAGTAGGACAGCCTACACAAGAGAGCAAGTCCAGGACTTGAAAATTCAGAAAATCTCAGCTTTTTTGTTCTCTGAAGAAATAGGGCAAGGGTTAGTGATCCAAAAGCAATGCTCCATCTGCTAAGAAAATCAAAATCAAGACTTGTGCACAAAGTTCAGGGATTTTGACAGGGTCAGGTTAAAACATCTCCAATATGCCTCAATCTATCTAAACATACCTCCTTAAAGATTCAGTAATATATGTAAATAATTTGTAGGATATTTAATGTAGGGGGAGGACTTAGTAAAAAAAAAAAGTGGTGAGACAAAGTTTTAAAAAAGGATTTTGAGAGAGAGATATTCTTTTACTGCAGTCCATGGTTAACAACACAGATTAAAAAAATTGTATGGTCCAATCCTACGTTGAACTTACAGATTGTTTTATACTGCCCTATTTAATTTGAAATGTAATACTTAAAGAAAAAGTTGATTGAACCATGTTTCATCAACAGCTGCTCACATTACATAGAGTTATTTAGATGACCTCAGGCCTCACTGGAGTTTTCCAACACTCTGTACATATCCACCCCCTAAAAAAGACATAGGCAGTTCATACAGAAAGTATTTTTACATACAAGTAATGATAAAAAGAAGTCACTGACATGGAATATGGACCATGTGCTAGAGCTTCTTCCTGTCTGAAAAGTGATTCACAAAGATGGGTAATGTCACAGAACACACAGAACACACAGTAGCAAGTTCCAGTGATTTCTCAGAAATTTGGGGGAGAAAAAATATACAGATCAGATGATGAATATGCAATTTTCCCACTCATTGCTTCTGCCTCATCTTCCCTAGAGAGTCAGGAAACAAAATAGGATTTATTTAGAATAGAGAAGTCAGGATTTGAGTGAATGACAAAAAACTGCAGGAATAATAAGTTTTGAGGGACAGTAAGGAATTTACTAATTCTTTCCTGGCAACTATTCTTCATTTGAATTATCAAGTTCCTAGAAGCTAAAAAAACACTTGAGTCAGTTTTGAAAAACCAGAAGTTGCCTGGTTAGAAAGTGAGGAGTAATGGTTAAATTCTTTCACCTCTTTCAGACAAGATTCTTTTTCTTGCCAGAAAATGTAGATATGTAGGAAATATTAGTTATTTAACTATTTTTTCTAATTCTGAGTGATATCTTCTTTGGTCATGAACCTAGGACATGCACAGGTCACTAACCTGTGTCACACACAGTTCTAGAAAAGAATTTATCTGCACCTGCCCAATTTCCTAGCCAAAACATCCTTCTGTTCATGTCCAAGCAGCTGTTACCAGATGCAAACAGACACTACAGCCACCACAGGTCCCTCAGATATATCTCAGGGTTAAAGTCTAGCAGGTGTGCCCAGTGCTTACTGATCCCTTTTTTTACTCCATTTGGAGATTTCCCAGACAGTTTACTCTCCTTTCCCAAAAGAGGCCTAATTTTCAAACCTATACAAATAATTTAAGCGCATATCACTTCCCCAAGCAAAGTACCAGAGTAGACATTCAGTAATGACCACCTTCTGAACTTCTGAAATTAATTTCCAATTTTTTATTTAAATAGTAGTTGGGCATCTGCAGAGCTACCCAAGGTAGGAAAAATTCTCCCATGGGATCTGCACAGAGAATATTTTATTTTTATATTTTGCTCTCTTTATTGAGCTTTGCAAAGGACTGAACCTCTGTGTGTTCAGTAATGCAGACTACAGCAGCCAGTGTTCACAGTGGTCATCTGAAAGAACTTCACACTAAAATGGTATCTGGAAGGTAAAGAATGTCTGTGTTTATGGTGCTTTAGTAACTCCTCTTTTTGCCAAACTAGCAGGCTGTTAATGCTGAGCTTTTTACATGAAATACAAAACAGAAAACACTTGTCTGTTAGACTCTGTACAAATATTTTGATTAAGGAACTCTGTTAAAAAAATCTGATTCTGATTCACATTAGGCAGAGAAAGGGAAATCCAACAGCCTGTGGTTACTCAATAAAGCAAACACTGGCTACTCCATTACTGACTTTAAAACTCTGACGGATGAAAGAAAATGAAAGCTGAAAAAAAATCATCAAGAATCTGAACACTAAGAAAACATTCCTCAGCATCTGACCAAGAGGCTGCTTAAGCATGAGCTGCAAAATTCTGAGAGAAGTATGAGTTTAATATCTAAAAGACAAAATTCCTTAACAAGAAGAGATAGAGTTTGCAAAACAGTTCTTCAGGAACCTCTTGCAGCCTTTAAATCTCATTTACTCAGCCTGAGATGGTATTGTTTTGTCTATATAAGTTTTGATAAGGGAGCCAGCCCTACTTCCATTGAAGTCTATAGAATTCTCCCATTGTCTTCAGGAGGAGCAGAGCTAGACTCACAGCTGCACAAAGATACCACAATAAAAGACTCCGGAAAATATCATGATCCCATCTTATTTTCTTAACATTTCTGAAAAAAACTATGGGGAAAAAAATATCTATACAGTCACCTCTACTGATATGTAATATGCCTTTTATATGAAAACACAGACCAATGAAACAAATGAATGGTTAGCAACATTAATAGCCAGGGGCTTGTTAAACTGCCTGGGATGAACAGTTTGCCTGCATTTTTACTACTACAGAATGTCTTGGAAAAGACTAAGCATTTTGTAATGCTGATATTTTATATATGTATTCTTTAAGTCCATGGCAGGCAGCAGACTCTGTAGTCTTCATTTCAGATTAAATTTTATACAGTAAGCCTGAATGCTTTATTTATTTTTAAATCCATACTTTCCTAGGGTATGTAGTTTTTCCTGGAAATAAAATTATATCATGCAACTGAAACTGCATTCTGATTTTATGCAGTCCGACCAAGCATTAAAAATAAGGTCTTTTATAATTCAACTTGCAACAGAAACATGTCGTTTTACAACAGCAGCTTGCAGAAGAACCCCAAACCCATTACATCCAGAAGACAAACCACTGCCCCGTGTTAATAATGAATGCAGCTCATATCTACCGTGTTCTGTTAAATTGTTAAAATTGCCCAGATAAACCATTTGAGAGTATGTCACGTTTAATTAATACAACATGACCTGATCACTTCCACAGTTGGGAAGAAAGAAGTTGGCATTCTTTAAATCCAGGGCTCAACCTGGAGATTATGCTAAGTTGCTTCATTCATAGTCCACACTCCTCCGCACATGTCAGGAGGACAGCATTTGTCCCTTCTAGTGATAAACAAATTATACATGAAATCAATTCCACTTCACAATAATTTTCCCTATTGGGTATTATCTTTCCTCCTCTGCTCCCTCCAGTTAAGCTTGCATCCTGTAACTTGCTAATGAGCTGGGGGCTTTCTGTTCCAGGTGGCACCCCCTGCCTCGAAGTCATGACATTTCCCATTTCGAATGCTGCTGGCATTTTTCGACAGCTCCTGCTAACCAGCCTTTTTGACCTGCTCTAAGAGGAACTCATCTGATCGAATGCTCTAACCTGCCAATCATGCCAGCAAATGATCTTCACAGTCACTCCCAAGGCAGGAGGGGGGGGAAAAAAAGGGAGAGCAAGAGAGGGGGAGCGAGAGAGGAAGCTAGTGATGGAATAGGCAAGCAGGCAGCCTCTCCAGCTACCTAATGAGAGTACTTTAAGTCTCTGAGGCAGCTGAAACACTGAAAAACTAGTGGGAAAATTAGGACAGAACTGAATGCCTGGTGCTGTTATTACTGATTTCTTTATATCCTGAGATCATTTTGAAAGCAATACCTCTGAGATGTGCCATTTTCTAAAGCACAGAAGTTAATTTTACCACATAAATAGAAAACAGATATATTTTTCCCTGTCACCATCAATATGCAAACCTCATAATTCTGCTCTGCCAAATGGCGTTCTTTACAGAATTAATTAGGAGCTGTAAGCTCGTTAAATGAGTGTCTTTACCTAGGGATGATTATGAATATTTTTTTGTTGTTGGTGTGAGCCATAAATAGCACTTTTAACCCAATTTAAATGCTGGCAACATTTACACCTCTGTA
Organism: Pipra filicauda; assembly: GCF_003945595.2. Lineage (NCBI taxonomy): Eukaryota > Metazoa > Chordata > Aves > Passeriformes > Pipridae > Pipra > Pipra filicauda. Next base: position 1,506,261 of record NW_024103496.1, on the reverse strand, counting down.
TTTACAAGTATCTGCACACAGATACATAAAAGAACAAATACAGTATCTGCAGAGTCTAGATGTGACTTTGTGGGCTGAAACCAAGCAGAGTCATGATAATGACTCAGTTGTTTTGATTTTGTTCCTTTTATGATGTGACAGATTACTTAGTGCTGTATCTTTCAAGCACACAAGGACAGATTTAATTGTGAAGATTTTCTTTCCTTTCAGACTGTAAGCTAACTAGATTTTAATATACATGCAATGCACATACTGAACAAGGGAGGTATTAAAAGTAATTGTAAAATTAAAATTTCAGGGAGAAAACTTAAATAAAAAGGCTTATACCATGATACTACATGCTGTGATTGCATTGTTACAATATACCTGCCAGAAAATATAATGTACAAGTTGTCCTAATATTAACATCAAAAGAGGGTCGCAGAAGTGGCTGTACAGAATTGATATCTAGGTTACTAACGGCAGAGAATGATCCTCCATAAATACTAATTCAAAATACATATATGGTCCAAAACAACATTATTAATTTATAACAAGACCACAAAATTATGAAAGTACTGAATTCTGTTTCCACTTCTTAAAATATCTGAAGATACTGTTTCAGTGCTGTTCTTCTATATGAGAGATTTTTATTGGAGAATTTAGTATTCTTTCCTGAATTCTTTGAGTTTTCCTCCCAAGATTTTTTACAGCAATTAACACTAGGAGGATGTAGGAAACCCATCCATCCTCATCCCAGCTTATGGGGCAGAATAAATTAATGTAATTTATTAACTGAGTTGTAAACTATTTCTACATTTAGGCAAGAACCTTCCCACAACTAGAAACATTCGCACGCATTTACTTTAGTGGGTGTTGCCTTCAGACCCAAAGTGGTTTGTTGTGTGTTTATTTCATAGCGAATCAGGCAATGAAAGCTTCAGACTCCAAATGGCAACACAAAGCTTGCTCTCCACAGACACAATTCCAGTATATGGAATTACTAAAATTAATTTTTTGTTTATGATTTGGCTGAAAGTAAAATGTTCTGTTAATTGTGAATGCTACAAATGATGCCTGAAAGGCAATGCCTCTCATTAGCTTTGCTGTCTCTCTGGGTTACGGGCTGTGTGGCAGCATTGGAAGCCTCTGCTTTGTCTGGAAACCTCGGTTTCTCCCCTTCAGTGGTTCCACTTTCCTCTTAGACAAAGCCTAACTGAGGAGTCATGTGAGGAAATAATCCTAAAGAAGAGGTGACTGTCCATGGGAGAATAGGGAGAGTTGAGACCCGCTTTTGCCTCCCTCCCAGTCATTGTCATCTATACATTGTCCTCACCACATTCAAATGTCATCCCAGACTATCAGCCCACTGGAACTCAAATGGCCTTTCATGCCTAGACACTTCTTAAAGCATCAACAGCCCACAAAGACCATCTAGTGGGAATTGCTTGCTATCCTAATATTAATAATGCAATACAGTGCACTTTTGGCACAGAGGATTCCACCTTTCATCTCTTAAATTTAAGAGCAAACAAACTGAAAAGACAGATAAACGGCGCTGCAACTGAGCACATGCATTCATGCCAAGTATCACTAATATCTTTCCTATAGCATAAATGACTGTTAAATTACAAACCTCTACACTAAAAATTAATTGAAAATTAATCTTCACAGTGCTGAAGGCAAGTTATCATGCATTAGAAATGAACTGAAAATAGGCTCCATACTATGCCATGGTACAAGAAAATATGGTATTGTCCTTTGAAAAAAGTTATCCGTGACAGTAGTAACTCTTCATTTTTCTTTGCCAGCTCTGCAGCTGATTTGGCCATGACACATAGTAATTTAAAAAAGTAATGCCAATAAATATGTAGCCAGTAATTTCACACAGAATGACATGGAGTATATAATTGCAGGGAAGAAACCAACATCTCCTAGACATGAAGGTTTGAAATACTTGTCCTACCAAGTAGAGTATGTAACAATAAATATGAAGACCTCCTCCTCTGTCCTGCTTCCTTTCTTTCTCCTTCTTTCCTAAAGAAACTCCCAAGGTACCTCTCCTCTGAAAATCCTGTCCATGATTTTAGAAATCCTATTCATGCCTACTTATTTCCATATACTTATTTCCAGACATAGATGCTGGTCTGGTCTTTCAGTCTCCAGATCAGACAGGCTTTCAGCACAACCAGTGTTCAGCTATCTTAGTGAGACCACTCAGCATCCTTCACCAATTCACTCTCCATATCTCTATGCATTATGTTACCAACTCTTTTTGTCAAAAAAGCCAAGAGACTGTGTATTCTAATACTTACTCAGAATGCAATTAAATGACTGTATTTCACATGACAACAGACAAGGCAAGTTGTTACAGTACTGACATGAGAAAACCATTAAACATATTTTCTAAGTCCTATGAACTCCTTGATCAAGTAGTGGGTTCCCTTTACTGTGGCATACTAGGGGACCTGATGGACAGTTCCTCCACTCTCCAGTCCCCATGTGTAACTTAGGTAAGATGGGCGGTTTATATGAAGACAGCTTTGCACTGGCCACCTATTTGCTCAGTCCATTTCACCCTCTGCGCAGAGTCCAGTGAATACCGGTGCATTTTTTTTTTATGGATGAATAGAGGGCGAAAATCAGTCTATAACTTTCATTTTAGATTAATAGAAATAAGATAATAGATATCATGAGGAGAATATAATTTAATACCTGGAGTTTTTCCCTTATCTGTTTAATTTAGGATATATTCTATCAGTGTGGTGATCTTAGTCTTTGATACTAAGTAAAGCCCAGCTGGAACAGTCTCATAATACCATTATGTTGTCAACACATGAAAATAATGGCACTAAAAGTATTAGAGAGCCAAAGAGTGTCTCGGATTCTGTAGTTATCTTTCACAGCTTAATACTAATCTAGCATTTTACAAAATTGATGTTACAATTTCAACTCTGTTTAGTACTGTCATTACTGGACTCAAACCCAAATTGCTTTCAGCTGCCCACCACAACTGCACCTTATTAGCCTTTTCACGGAAGCCAATTTATGCAAATCCAGTATTAGTTAAATAATTAAACTGACCCTCAACATTCATGTATAGACAGTGGCACTAAAAGATGCAAGAGAAATTTAAACCTCCCATCTCAATCTTAGGCCCCTGTCTTTTCCACTGCAGCAGCACAATGACTGTATACATCTATCTGAATCCATCTATTAAAAAAAAAGAAAGTGCATTAAAAAAATTAAACTGGCAACTGCTGTGCTTTCATAGCTCTGCTTTTCTCACTCAATCTGTTTTTACACTGAATTTTGAGATTGTGCACCTATAAACCACTACTGGCTACTTTCAGCTTTTGATTAAATCAACAGTGAAAAAATCTGGCTGACATGGAGCCTCTCAGTCCAGAAATTCTCTTTTATGCAGACCTTTCTCCACTTCAATTACTACAGTTTTATCCCCTGAAGCTGCAGAGATGAAGACTTAGATGCACAGTGTATGGTTTTCCACAGCGTTTTAGCAACGCTGGGACACCCAGAATGCAGTAAACGCAGGGGAGTAGTGCATGAGAATGACTTTTCAATACTAACTGCTGGACACATGCACTGCTGGACTACAGCTTCCCTGCAGCTCGACTAGGGCAAGGCAGGCAAAAATTATGTTCCCACACAGCAGAGCTGAAGAGACACTCTTACACAATTTATAAATGTAAAACTGAAGGTGACAAACAAAAATGAAACTATTTAGATGGGGATGCAATAACACCCACCTCTTTAGCCAGTAAAGAGAAAAAGGTAATTTTACATAACAGTTCTGTGCTACTGAAAATGCCTGGTCAGAAGGTACAAAATAGCTAGCACTTTTTGCCATTATAGTAGTAACTGTCACCTCTTCAGCTTTATTCTGTTTTACACAGCTGAGCTGACCCAAATGACGCCATCATCTCTTTGATTGGTTGGGCTGGTGTCAGTTGCTGACTTAAATAGACACAGAAGAAAGAATCCAGCATCCTGCAATTGAAATTCAGGATTGCTCGGATGCATGTGCGTGTGGTGAAGCAATACAAATAAAGACCACTTTCTGTTTTGCTTCAGTGAATTGTCAAAGAGATTTAGAAAGCCAGGGGATCTCATTATGGTAATACAGGTTAAATACTTTAAAAGCATATGGTGTTACCATCCTGAATGAAGCTGTCCCTGCTGGCTCCAGGAAGCAGACAATAGGCCAGAAACACATCTTGTGTCTCTGGTCCACCAATGGGAACTGGGGATTATAAATCACCAAAAGAAAACATTGTGTGCTATCTGGTATCAGGTAATGCCTTGTCTTTTCAATTACTATTTGATTCATCCTTCTCTAGAGAGCAACAAGCTTTAGCCATGTGTTTCACTGGCCAAGTGGAAACGGAGCTCTAGAGTTTCTTATGGTCCTTGTCTAGATAAAACTGTGTCTGTAGAGATGGGTGACTATAATATATACAATATAACTCAACAATACATGTAGAGATGGGGAATGCTTCCACCAAGATGCTTCCTCCCCATGGGGAAAAAAATATCAGTGAAAACCATCAGGCACAAAATAAAATTTTTCTGCTTTAAAGATGCTTGGATATGGCCTATAGGTTTGTTTCCTTTCTCCACCAAAGGCTGCATCTAATTCACTGCTGACAGATTCTTCTGTGTGCAATGGAGCTCATTACCACATATTTGCTAATTTTCTCCAGCAGAGAGCAGCCTCAGCATTGACCTTGGTAACTCCAGATGTTAGGTTGTTCCCCATGGGCACTGGAACTTGTCTCTTCTTGGAGCCCAAGACGATGCAGTGTGGTCCACAAAAACCCTATTAGTAATCTGAGCCACTGGCTGTGATGTTATCTGATCATGCTCACTGACATTTTAAGGGCTTGTGCTGTTTGCCTCCATCCCTCTAGCTCTACTTGCCTTGTTTAGCTGTTTACTTCATGGCCCTGGAGAGCTACTGCCATCTTTTTTTTGCTATTCATGCATGTTTTTGCTTAACCGAGCCTTGTGAATGGAGACTTTAAGAGAATATTTGTAATAAATACCCCTTCCTTAATGCCACTATCCTGCTTACTGCAACTTGACACTTCTGCTAGAACAACTGACTCATAACTCACCCATCTTACAGGCTGAACATCCTACTTGCCAGTCCCCATTCTACTGCTTAAAATCACACCACCTGCTACTCACCAGATCTCCTTTTCACATAAGCAAAACTGTAGTCTTTTTTCCCCAACTCCTTTCACTCTCCTACACTAATTCATACCTCCACTTGCTTGGTGGTCTCAGGCCTTTAAAGGTTTCCACTAATTTTAGCAATTCCTCACCCAAATCCAGTTTCCATGTTCACATTTTTTTTTGCCTCTCCTGCTATTTTAGTTGCACCTCAATAATCCCCAGCTCTCCACATAGTACAAAGAAGAGGACTTCTGCTTGGTGCTAACACTTTTCCAGCATTATCCACTGCTCCCCATCTCATATCACAAGACAAATACTGGAACAGGGAGCTGATATATCATTCCACTGTAAGCACCTAACACAACAAAGTCCCAAGCCACAATGGAAAACTGTAATCAATAATGTATATGTCTGAACATTTGTTAAATGGCGTCAGACTTTACACAATGAAACGTGCTATTCTGTATTAAAACTGTGGCTGAGCAGCCATAACAGTACAGTGACATATGTCAAGGTACCTATGGTTCTCTCTTTTTGTTTACATATAAAAAAAGTAATCTGCATCTGCTCAAATAGATATTCAGTAAGAATAATCCAATGGTTCTCTTTTGTGCTATTTTACATGCTCATTTGCACATGCAAACTTTCTTCTGCATATTGTAGAAATGAAAAATTATATTTGTTTGGAAGCAACAGAAAGGAAATTCTGTACATGAGAATTGAGATTCTGCACATTAGCTTCTATACAAAAGGTCTTTAGCACAGATGTGCACATTCTAAATTTACTTTAGATGGATGATATGTCATGTTAGAACAGACAAGGTTGAAGAGATGTCTGCAGGGACACAGCCCCAGGAAAAAGTAGGGATTAGCTTGTCAATAAAGATGTAAACAGACTGCTCTGAGGCAGCCTCATTTCTGACATTAGAGAACCTTAAATGGTTTGCTGGCAAAGAGCTTGTGCAAAAATTGGGGCAGACTGTCAACACTGAAACCTATTCATTCCAGTTTTTCAGTAGTTACTGCCTTTCAGGCAAAGAGACTCCATAATATTACAGGGTTAAAAAAACAATTGAACATAAACACACAACAGTAAATCCAATTGTAATTAATTTGAGAAAGTTATATCTGATATTGTAAAAGGCAGACAGCTAAAGACAGACATGAACTACATTTCTATGAGACTATATCTTCAAATAGGTACATAAGCACATGAGCACTTAGCTCCTAGAACTTCTGTAACAAGCTGTTATAATGGACTGAACATGCAAAAGCAACTGCGACTTTAAAATAAATAAATAAAAAAAGGCAGACACTGGTTTTTTGGATGAAAAGAATCCGCACTTTAGGTATTTTGTGAAACGCTGTGGTATGAAACCATTTAGAGAAGCATAATAAACAGAGCTGCTATATAAGGGAATACTGCTTATCTGGAAGACTTTGTCAAGTGCTAAATTCTACTGAACAAACACTAGGGTGATGCATATGGGAAGAAGAGAATTAATGCCATGATATAACATCCACCATTCCCTTACTGTAATTTGGTAAGTAATGTCTCTACTCTCCAGCCCTTTCCAAGTTCTATTCTGCACTTAGAATACCAGAAGCCATATAACACACTATTTCACTGCTGAATAACTATGGTTGACAAGATGGGATACTGAATGAAAGCCACTAAAGAACAGACACAGTACTAGTAGGTCAGGAATATAGATAATATTCACTAATATGACAGCACCTCTTTCTCTAGCAAGAACATCCTTCTGCCATCAAGACTACCAAACCTACTAAATCATAGAATCACAGATAGTTAGGGTTGGAAAGGACCTTAAATCATAGAACAGAATCACAGAATTTCTTATCCTCGCCCCAAACAACAGAACTGGCAAGAAGTATTTTCTCTCTGCGTATCTTACCAGAGGAAAAAAAGTCAATCCAAATTAAAGGCAACCTATTGTTTAATATGCCAGCACCAACTTTTGCAATATTTTCAACCTGTCAGTGACACTGATCCTGCCCAAAAGGCCAGAAACTTACACTCCTATTACCATAAGACTGCAAAAACAGATTATCAGCCTGCACATGAACAGGTGCAGCTGAATTTTATATTTTGTTTCTCTAAGGATAACTAAAGAGCATTTTCAAAGATATACCTTCCAATAATCATGTCTTACCTGCATTATCAGTTGTGAACATAGGTATTCTTCAATGTTTGCTGTTTGATACACCTTTCCCATAACTATTGTTTTTTCCAAAGGCTCTCATGCTTTCTCCAGTCTCTGGCTGTAATCTTACATTCGGTACAGTAAAAATAGAAGACACTGCAAAAAAAGAGTGTCAGTTCAGAAACTCTGATTATTTTTTTTCCGTAAAAGCAGTAATTTAAAAATAATTATTTAATATATATGGCAAACACAACACAGTAAGTATATACAGCTTTTATGTCTACCAGCTATTTATGCAAGCAAGCACTGTACAAATTCTGAATGGAAAGAAGCTGCATGCATTATGGTGGAAGTTGTATGATGCAAACATTCTTAGCTGGATGCAACTTCTAAAAAAACCTGTTTCCAGGTTATGTGTGTTTATTTTTTCTGTACACCACTATATAATTAATATTTTTCACTTTCAAATTTCTGCTGAGAGCATTTAGAAAGAAATAAGAATATAAAAAAATGCAGCAAAGTTTTTCAATGATTTGATATCACATATTACATCTTGACAATCTTGGTGTCAGTAGAAATGAACTATCTTGTTTGACTTTCATTTTTGAATTGTTAAAGACAACTAGGCTTGATAAAAATATCCCAGCAACTCAAAAAGTTTTTACGTAAAGCAGCCCCCTTCTGAGTGAGCTAGAAAAACCTGGACAATTTCAATGTCACACCAGGCTATTAATTACTAGTAGACGTGATGTTAATAATCACAGGGATCAAACTGCATATGGTTAAGGACTAGCATATTCATAATATGAGAACTCACTTTTACTTAGGATGCCTCAAACTGATGGGGAAAAAATCAATTACTTTTAATCCCTCCTGAAAACAAACCTTCATATAACAATATCCTCATGAGAGCTGCCACTGCATGATTGCACAAGGAAATGTCTAAGAACTAATCAAGGCTGTAACAGTTTTCTTTGGGTTTGCACTAACAACTGGCATAGCTGTAGATTTTTGAAGCTACTCTTTCATCTCTGTGTCTTTAAAAGGCGTGGTTATTGTTTTATGCACCGATCTTCCCACTGCAGTTTGACACCTCAACTTCCATTTCACATTCTGCTATCCTCAGTAACACACATTGTGAATGGCGTATATTCTATGCAAATAAATGAATATGAGCTCTCAATATTAAAGTAGAAGAGTGGGAGGACTGATTTTTTTTTAATAGAAAATAACAAGTATTAAGGGCTAATCTATAGATTACTGCTCAGGTCTGAGATGAATGAAAGCTATGTTGCATCATGAATTGGATTGTATTCCCACACAAGGTGTCTTCAGCAGAACTGCACTACTCTTACCTTTTTAATGTCCTATTTTTAAAACCTGAAAGTAGCTACCTGTTAGACAGAGCTTATCTGGAAATTGAACTTCCAGTCCAGTTGAAATGATGCCTTGACTTAAAACTCAATCAAGTAAAAAAATTGAAACTGCTCCTCACATAAACTAATTTTGCACACATTTCTAAAATAAACCACATTAAAAATTATAATGTAAAATATTACATAGAATACAAATATATAGCACTAAAGTCAAAACGCGAACAGAAAGTGAAACACTCCATTTTCACTTTTTCAATGTAGACATAGTCACCATACTTTTGTGAAATGCTGTGATTCCAAGGAAACAATTTTCCAATGGAAAATAATTTGACTGATTCCTCCCCTCTGCCTTTCTCCTCACATGTGAGTCTTTCCTTGGTTTTTTTGTGCTAAATCCCCAAATTTGCAATTCAGCATTAGGATCAAATTGGACAAAACATATTCCATGATGAACACTATTCACTAGAGAGATTTGCAGAATCGCAGTGGTGTCTGAATTTGAAAGCAGGAAATTTTGTCTGTACACACACTTCTGTTGTGCATAAAGACTCAGTATGTTTATACCTATATTTAATTAACTATCTGTAGCGTTTCCCAATGTAAAATATTAACACAGAAAACTAGAATCACAAAAACTAGTAATTTCACTACACAGAAAACATTTTCCCAACTCTCCAAAGTATATGACTTCTTTGTTTTGTAAATATGTTTACAAGTATATCCAAGTCATACTAAATAGAAATGATTGTAGTATTTGATACTGGGATTGTCCTTTCTTGCATCTGGAGTTATGCTTCATAATGATTATCTACTAGACACAGAAATAGTCTTTCTGTAACTCCAAATTTTACTGGAGGCATTTAGAAGAACCTTGCTTTAAAATATAATGATTTTTCATCTTTATTCTCCCCCCTTCAAAAGGTTTCACTGCTCCTGATGTTTAACGTTATGCAAAGACGTGTTTCTGCCAATGAATATCGCCTTATGGTTATGCTTCTGCAAATAACCTGCTGTGAGCTGATAAAAGGATTAATGCAGCCAAAATTCTTAATCTGTGAAATTACAAATTAAATTCTCATATTAAAAATACCACCCTGAGGTATTTTTTGTGGTTTTAATTCCCCTCTGGTGTTCTGCATACATTGTGCTTGTTAATGACTAGGACAAGACTGTCTCTGTTGGCAGCCTGCTGCAGAGTGATAATGTGTAGGCATTTACTTCACTGATAGAACTGGATTTAACCACTGACTGATAAACTAAGTGGCAAGTGGGTAATAAGTCCATATTAACAGAAAAGTACTACTGCAGAATTCAGAATTCAAAATCCTGGCTAGACTAAATCACACAGTCAGAAGGATTGAGATGTCACCACTGCAGAGTGATTTTTGTTTTCCATTTAGTGGAAATAGGATAAAAGAACTGGCATTCTTGATGTTTCATTAGTCCTGAAGAAATGAACCTCTGCATGAGTTTCAGCAAAGGCAGACTTTCAACAGAAGCCTTCATTTACACTGAATCCATGTTCTGCCTATCAAGTACCATGGTCAGCAAACTGAGTGGTGGGTCAACGTGGCAGAGGGGGAAACTGGGAATCTTTTTGCAGAGCAAGGACACAATCTATGACAGTGATGGACAAAAATTAATGGTGCTATTTTGATTTTAATGTTCATATTTTATGAATGGGAGAGCACTCTTCAGAGCAGAGCTGGGAGTAGGGTACTTGGGCAGCCAGGCCACAGAAATAGCTCAAAATGTGACTACTATAGCTGTTGAGGATGGAAAAGATAAACCTTTGGAAGATGAAAGTTTTCATACTGACGCTGATGTAAACAGATTCTATAATGCATTAATATTCAGAAAGGGAGCTCAGTTTTTACAAGCAAACTTTTAAATCAGCCACGGTTACACACACATGTTCCATTGTTGCATCTCTGAACCTTCTGCCTTGACGTACTGGATTTAGATCCTTTGCTAATGGATGTATATTTGAAAGCAGAAAAGAACATTCTGTGTTCCAATGCAACATGCATTTCTTTACCATACTGAGTTAAAGCAAAATGCTGCTATTGCCTTGTGAAACCTATTTTTAATAACAGAACTTTCTCTGAATAAAAAATATCATGTATTTTTTCCCCAGAATAAATAGTAGTGTGATTTTAACACTGAAAAATTACATGGATGTGTACAATATAAAAGATTTACAATTACTAAAGAGATAATTGACACCCTACATGATGATAGGAATATTTATGTCAAGTCAACTGGAATGCATTTTGTTTAATGAAAGAAATAAAAAGATGTATGTAAATAGTGAAAGCATTCTTAGTTAAGAATATCACCTCTTTGTGCACAGTCTAATTCATCAAATTAATTCATTGTCTACTTGGTGTTTTTCAGACTTCCGAATGCCAAGTCCTTTCTTAAAGGTTACTATTATAACATACAGAGATTCTGTGAATCAAACACAGCTGGATTTTTATCCTTCATGCTGCAGCTAGTTAAGAAGTACTGTATGTTATAAAGTGAAAAGCACTAAATATGTAAATTGTATTTTCCTTTTGCTTTATAACAATTCAGAGAATTCTATTGGCTGCACACATAATCAAACACAAAGATAGCAGGCTGCAGACTGCAGAGCAGAGATAGCAAAAAGAAAGAATCCATTTTGTCCTGTGTCAAGCTAACTATGTAATTTCAATCTACACAATCGCAGTCACATATTTTGTGTGTGGCTGTGTATGTCCATGAAGCTGTCTGCTTGTGAGGGTTAGCATACACAAATGCATCTGTATGAACTAGCATCTTTGTTTTCAAGCCATTTCAAGGTGGTTATACTCACTATCAGTTAACTCCCATAGCCGTGGGGGCAGATCACTGAAATACTCATGGCTCAGAGCTGCCTGTGCTGACAATCTGTTCTTTGGGAAACACTGGAGTAGTTTGGAGGCTAGATCTTCTGCGTGGTTCACATGGCTCAGCCTGAAACACAAACGAGAAGGTTTTTCTGAAAAACAGTATCATTATTCTGTTTACTAATTCCATGCAGTCAGCAAGTTGAAACACCAAGTCTTGATGCCCAGGAGCGTGGCCAAGAAAGCTATTCCTCAGGTTAGGGAGTTAATGAATTATTTATGCATTGACAGCTCAAAATTCATACAAATTTTACAACTACAGAGCATACAATATACCATATCACATATACCCTACCTAGTATGCTAAAGTATCATGAGCAACAGCATCTTGAAAGCAACTGTTTTGATTCTTCCATTTAGGTTTTATTGAGCATACTGACAGACTGAAATGTACAGTGCTGGAAACAAATGGTTGTTACGATCTAAATGCATAAAATCCAAGCTTACAATAACAGCAACATTTATACAACTTTGTGAGTATCAAATTTTAAAATCCAATGATGCTTAACTTGCAACATTTGCATCACGTTTCATAAAGACATTTGTCTTTTGGGAAGTACTGACTTCTTCCTTATTCATATATTCTTATGGCAGGGGGTTGACTCTTCATTAAGTGTTAAAGCAATGCAAACATTAAAGTGTAAGTGAATTATCTTTCCTAAGCTTCCTAGAGAAGTCTGAGAAAACTTATTGTTTCATTGGGAGCTATATTCTTGGGAATATTATAAGAAAATAATCTAAAAGTAATAGACTCGGAGGGGAGAAAGTAAAATGGTAATCAGTAATATGTGGCCTGGGTCTACTGACCTACAGCTGCCTCCTACATTTCCAAAGCTACCAAACTTTTTGTAATACACAGTCAAAAAAAAAGATGCTAAATCTTGTCAATACCATGTTGTTATTATTAGTAGGTAACTTCATAAATTCAACCATGCTCAGTAAAGATCTCTTGTTGGTTAAATGCCAAAGTGTATAAAAAGTTTCTATTTTGCAATGCACTGTTTTCCCAACTTCAGTCCAAAATACCACAGTGTTTGAAAAAAAAGATGTTATCCTCAAAAATCCTTAATTCTACAGCATGTTTCGTGCAAATGTTCATTTTTTTCAGCTCAAGCTGACTTTCCAGAAAACAAATTCAAGAAGATGGATTAAATAGCATTACTCTTTTACCACGCTGACATGGCATAATTTATATGGTTCAGTGTATGCAGAGGTGAAAACTGCCTCTTCAACAAAGAACGGACAACACTGAAAACACTAAATGAAAAAAATAAATTGTTATTACATTGAGACCTTTAAGTTACAAATGTCATAGGGACAACTTTTTGTCCATGTCTATACTATAGTCAGTGTGAAAAATAAAATAAATTAAAAGTCAAAAGCATCTCTAGTAAATTATGTGCTGGCATATGTATGATATGCTGATGTTTGCAATCATTCAAAAAATATGCCACTGGCTGTCTTTTTAATTTCTAGCAACTGCATGCTAGATAGAAATTTGAATACTGTGCCTATCTGATCTCTTCTTGAGAACTAGCAGGATATTGGTCCAGAAATTGCCCAGGGATGAATTGCCCAGGAGTGCTGACCACTTTGGGACATTGTATCTCATCAGTCATAATCTTATAGAACACCCAGGATTAGGATTCGGAATTGCTATTTCAGGTTAAACAACTGAACTCCAGTGTTTCTGATGGGCATAATTTTTTTCTGTTTTCATTTTCAGTTCATGACAAAATAGAAACATCTTGAATGAAACAGTCATTGCCTATAAATTAGATTATAAATTAGATTAATTTCAGAGTATTTACTACCAGATTGTCGAAATTGTTCATTAAACTTTAGTGAAAATTACAGATAATTTTATTACAGAAGACAGCAAAATACCAAAAGAAAAAGCTATTTGTAACAAAGAAAAGGAAAGGGAGGAGTAAATTCAGGGAGAATTGATAGTAATTCTTCTACACATCCAAAATTTCCATGGAATGGTGATTATATTAAGTCTGTGAGGCCTGTCTTGAGTCCTAACCCCCCTTGCACCAATTAATTGTTCAGAGGTTCTGGCAATGCATTTCACCAATGTAATTTTTTTCCCCACAGAGGTAAATGCATCCTTTTTAAGAACAATAGTAAACTTGCTCTGTCTCAAACAAGCACTACTGTTAATTCAGAAAAACGAGGTCACTTAAGTAAGTAGTGAAACATTACTCTCCAGTATAAGAATTACACCATTCATTAGTTGACCCATAGGTATATGAAGATGCTAATTAAGTAAGGCAAAGCAAGAGAAAATAATGTTCAAAGATTAACTAATTCTGAATTGCAAGTGAAATTATGGATGACACCGCAGTTCCTCGAACAGAACAATGCTGACATTTTGACTGTATTAATGATCACCAGCATACTTGGCATACTGCTAAGATTTTTTTTTTTTTTGCAAGAAAAGCAGATTAACTTATATAAATTGAAAATATTCTGAGTAGGAACAGTTTAGAAATCCAAAGTCACCTTCCCAGTTTAGACACAAAAAAGACACCTGTTTACTGAAATCAATCAAGAAACCAAAGATAAGCATCAAATAATCAGCAGATTATCCATTAATACAATATAAACTCAACAAAAATATCTAGGGCTGAAACATAATCATATCAACTAATCAAAAAATTATGAATAAATCAGCCATAATTACAGCTGGGTTTATAATTATTACATAGAAAAAAAGACTATATTCATTACACAGTCTGCAAAAATAGTTCAATCTGCGATAATTATTAGACCTACCTGCACTAATCATACTCTAGGTAGTGCTAGGGGTGTGGGGATGGTGTTAGTTGTTTGTTAGTTCTTTGAAAATTCCAGTTGCTACATTATTAGTATTATGGTTCCAAGCATTTATGAATTTTAAAGGGACCATAATGATCTAGTGTCACCTCCCGTGTAATACAGGCCAAAGATCATCCAAGTAACTCATGGATCAAATCATCACTTTCACCTAGACTCAGCTGTATCTTTACAGTTCTACACCAAAGTTCTGTTTACGGAGCTTTGCAAAGCAATGAAAAAAATCTTCTCCAAAAGTCATGTGTTCTGTGAAGGTCACTTCTGGAAATAAGTGGACACTGCAAAAAGCATATGTATGTGGGCTCCTAAGGTTGTCAGTATTAAAACTGATGCCTTAATGGAACGCATGACTAATTTTGCTGCTTTGTTTAAAGACAAGCTATTCTTTTACTTATGAAAAATGCACTGTATGATCATGTATTTAAATTACATATGCTACACCGGAACTGTTCGGAAAACCCCATTTAGTGCATAACCTCAGTGGTCTGGAACGTTGGAACGTTTGCTTTTGTTTCTTTCATTAATTTTTTTTTTTACCAATATTCTCTTTAAAATATTCTCCTTAAAACATTAATAATTTGCCTGATTTAAGCTTGAAACATGATTCCTTAATAGAGCCAAAGGCTAAATTTTCTGACGGGGTTCAGTAGTTAAATACCTAATACAGAAAAGTTAACAAAAAGAACTAAAGAAAAAAAAGATTTGAGTTTTACATACACCTCCTTCAGTACGAGACAGGATGGAACGTCATACAATATGGCTTTGTGTCTAAAACATAATAGCATGTTTTGTCTCACAGCAGTTGGGCCATATAGGAACTTGGCATGCATGATATGGCAAGTCTCAATATTCACGCTTCACTTACTGTCACACTAATCACTGAGGAACAGTTACTAGCCATGACAGCATACATACTTTCAGAAAATGTGGTGTACAGCAGAATACAGAGAAACCTTTGGCAATGAGCATTAAATAATATATAGATATTGTTTTGAGAAATATTTTTGGGAATATTTTTACATACCCACTCTGATGACATTCGTGAAACACACTGATTTTCAATTTAATCCCAAATGCTACATACCACCTTAGCTCAAGAAAAACAAACACCATATAAACCTGTTTCACTTGAAACATATATGAATCTGACTAGACTTGAGCAGTTGTAAATCTCAATGGATTACAACAATTTGATTTAATTTCAGAAAACAGGCTTAAATGTCTTTCTACTGCAGAGGAAGGTCAGTATTTGGTCAAGCAGAACATGACTAAGATCACTGAAGTTTGCTTTAAGCTCTTGAGAAAAAAAAGTTTGGGGCATGTGCAGTGAACTTCTGAACTTGGGGTGATTTGCTTTTAAATGCAATGAAGAAAGCAGCTCAAATTCACATTAATAATTAAGACAAATGGGCATTGAAACAAATGGAGATAATATGTTGTCTATATGGTCTTAACAGCATGAGGTAAATACTTCCCAAAGCAAAAATCATTTACTGTGCATATTTTCTATGTGAAGACATGATGCTCACAATGTATCATCAATTAATTTCTCAACTGGCACTAATAGCATGGCCTAGAGGAGTGAGGCACCTAATTCCCTTTAGAAATCTCAGCTCTGCTTCTTTATTCTAAACAATTCTTTGCAACCTGAAATGCTGAAAGACAAAACCACAGTTAACTTGAACAATCACACCATTTAGTAGAGTTTAAAGTTTAATGGTATGAAGAGAACAAACAAACTGGTGTAAATCAGGCAGGCCATACAGTAGCCATACACAGCTCATTTCACAGAGGACACTGTGGTCCCCCCCAAAAACAGGGTTCCTGTACAGTTCCTTTGGTACCTCACTACCAACACACTGCCACAATGGTTGTACTCCCCATTTTCACCCAAGTCTGCTTGAGGACAGCAATCTTTCCCCCTTGTCCTTAGCTTTAGCCTCTCCTGGGTTCTGACACTGTACAGCCCCGTATATTGTAGTTAATGATTTCTTTGCAAATTCATTGCCTTCTGACCAGCAGATACAGACATACCCTCATGTGCCTTGATAGTTCGTATCTCTGAATATGCACGCCATCCTATTAGCAGAAGCTATGTGGCACACAGAGCAGGGCCTACCTTAAGTAGCATTTCATTTTTACAAAATACAACAGCCTTTTCTGTTGTTACAGCCATGCCGAGAACACCTACCGTCTTCAAAGACCTGACGTGCCAGCTCCAGCATGCAGGAGCTGTTTCCCTAACGCGCCTGATGCGCCTCCATGGAGCTTTTGTAGAGCTTATTTAGCCATTATGAAACCACCATAACAAGTGAACACAAGTTTTGATGCGATGCTTTTAGCTTTTGACACAGATAAAGGCATAAAACGGTACCTCAAGACGAGCATCTAACAGAGTAAAGATGTTACCATTTTTTCAGTGTTTTACACAGAGGGTATCGAGGACTAAAACTGATGAACAAAGAGAGACAAAGCTGTTTGAAGGCTCACTGAAGCAGTGTTTTACTCACTGCTGATCAATCACAAAACACAGAATTTGCTCTACAGCATAGTGTAGAGGTACCTCAAGTCAAACTATAAAGTAAGTAATACAATCAAACAGAGCCACAGGAATGACATGTCAGTGTTGAGATAGTTGAGATAGTTGAGATAGATAGATGCAGACACCTGCATCCCAAATTGAGATACGGGTAACAGTTTAGATTCAGAAACACTGAACTCTCTACGCATGCAGAGTAGGAAAATCCAGTCTCCAGGCTCCCTAGGCCATCAATTTAATTGCACTCTGGTAGCTCAGTACCTCACTAGAAGCAAGACTGCCATATTAGTGCAACATCTTGCTCAGGCTTCTTGGATGAGCTAGACTGGGGCAAAGTCTGCACTAATGTGGCTATGCTGCTCCCTTGCTCTGTGCTCCTGCACAACACTGCACTCCACAGTCTTCAGACCATCATCATTTCCATGGGGCTATATGAAACAGTCTCTTTGGAAATTTAAAAATTAATTTGATTCCTTTTAATTATATTACTATATCACAGCAGTCTTACCCACCGAAGTACTGAAAAGGGGGTCAAAATATTTATTATTACAATAAAAGCCATGACAACCAATGATAAATACGCACTGATATGGCACGGAGATAAAAAGAAAAGTATCAGTGTTTGATTCCTTGGTATTGTTGTTAATGTCAATGTAGCAGAGGTCAGAGTCCCATTTGGAAGGCTGTGGAGGTAAGTTCATTCAGAGCATTCCAGGAAGGTAATAATAACCCTGGCCTGTCTGAACTAATTCTCACTTGACAGTTGCACAGATGCCATTAGCTGGAAAGCAGCCAAGATGAATAGCATTTAATGAAAAAAAGTGAATCTAACAAATGAAGGTTCTAACAATATAGGCAAGTAGGTTTTCTTGCTATTTTAATTAATATAGATTTACCTCTAGCTATATATTTTTATACACTTGGTAAATTTTTAAAAGAATCTATCAACCCAGTAGGTAAATCATAATTATAGTTGCAACTCCTGAATTCAGAACAGAGAATTAAGATGCTTACACTGCTCATGAGTCACATTAGGCTTCAGAGACGCAGTCTGGTCACACCTAAGCTAGACAATGAAATGATCCAGCCTCTCAAGTCAATCCACATTTGACAATGGCCATTAAGTTCAATTACAGCTTGATCATAAAATCATTTGTATGTGTTATCGCTGAATGCAACTCAAGACAAAAACTTAGATATAAGTATATTTCTCCCTGAACATCTTTCTGCACTAGATTTGATGTGTTTTTGTGTCTGTTTCAGATATATCAAGATATTTCTTCCACACAATACTGCTTGTAAAATCCAGCTTGAAAGGTTTGCTTCATAGAGGAAGTAGAACATTAACACCATTACAGAACACACTACCTTAAAATTGAATTTGGTAGATTTGATGTTTAAATGCTAAGCTTAAAGAGAATCAGACAATATACAACAGACTTAACAGTATCCTGAGTTTTGTTCTTCTGCAGCCTGACATGCACCCGGGCTAGCCCTCGCACTGATGCCTCAGAATAAATATGCTGAGCTGTGAAACCTTCCAAACAAACCCAGCACCAACTATTGAGAACTTATGGCAGGAAGATAGTTAATACTGTTCATAGACAATATTGCAGATATTTCCCCTCCTAGTTCTATACTATTCTGATACAGAGTAAGGTTTACATTTGATGTGAGGCATCTTTCTGCCAGGATAATATATGCTGGAGAAATGAAGAAAGAAATAAAGGGTCTATATGGCAGACATTAAAGTGAAGAAAAGCTTATTTAAACAGAAAATATACAGTATATGCCAGTGATAACATACTCTAAGCTATTGAGAATGTGGTTTTCTGTTTTAGAATCATGTAACTTCCTTAATTTCTGGGAATTCTAGGATTGTGATATTCCAGGCAACAGGACTGCTGGGTACAGTGTTTTGCAACTGTTTAAAACCACAACTAACTCATTTAACTAAAAGAAGGTTACCTTAAGTAATTCACAGTATTTTACTCAGTTTTCAGCAGTTTCTCTTAGATACAGGTATTTTCCAGAATAAGTATTTCTGAAAAAATTTTAATTAGAACATGCCTTACTATTTTGTCCTAGAAAGAATTTAGCAATTACTTCTTTTTGATTTTACATGCCACCACCAATCCTAATTCTTTCAGCATCCCAATTAGCCCAGTATTAAAGATACTAATTATGGAAGACATAGCACATTACTTACACCACGAAAGACCATTACTGAATATGCCAGATTTATAATTTATTGGAACATCTTTGTTTGTTGTAAGTGCAATTAATGAAGAACAACACCACAGTGGTGACATCTAATCAGAAGCTTTTGATTATTTGGAAATTCTTTAAAGGGCATGAATCTTCTGATCAAGGTGAATGTTTTTTAAAGGCTGTCAATCTCAGCAAGTTGAACAGAACATCCTTGGAAAATAAACAGAGCTAGAAATAATTACTAACAATCATTTTATGAACTATTATTTCAGCAGAAAATGGAGAAAATATAACTTTAATCCTGAACAAAAACTCTTCAAGGTTTATGTTCTCTATAAACGTTTCACTGAGAACTTAAAATATAAGTTAGTAATGCAATAAATGCCCTAACAAATATATCAGATTTTTCACTTAATGCTTTTTACAGGCTTAAACCAAACTGAGTGAAAGAAAATCACCTTTTACAGTTTGACTCTTAAAGGAAGAATGCCTTTCTGTTATGCTTTTTAAAATAAGGCATGGTGAATTTATATCAACTTCACTGAATCTTGGGGCATGATAAAAGGAAGAAAATACAGCAGTGCAGTTAACATTCCATAGCATTCTTTCTTCACATATTTATTTCCTCACTGGCTGGACATAAGCCAAAAAAAATGGAGGGAATAACCCCCCCAACCCCCAACATAGAAATAGCTGAAATAAACCTTTGGCACACAATGTAGTCAAAGCTCTGTGCTTTTCCTCCTCCTCCACCCTTCATCCATGCAAAAAATATTCCAAAGGAAAAAAAAACCAAACTGATTTTCACATTTGTCAAATAGGTGCACCCATTAGGGTAGTAAATTAAGTTTTCCTTTACTTCCTTTATCCAGCTGTCTTTCTGGACCTATTGCCTTTAGGAAAAAAAACCAGAACTAAGTGCTAGTAAGTAAACATTAGTCCTACTTTATACAACTCTACCATCTTGTCTGATATTTTATCATCTTGGCTTTGAGAAGTCTTAATTTCATTCCAATGTAAATAAGAACTGGTCTGTTTGCTCAAGAACTCTTCAACAAGGATTTGCTGCAAGGTTGCAGCATGCAGGCAGTGCCCCGAGAAGGGTGACCTTGCTTTAGTCAGTGAAGCCAAAGATCATTTATCACAGTTAACCTACAAATCTGTCTTGCTGGGGCCTCAGATCCATCAACCATTTGGAAGCAGCTACTCGTCCTGTCCTCCCACAGCTCCCTAAAACATCAGATGGTGTGATCTTTTCTATTACTGTATACCTCCCTGCTAACAAAATATATTTTTATGGATATGAAACCAACAGGAGTACTTTGTATTTATTTATACAGCTCATTAAAAGTGGATAGAGATTTGGAGGCAGAGAGAATGCCCCAAGCCTAGAAAGCTCAGGAAGACAGACCCCAGGCATATGCATGTATTTAACTTAGTGTAGATGAGTTGCCTGGCTGAACTCAATGAGACTAAGCAATTATGTAAAAGCAGGCATCCTGAACTTTTTGCAACTATATTCCTAAGCTAAGACATGACAGAGAAATTATGCAGAACTAGTAAACATTGAGAGGAGGAGACTGAGGTGGTTATAATGAGAGCATATGGGCAATATATTCAAGCCATGCAGTCAAAAATACCTTATTATGTATTATTATGCCTCTGCATTTAGACAGACATCATATAGAACTAGCTGCAGCTCCCTGACCCTCAGTTCTTGGTTCAGATGACATCAGAAGAGAACACAGGATGGGACACTACATTCACATCAGCACTGTGGTGCAGAAAGTGTTATTCCTTCTCCAGACCCCCTCTCCTGATTTAGCACGCCACTCCTTCTTTACATTAATGGAGACAGATTCTTTCTAAAGTGAACATTAGGTTCTCTTCAAGTAGGGAGAAGCTGGCAGACTGAAGATCCAGTGCCCGATACCAACAGCAGTAATACTTTTTGAGAGACAAATGCATTTGTGTTAATTTGTTAAAGGAAGTATGAATTCAACTTTGAAGACAGAAAAAAAACCCCTAGGTTTCTTAGGCAGTCCACCATAGAAGGAGAAAACAGCGATCTCTCTACAATGCAATTTGGAGAAAACAGAACATTATTTTGCACTGGTTTTTTTTAAAAAAGTGAAACATTACACATCCACACATACTTATATTGAAGTTGCTTGAATATAATGTAAGAGTTATGCCTTTTTACCTATAAACAGCTTGGAGGTCAAGCACCAAGCCACAAATTCCATATATTTTAACTACCAATTACTGAAATATGTGGACTTTTAAGTGCCTGTACTCACATATGTGTGGGGATGCAGTGCTGACATTCAGAAATTGGCTTGCAGTAGGGAAGAACTCAACCCTGAACCATTTTTGCAAATCCTATCCTGTCAAAGTATCATGAAAGAGAGACAGCTACACAGGGAGTTACTGCTACTTAGGCATAAATCAGCATAGGTGATTTAAGAACTAAAATCAAAATTGTTATCTATAATAGTGACCGCTAAAGGTCAGATTTCCCAATGAGCCAGCTGTCACTAAAAATTGACTGTCAGCAGAGCTCAGACCACGTCTAATGATCCAAAATAAGCATCTGGATTTTCAAAAGATTTTGCACACATGGAATTGTGGAATCCATGGAGCTCTGTGACAGGTCTGGTCATGTGTGCTGTCATTGAATCTGACGGGACGGTAAATAAACATCTAGGTCTTGGTTTAGGGTCCCAAATGGACATTAAGCTTCTGCAAAAGCAGATATTTGAGACTGACAAGTCCTAGAAGCTTCCAAAATGAGAACAAGAAGCCTGGAGAAAAAGACCACAAACAACTGATAAATGCAGTATCTGGGCACAAGCCCCTCTGATTCCCAGAAAGGAAGGCAGCAGTTATGAGTCTGCCTGAGTTATCTAGGGGACAGGAGAATGCTTAAATATAAGAAAGGGATCACTGACATAAAAATAGGGAATAGGAGCAAATACATGGCTTTGTGAAGGAAGAGAGGAAGAGGCAAAATTATGGAGATTTTGAAAAGGATAAGAAGGAGCTCAAAACGAGGGAGTGAAATGGCCAGTGTTCGGATAAGAGTTGAACAATAC
Source organism: Pipra filicauda (assembly GCF_003945595.2). Classification (NCBI taxonomy): domain Eukaryota; kingdom Metazoa; phylum Chordata; class Aves; order Passeriformes; family Pipridae; genus Pipra; species Pipra filicauda. Next base: position 1,483,944 of record NW_024103496.1, on the reverse strand, counting down.
ACAAAAATAAACTGAATTTACTGGCTGCTTTTTGTATGATCTGAAGACGGATGTTGATCAGGAGTGAACACAAGAATTATATTACAATAACCAAGATCAGAGTGGCAGAGTTGGTTGGGGAAGACAAAAAAAGTATCTTGGAAAAGTTGGAAATAAAACAATATTGTAAAATGTATATAGCATTCTGGATGCATGGGATAGGAAAAGAAAGATAAAAAGCCTCCCTAAGGCTTCAGGCCTAAGTGACAAAGAAGACTAGCATTACCATGAGAGTAGGAAACTTGACTGGGAATATGCTCAAGTGTGCCCAGGGAATAGTAAGAATCTCTCTCTTAAAGCCTATATTGCCGAATTAAGCAGGGCTAGGGAGATTGCTCAACCGTTGAATGTCCACACTGACCCCGGATTATTTTTGCCTACACCAGCTAGCATGCTCCAAACCCACTCCTAGACACAGTTTAGGGAATAACTCATGCCAGGCACCATTCCCGACAGGAGGCAGGTACTAGGCTCCTACAAGGAAGGCATGAAATATATTATGCTAGAAAACACAATTCCTACAGTCTGCAACATGGGTCTTATGTAATTCTGGAAATTTTGATTTAAAAATCTAATGCTGAACAACCCTGAAATAATAACTGCATCTGCAGCTGCCTGGGGACCACATAAAGCCCACAGGAGATGCACACCCAAGTGTTACTTAGCATAGCTGTAGCCAAGGTCTGCCACATGGCCTCGGGGCCAGAAGATAGTCCCTGGCTCTGCTTTAGTTAGCAGTATAGATGTAGGTTGTAGCTGATGGAAAAATGATATTCACGAAACACTATCTGTCAACATCTCAGGAAAATTTATGCCCTCATAGTTGGCGAAACAAGTTTGACTCAAGGGCACTCTAAGGATCAAATAGGAAAGAAATAAAAGGAATATAGCAGTGTTCTGCAGAAGTCATAATTCTGAAGGAAGGCCAGTAATAATCGGGAGCATGATTTTTTGATGTTGGGGTGGTGAAATCAAGTTTGAAGGACAATAACAATATACAGTAGTAAACAGAGCTTTAAGACTGCTATAAAAATCTAACCAAAGAAGCAGTGCAAAAATGATGGTGAACATGCAATGATGTCAGAGAGAAAACCATAAAATTCATATATTTTTGCAAGATTTCCTTACATTTAGTAATTTTGGATCCAAATAATATCAATATTTTAAAAATATTCTGGATTCTTAAACAATAGGAACAAAAAAAGCAAACAATAATTTTATGAGAATGTGACAGAAGTAAAAATTTAGTTTTTTCAATTTAAATTCTTTGCACTAAGATTTTAAGTTTATAAATCCAACATGAAAAATTAGGTCTTTTATTCATTTGTATTTTCAGCCTTCTTTTGCAGCAGTGATCACAAAACAAACACAGCTGGCATCTTTATTATTTTATTCACTGAAGGATTTAGCTGGACAAACATCACAAAGATGGTGGCTGTTTTCATTGAATTTATGATCAAATATGCACCAGCATAAGATCAACTCTGTTACATCAATTATTATGAGATGTGAATAATTTAACAGAAAGTTGTCTATTTGTAAATCAGATCTTACAGATAGAAATTCAGCTGAGGTAGCAGCCAGTTGATACACACTGTATTATACATTACAGAATTTAAAAGGATTTTTTATCACATTCACTGATAAACATTGTTGTTTACATTTTGCTATCTTGTGAGTTGTTAATTCAGGCAAACAAGATTTCAAAATTTTATTTTAAACTTTAATTAAATTCATTTTTATCAGAGAAGAATTTAGTGATGTCTTTCAAAATTACAGAATATATTTCCTACAAAGACTTAATTAAAAACAATAGACAAACTACCATCATCACAATATTTTTCATGGTTTTTTCCATAGATTTTCACCAGAGGCTGTTGTTCAGCCTAATATCAGGAGAGTTATAATAATTTTAACGCAGAATGTGTGCCTTAGGATAAGGGATTGACTCAGTGCCTGAAAGAAAAAGGTCAGTTCCCTTTGGAACCACTTGTCTCTTTGCCCTCCAGCAATAACAGGTGCACCAGCCCTGTACTGAGGCTTGTTATTCACAATGTGTTGCTGAAGATACATAATCTAACCTCTCTGTTTTATTGCATCAGCAAAGATTATAGTCTCCTATCTTCCTATTTTGACGCAGGTCAAGCAGGCAATGAATGTACATATATGGTGACCTGCTTGCAGCCAGCATCTTTCACAAATTCTCTACCAGTAGCTTAAAATTTTCTAAGCTAGGTCATTTAAAGAAATCACAAAATTCAATTACAAAACTGTTTGGCTAGCAAATAATTTCAAATTCTGAAAGAAATCACTGTTTTCATTAGTCTCCTACAATGTTATGTGTTTCTGCATCACTAATTGAAAAAAAAAAAATCTCATGAAAAAGCAAAAATTCCTGTTTCTCTGTCCTATGTGGCAGGCAAGAAGTCAGAAATCTGGAGGCAGATACATGAAGCAACACGACCGAAAATGCAGGAAAGGAAGTGATTTTCTTGAATGAATTTTGAGAGACGGTCACAGGAGTTGCCCATAAACGGCAATACTTGAATACCTGTGATCCTACCACAGAAAAGGTGGTGGTCACAATTACGCTGAAACCCCCACATGAAATCATCATAAAAGAAAGTAAAATAAGTGTTTACCTAAGATAATTTTGATGTTTGTATCACTACAGAAATCTTAACTGCTGTCTGTAAGTCTCCAGCTGGCAACTGAGCCAAACGACATGGGTTTTGAGACTGGTTTAAACTACCTCCAGTGGTGACAAAACTCAGTAGCATTATTCATATTATTATACTTACTGCCTGCCCGCACCATTTCTCAAAATTATCTACATTTCTGAAATCCTAAGATGATAATCAAAGAAACTATTCAGTTAAAGAAAAATTATCTGTAATACAAGACAAACAGCAGAGGACAATATCAAACCATGGACAACAACAGCAGTTGCTTAGCAGTAAGCACTTTTGAATGCCAACCCAGTTCTCAAGGTGCCTATCATTTTGACTCTCAGTTTAGAAAACTCTTGCCTTTAACGGCTACATACAAATAATGAAAGACCCAGCAGTAAGGTCTACTTCACTTATATTACTGCCTTCACAGTATGTCTTCAATTCCTAAAACAAATATTTTTAAAACACATCTCAGAGATTCAATTTTGTGAGCAATGTCATTATCTGGAAAAGAGAGATCTCAGCAGAAAAGTCAACAGTACAGAACTCCAGCAAAAGGGTAGAATTTGGAATGTGACTAAATAATGATGCCTGGTGCCTCCAATCAGAAAGAATTAGACTTCAAACCAAGACATGAACACAGACACTATTGCAACATATGAGTAACCAAAAACATAATTCTGAGAAGTTAATAAAACATTGGCATGCAGAGATGCATAAGGAGAAAGAAAAACTGGAAACATCTGAAGAGTTGATCAGAAAGTACTCAAAAACATTAATGAAGAACATACACTGAAAAAAATCATATCTGGAAAAACCAAATAAACATGTCTATCTGATATATGTCTCAATACCTTAAGGAATTCTTAAGGAAGTAGTGAGGATAGCAAACAAATGTAAGGCACCATTTAAAAGTCTTTCCAGGAAATCTACACAAGAATACTTAGTTCTCTTTCCTCATTCCTCTTTATACATTTATTACTGTAGCTAAGTTTCTGTAACATTATCTAATTTTGTTCTGCATTCTACAGTATTGTACTAGACTTAAAAAAATATAAATGTATGCACATAATTCCTTTCTGGTTTTCAAATAATAGAACCTTGGCAAATATTTGTTGGGCATTGACACAAAATATAGAAGCAAAATACAGGAGAAACAAAACAGACAGCATGGAAGCAAAATTAGATTTCAGAAAAGAATAAGACAACAATGGCAATCAAAAGAAGAGGTGACTCATGAATAAGACATCAGATAAATTATTTTTTAAAATGGGCATAATCATTGGTGGAACAAAACAAGAAGAGACTACGTTTGATGCCATTTCTATTAAAAAATCTTGCTCTGTGGACAAACTCTGAAGATCTGGGATGTGATACACCATCTCATAGACTGAAAACTGGTTGACAGACCATAAGTAAAGGGTAATGATGAGTGGCAATGTACTGAGTTGGAAGAGAAGTGTCCAGCTGTGTCCCAGAGGGAATAGCGTTAGTCACAGTTTTATTTAACATCTTTATTAATGATCTAGACTAAGGGATACACTGCATACTGATTCAACTTTTGGACGACACTAAATGCTGAAAACAGCATAAAAGAAAAAGAATTTGGTAAAAAGAAGCTAATAGAAATGAGATATGTGGGCAGAAAATCTACGAACAAGATAGAGCATAGAAAGCTACAAACAATTACTTCCAGGGAAAAACCACCCTGAATATGGATAGGTCCAGAGATAATAATGCCAAAAAAATCTAGCCCAATGCCAGATACTGAATTAAATGTTGCAGAAGACAACAAAGACCATCCATGTACATTTGAGCTGTATTTTCATGGCTGTCATGGATGGGAAAGATACAGGACAGTAACAATGTAATTTTACTAATGAAACAGCATAGTTATTGGTACTCTAAAAAAAAAAAGAAGACAAGGGTTTTTGTCGTTGAGTTTAGGGGGCTTACTAGTATTTTTAACTGGGCCAAGAGGATGTAACACAATACTTAAAGCTTAGCAACACAAAAGAGGGGGAATTTAGAATAAAGTAAAAATAAATTAAATGTCAGGATAAATATTCTATCAATGAGGTCTGTTAGGAATAATCTCCCTAAAAGGTGTAACATTTTAGCATTTTACGGTTGCTCCAATTTGAAAGGAAGATTCGAATATAAATCAGAAAGGATTTTTCAGCTTGGTGAGAGGATAGAGAAACTCTAGAGATCTTCCTCGGTCTTTGGCTTCAATCAGTATCCTGTAATTCCTCACCACAGAGCTGACGGAGCCCACAGCGCTCGTGGGCTCAGCCCCGCCGCCCGCAGCCGAGCCCCTCGTGGTGCCACGCACACAGAAAACAGAGCTAAGCGGGCACAAAAAAGGGCACTTCAGTGCAAACAGGCGGCTTCCACCACCCTGAAATTAATTTAATAAACCCCAACGAGCAGTGACATAAACGAAAAAAAAGGGGTGTCGGGAAACACTCGCGCCCAGCCCGCCCGGCGCTGCCCCCTGGTGCGGGCAGCGGGTTTGCCGCGCACACGGACAGGAGACACCGGAACGGCTGCTCGTGTTTGCTCGTGTTACCAGGTTAACACAGGTGTTGTCGTGACGTGATTCCTAAGGTCCCTCAGGAAACGAGGTATTTGTGGGAAATAGGAAAAAAAAACCGAGAAATCCAAAATGGCTTTTTTTTTTTTTTCAGTGCAGCAGTATCACTGCAAACCATCGGGAGCCAGAAGCAGGTTTATAAGCCTCTAAATCACAAATACTTCTAAAAAATCTTCTCATTTTGTGTCCAGTTTCCATCCTTGCTCCCCCAGCGTGATCCCTGATCCCTCCTGGCCGGCAAGTGAGGGGCCAGCCCCCGCACCCCTGCAATGTGCTCACACTGCACACAGAGCATACAGCCAGCCCACCTTTGCTCAGTACTGCTTGAAATCCTTATTTGTCGGCTTTATCCATCAGAAAGGTTTCTGCAATGACAACACTAAAGCTCTTTGTTTCTACTGTGCTAGAGAGCTTGAGTATTCCTTCAGTGGAATGATAGACTAAGTTACAATGAGTAATGCTGGTGAAGGGACAAGAGGTAAAGGGATAAAAGCGACCATTAGAAAAGTGCTTTTTCTTTAGCCAAAATCCCACTAAGGCAAAGATTTTCTTAAAAAAAAAAAAACAAGAGAACCCCAAACCAAAAAGACTTTCCAAGTCTCTGCTTTAAGCAACTCCATAGTCTGTACCATGCTTGAAATGAAATACAGACTCAAAATGCATGGATTCGTCTCTATTCACTCACTTTGCTTTCTTCAGGAAGTTTTCACTGAGTAACAGTCCCAAAATAGGGCAGTCCATCCTGGAATGCAACTTTTAAACACCCTGGCCTCAGGAAGGGAGGTCTCAAGCACAGAGGCCATCTTGTTAAAGGAAGAAATCCCCAGTAGTGGGACTGGATGTGAGAATAAAGTGATATTTATATAATAAATACAGCCATGTTGGGGAATTATGAAGTAGTAGTCCTATTTATGCAGAGCAGAATTAGTTTTTAACTGCACCTTTTCTTTCCAACCTAATTTCTCACAATACAACCCATTATGACAGAAGGATCTGAAAAAGCTTTTTATATCCTACCAAATATACACAAGGATAATTAGTTCTCTTTTGTTATTCTTCTGTAAGGGTTTATTATTGTGGAGAAGCTTTTGCAAATTGAAAGAGGTTGCATTGCATTCTGAAGGCAGAGCTGTTCTTGGTTTTTATTGTGTGGAGATAATTGAACAGAAAAGTTCAGGAAAAAAGGTGAAAATATAATTCATTATGGACTCTATAGGAAGATCAGATTACCACATCTTAGTTCTTTTTAGACCAGCATTTTATAATTACATTCCACAGTATGTTAGGTCATGCTGTGTAGGTGAAGCTTCTTACTAGACAGAAGCAAACGTCAATGCAACTTTTGTTTCCTAACTTTATAAGCATTTCTACAAAATTTGTAGACCCCATCTTATCTAGCAAATACTCTCTATAATCTTTCAGTAATTTGACAACCAGTAAAGGAATTTGGTGTTGAAGTCTCCAAAGAATTTAATTCACTGTGGGAGTGACATTATTTCCCTCAAACACTTCACAGAAGTCGCCTCTAATGTTGACCAATTCTATTTTAAGAATTTTAGGGATCTGACTTAAATAATGAGCCTGCTGGGTTTCACTTTGTCATTGCTGTTAAATTCCATACTTTTAGCTAATTTCCAATTAGAGTAGGAATTAAAGAGCTATTGGCTTGTGTCCAATATTGTTCCATTGTCTTGCTTTGCCTTTAAAATTCATATCTTGTAGAAGCTGGCACAGTTGGTCAGGTGCAATTATTTTGCTTCCAGACTACCATTTGTGGCTTTTTCGGAAGTTTGGGGTTGGATTTTTTTGCCTCTTTTCCATCTACCTTACAGACATGAAGCTGGCTCTGTAGATGTTAAAAGCGTATTATTCTTCCTTCTAGTAACTTCCCCTTATATAAATTGAATTATAACACAAATTTTGAGGTAAAAGCCTCTTTGAAGACTTCTAAACCCACATTCTCACCCTTCCATGCCAGGACCTCAAAACACATATATATATATATAAACAAGATAAAGGGCCAGCCTGTGCCTGAAAGATGAAAGAGTAGATAGTGAAAGTTTCATTGTGTTTAGAAAATTAAAGGTGTACTCTTCCAGTCTGGGAGCATGAAGTTCAATGTTGTGCTCTGTGGTACAGTTCCTATGGCAATTTCTGTGTGAAAAATTCTTAAATTTCATTCTATCTCAACCCCTCCCCTATAAAATGCAGTAACAGGAGAACATCTTAAGCATACACGTAAATCCTTCCAAAAAAGGTATGTCTTTCTAAGGTACTAAGACGTTGAGAGGAAGTAACTCTGTAACAAAACCAATACATATTTAAAAATAAAAGGCTGTATGTTTTTCACCACAAGGGTCTCATGTTTATTGCCAACTACCCTTAAAACAATTCTAAATGAGACATATTTTGTGTCATCAACAATCTTCAACCAATTAAAACAGGAAGCTAAAAAGGATTTTTTTTTAAGAGATTGCTGCTTTTTGAAACACCATAAGAAAGAATGAAAATTTCTAGAATGAATCGGTCTATCCATGTGTTAAGTTTTACAGCTGAATTATAAACTCTTGGGAATATGATGTCTTAAACAGAAATGTTTATGCATCCTTAACCACAGCTGTGCAAGCAACAGCACTCTAATACAGCACACAGATAAAGATTTACACTAGAAAAAGAGAAAATCCTTTACATTTCAAATGTGAATCATATATAATTTTGAGGCACTGAATATTTCCTATTACAGTAGAACTACACAAATGAAGCACTGAACTCTATGTATTGTCATTGCTTTCAGTCTTTCAGTCCCTTCATTTATGCTGAAAAATTGCAAATCCGTTATGCACAGAGCATAGAAAATATATAAATATTTTTGAAGAGGTTTCTTAGAATTTAAGAAACTATGGTTTTATTTGAGTCAGCCTGTGATGTGATCACAACTTGTGTCAATTAGGAAATTTGAGTAACCGAGGCTTTGTTTTAAGCAAACTGGTTGTTTTTCTTTTTTTTTTTAATCTATTATATGAAAACAGAAATTTCCTGTAATGTTCTTGAAGGAAATACAAGACAGCAACTTTTCAAATTCAAACCCATTATTGTACTTATTAATACATAACTGTATATTTTAACAGTTTAACTGCTGGTAAAACATAGAAATGCTCAGTCCAGGCCTGCAGGATGGATAGAATAGCATGCCAGTATCTATTCGCATTACTTACACAAATATATGCCCCCAAGGAAACACATTCACATCAATATTAGTTTCCTTGTCCTTTCCCAATCCAGATCTAATTACCTATGTTGTAATATAATTGCTTCTTCCAAGGTTTTGGATTTCATTAACTACTTTCAAATTAAAAATGAACTTGCAAGTTTGTTGATTGTTAAGGGACAGAATACAGACAATTATAGTGACTTCATTTTTAAAAGGAAAGTTGTGACTTTCAGGAAATTGCATTATTCCAAGCAGTAAGATTGAGGTAGAGTCAAACATTGTAAGATGCCTGCAAGGATCACAACAACTGGCAAAGTGGTTTGAGATCTTCACAAAAGCCAAGTATAAGTGAAGCTAATCTTCCTGTTGCTCCATCTACAGGAAATAGGAGATGGATTTACCCACAAACCCCACCAAATTAGGCTCCTAGTTTGAACTGCACAAGCCAGGAACTTTTCTATAGACTGTTAAAAGTCAATTAACGCAAGCCAGTGACACTTAACCTTTGTGAAGGCCTGCACTGAAGCCAGTGTCAGCTTTATGCCTCGTTGCAGGAATTAGGAAGTTACTGCTAACCACGGAGGATCCAGTAGTACTGCAAAGTGAGGTACAAGGTCATGAAAGATCCCTGGCACTGCAGAAATACAAGTTTAGACTCAAAGGATGAACATCAATGGTGTCACATCCAACAACTAACACCTAATTTTAACAATAATCTTGCTACCTTAAGAGATTTCTCCTTGTTCAGTCAACCACAATTTCAAAAGTCATTGTGGGTTTTTTTAAATGAAAATAACCTTTGTGTTTCAGTCAGAATTGATTTGGGAAGGAGCAGATAGAGAAAAAATAACAGAATGGCAAAGTGAGTATAAACCTAAACACACCTTGTACAAATGACCATGCTATGGATTTTGCATTTGTAGACACACTTCATTGCTAATAAGTTAATATATAGAAAAAGGATTTGGATTTCTACTCATATAAATAAATTTCTTTCTTTATAGCAAGGAAGCTCCTTCACCAAAACATTTTGTATCTTCAATTTCAGTGGTGAACTTAGAGATCTTTTAGTTTCCTGCTGATTCATCTCTTGAACTCCCTGGTAAACTACCAACAAGACAGCCAGTTAGAGGCAAAAATAAAATTTTGAATTAGTACCAGAAAGACAACAGCAATGCTGGTGCAGCAAAGGCTTAGCCTTTTTGCAAAAAATTTTGGTCAAAAGAGAGTAGAAAAATTCTAACAATTTTTCTGGCATGACAAATTGTTGATATAGCTGTGATCCTGCTCATCCAACTCAAACTCTGTATGCTTTCTCAAAATATAAAGGATGTTAGTTGTTCAAGACAGTGAGGTCCAAATATCCTGTTTACAAAATTCTACATATGCTGAGAAATTTTGTAGTAGTAACCTTTATACAGATGATTGGATAGGCATCCCTGGTTTATCTGTATTTTGAACATAAAACCTATGTATCCATGCCCATCTAATGTAAATGTGAAAAAATAAGGAAACATTGAAAGAAAAAAAAAAGCATGGTGAATTCACATTACCTTTTTTCATTCATGATAATTAAGATATAACACAGTATGACCAGATGGACCTGGCGACAGGGCATGATTATGTGGAAACAACACTCAAAAGTTGATTAGCAATATATTCTTTAAAAGTTTCTTAATTGTTATAGATGAACAGAGAAAAAAAATTCAAAACTGAAACCCCAAAGCAATAATACAGTATCTCTCCATGAGCTCAATACACTTGTCAACTAACATCCCCAAGAAGAAAATACAATGCTATGCAGTTTCTCCCTATTTACAGGTAATTGGCAATACAAATCTGTTTTATTTGAAAAGAATAGAGCCATTTTAAGTTAGCTATGATAACTTCAACTTGTCATGAATCGTATCCTTGAAGAGTCAAAAATGCAATTAAAAAAAAATACTTACTTATTCCAGGCTTGTCTAAGGTTTTTAGGGCCATACTGTGTAAACCGTTCTGTAAGAAAAAGAAGAGGCACATTCAATTACTTACACTAAAACCAGGATTTAGTTTTTAAAAATATTTATTTACTATCAATTTTTGCCATTTCATCATTTCTATATGTCTACTGTAGCTGAAGTCCTAAGACAGGGGAAGAAAACTAACCTATGAGCAACTGCCAAACAAACAGGGAGAAAAAAACACCAAAACCCCAAAACCCAAAAAAGACCCTAACTTGTTAAAACAAATCAAACCAGCATGACCTAAAGCTTATTTACTGTGGCATCACCAGAAATGTAAATTTTTACAATTATTTCTGAAGTAGTTTTTGCCTGCTAGGGGAAAAAAAGAAGCCTGAAATCTAGTATGGTTTTTTATTTTTCTTCATGGCAAATACAATTCTCTATGACCTCGTTGTCATGTTTTTATGCTTCTCAGGTGGCATAGGAGTAAGTGTGGGTCTGTGTGACACACAGAGACACAAAGAACATGATGGCCACGTGAGAGTCCATTTTCTAAAGAATATGTACAGATAATGAGCAGAAGTAACAAGTACAATGACAGCTTATTTGCTCAAACATCAAATTACAATGACAGCTTATTTGTTCAAACATCAAGTTCTTAAGTTTAGATGTAAGTACTTTCCCTCTCATACCCAAGAAGATGCTTGATCTGCAGTAGGACTCTAGCTGGAAGAGGAAGATGCTATGAGAGCTGCTGCAGAAATGATGAGCAGTACTTCATTAACCTTTGCAACAGGAGTTAAATGCCTCTCGGGAAGAAACAAATGCAGTTGTATTCATTCAAATTTAGCTGGAGAATATAATAACATTTTCCATGAAGACTCCTTGCACTGAAATTCTGCTATGTAAACTGGTACTCACCATCACCAACTACCCTAGTGTGGTTGCATTAATTGCTGTGAAGGAGTCCTAAACTTACAAAATACTCCATAAACTAAAAAAATAAAATAAAAAAAAATATATATACATATAAAATTTTGCTTTCTCTTCACCTACGAGCATGACATTTAATAGACCCACTGCACAGTTGCAGCAGTATTTTTTATATATATATGCACATAGCTATGTATGTGTCTTATTGTGAAAAACAGCTGTAAATGTAACTTGGAAGGGGTTGTGTTCAAATTCCTGTATTTCTGTACTTTGCTTATCTGAGTTTTAAAGCTTCATGTACACTTCATATGCAATCAGTTCTGAAGGTGCCAAAACCAAGGCACATGCAAAATCCTAGCATCAATGTAGATGCTTTGATTTTCTTTCTTATACCTAACTTCTTTCTCTTTTTTTCTCTTTAGCTAAAAAAACAAATGCAGAAGCTTCAACTCTCATTGACGTCGCTACTGGAAGTTTTTAGTAAGCAGCAGACCTGTAAACTGTGTCTGAGGGCCACTTCAAGCTTACAAATTTTGTTGCTTTAACCATAATGATGCAGTTAAAGAAATTGTATCACTCTCTTTTAGATATGTGTGACAAGTGTACTGGAAAGTCAAAGCTACATGACTACAAATAGTTCCAGCACCAATATAAATTATAAATATCACTTATGTAATGTTGTATCTAAATTTACTCAAATAACTTTCTTAGCAAATAACACCAAATGCTAACTACATAGTCATACTGCTAAAGGCTTTTAGACAAAGATGAGTGTATAAAACAAAAATCTGAAAGGTTTTTTGTGGGGGTTTTGTTTCATTTTGCTTTTATTACCAACAAAGTTTCTACATTTGGAAAATATTTGACTGTAGATGACCATTAGCTGACTTCTCTAACATTATCCTAAATTTTGTAAATTAGAAACTCTACAGCACTTTCCAGTTACTGATAAAGTCAATCCCAGGCACTTAGCAGCTTGGGTACTATAAAAAGGAAAAACAATTTAAACCATTGTGTATTTTCTCTTAAGTCTTGATACCACAATGAATGCAGACCATAATGGTTAAAGAGGGGAAAACAAGAAGTTGCTGCGTATGTTCTTACTGAGAGGAGCAAGTGAAGACATTTCCTTACAATTTTATGTGTGTACACATTACAACAAAATAACTTACACACCTGAGGCATCCAGGTTAAAATTATAGGAAGTACCAATTTCTTTTTATCTCTATTATATGTGGCATGCAATGCATCTACTGCAGAGGTGCCAGTGCCCTGAGGCAGGTCTTTAAATCAAATGGACAAAGTAGTCCATTATTAGATATAGCCATGGCTCAGTATAGGTAAAATGCCACTGGAGTCACTGCCTCTTATTATGTTTTAATATCCAATAGTACAAATAAAAGCTCAGTACTGAAACACATGTTCTCTTGTAAGTAGTTCAACGATTGTACTGGCATTGAGAGCATGATCCAAACTTACAAGGGAGAAGAACATTACAATTCAAATTGTACCAGTTTTTTACTAATTCTGCTCTCCAGAGGAAAAGCCTGAGCTCTGGTAAGATTAACAGCCAAGTTGCATAGGCCTCAGCAGGAGCTAAGCTAATTTTTTAATTTTAGTTTGCAAATGGGAGTTAAAAGCGTATATGCAAATGGATACTTATCCATAAAAACTATAAAAAAATAAAGACTTTCTATACTTCCTAAGTAAGTAGTCCAACCACAACTGTCCATTTATTTATGACAAAGGACTGAAAAATAAGATGCAGCTAGACAGTGCCATGTAACAGGAAGTCTGAAATACACATTCAGCTAATAAACTGCAAATTTGCAGATTAATCTATTTCGGTGCAGAAAAATGCTGGGTGAAAAGAGAATTGAACTGACTTGAAGCACTGCTGAAAAGCTAATCTAGACCTGGAGACAGAAAGATTTTGATTTTATCTGTCATTCTGCAATATGTTTTGGTCAGATACTGAGTTGGCTCAAATTGACTTCAACAGAGTTACATCCACTGAAAACATTTGAGAAGTATCATATACAATGTATTTCCTTGATTGGACTAGCAGAGGTTTACTTGAATCAGTTTAAGCTATTTTTATTGTGCGAGGAAAACCCCAGAGTCACCCAGTTGGCTAAACTGCCTTTTGACCATAATGTCAGAAGATTTGTTTCAGTTCTGCAAAAAATCTGAAAAACTATTGCTATGCCAGATGAGATTTTACTGAAAAAGTGATACTGGAACCAGTTATGTAAATGCTATAAGGGACACGCATGAGTAAAACGAACAAACATCTCAAAGGGATCTTCATTCTTCAGTGTCTACGGCTCTCGTCTAAACATCTTCTTAAGTAAGCACCTGCATTTATCAGGCAAGGAGAGGGAAAACTAGGGGGAAGACATGGAGAGGAACAAACCCTGTCTATAGAGGGGCACCTGTTAATCCATAGTTCTTAATTCCAAACTCTATGAACATGCTGTGTGACTGCAGATCATGCTTCTCCTAACTAGTGGTATCAACTCTTTCCTCTTTACTCTGACCAGATTAGAGGCTCTGTACTTAAAATGCTTTGTACAGAAAGAAGCCACACGCTGATGAAATACAGCTCATGTTTTTGTACATTATTTTGTGGTCATAGCTCCAAACGGAGTCCTGTTAACTTTCATGGACAGTACAGTTAGATGGGACTACTGTGTTATCTAAGCCCAGCCTTGTGTACATGCCAGTTATTAGTATTTTCCTGAATTCATCCTTTAGAGAATAAAAACCCATCAGATTTTTGTTTCAGAGTTGCCAGAACAGAGCAGCTACAATAATCTTGTCCTTGAACTCCTCCACCATGGACCAGTTTTTTAGGTCCTGAACTGTGAAACCACAGTATTACATACCTAAAAACACCAATCTTGCAGTCCTAACATAGGCAAAAAAGGAAGTAACTTATCTTCTCAACTTTTGTCTGAGCATGTCCTGCATTTGTTCAATTAATGACAGAACTGGAATTCAATCTCAGAATTACATCCCCAAGTTGGCTTCTGAGTCACTTTTCGGAGTGAACGGCTCCCACATACCTGTATGAATGCCTCCGTCCTTTAGTGCTCGATGGATTTAATAAACCCAAATCTAAAGCTATACATATCTGACTGTGACCAACTGCAAGAATTCACATTTTACGATACTTTCAAGCATATGGTATTTGTTTTTCAGATGCTCCCATTGATTTGATAATAAAGAACAGTAATATCAGTCAGTAGATCTTGACTGTAATGTGAGATACTGGGAATACTGCACAATTACCATGAATGTTCCCCCCCCAAAGAAATCTTTGCCTGATGTACATTATGAGAGGCAACACTACTGGCGATCCAAATCTCGGTCCAACCTTCTGGAAGAAAACCTGTATAGCAAAAACTTAATGCCTCTCCCTCAGAACTGAAAAGCAAACAGGCAGATGCAAGAGTTTCACGCAGACATTCACATCATCACCCACCCACACAGCCATCCTCCAGCACTCGCAAGCCACTGTCAAGAACACAAGGCACGCTATTTTGCTGAGGCAGCTGCTCATTCTCATAAGGCTGATATTTAAGAAACCTGAAAAACTTTATGTTTACAGATCAGGATTTGATCTCAGATGTATTTTGAATTTTTACAGTTCCAAATTGTGAGTATATATACTAGAGTTCAAATATTTTTAGGTTATTTTTATTAAATGTGTTTATTATTAATAAAAACACTGGAATATCAACACAATAAGCTCATCTGAAATTTAAACTAAAAAGTATGATTTTAATTTCCTTTATGTAAGCACTTAAATATTTGCTAATCTTTTGGGAACAAATTCAGGAAACAAAATTTCATCCTCTGCATTTTAATCCCAAATATACAATCATCCTCACTAGAACCATGTCTCACTGTTACAGAGCTGGCTTTTCACATTGGTGCTGTATTTCACTAATCAAAGGTGATTTTTTGCTTATGTGAAACAAAAGAAAAAAGAAATTTTTAGTTTTGTTTAAATCCCACAGCACCTAAAAGTGTTTATCATTTGCTTCGTAGAAGACCAAATTAGCCAAATCTTGACTAAGTGGCATGTTCATAAGCAAATGCAGTGTAAAGAGATCCCTATATAGGACTGCAGAAACAAGAGCAAACCCACTCACCGATGCTGGGTGGTGCAGTTACACAAATGCTCTGGCAGTACATGGATCTGAGCTGCTCTTTGCTTCAGACCTTGCAGCACAGCTAACTCAATGCCTCATGTGCCTAGGAAGTTTTTAGGACTGTGCCCCACAAACAATAGCATCAGCAAAGCTATTAGAACAACAACAGTAAAATGGAAGCAGAAATGAGCAACCAGAGGAAGAGGAGGAAATTTCTCAAGTTGGTTGATTTGACAAACCCGATGCATCAAAAAAATTATGTTCTTAAAACAAGTGCTCCCAAATTCTAGCCACTTTGAAGGCCTAGACGAAAAAAAAAGCCTGGCCAGAGAGCTCATCTGGTACACTGTACTAAGTGGTCTTAGAAACAACAGTATTTCTTTCTGTCTGTTTCTTATTTCCTTTAGACAACCACTCTACGGCAACATTAATACATATGCATACTCACTTGTGTGCCCACATATATACTTACATGTTCTCCACTGCAAACATCATTATCTGCCTCATAAACACGCTCCATCTGACAGCCCAGCATCAAGGGCAGGTTCAAACAGAAGTGAATTTCAGCAGAACTCACTAGTGAGCTTATTAGCAGACCACTGCAGGAATACTGGTCTGCTGTGAGAATTGAAAAAATAGCACTTGCATTTTAAGTAACATAAAACAAGATGAGGGTTTTTTCTCTTTTATCAGTCAGAAAAACACATGAACTATTATACCTTTGCCACATTTGCCTTGAAAGGACCTAGGACAGGCAAGAAAAGCTACATAAGGAATTAGAGGCAGAATATATTTTGATTTTTAGCTTCTTTTTAGCGCTATTGATAATCAGCTTCTAGTCTAAACCAAAGAACTGAAAATGCAGTTTGACTTCAAGGCATTTTTTATGTTGTTAATCAAAACATGATGGCTAATATGCATTCCTTGATTAATGTTCTTCTCTATTTAAAACCAAATGTGATTAGCTTAAATGCAAATATTTAAACATCACCATAATTAATATTTTGAAAAGTCTAATTCATTATTTCTTTAAAAGGGTTTTCTTTACATTTAAATTAAGTCCAATGTGACTAACACTGTATTGTGATATGCAAGACTCATATGCTATTTTTATTAAAGATTCAATGCTAAAAATATTTAAATTATGTTAGTAAAGATACAAAGACAAGCATCCATGTTGACAAGCAAATTTTCAAGCACTATAATATTTGCAGCACTAATGTGAAATTAGAGTTTTCACTGAAGTTCGTTCACAACTGCAGTTTTACATACACACGAGCTAAACTTTGGGGCTTTGTATGTCAAAGGTCTTGAGAAAAATTACTTCAACTTCCCCCTCTCCATCCCATCCCATCCCATCCCATCCCATCCCATCCCATCCCATCCCATCCCATCCCATCCCATCCCATCCCATCCCATCCCATCCCCTCTCTTCTTCTCCCTTCCAAAAGCACCTGCTTTAGAAGTGCACAGGTTGTGTAAAGAGGAAGGATAGATGCTGTTTTCTAAACTTCTTACTGAGCATGATTAGAAAATGTAATTTTAATAGCTAGCATTGTCTGATGCACTGGACTTCTACATTAGGTGGTTCCGCCTTTCAGCAGTGCTCGCACTGGCTCCCCTCCATACGTAATAGGTTACTTTAACTTTTCAGGTTAATATAATTTTTTTTAATGGTGAAAACAAAGACAATTCTACTTGTCTTAGGTTGTGGATGCCACAAACTTGAGAAAACACCAAACAATACAATTTAGTTTTGGCAAAAAAAAAAGGGGAGAAATTTGAAATTAATTCTCCTTTACAGGTCCCTCTCCTTTCCTCAAATACTTTCCTCAAATTTTTGAAGACTACATCTATATCACTCATTTAAATGTGCTCGAGACTGCTGTCTGGCTGAGACACCGTCACTGTCCTGTAGTACTACTGCAGCACCCTTCCACTTCCATCCTCCAATATAGGAGATAGGAACTTCCTTCTTATGGAGAACAGTCCCTGGCTTACATTAACTCCCTAAACATGCCCAGGAATTAATTATTGGTAAGTGCTAATTGTAATGAGGTAAGGCAGGCCAGAGGCTGCTCTAACAGTTTAACAGTAGACTCCCACATCACCTGGGAACATGTGCTGGCATCAATGTAGATGTAAATAAACAAGATACTGATTCAGCGTGTAATAAATTGTTGACAGGCTTTGGTGAAACTCTATAGGAAAAACTGCTATGCAAGTTTGAAAAGCCATATGTTCTCATATACAGTATGTTTGTGTGTTTGTGCCAAAGGAGTTTAGTCTCATGGCCCAACCCTACTCTAAATGAAGACTAAATCCTTTGAAAACAACTTGCTATCAATCAGCTGTTAGATATAGGCAGATTATTGCAAAGTAGAATTCCTGAGTCAGAACACTAGTTCTACAGTGGTTTTGTCAGTCACAGACTTGTGATTTTTTAATAAATCCATCAAGTACCTGTCAGTCTCTGGCAAATTCTGTCTTATGCAGTATTTCCCATGAAAACTGTTTTCTCGCTGTTTCTTTTTGTATTTTTCTTTCTTCTTAAGGAGAGACTCTTACTTTAGGATTTTTTTAAAAATCAGTTCTCAGCAGTTGCTTTCATTGCCTCACAAAGGCACCTTTCAGGTATATTACTCTCTATTGCATCTGATTGTCTGTTGAGCATTGTGAGGTTTAGGCTCCTACACCATCAGCCCAAGATTAAATATTTAACCTTCTTTCACCTAAAAATAGTATTGTAAGGAACTGATGCACAGTGAACATGACATAGCATTCTCACGTTTTCTCCACAATCCTAACAAGTTACTTCTTCTCCTTCATCATCACCATCTCTTCATGGCCATGGTCATTTAATTTATCTTCTATTGTGACCATATCTTACCTTCTCCCACTTTACTCACTGACAGTACCTTCTGATAAATCTCTATTTAACTTCCCAGGATGGAGTTTACACAGCATCAGTCCCAAACAGTAACTGAGAATGTAGGAAAAGTGAAAACTTGACTTAAGCATAGATGTTGATCCAAAGACTTATCTTGCTCAATTATTTGGGTAGGACTCTGAATCCAGGACAAACCACTGCAGATGAAAAGTTGGCAAGACTCCAGACTAAGAAAAATGGGAGATTTAACAACAATGGAGAGAACAATACACAAAAATCAGGAAGACTTGGACACAAGGCAGGTAAGGAAGCAGCTTGTTTTGGAGTACTGCTTCATCTCTACTCATACAGATAAGACATAGCAAATGACTACTTTAATTTTTTTCTTCGAGATACAGGTCCAGTGATACGATTGGTGGTTGGATCTGCTTTAGTGCAGCAAATTTACACATTTCTGGAAGTATTGTAACAAAAGAATAAATAGTGAAAACATATTCTTCCAGTCCTGTGTCAGGTGGTCATGTTCATCATTTGCAGTGTCTCTGTCCAGTAACGTGGGGCTTCTATTCCAGATGAAAACTCAAGAATTTCTTGAAACAGCAACTAACACTTTTTCATAATTTCCTCAAACTTTTTTCCTATTTGAGGCAGATCATTTACTTTCAGACTGATCCAGAATTGCTGGGTTTCTTTGGTGACACCTGAGTACCTGAAGACCCTCTCAAGATTATAGCATCCTTAACAGCATCAAAGTGAATCACAGAGGTAACCCAAAGTTACCGAAACATTTCTGAAGTATTTCAGAACTTTCAAATGCATTATTTAGATTATCCTTAAGTAATTTACTAAGCAGGACATGTGTGTACATGTGCCGGTGTGCACAGGTACAAGCTGAGAGGACCAAGGCTGAGGCCCAGAGAAAGCTTAAAGACCAGGTCAACTTTTACCTTTGAATATCTTCCATAATATTTGGAATATTTGTTACATAGAAAGTAATCAGAAATCTCAAA
Source organism: Pipra filicauda (assembly GCF_003945595.2). NCBI lineage: Eukaryota > Metazoa > Chordata > Aves > Passeriformes > Pipridae > Pipra > Pipra filicauda. The sequence goes on along the minus strand of NW_024103496.1, from coordinate 1,464,487 downwards.
GCGGGAAGATAAAATACAAGTTGTTTTCTGACTTTTTAAATAGCAAACAAAATTATGACCATTTTATTTTCAATATTATAGTCTGTTAAAATCACCAAGGTTAGGGGTTTAGATGACATAGATCCACCCACAGTTAGCCTTAGGAACACATTTCTTATTCAAGCTCAGAAATGTTCCTGCATATTAAGCTGTCAGAGATCATCATTGTTTATGCACTGGCTGCTTTCCATAATAATCAGGCCCTTGTTCACTGTAGTAGAGATGAGACTAATGCCATGTTTTTCAGACATGTTCCTCCTCATAAACTGTGATTAGCTCTCCACAGCACAAGACCGTGCCCTATCAAATCACAGCATGAAAATTAGTTATTGAAGTCTGTATACAAACAAGAAATACAATGAAATTTTGTTTCTACTCTCAATAGTCTTTCCAACTCCACAGACATTTAATGTGCCCAGTATTTTTTAAACTATACTATTTATCACTGATACTTTCTGCTCAAATCCTTTTGGTTTATGCTTACACAACTCAGTTTATAGCACCAAAGCCTTACCTGAGTGGATGTCGATATCCTCATCACCAGTGCTCTCTGCACTTCTCAATTTATCACACTTACTGTTAGCAGCTATCAGTCTTAAATTCACAAACACATGCAAAACGCAAGAGCTACTTAATCCCATATCACTTATATTTAAACAGCCATTTCACAAATCCTGAAGAATAATGGAATTGTTTCAGACTTGGAAAGAAATGTCAGGGTCCTTCCTGCATTGTTCGGCTAAGAAAAGGAAGAGATTAAGTCATCTTAAGTGTATTATTAAAGCTTTAACCTCCATTTTTTCTCCAAAGAAGTCAGTTACGAAAGCTAAAGTGTAACAACAATTTCAGACCATCAGGGAGGGCAGCATATTTGGTTGAGCATCTGTGGAAGGGGATAATGCAGCCTTGCCATAGCTAGAAAGCTTTTGTGCACAGAATGGCACGAAGGAAGGCATATTTTTAAGAAGCAACAGAGAATCCGGTATCCATGACCAAACATCTCCAACGACCTTAATGGCCTGAGCAAATAGTTTTAATTCCAGCCTAGCCCATAGGTTAGAGATTTTTGTCCAACGCATACCTGGTATACAAGTATGATACCAGAGGTGATGTGTTTTGCTGCTCTAACCATTCCATACCTTACCAGGATAAAATCTAACTACTCCATTTTGGGGTATGTGAGCCAGTTTTGGTTGTCCAGTTAGATGATGCTTTCTATTGCTGTAGTTTCTAAAATCAGCAAATGAGGAACCATAAAACAAACAAAAAATCCTTTTACCAAGGTCATCAAGGATATAGGGAGTAAAGAACACAGTATGTGTACAGAAATACTCCCTTTACTCCAAACGGAGTAAAGAACACAGTATTAGTACAGAAGAGGGATTTTATTTTTTGAATGCTCTCAGACCTCTACAGTGCAAGAGAATTAAGGAGCTCAGCACTTTGCATTAGCAGGCCCTAGAACGAATAAATAGTTGCCAGCAAGAATAATAATAGTAACTTACAAACGTACATACTTCATAGATGTGGAAAGGATCCGAGAGAACAAAGACCACACCATGCAGAAATGGTGAAAATACTGAGTGACCACTTTCTGTCTTGGAGGCATCTTTCTTCTTGCCCTCACACTGCATTTGTATAAATATTATGTATTCATAGCTGAAAAAATCCATAGTCTGGGATGGAGAAAATAAGAGCAAGTCTAACACAATGCCTGTATAAAAATTAGATTTAATGAAGTACCTAGAGTGGATTTATTTCCTGATATTCTTCTGTGGTAATAAACCCATCTTCCTTAATACACTTGGAAACCAAACTGAAAAATGAAACCAGGAAATTTCTTGGCTGCCATCTACTGTTCAAAACTTTGCTGTATCACACAGAAGAATAAAAACAAACCAACCCAAACAGCACTCACTGACACCTCCAGATTTTCTTCTCTTCACTATTCTTGCTAAAACCAATGTCTTTGGACTGCTGTTACAGACCACTATATTTCTGTAAGGATCCTGTGTATATGCTCACCTTTAATTAGTATCAGGAAGAGGAATCATAAAAGCTGTTTTAGGGAAGAACACTGTAGTATTTTTAGTATTTCAGTGAAAAACTGTACTTGTTAAAGAAGTTTCTGCTAATTCACTAGAGCTCACTAAAGTGTGATTTCACTAAACAGCAATAAGTCTAGGACAGAGACTGAAAACAAAGTGCAAGAAGGCTGTCTGCATTCCTGTTTCTCCAGGCTTTGTCTTCCTATCAGGGTAAACCCTACAATGTATTTGTTTCTCTCTGTCTCTTGAGAGCTACCTAGATCCCTTTGTCCTTTACAGCTCCTCTGCCTTATCTCCTGCCTCTTTGCTGCCCGAAAAAAGCTACTATGATTTTGCAGATCTGATGTATGACAGGCTGAAATGAAAATGGAATGTTTTTCTTTATGGCCGACCTATGAGATGACTTGAAAATTAGGTTTAAAAGACGTAGGATGATAGAGATTGTCACAGTTTATCACTAAAGCTGAAGGGACTATCACCACAAAAAAGGAGAACCAAGAGTTTACTGAGAGACCTTAGGTCTGCAAGGGCAAAAATATCTGAAAGTGGATTCCTGGGTCAATTTCTGTTACTTACTTCCAGACTTCAGTCATATGGTTATAAATAGATGACTCATCCTAGCAAAATATACTGTGAGCCACTTAAGTCCTTCATCCAAGAGCATCTAGTAACCTTCTCTTTACCATTTAGTCCAAACCCACTCACAGCAGGTCCAACAAGTTCAGGCTGTTCAGGTCCTGTCCTGTCAGGGTTTGAACAGAATGAAGATGGCAAACCTCTTCCGGACAACCAATTCCAGTATTTTACCACCCCCAAGAGCCAACACATCTCCTACTCATTCACCTGCTTTGCTGTGTTTAAAAATGAACTTCTAAGATCCCCACTCAGAAATTCACAATACTATGTATATTACATATATAAACATGCATACATATATAGCATAATGAAGCTGACCACATCCATCTAGTTTCTAGAGAACAAACTGTTCCCTCTCACAAAAAGGTATCAGATGGTGAAATGGCTTCTCAAGGATGGTTGTAGAATATGACAACTTCAAATATAACATGTATTAAAAAATTGAACCTTTGCAGAAATGTGCTAAGAGATGATCTAGTTAATCACTTCAGCTTTCACAATGTCTTTTCTCTACTCTTTGGTTTCCTTTAGTATTTGTCAAAGTTTGGTGTGCTCTGCAAGGAGAGTAATACTGACTAGGAATCACCCTACTAGCAATCTGAAAGGTACGATACTCGGTGGCTGAGGAATGCAAGCAGGTCAGGGCTCATACTGTAATAAACAGAAGAAAATTAAAAAGAAGGAAAAGAAATTAAACAAAAGAACCCCCACACAGACCCTGAGTACAATAAAAAGCAGCAACAGAAGTGCATTATGGTTCACACACTGCACACCAAGTCATTTCGAAGCTTGTGGGCAGGGATGCAGCTATCTCTGTTCTGTATTTCCAGGGAGAGAATTTGGATGAAGTTGGTACTTCAGCCTACCTGGTTTAAAATGGGGTAAAGAGTGGACTCCAGGCCACGTATCTTCATTTGGTGTTCCAAGTACCTGTGCACAAAAGAAGAAAGAAACCACACTTTGCTTTAATGGAAAAGACTTAACAAGTCATAGCACTATAGAAAGCTACTTCTCATTGTATGCTCAATGTACCTTACAGTCTAAACTTTAAACAGGCTTCATAGTTGGGGGATGAGGAGGAGGAGTATGGTACAAAATGTTAAAATATCATAATAGTTTCAATGTACCAGTGCAGTAAACTAAGTCAGTAAACTAGATAGGAGTGCTGTGTTCCTGTCAGATTGCCTATTTAACCAACAGATAAGTATCAAGCTATCTCAGAGCACTGGTGTTACAGAGGCTAGATAACTTAGCTCAGAAATAATTTCAATCCCTATAAACCTAAATAAGGTTATAGATAACTAGATAACTAATAGATATAATAACTAGATAACAGATAACAGGTAACTAATAGATGCCAGGACAGAAGATTTACAAGATGGTGAAGGGAATAATCAAGAGTGTGGCATAACAAGAATGCACAGCAAACAGTTGTCATTTTAAAGTGCCTATAGTATACATAAAACCAGCAAATTCTCAGGAGATACAGACTTTATTGACTCATATGTTATGCATTATTTCTATTCACTTCTACTGTCTTCCTTCTTGTAATGTTAGTCAGACCAACTCACAGCAGTAAAATACTTAACACTTCTCATATATGTTTTATATCCTCTGCTCACATGAAAAGTTCACCCTCAGTGTCTTTGGAACAAATAATAAGTAAGTTGAGAGAATTGCTACAATAGTTCTCCCAAACCTGGTTTTGCTTCATAACACATAACTGTCAATGCTTGCTTAAGCCAAGAGGAACACCTAAATTAGCACTTCTAGCAAAAAATTTCTGAATGAGCTCTGGGATTTGATATTTCACTAGTAAGATCTTTCAAACATGAATGAAAATGCTAGAAACTTCTTTGAATATTTGTTATAAACTCAGCCCTGGAATAAAAGGGCCTGATATTCTAAAGTGAAAGCTATTCACATCAGTCTGGTGCTTGTTTTGCATTGTCATCAAGGTACAAAAGCCAGTCCCAGCCCTGCCCCTACTTGCACTGCAGGTCTTCTGAATAAATCTTTTGGACCTGCATATCTTGAATCCCTGTGACATTCTGTGGTCACTTACTTCAGCATAAAGCAAGCCCAAAATTATCATGATGGTCTTTGGTCCAAAAATGTGAAAAACAGCATCTACTCAAAATCACTGGAGCTGAAGAGATTTTTTTTTTAAAATTATGTCAGCTGCAATATACATATGAATTAACAATATTAGAGAAAGGAACATTCTAGAACTTGTTTCACTTCTTAAGCTATGCAAACATTTGTTCATGTTGATAAATTTAAGCTGAAAAGAATTCTTAGAAGCAAGACTGGGAAGGTAAAACACAAAAAATTTTTCTTCAACTCTGCCACAAATTTACTTCATAAATTTAGAAATGTACTTTAAAATGTAAGGCAAAACTAAGTGACCTCTAAAACAGATAAAATTTTTACCTATGAGGTGTGCTTTATGACTCTAAACTCTCAATTTTTTTAAGCAATTTACAATACTAATATGTTTATAATCTAAGAATATTAATACAAAGGTGTCACAGAAACAAAGATGAAGTATCAGTGCATCTAGAGAGTATATATTCATGAAGTTATTTCTACGTTCAAATTCACTGGTTTTATTTGTAAATACTGTTTGTAGCACATTGCTTTCTGTCCTTGTGATACGTCTTAATTGGCATTTGAATAAGATAAACCTGACGCTGCAACCCTCATTCATCATGATGTTAATTTCATTACTGCTATTAGAGAGAGCACAGTTCTGTCATTAAACATGGAAGAAGTTAAGAGACACCGTCAACATCACGTCCCTAAATCAATGCACAAATAACTTCCACTTACCTTCTGCATTGATCAGGCTCCTGGTGCCAAGCACCTCCCAGACCAGGAGAGGGAGCCCGTGGATCAAAAACAGACATTCATTCTTGAATCAATTTAAATCTAGAAATAAGGTCCTCAGCTTTGCAACATAGCAAATCAAAGGAATATTCTCTCATGAATATAAGAAAATTAGCCACATCCTTCAAAATGTGTGTTCTTATTCGCCTCTAGTTTTAGATGAGACAGAGGCAGCTAAGGAACTGTACAGATGAATATTAAAACCAGCTAACAAAATCTGAAACTTCCAGTGCAAGGTAGAATATTTATCAAGACCAATTTAACATAGAACTTGGAGCTAAGAAATAGATTATTCTGATTTTAAAAGTAACATCAGGTCCAGTAACAGGGAGTTTGATGGGAAATAACTTCTTAAATGAACCATATGTGACTCACAATTTTTTGTTTAACTGGTTTTCCAATCCATTTCTTTAATAATATTCCAGCACAATTGCTGCTACAGTGTTTAAGAGCCAGCTACAAACAAGTTCTGTGCCTTGGAGTACTCAAACCATCTACAATATTTATACATTCTCTCAAGCGTAGAAGTCAGGCCAAAAAAGAACTAGAGGTCTTCTATTACCTAAATGCCAACCATTTTTAAGGCAGGGGCACTTGGTAGTTCAGGCAAGGATCCAAACACTATTTTAATGCATACCACAAACACTATAAAGATCATCCTTCTTCCACGTAATTTTTAACACACACAATGCAGAAATTCGCAATATGTGGCTATCAATCAACAAACGAGGAGGAGAGGGCAGCACTGAAACAACTGTGATTTTGGATAAGATGAAACAGTCACTGTTCACAGGTATGTCAACATAAAGAGATTTGTAAGCATCGCCTTGTAAGTGATGCTTCTAAGCAGCAATCAATTCCCTTTTGATGAGGTGGGATTAAGCAATCCAAAGCAATGAGTTTTGACACTGCTATAAACAAAGCAAAGCAGAGTTCACGCATAACAGAATGGTGGAAAAAGATTTGTGGCTTACAAAAGAGAATTAAGGAACCAATATGGAAAAGGGAAGTGGAGGAGAAAGGGAGAACCCAAGAGTCTTCTGGTTTTACTCAAAAACACTGTCACTTAGCAGTGAAGACTAGTTACCCAGACCAAACCACTGGCAACATCTTAGCATCTAACTGATCAAATGAGGGAGCAAACCACTGTGTACCCTGCCAGTGCTGGAGAGCAAGTGTGATCTTACCAGTGGAAGTGGAAGATACAGGAGACACAGCAGCCAGGGACAACAACTGAACTGCAGGAGCTGGTATTTCACGGGTGACCTTCTAGCCCCGACTATCTTATCATGGTCCACCACTTCTCATTCCAAGCCTGGCGGCATGAGTTCTGCCTCTTCTACATTTTAACACTTTTTCTTTCCATTTTATGTTCCAAACCCTAAAAATAACCACCACTGTCATGGCAATCAAGCCCCAACTTAATATTGGAAATAAGCTTTTATTTAGCATTGAGGATGATTTGAAAAAACAAGACTAACTTTGCTTTCTCTACTGATAATTTGCTTCTCAGTGAGGTAACCATTCAACTTGCATGGTTTAACATCCTATTTTTTAAAAATTGAGTTCCGAACACAAGAATAATCTACAATTCTTAAATTTGGAATGGATTCAGTGTTTTCCAGGGATCGGTGTGGTTATGGTTTCTTCAAAGAAAATTCCAAAACCTACTGGGATTCTGCTGTTCCACACGGCAGCCCACTCTGGGCTCTTTTATTCTCTTACAAACAAGATAAAATGACCTTCTTATTTGAAACTTGCTATTCAGAATCAGGATCAGATTCTAATTTCATTTGTAGGGTAAGAAGTCTATTTATATAAAAATAACAGATTTACAATACATCAGGGTACTGAGGGCCAAATACCTGTACTGCCAGTTGATATGGTTACAATTTGACAGAAAGATATGAAAACACAACATGCTGTTCAAATCTCCATACCCAAGCATGATGTAGAAAACTTCCCAGCAAATGCAACACGAATGCACTGTGGGGTATTGCATTGCCTTAATTTTTTAATAGAAGAAAAAAGTTCGTGTTCTGCATCTGATTTTGCAAAGACTCATCATTCTCTGGTGTGCAAGGGAATAATTACTTTACGGTGAGCTTGACGCCACTTTACCAACACAATTAGTCATGTTGTCCTGTATTCTGCTTTGAAAGCAAAAACATCCCACATTACTGCCATGTCTTAGATGAGCAGCAGTGCAAATCTTTCCTAGCAGCTCTTTCCCAGTTGCTGACATAATTAATGAAGAACAGCATTCCCCTTTACACTACAAGTTTTGAATATACAAAGCTGCATATTACTGAAATAATGCTTTAACTCTTGTTAGATCTGATGATCCTCAAGAAAGGCGATGTTTTGGAGTTCAACAAGACAAAGAACATGCAGCCCATGGTATTATTCAGAGCAGAATGAAAAACAAGACCAGCATGCAAATGAGCTGCCTTTCCTTAGACAAGGTTTATGGAAATCAGGCTAAGCAATATGCAGAATTTTCAATTTTTTTTAATGTTAGGTCAATTTGATGAGCAAACAAAGTTTAGTAAAAAAGTGTCAGGAGAATGCATTTTTTTTCCTTTTAAAAAAAAGAAGGTTTTGTTGAAAAATGCCCTGGAATTTTAACTGAGAAGAGTTACAAGCTGGATGTAAAAAATGTTTGTTTTTTTTTTTCATTTTTCCTTTTAAGGATGTTCAAGATTTCTGTTCTGGTCTTCCTTGTTGCTGCGTAAAACATACTGCATTTAGTGAATCCTTGGCTGTGATGTACCATGGGAGACAATAGCTGTCTCAGGAACTGAACTTAATCAAGAGGAAGAGAATAATCACTGCAGAGTCATTTCCAAATCAGCAATCTCTTTCTGTTGAGTGAGATTTGGAGGTTTCAAATGTTCAGTTTTTCAACAAAAATCTGCTCCATTCTTGCAAAGCACACATACCTAATGACTTAGTCAAAAACCTAGGAGTTCTTTTCCTTTTCATTAGAGGAAAGTACATTACTGCTTTAGAAATGGCTCTTGAGAAGCAATGTAAGTTCCAGGGTTTTTCTATGGCAGCTCCACCACTCTCAGGGCCACCTCTGAACACAGAATTTCCCATCTAGTCTGGAAGAGGAGAAGCTTATGTGGTCTCTCTGTGGCAGTCTGTCCTGCTGCTAAGCCATTTGTCCAGATGATCCACCTTCAGCCACATTTCCCTCCAGGAGTCACTGTTAGGTAGATCTTAACCACATCTTCCACAATCAGGGAAAGTGCTGTATTACGACCCAATAATCTCAGTGAGCATAAAGTACGTGTAGTAGTGAAGACCAAGGGATGAACTTCGTCCTTCAACTTAGTATTTGGGTTTAGTACAACAGGTTAAAAAAAAATCAGCAACTATTTGTGTATTATGCATGCTGACTCAGAGTCTGCTGACTGACAACTGCAGCGAGGCTTCCTTCAACTCTCTGCTGGGCACGATGTGTGACAGCTGAGTGTCAAGTTTAATATCCAACAGATAAGAGTCAGAAATGGAATTGCCTCAAAACCAGTCATTTCTTCACATCAGGACCTCATCAGTTCGGTTTTGCAGTTCACTTACCATAAGGGCCAGTAAACCTATTTGTTTGTGTAACGCATGTACATGTTTGTTAGATTGAGGCTGAACCTATTTTACCTTTGAGAAAGCTGTGGATGTTCCAGAGTTCACAGCTGCAATGAAAAAGTCACCTAATTTTTCACTAAAGAAACAATGTCTATCAGCTAAGATGGCAACACTTTATTATTTGGATTCATGAAAAATAAAGACTACATGCCTGTTCATCACCTTGAGATTTAAAATATTGAAACCTTACTTTATTAAATGAATAGCAAAAATCACATATCATTCCTAAACAAGGAATCCATGTCAATTCAAAGTTAAAACAACTCAAGTGAAATTGTATGATCAAGGCAGTCTCTTCCCATGTGGAAGGCACTAAAAGGCTCGTTCAGAACCTAAAACCTGTATTTTAGCAAAATTATTTGTCTTTCATAGCAAAATTTCCATGTTTTTTTAGCCAACTGTCATCAAAACATCTCTTCATTATTCCCACCCAGGTAAGAAAGACAATACCAGTGAAATAAATAAAGCATACTTGTATGATTCCTCTTCAGAACAAAAGTGTTAAACAAGAACCCATAATTCTTTACAGACAAAATCAGACTTTCAAATTCTTGTTCTAAGTTTTATGTATAAAATAGGTTGCAATTTTTTTTGCTTCCTTCTGTGCCTGTAAATGTTAGTAAAGTCATAAAAAAATCCTTGCAGTGATGATACATGGCATAATGGAAAAGAAATTCAAAAGCCACCATTTTATGTGCACAATGGTAATGTGCAGAAGAGTATGTTTAATCTGATCTGCATTCATTCAGGAAATTAAATCAGAATTATGGACTTAAGAGAAAACAAGGGTGATTAGAAAACAAACTGATTGGAGTATGTCTTTTGCAAGTTATTTTGCGAATGATCTAAACATTGTCTTAACAAAAAAAAAAAAAGGTAATCAATTCTTTCAAGAGTCCTATGAAGTATCTGCTACACAGATAATGAGGTCAAGACACAACAGGAACAAAAAAGAGGGAAGGCACCTCCTCACGAACCCCATAAACTTGTTTCTGCTGTACAAAAGTGATGCTGTTTTGTGAAAAAAATGGAAGCTATTGAGGTTTATTCTTTAAGGTGAAAAAAGAAGTAGCAAGAATAGAATGAGGTTCAAAAAAAAAAGCTGACTCTTTCAAGCATCAAGTGGAAGTGGAATATCATCACTCCATTATACATGGGTAATAAAACCACTTGCTTTGAGCATAAGAAGTGATTTATCATGAAGTTGTCTTCTAAAACATTGAGGTAATGTGCCAGTATGGATGAGGGAAGCAAAACATTACCACAAAATTTTAACAACACACATTGATTTTAAAAAAAGTCAAACTCAACTAATATTTGTGCTTTAACTCTGTCAAGGATGAAAAATGAGGTCCTTGAAACAGTAGAGGACCCAATTGTTCTTAACTCTGTTTCCCCATAGAGGCAGAATACAATGAAGTCTTGCCAGGAAACATATTTAATATGTGATTTCTTCCAACCTTACTTTGTATATCTAAGTGATATTTGAGTAGCTGCCTGCATTGCAAAGTTAAATTTATCCCAACACTGTTTCCACGCTGTTTGCAGCACAAGTAAACTCGTCATTCTGTTCATACCCATGGTAACCAGAGCTACCTTTCTGAGGGACCCTGACAGAGTCACCACTGCAACTGTGCTACCATGAGGAAATCAACGGGGACTGAAGACTTCATAAAGATTCCTGTCTGCCTTCACAGAGCCAGGCTCTACCTACTCTCTCTGCATGATCTGGGAGCGACAGCTGGGAGGAGGAGGAGGAGGAACTGACAGGCATCACCTCAGACCCAGCACTGCAGACCATCAGGACAGATTAAATGAAATCCCCAGCCTTACAACAAAGCACTACGGAGGTTTGACATGCCAGCGTCCTTAAATGCTCAGTCAGGGAAGAGTTTGGTTTATTCCAAAAAGTACCTACTAAACACTTTGACAGAGCTGTTTCCCTCATTCAGTGAGATGACTTTTAGAAACTAATTCTGTCCATAATCCAAACTGAATTGGAGTGAGAGCAAAACCAGAGTATTTAATCTAAATTTCACAACAAGAAAAAAGCAAGTGTAAAACAACTTGTACAGGGCTATGACATCCTCTTCCTACAGGGAGTCAGCACATTTCATCATAAGGCCCTATTTTAGTAACTTACAACATTCATAAAGGTTCACTTGGTGGAAGAAACTGTTTTTTTATTTAGTGATTCTTCCTAAAACATTTATGCAAATGAGATGAATTCTAAAAAAATATAAGAAAACAGGATTTGGCAACGTATTTTGAAAACAGAGGGGCCTGTGCTGTAGAGACAGAGTGTGAAATAAGCAGCAAAAGGGAAAAAACGAAACTCCTGATAGAGATTGCACTTTCCCTCAAACCAGTGCAACCAGGCAGCAATATTGCCAAATCAAAAGTTAATTAAAAACTGATGTACACACTAAAAGGAGACACTGTTCAGCTCCAAAGTGAAAAGATGGTTCCTCTATGAGGGATGCTTCATATTGAAGCGGCTAAAGGAGCAGAACAGAAAACACGTTCCATCAGCTCTCCCAGACACCTGTGCTGAGCAGTCTCTTTCCATTGACAAACAATCTCATAATCAGAATAAAAAAATTCTGATATTAAACTAGATTTAATGTCTCTGATATCTGCTTTAGAGCTGCAAAAACTATGGATGAAACTGACCCTTAGTAAGAAGAGAAGAGAATTTGAAAGTTTTGTGGACCTCAAAGCTGTTAACCAGGAAAAGACTGGGAAGAAAATTAATGCAGAAGACTCAAGGTGACCTCAACAGATTTCTCTGCCCCTCCTCCAAGGAGAAAAGTTTGCTCTTCTGGCATTGAAAGAGATTGTGAGCTCTCCAGTAAAGTTACACAGAGGGAATGATTTCACCGAGAAATTGATGTTAATACATGCAAAGAAGCAGCTGCTGCCAATATCTGCGCTGGAAGACCCCTTCCCTACATTTGGGAAAAAACAGAATGGTTTTCTTTACTGCAAAAGAAGACAGCAATTTTCTGTTAGAAGGATCCCATGGCTCACAAGTCATGCTTGTTTACATATCCTTTAAAATCTGCTCTGATTTACTCTATACAGAAAGGTATATACTCTGCATTTCACATTTGCTATCCTGTTTATGTTGCAGAGCCCTCTCCTAAACATGCTCTTTAAAGATTTATTTCTAATTTTTTTACTTTTTTCATTAAACTGAAAAAAAAAAAAAAAGACAAAACTCTGTGGGAGGCTTTTATGAAATGTACTTCCAGAAGCCCTGCTGTGCTGGCTCAGCAGCTGGCTCATTTGAATTCCAGGTATGCACTACACAGGATTTTCTTTTTTTGGAAACGCTGGCTTATCGGAAAAGTAATGCTGCCTTTGGATCATAAAGCTGGGTTTATGGTCTTTTTGAAGACCATAAAACTGGCTCAGTTAACACACATGAATTCCTACCTAGTATTGCAGTGTCCAATCTCATTGGCACAAGCAAAGCTACGCCACTGCATCAGGATAATTAAGGGCTTAAAGCTGCCATTCAGCTGGAGAGCTTATTTAAATAATTATCAGACTATATTTATGTATCTTCCCATGAATCATCATAAAAATAATTGTTTCTTCACTACAGTGTCATTTAACTACAACTGTTTGAACAAACTAGAACATTTGGGATCACATCCATTCACTGTAATGACTATCACCGCACCAGGACCTGACCCAACAGTTTTCACAGCAACCAACCAACATTTTCCCAGAATAAACCCCCATTCTGAAGCAGTGAAGAATTGTCCTGAAGCACATTGTCCTTCTCTGATACTGGAAACCTTTTGTCTCTGGCCTGGTGCCCAGTCACAACACATTGGAGGAATGTGTGCCTCGTTATGACAACACAACAAGACTCACCATTCCTTATGCACAAGGAACAGCATATGCACTGCACAATAGAGGCTCATGACATGTGCTGCTTGTGTGGTAGAAATATATTTGCACCAGAGGGGAAAGCTGTTGTGCTAAGGCAGATAGAATATTATAGCTGGGCTGACTGAGCTGCTTGAGTTCACTATCTGGGAAAAAAAAAAAAGAGTACTATCATGAAAAAATTTTTTTCACCTGAAAAAAACAGGGCAGGTAACATATACCAAGACACATATATGAAGCCTGATGCTCAGCATCACAGAACAGCATGAGACTAGAATCTGATCAGATCATCCAGAAGTTTGCCAACTCCTTATTTTGCCAACTACAATCTTGATCTTGTAATAATCTCAATTTTGAATAGATTTGTGCAGCCACATGGAGCTCAGTGATGCAATGAGTATATTGCCAAGTTTTTTTATGTGACAATCTGTAGAAAATGAAGGCAGCCAGTCATACTGCCATTTGAAGAATGTGCAGGTCCAGGTGTTGCAATGTTTCTGAAACAGTGGGGCATTAATAATGAGCTCCACTTCTGATAGGTATATCAGAAGGACTCCTCTTGGATGTCTAAATATCCAGCTGATTCCTATATGGAACCTTATCAGAATTCCCAAATCAAATCTCTTTTAAAAATGTCTAACATTATCACTTAAAATCCATGACAAGTGATACAGCTTCAGGTGTTCTTCCTACAACAAAACATAGCATGATGCTTGGTGTATTCATTCCAAACAGCAGCATTTTGCTGCTACAAAAGCAAGAATTTTATACTATCTTTCTGAATCACAGGGGCAGAGCAAGCAAGCAGAATGAAAAATCAAAGCAGAGAAATATTTATTTTCTAAAATGGGGGAAATGTTAGCCTACATCTGATGGAGAGACACTAGCTATAAAAACAGCTGAGACATTTTAAGTGGGATCAGGGCAGAATCCCAGGGAATTACTCATTCTCATCCAGAGGCCAGTAAGATCCATGGGAAGACTGGCTGAACAGAACCTGTATCACTGCAGCAGAGTGAGCTAGCACTCCTCACTCCAGAGCAATTTAGAAATTTCCAGTGAATTCTTCACTGGAATATCTATCCATTTTCATGACACCTGCTTTGCCTATTTCCTTGCAAATCCATTAAGAGGGATGGGTTCATTGTCCAGACACCACAAGGTACACACCCAACTGTTGAAATCAGAAGGGGGTTTTGAAAGAATAAGGAATGTCGAGACGGTAAAATTTTTGAAAATTGGAAACTGTGATTTAACCATTTATTTCTCATGTAGCAGCTGTGGCTTTAACAATCGGCAGGCAGGTGGCCTAAGAGTTTTCATTTTGCTTATTTAAATGAAGGTAAAAGCAGGTGTCACTTAATTGGAAGAGGCAGCAACACTCAGCTTCACTGAACCCACTTGTTTGCTTCGACATTAGTGCACTCGGTAACTTTGTCCATGACTTCTGAGCTCTCAAAAACACAAGGCAGGAGGGATTAGGGTGTAGTCATCTCCTGTCTCTAATTAAAACTTTAAACCACATGCAGGGCAGCTGTAGTGGCAGGTCTTACTCTTGGTAGTGTTACTTTTGGGCAAAAGGGAACTATTTCCCCGGAGCTGCTGGAACCAATCCTCTCTATTCAGTGGAGAAGGGAGCTATGAGACCTGGGCAGAATTTGGAGAACATAGTGCTTACAGCTCCAAAAGGAACTGAGAGGGCTTACATTGAAACAATCCACGATGAAGTGTGCATGAATGACAGCAAATTTTTGGAAGATTGGAGCTATTTAACACCTGCATATCATGGTCCACTCTTTTTCTAAAAAACAAAATAAAAACAAGCCAGAGGGGGAAATGAGTAACTAGATAAACAGGATATGCAAACAAAGGAAAATTTGCACAAACATACGACAATGAGCTTCAGTACCACTAGCAGTCAATAATGATAGAGAGGAAGAGAAAGACTGGAGTTACAATTTCTTATCCCCCACCCCTGATACACTAAGGTCTACAGACACACATGGCCTGAAATATTGATGACACAAGGCTGAATAATGATGAGGCATCAGATACAACAACAGTCAAATGACAACTTTAATTCTTTAACGTGAGCAACTCAGCTATTACAAGGCAAATCATAACATTTCAGAGATAAATTTTAAAGATCTGACCACATTAAAAGAAAGGGAGATGTTACACCAATGAAACATGGACAATCAACTACACCAGTTATCAGAAAGAAAAATCAACCTCTCAACACTGTAGGCACAGCTGATCTCTTAGACTATGTGAGGAATGCAGATGAGCAGTACAATGTTATTATTAAGCTAGTTAAAAGGCAACAAAAGAAACAAAACCATGAAAACATTAGCGAAAATAAATGAAGAGATGACTTTAGTAAGAAACAGATGTTTCACTATCCTTAGTTTTCAGCAACATTCACTGGTCTGACTATTGTTTTATGGAATAGGGTATTGCACAGATTTCATGAAAAGACCCATTAAACAAACAAAAGAGGATTTTTCCCTGGCTACAGTTATTACCCTGCCTTGAACAGCTGAGCAGCTGATAAAGCAATATGATATCAGCAGGACCTCATCCCTACCCCTCCCTTTCCAGGAGGAAGAAGCAATACTAGCACACTCTAACAAGCTGGTTCAGCAGCATAGCAATGTCATTAAACAAATGTCTCATCAGGCCAGAGCAGATTATACCGAAAAGTGCAGGATCTCCCACATCCAAATTATTAAGGCCTCTTTTGAAGTAATTAGAGCAACATGTTGTATGGATGCACACCAAAATGAGACATGAAGGATACCTAAAGGATTGATAAATTCCCTGGCTGTTTTCCCTCTGATTTTCCTGAAAAGCCAGTTCAGTGATATAAAATTTATACAACTTTTGTTTCTCTTATGCAAAAAGCTCAATTGCCAGCTATTGTAAAACAATTACATTCAGGATATTCTGGGGAAAAACCCCACAAATACAATATGTTCTAAGAGTTATAATGCAAATAATGCCATTTTGAAAAAGAGAAGTAAATTCAGAATATTTTTAAATAACTGTAAAAGGAATTAAGCAGGCACTATTCTAAAACAATAAGTCCCTCTTTATGACAAAGTTTAATCAAATTGAAAATTTACAAGTTCAACTGATTTCTCACCCATCAAAAGATACAGAAATTCAACCATAAAATTTCAGTGTTTTTAAGTAGATGGCTAAAAATTTTCTTTGATTTATCCTCATCAGGGCAAGCATTTCTTTTAGGAATTTACTTATGCTGTTCTGCTCCATCACTGACAGGTTTGAGAGTTTGCACCACATTTGGACCATGTTCTGCCCTGAAAAAGCACTGTGAAGAATTCTCATTATGGTCTTACAATACATATTATTAACTTTCTCTGATGTACTCAAAACCAGACCTCAATTGCCAGAAATGCAGCTACACAGTGATATACATGCACATTATAAAGATAAACAGTGAACACAGGACATTTTTCTTCCCATAATTGACAGCAAGAGAATCCAGTTCTGCTTTGCCCTCCAAGTTATTTTAAATGGAGCACTCAGAAGACTGAGGAAGGAAGAACTAAAGTACAAGAATAAAACATAATACTGCGTATGTCAGAACCTGCTCCATTTATTTCACCCTAAAACCGTTGAGAATGCCTACTGCATTAGGATTCAAGTCAGGTAATTCTCCTATTCTCAAACTCTTATGAGGCTTCTTTTCTGACATTTTCTTATGAAGTAGAATACATTTCATTTCTATAGCCTTTTTGCATTCCTTTTCCTACTTTCTAATACTAATTTTGTCTAGTACTTTTCAAATCAGTTTGAAACTAATGCAGCTTCTTTTTCCTGTTGGCTAATTTTCTCTTAAAATGAAAAGCAACTTAGACAAGGTTATACAAATTTTTGAACATATGAAAATTAAATGCCTAAATTATTTAACCATAGCCATTTAATGAACTAGAAAAACAGCTGTTCTAATCAAAGTGTATTAATGTTTGCCCTTGAAAATTGAAGCCTGTTGAAATCACTAAGCCTATCTCAAAATTTACATTTAGTTATAGAAAGATACTGAGGATTAGCAGCTTGTGTAAATGGCAGTGATAATTGAAGACAATCTTATGGCAAGTGCTTAGCATCTTGTCAAATTAATACATAGTCTAAGGCACTGATTATTGAAACACTGAAACAGGTATTAAAGTCTACCTTTATGCAAATTAGGCCGACTGCAAATGGTACCTCAGGCATGTGCATGGGCTGAAGGAGATGTTTCCCCCAGACAACAGAAAAAGCTATTTACTTTTACCAGTTCTTAAGAGGGCAGAAGAAATCAGCTATTATTCTTGAAGTCTTTTAAGAAACATGTGTAGACAGGCAAGACGTATCAATCTTAGATTCTCATACCCCATCTCTAAAATCACCATCTAAAACTGCTTCACATTGATTTTTAGACATTTTCAACCTTAAGGATGTTTCAACTTGAGCTACAGATTATAAACAAAAATTTTGGCCGTCAAGATACTCTTCAGAAAACCCACTTTTGGCATGCAATGTGAAATCAGACACAAGTAAAAGAAGAAAGGTAAAAAAGAAGATTCAAGTGCATTAAATATTGTTCCTTTCTTTACAAAAGAGAAAGCAATGAGACTATTTGATGCCTGATTGTTATCTTCCCTAGTAAATAAAGCCAACATATCAGAGCAGGTTGATGAATATGCCTGTGTTTTTTTTACAGTACAATATTGTCTTGCAAGATAAGTTTTTGGATAACAGACCAACATTTTTGTTTAAGATGGACTTCAGCTGCTTTAGTAACATGCACAAATTGCTTGCAACTGCTTTTCTGTTCAGTGTCACCTGCATGCAAATATGTTTGCAATTACAGCTCCACAACACTTGTGGACACAACCTGCACAGAGAGAGATTTTACATGGCAAATAAGTATGGTGTACAGGGCCAAGAAGTAAGGTGCCTGCAAAGATGTGCATCAGTGTAAGTAAACAGAGCTGCACTGGTTTACATCAAATACTGATTTACACCAGCTGAGTCTCAGCATATTTTTTTTCAAGGTATTGACTGTAACTACCTGCTCAAAGATGAGAGGCAAGTCTAGAAAAGAAACAATGCTTCTTTAGTGAGGTTCTGTGGCTGGGTTTTGGTAGTGGGGTGGGGAGGCTACAGGGGCGGCTTATGTTAGAAGCTGCTAGAAGCTTCCCCTCCAATGTCAGCTGGCTCCAGGATGGGCTTCCTGCTGCTGGCCAAGGTCAAGCCGATCAGGAGTGATAGTGATGTCTCTGTGATAACATATTTAAGAACAGAACGTTATTGCGCAGTGAAAATTCCCTTGAGGGAAGAGCAGAGTGAGAACATGTGAACAACAATGCAGACACCAAAGTCAGTGCAGAAGGAGGAAGAGGAGGATCTCCACATGCTGGAGCTGAGGCCCCTGCAGCCCGTGGTGAAGGCCATGCTGGAGCAGGTGGATGCGTGAAGGAGCCTGTAATCCCTTGGAGAGGCCCAAGATGGAGCAGGCTTCTGCCCGGGACCTGCAGCCCATGGAGAGGGAAGCCCACGCTGGAGCAGGTTTTTTCCCAGGTAGTATTTGTGGCCCCTGTGGGGGACCCACACAGCAGCAGCTCACTCGTGAAGGACTCCACCCCATGGAGAAGTGACCCACGGGACAGTAGTTTATGAGGAACTGTTGCATGAGGGATGGACTGACGTTGGAGAGGTCTCTGGTGGGAGGGACCTCATTGGAAGCAGGGGAAGGACTCCTTTCTCTGAGCAGCAGCAGCAGAAACAACAGACCATAACCCCCATTCCCCGCCCCCTGTACCACTGTGGGGAGGAGGTAGAGTTTGGAAGGAAGGAAGAGTGGGGGGAAGGTGTTTTTAAAATTATTTTACTTCTCACTCTTTTGCTCTGATCCTGTCCATAATAAATTTAATTAATATCCCCACTATGAGTCTGTTTTGCCTGTGATAGTGATCAGTAAGTGACCTCTCCAGGCTCTTAACTCATGAATCCCTCACTGTTTTTTTTCTCTCCAGAGGGGAGGGAAAGAGTGGTTTTAGTGGGTACCTGGCATCCAGCCAGGGTCAACTCACTACAGCTTCCTTACAATTATAGCTCTTTTCTCATGACAGATAGTAAAGAAACATTCCAATTCCAAAGTAAACCACAAAGCCATTGTTTTCCATTGAACCACATCTTAATTTGTTTTCTATTCCCGATAGCCAATTACTCCTCATGTTTTGCACTACCAAGCTGACAATAAGCCAGGCTCTTCAATGCCAGCCCAGCCATGCTCAGGGTTTTGCTTAGAATTAGCAGGCTGGACAGGAACATCTTGCAAGCAGATGACACCTGTGTGCATCAGGTTGTGTGACTGGCTGGCCTAAAACCCAGCCAGCCCTTGAAAGACAAAGATGGGGTTACATATTCATTAATTACTTCCTCTCTTCCTCTTCCCTCCCGCTACCAGCTGGTAGATCCCTTGGCAAGTGTCCATAAGACACTGGTCAGTATTTTTATGACTTTAAACATGGATGAATGGGAGGTTATGTGTCCCCTTTTCCAAAAGAAATGTTAACAGAGTGTGGGATACATATGCCTTCTTTCCTGACACACTTAGGCAATATTCCTCTAGAAAATGTCCTACATTTTTACAAGATTGCTATTTTTAAATCCTAGGCCTAGTTTGTTTGCCCAGTACCATATGGGTTTAATGATATCAGGCAAAGAACAGCACAGACTATCTCTACTCAGACATGGTGAGGATGGGAGTTCTTTATGAAAAGTAAACACAAATCAGCTCACATACCTTGATCCGTGTTATATGGGGAAAAGACTACCCATGCAGTGATACAGAAAACAATATAGTGCAGTAGGAGAGCAAAAATTGAACTAAAACTCCTTAAAAAAAACTCTTAAAAAATTACCAAAATCCTTTACAAAGCACGAACATATAGAAGATTTAGTTTGTTTTTTAAAGTTAATTTTAAAGGTTAATTTTATTCATACTTTCCTAGTTTAGAATTACCTTCATTTGAAGTTTGGCATAAGACATAAAGCCCAGAAAGGAACCTTATAAAAGCAGTATCAGTGCAAAACCTGCAGGCAACTACAGTAAAATACTGAACAAGTGCTAACAACTTCAAAGAGAAGACCCATAGGTAGAGAAGCCTGTTATTTATTAAATTAATTTCAGTGGTGCTGAAGAGAAGTGAAATATTTAGCATATTGTTATTATAAAGCAAAGGAGAGGTAGATTTATTAGCAGGATTGCACTTCTCTTATTCTCCCTACATGCTGTGTTATAGAAGACAGAACTCAGCAGTCAGGTTTCCATTTAATTAGTTTCAAACAAACTCCTTTATTTTCCTCATGAAGTCATTGGTGGGAAGAAAATGGAGAGAGATGAGAAGAAAACACAAAGTTCTCCCTCTAAGCAAGGACTATCCATATAACAAAGATGAAGACTCTTTCTCCAACCAGATTCATCATCTTCACCATATATGGCACCATAGATACCATACCTACACAAAATAAATTTCATCTCGGGTCCAGCCTCACAAATACATCTGTTCCATCAGAGATAAATGAGTTGTTTTTCAGAGCGAAAGTATTTACTGAGTGACAGAAAAACTTTTTTTAAATAATGAAACAGAAATAAAAGAACAGTAAATTTGATTAAGTACTTGATTACACAGAAAAACTTTAAAACTCAATGGTTTAATGTACTCCTCCCTTGGATTTAACATTGCTAGCTTCCCAAAAGATGCAATTAATACAATGTACCAGAAAGCACGTTTTCTTTGGATCTGTCATAAGCTTAAATGCTCCTAAACAGTATTATTTCAGGACATCAGTGACACAAAGCAAACCTCCAGATACAGAATAACAGGGAGAAAGCTCTGCAGCTTCACAAATGCCTGTTAACATCAGAGTCATGGAGGAAACACTACTAGCCTGCATTACAATAAACAAGACACTTTGGGCTTATCATATATACCTGGATGTGTATACATATGTAAAAAAATAATATTGCTAGCCTTCTAAATCTTCAATAACAAAAATAACACTTCCATTGCCAGTGAAAAGGAAAACGTCATTTTTCATAGCTATCTGAAATAGCAAACTCTTGTGAATCTTTGCTGAACAGTTCCGTGTAGAAAGCTCACATTTCTGGTGTCCCCCTTTGGCATATCAGGCTGCTGGGCTCAACAAATGGATATTGTTCTCTTTTAATTACTTTTTAATACTGTGTGTTATGGTACCCAACAGAGCAATAGCATCCAATACCAGAAAGGAGTCCTCAGCTTGTTTGATAGGCACCTCAGGAAAGACAGAAGCTTCTGGCTGCAAATTTCCACTCCTGCTGTGACATGTTACCTGCAGCGTGATGCTCCCGCGGTGCGCATGCTTCCCGGAATGATGTTTGCAGAGTGAATGCCCATTTACAGATAAAACAGCATCTAAATGCCATTGTCCTGCCTGTGCAGAGGTCTACAAAGTATCAGAACTCTTTGTGCATTATTCTTGCAGTGAAATCTAATTTGCAGTGTAGTTGGCACCAAGACTAAAGTTCAGCCAATGCACAGATTATTCCCTTATCGGGAAGGCGTCAGAGCCTGGGAGGAAAATTCACTTTGATCTATAGCGGCTCTCAGAAAGCTCACATAAAATGGAAAAGACAGAAATATCTCTCACTTAAAAAAAAATCTCTGCAGAAGAAAAATTGAGCTAACATAAGAAATTCAACTCTGATCTGGTTTGAATCTTTAAGAACAGCAAGTATAAAAATACATCCTTATATAAGAATGAGAGCTGTAACCAAGTTGCTACGTCCAGTGTGGTTCAGCATAAGGCATGCACAGGCATACTGCAGGCTGCTCAGTGTAATCACCTTTAACACTCAACTAATTCATACTGATCATCACCAGATCCAAGGAGCTGTCAATTCTCCCCAGTACACGGCTAACTTGAAGGCATTTGGTGCAGCTTTTACTTCAAGACATAATTAAATTTTATATTTACAATGGCAGGTTCTCCTTGATCAGAAAACTTCAAAGGTTGCATATAGAGTATGCTAAAAAATGATCAACAGAAATAAACTACTGATAAAGATCTTAGCTATTCCATATCAGAAGCCAAATGCTATTTCCCAATTTTCTGTAGTATTATTTTGATTCAACAGATTGCCTCACATATTTTTCCTGTTCTCATGGTTTAACTGCTCAACGTGTACTTGATCATTGAAGCTTCATTCTTGTCTTGTGTACATATTACAAGACTAAACAGAAATGCTGAGACTGCTGCATCCTATTATCAGTCCATCAGACTTAGCACCTTGCAACAAAACCTCAAGCTGCTTGTCTCAGAGAATGGCAAAGCAAAGAGTTTGCTGGAAATGATGATGATACATCATTAGTATGATACTTAGAGGCAAAAGACTCGTTAGCTCTTACAGGCTGTAATTACAACAACTAGCCACAGAACAAGAGGAAATGGCCTCAAGCTATGCCAGGGGATGTTCAGGTTGGACATCAGGAAGAATTTCTTCACTGAAAGGGTTGTCAGGCTTTGAAACTGTCTGCCCAGGGAGGTGGTGGAATCACCATCCCTGGAAGTGTTCAGGAAACAACTGGACATGGCATTTAATGCTATTGTTTAGGTGACAAGGTGGTGTTCAGTCAAAGGATGGACTCATTGATCTTGGAGGTCTTTTCCAACCTTTATGATTTTATGATTTAATTTTATGATTTTACACTTTACTCTCTCATTTTCTATGATGCATTTCTATCCAGAAAGTAACCTCAGTTTCAATATGTAGGAAAAAAGCAGGAGTAAAGATGTAAAAGTACACTGATAAACCAAAACATCTCTGCATTAAGGCATTTAATTCCCCACTAAACTTCTTTGAGAAAGCAACCTACTTATATGTGTGATTCCCATTTTATTTGATAAGTACAGTTTTCTTAAAAGAGGTTATCAACACTTTGAAGTATAGGCGGAGAAAAGAATTCATATTATCAGATCCCAAGTATGACAATAAAAACTTGCAGCCTGCTTATTCATGAACATCTCTATGTGCTGCTCCAATTCTGAGAACAGATCTTGTATATAAACCCTTGCTATTTTATTGAGACCTATGGCTGTAATGGAACCTGAGAATGCTTTCTATAAACAGCTGCTGTAACAGAAATAATCAGTGTATATTATCATTTAAAACCCCAGAAATTGAAACAATAGAAGTCAGGAGAGACAAGTTTAAAGAGAAAAGTCCTTAAACAAAACTGAAAGATCAACCTCTGTTCTTAATATATTATATACAATCACTTAATAAAGACATTATGAAACATAAATAAACATCAATCAGAATGAGGAAGAAACATATATGGTATGCTGGGTTGCATCTACTTTTGCTATGTAGATATGTGAAGAAGGCCAGGGGCAGAGATACACAAAAACATTTAGAGACTCTCTCTGACTTCATAATTGCTAAAACAGCATACACACAATGTATTTTAATTTCATTTACATAATAATGGGCACTATACAGTAGGAAATCAAACAGATTTTTTAACTGTTATTCACGTTAAGCTTATTTACTTTTCCTTGCTACTATTTCTTAGCATTTTGTGACTTTCCTACTACAGTACAACCACTTCCCTAAAAGCCTCCAGCAGCAACCTGACATCTTACATACTATGGACATGTAGCTGTGACTAATAACAATTAGCAACAGATATGACACAGATTAATATACCTTTTGTTGCAAGTTGTGTATTTCAGAAGAAGAAAAGGATTACTGGATTAGTGTGAAGGTGCACTGTACCTTACGCCATTTTTAGAAGACAACCCTCTGTTTTAAGAAAACCAATACTGGAGAATGTTGAAAACATGAACTATGGGAAGACTTTGTGGAAAAGTCCTTTACTGGTTGATCTGTTTCTTTCCCAGTTGTGTAAGTACTCACTGTGTGGGAGTTAATTGTATTAGTTATCTGGTAAAATAACCTGATTAATTTTGTACTTCAGTGCTATTAACTACCACACTATACATAATTCATCGGGGAATTAATGAATTTAATCCTTCTGTTCAAATACAAAACCAAACAAGAATAATCCTTTGTTTTATAACTTTTAATAGATAACTTAAATTCTTAATGATGCTTAGAGTACATTAGGAAGGCACTCACTGAAACTATTTAGCTAAGGGTAACTAGACACTTCCATTAGAAAGCCTAATTAATTGGGATTTAAAAATTAACTCTGATTTGCAATGGACCATAAAACTATCCAGTCCAAAATTTTATCTATTTATTTGAAGGTTTGCAACAGATCAAATTAAAGAAACATTATCAATAAATTATCCCTTGTTATTTCAGCACTGTTCTCAGTATTTGCAGCTGCAGTTTTAAAACAGAATTTTAAAAAATGGCAGGCCTCAAAACGCATCCTAGATTATATTTATCTTGGCATTTTAACACACAAATAATTGTGAGGAGAGAGAAGAAAATGGAAATATACGAAAGGTTTACAAAAGGCTTACAAAAATAGGTTTATATGATATATCTATTACTATCACTTTTCTGCACTGTATCATGCAATCTCATATAATACAGTGCAAAAAAAGGCCCTGTTGAAGGAAGGGATTTCTGCTGTTAGAAGTGCCCTTAATTTCCACAGCAAAAACAGTCACTGAGATTTTACCGCAACAAATGAGATGAAGTCCCAAAGAGGAATTTATTAGTTACAAAATTTCACATTCTATAAATAAGGAGAAAATTTCAGATGAATAAATGAGAAGCATAAGTTAAGAAAGCAAAAGATGGAAACTGGCTCAGAAGTTCCTAAGCTTAAAATACACCAGCTGGCAAACAAACAAAGCAATGAGACACATCACAGGAACTTCTCAGAAGTGCTGCTCCCGGTCTATGTTGTAGCACAGCCATTTTTCCATAGCACAGAATTTTCAGGGTATTAGCCAAGAGGGCAGAATAACAGAAGATTTTACAGAAAATTAGTTATTTTTATATCACAATCAAATAAGGTCTTGTTTTAGAGAAGTACTTTTTATGAGTCATTCAAAAAAGCAGTTGCTAAATTCCCTGATGTCCCAACAAAAGAGATATAATACAAGCAAGTTTGAATAAAATGAAAATGTAAATTTTTTAAACAGATTATGAAAGACTTTCTTTATCTCCCCGTGGGCCAAAAATGAATACCAAATAAATCCTCTGCACTTAAAATAAATGACTACTTACAAAATCACCTTTGAAAGCAACGGTATGATTCTTTTCTAAATTTGTGGTTAGAAGCAATCCAGAGATTACCATGTTGAGGGAAGATGCTGCTCTTGCAATATTTTCCCTGATGGCCACCCCACAGTACCAGGAGCCACTCTGGCTCATCTGGGTGAGAAGTGGCTTCCCTGAATAAACTCATTCCACAACAGCAATGCTCCCAGGAGGCACTGGAGTAAATACAGACCTTGACAAGGAGTCAAGAAAAGTTATTCCTGAGCCTTTTGTAAGGGAATTGCCAATGGAAGAAAGAGCAAATGAAAATAAAACCCCAAGAAAACAAACAAAACCCAAAATCCACAACCCTGGGAAGAAAAATGTGTAAGTGATGACTACGGTTGAGACAAATTAGTTCTTCTTTCACTCCTAATGTGGATGTATTATCAGTGCCTATGAGCAACCCACATACCTTATTAATGGCCCAGCCAGAGCCATTTACTACTGCAGAAGCAGTAGTCAAGGACTCCTGCTGAACTTTTACAGTGTAATTTCAGATTTCCCTTTCCGTTTCTCATTTTGTCTCCTACCTTATTTTTCCTTCATATATCTATCTCACAACAAATACTTTCCATTGACACTACAATATTAGTAGAATATTAATAAACCACCATCCAGAGTTGTTGTTTCTGATAACTTGCAAAGTGAGGATGACAAACCAGCTGGATTTCCACTAGCTTACATTTAGAAAACTTTTCCCACAATTGCATAAAAACCTTTTTTTTTTTTTTTTTAAATATTGATTAAAAAAAATTAGAAACTGAACTTTAACACAAAATATGTCAAGCAAGTTTGTGAACTAGGCTTCTGATCCTTGGGTCTATTCATAATTTAATTCCTGATACAAAGAAATATGCGAACATTTATGAATCTATAATTTGTTTCATTTCTTAGGCACATTACTTCAGCAATAAAGAACTCACCAGAAATATCCTTTCAAGTTGATCCTGAATGTCTTTCATTCCCGGAAAAGCAGCGACCCCTTGAATCATTTCTACAAAGATACAACCCACTCCCCTACAGAAGAAAAAAAAGAAGTATGCAATGTTAGAAAGATTTCTTATAGACCAAGTAGCTAGCAACAGCACTTTTGCATCCTTTACCAGCATTTAAATAATATATAGTTTTTTTAATTGATGGCAGGCTGAAGGACAAACCTGCATTTAATAAAACCAGTGAATACAAATGAACACTTCTCAGGTGTTTGAAGGCAAGTGTAGAGGTAGCAGGAATCTGATTCACAGGTGTTGAGACCAATAAAGGCACAGCTGTTGATCTCCATATTAGTACTTCCCAGCAGCACAGTCATGCTCCCAAATTATTTCTGAAGATGTGTGAGAGTGCACTCTTGGAAGAAGCTGAATGGGGACAGGATAATGACAAGGAAGCACACTGGAAGGGCTTGGCATAGGAGGAGAATCTGGAAAAAGTGAGCAAAAAGGAAAAGGGCATGTGGCTGCTCAATCACGGAACTAAGTTAAGCCCAAATGCTGATAACTTCAGGGATGGGCTTGCTTGGACTTTCTTCTCCCCTCTGACAGCACAAACAAAAGTAGTTCAAAGCCCATAGCTCTGGGAGGCTGCTGACCCCATTCCCCACAACCTCTGGTTGAGAGGTGCTGCAATGGGCTGAGAAGACACGGACTCCCTCCTCTCTCTGCCATGACAGCCATCTCCTTACAGGTCCTGTACTTGGTTTGTCACAAAAAGTACTTCACACAAGTTTCTGTCATCCCACTGAGTTAAGTCAGTGGTAGAAGTACTGGGAAATCAGAGGGAAAAAGTGTCTGAGACACACTAACTAGAGCACAAAAGAATAGATTCTCTAACGTGGAGGAGAGCTTCTATGACTCTAACTCAAATTCCAGATAACCTGTGAACTTCCTGCATCTCAAAAGGAAAACAAATTATAAACATTTGCATCTTTTCTGGATGAAAACAGCTCAAGAGTTTCTTGTTCCCTCAGCAAAAATAATCTTAAGAGAAAACATCTCTCTTAGCTACCAACATGATGGAGAATTTGATTATATACTTTAGCTTGTTCAATTACATTTTTCTGCATATATTTTTCTACAACTTCCATGTGCAAACAACTACATATACTGTACCATGTCTGTGTAAGCAACCACCCAAAACCCCTCTTCATTCAAAACAATAACAAGTTCAGACCCCTAAACCATATATCAAAATGAACTAAGAATTTGTGAAACTAACTATGGTACCACCCGCCCTAAAACTGAAAGTTGTGTTTCTGTGTCAGAAAGTCACAGCCATAACCTCTAACTTAACTTTGGTTTTAGAAGTAAATTATTTGGAATGTACTAATTACATACCTTTTCATTGCTTAGGCATCATGATGATGGATTCAGAAAGCCGCATTTACTTTTAGGAATATGTGTACATATATTGATGAGGAAGTGGTTCTAGAACAACTTAACGAAAACAAATTGCATATTTTCATTAAGGCTGGGGTTGAGCATTTACAGATGCCACTGAACTAAGATTATCAGCAGATTACCCATGCTTTATCCATTTCTGAAGGCTTTGACTAGTACCAACCAATGAAATAATTTTACATTCTAGGACAATGAGAGTTGGTAGTCAAATTTCTTGAAGAAGAAAATGAAATATAAATCACTATTTTCTAATTCTACATCCCCAAGGCAGAGCTATATTAAGTAAAGTTTCTCTTCAGGCATTGATAAGTAGAAGAAAACTTTGAAAAGCACAGTTGTGGTCAAATTTTAGAATAAATTAGGTTTTTACAAAAGAGAGGTTAAAATTTATGTTCCATATGCTTCTGCTGGTTACCAAATGAACTGAATTGATTAAACTGCCATTCATCATTTAGTCTGGTTAGTGCTTCATTAGGCACAGATAGGCACAATATATCTTAGTCAAATACTTACAAACATGATCAGCATCTCAGGCAAGGAAAAATTCAAGATTTCAGCCAGAAGCCATTTATTCAAGATGAGCAATAAAACAATTGAATTTAGACCAAAGAAAAGAGGATTAGAGTTCTATTCTTGCAACCAGAAAACAGGCTTTTGATTAAACCAGTGTATCATTTGAGAGCACAGAGAATCTTCATCTAGCTGTTTGAACAGAAATGCTATAAAGGCAGCAGGAAGATTTTGCCAAATTTTGTATTGTTTTACATTATTTATAAATTTTTCCACTTTTAGTGGTTCTGATACAAGTATGAGCCAAAAACCAAGTAAGAACTGCAAAAAACACTGAAGAAAAATTTCCTGCTTGGAAAGAAGAATCCTATTATGTGTTTTGGACTCTTGTGCAACCTAGTATATCATTTATGAAAGGGTACTGCAGTTAAATAAACCCTAATACAAAAATCCAAAGGTTATTAAAATCATTCAGGAGAGAAACACAAACATTCAAGATTTGAGCTGGAAGACTGCTGTTCCCTTCAGCCCACTTGAAAGTTAAACTTATCCTTGGTTTCAAAGGATAAGTGTTTGGCACTTTGACGAATAAGCCAACAGAAAGGGATGCTTAAATGAATAGAAACAAAAAAATATAATAATAATAATACAAAAAAAGTAGGTCATTGAACTAGGAAATGGATAGGAAATACCCAGAAAGCCATTAGAGAACATGAAGGCTTCAAGATGGCTGGATGGCATTTTTGATGTCCCAGTGGTATCTGTGAATTTCAGGCTCACAGTAAGTAGAAACTTGAGTCTATAGTAGGATCCCTGCATCACAAACCATAAGGGCACACACTTTAAATGAGAAAAGAGATAAAGCATCTACAAGGCCTTGAAATTTTGTCTTGTTTTTGTAGACCTCACAGACTTTTAAACAGGTTAGAGATATTTTTGAGCAAAGCAAAAATTATTTTCATGCCAGAAGAGCTGGTTTGTGAGGAAAAATTAGGAAAATGATGTCATTCTTGGCTACGAGAAAACCCAAGGGACAGGGAGAACGTGATGACTCTGTACTTAAAATTATGCAAAAGGAAGAACAGGGACAACTGATTAGGATTTTAATGGTTCCCAGAACTGTAGGTAGATCCAAGGTAGTATAACCAGAAATAGCAGAATGTGTTTAGGAAATAAAAATTGTAGGGTGAGTGATAGGGAAATACAATTAACAATTGTGCTATACCTCAGCCTCCCAATGGACTTGAAGCACAGTTACAGTTGTGTAAAACTAGACAAGCTGAAATACTTCAGAATATTCTTCAGGAAACAGACTTGCAATAAAGAGTAGGGTGGATAAGATGATCTCACACATCACTCCCATCTCTAGTTTTGATGATGCAAAAATTCTTGAAATATGAAATACAGGCTTTGATGTGCATCCATCTCCAAGGCTGTGTTATTTAGGTGTAATGTGTGCACGCTCAGCATACAAAAATATTTTCATGCAGCACTTAAAAAATAATTTTTGACAAAAGAATATTACCCTAACATATTTCAGTGTATTCAGTTCAGATTTTCCTACTCTCTTTATAGGACTTCTGAGTTTGGATAAATAAGCCAAATGCTGCAAATTTGTTCATAGATCTTTCCAATGCAATGGCACAGGATAACCTTGCAAAGTAAAAGTGGCAGCCATTTAATGTTGAAATGGGTGGTTTATTCTCTGATGACAAAAAGCATAACTAAACCCATTGAAGTATTGATGAGACCATATGTGGCCATACCATATAATATCGATCTTCTATTGTCCTGCTTAATTTCCTTGGACTCTGGCTGTCACATACAGAGTAAGAATTACTAGCACAGCTAAATGAGTTACTCTTGCATTTGAATTGACATAGTAAATGAGCCTGTAAAAATGAAGCTGAATGCCTCAGGAACCTGCTTTTATTTTTTTTTTTTCCTGCAAGCTTTTATAATTAAAGAGGGTATTCCTTTAAAATTAACTAACTTACTGGTGGGTTGGTTTTCTATGTTTGGCTTAAGAATTCACATTCCTGTCTCTGTGTAACAAAGATCCCTATTGCTACAAGAGTTTCCAGCCTATATGTAATTGAATACTGTAAAAAAAAGCATAACAGCTCTGGTAAGGCATAATATATAAGAGATTATAAGGGTTGTTTCCTTCAGTTAATATTATGATTTTTCTTGATGGAGCCATGAAAGAGACTACAGACACACTCCAAAATGAGGAGCTGTTTCCAACCCAAGTTTTAGTTTATACTTGAATTGAGAGTATAGAAACGCTATATTCTTACTATATATGTTTTAAACTCTTGAACTTTCTGCCCTGAACATATCTGCCTTCTAGCAGGCTCAGCACAGCTGATAACATTCAGCATGGCCTTCATGGTGAAGACCTGTGCTGGATCTTCACATATTGTTTCTATCTGGTCATTAAACCTGCATTCCATGTGCAGCATTTGGAAGGCATTTTATGAAAACCAAGTAACTGCTTTCAGCAATCCCCCTGGTGAGGTTTCTGAAATTCAAAGGAACAGTTGAGTTTTCATTCAAGTTTCACAAAGTACACGGAGTTTGTACTGTTGAATATATCAAAATTTTAAAAAACCAAAACCAATAAATAAACCAAACCAAAACAAAACACAAAGCCCACACACATTCCCACTCCAAAACCACCTGATTTATTTTTTTATATAATTGTCACCAAGATGTAGTACTGCAGCCTCTTCCATAAAATCCTAGTAATATATAACATATTGGAAGCATACAGAGACTTTTATTTTGTCTGATTTATTCAGAAAAAAAAATCATGTTCCTATATGATCCTGCTTATAAGCAGAACTAAGAAAACAAATTTTGGGAGGCAGGAATGAAAAGCAAGGGACTTTTGTCTCCTTAGCTGACAAAAATCTGATTTAATTCTAGAGTGGCACACTGCCAGAATACCCACAAATGCTGAATTTGGCTGGAATTTGTCTTTCATGACCATTTCTCTTTGATAAGTGAAAAATAACATATGATGGACTATACAGTCTGATAAAAATACAGCAGCAATACGGCAAACAGATTGCAGTTCTCACATGAGAAGCAATGAGTGAATCAGAATTTCTCTTCTGTGATGACAAAAACCATTAAAATTTCTGCAGGAAGCAGATGCAATGAATGAAAACTGATTTACTTGAAAGCATGATAGCTCAAGGTATTTCTTTACAGTCAGACTTCAAGTCATTGTAATTACAAGTGACTAGAGTGCTCATGTTCTTGCCTGTGTCACAGAGCTACCTAGAATTAAAAGTTCCAGAAATTTGTTTTGCATTGCAGCAATGCTCAGTTTCTACATTAAGAAATACTATGTTCACAAAGGATTGAAATCTACATGATCACTTTTTGCAAGAATTTTTCTGTTGAACTCACTTGTTCAGTAAAAGCAGAGTGCAAAATAACCTCAAGAAAATACTCCACAAACTTGAGCAACTTGAGATACTTTCCTGTTGAATGCGTTCTTTCTGGTTTTCTTTTTGCATCCAGATACCTTTATAAGATAATTTCCTTACACACATGAAACATGTTTCTAGCAGTGAAAAAGTAACAGTAAATCTGATGTTCCCAAAGGATAAAAGTAGGTTTCAGATAGGAACTGAAATGCTCTTTCCATAACTACAGACCCAGACAGTTTCCTCCCAAACAGCATTTCTATGAATTTGATCCTACAGAATTTTCCAGTCAAAAGCTAATTCAGCTTATACAACTTTTGAAGAGCTTACTGACAGCGAGAGAAGTTTAATTAACAATAGCTTGATAGTTATTGCTATATCACCTTAATACCATAATCGTACACATCAGGATTTCTTAGGAGTGGAAGTCACAATCCTGAAGAACATCGAGGGCAAAAGAGCTAATTTCCCTTATGCTCTTTTCTTTCTCAGGCCTCAAGAAGTATTTCTTAAGGGCGTACTGGGACTCCTGCTCTCATATTTCTCCCACTGCAAACTGTTTACAGAAGAAACAGGATAAAGATGCCTTTGTAAGATCCCCTGTGTAAAAAACATAATTTGGTGCACCTGTGTCTATGACAAGATCCATTTTTATGTAATGAATATCTTAGTTACTGTCGCAGGTCTTCATTGGTCAAATATTCATGAAAGCAAGTATGGAATTACAGTAAGCACTCAAACCCACACTCATAGCAGCCTATGTGTGAAAAGTGGTGTGTTCTTGAAAAACACAATTTATTTTTCTAATAATACGATAGAAAAATTCCGTATGAAGAAGTTTCCCCGAACTAAGATCAGATTTGAAATCATGTAGAAAAACCAATGTTACAAAGTTACATAACAGTGACTTAAGAAGCACTTTTGTAACATTTGACTGGCCTAAGTTTAATTTATTTCTTCCGCAGCAATAAACATAGCTGATGTTAGTTAATGAAAATGAATTTAAAATATATCCCAGCCCATAACTGCTTAGGTTACCTGTGCTGTGACTAAGAGTGTATTTTTTAAAAAAGTGAAACAAGGAAATATGCAAAAAAATTGCCAGCTGTTAGAAAACACAGTTTAAAGCCAGCTGCACTTCAAAATAAAATATCCCTAGTGACTTCTTGATGTAAGCAACCCAGATGTAGCAGCAGCACATGCATTACCAGAATCAAATGGATATAATAACCTGTTTAAATTGCTTCATTTACTAATACTATACTCTTCCTGTAAGGAACAAATAGAATAGGTTCATTTGGGGATTTTTTTCCCTATGTTTCTGTGTTACTTATGTATGGGGTTTAGTAATCCCTAAACCCTTTATGTGTTGAAGCCTATTTTCCTTGCATTGACTTTCAAAGGACTGTAAAATTCAAGGATTAGGGCAAGTTACACCAGAGGCAATGCAAAGCCATTTTCCTAGCTAGTAGTAAGTCCTCATCAAGAGGGGAAAAAAAAAAAAAGCAAGCTATATCAAAGGTTATCACAACTCTTTGATGCAGTCATGGGTAGTATAATACAGTCACATAATGCCGCTGTATCAAACGCTGTCAGCAGTAAATCACAAAGCCCACCATTGATTTCCATCAGCAGCCTGACACCACTAACGCATGTACGTCTTCATTAATATTATTTTATTGCCAGTGGCTATTTAAAAAAAAGAATGCAGGAGAATGTAACATTGCATGTGGATCATTAGCTTTTAGTTACTATTCTAATTCTCTACACCAGCAAATGAAGTGTAAAAATAGCCTGCAGCCTCTGCCACCTGCTTCCCAGCCACTGTCCAGGGGTTAATATTTGGACTCTTTCTTCATGCAGCTGGTCTTCTACTCAGTGGGAGCCCCACTTTCTGTTCCTGGGGAACAACCATGAAATGTTATTTATCATGGCTATAGCAAAGGCCCTGTGTCTTTTTTTTTCTCTAAATAGAGGAAACAGCTGTGCTTTCTACCTCAGCATTATTTAAATATTTAGTGAAGTGGCTTCCTAGTTTAGTCATCATGTAGATCATCAATAATGACACAAGAGTGCACACACTATCTGCCATAAGGACATAATGCCAGTAATTGCATAAAAATGCTAATGCTACAAACACACTTTTCATAACAAATTACCAGATTATCTTGGAATCTGATGGTGGGCAGGTTTCTCTGTGTCTCCCTTCCTCCCACTCTGGGAAGCCACCAAGTGGTTTTAATATAATTATGGCTCAGCTATGTACAACCACTGTGTAAGTACAGCCCCAAGCCTCTCTGTGCTCCAGCAGAGCTCACTATTAAATGTGCCAAGTAAGCATAAGTGACCTTAACATGCAACTACACCTCTCACAATCAAACTGGAAGTGCTGTCTCAGATAACCCAGAAAAGCATAGAAGTAAAAACCTAAACCTCTTCTGTCAAATACAATACACATTTGCCCTAATCTGATTTCTGATGTGGCAGTAGCTTAGACTCTACACAAATTGCTGCCATGTGAAAGAAACTGTATTGCTGGGGCTTTTTTCCTAAGCTTTTCGTAGTTCTTCAGTTTGCACAGGGCAGCAAAAATATTGTAAGGGCTACAAATCAAGTACAAGAGGAATAGGACATCATTCTTCATTTGAAACCGACCAAACAACCTCTG
This sequence comes from Pipra filicauda, assembly GCF_003945595.2. Lineage (NCBI taxonomy): Eukaryota > Metazoa > Chordata > Aves > Passeriformes > Pipridae > Pipra > Pipra filicauda. Next base: position 1,430,012 of record NW_024103496.1, on the reverse strand, counting down.
TCCCAAAGTACTTGGATTTTTTTTAGGCCTATATGAAATGCTCCGTGCAAGAGGACATCATTTATGGATATCACAGAAGATGTAATTATTGTGTTTTTCCCCAATATTCTTGTGTCATTTTCTCAGTAAAAAAAATAATAACCTGGATTGCTGAAGTACAATTTTGAGTCCTTCCTCAATCAAACTGCCAATCCTCAAATCAAACTGCCCTTCCAAACCTTCAAGTCTAAATAAAATCTGTAGCTTTGTAAAAAAACTATTCAGCAATGTGTCACACTGATTTACTGCTAACAAATACAGTAGATTAAGAACTGAGGGTATATGGTCACATCCAGAGAATTCAGGTTTTCTCCTTGCTACGGGAGGCCATGGTGAAAGTTTATCTTCTGCAAAACAAGTGTCATATCACATGAAAATACTGCACTAAGACTACAAAAGTCAAGCAATAACTCAGTGTCTTGCAAAGCACCAATAGGTCTTCTAGTGTCGTATCAACAGCAGGTACCAGCTGCGAATCGGTGGGGTGGCAGGAGGGGATTCCTTTAGGGATATGCTGGGTGAACCACACGTATTACTACACACAAGTTTTTTAACCTCTATCACTAATCTCACTACATATTTGCTTTACATGCCCAAAAAACCCAAGAGCTAAAGCATCTACATCATCATCATCATCATCTACACTTACCACATGTCAAGGCAGGTGGAATATTCTGTTGATCCCAGAAGGACATCTGGAGGCCTGTACCATAGGGTTACCACTTCATTAGAATATGTATGACTGGGGACTGATTTAGCTCTTGCAAGACCTGTGGGGTAAACACAAATAAATAAATGTAAACAAAACAAAGAAAGAGTTTGCTGTATAGTTACAATCCTAAAAGGATATCTGAGCACATGTAATGTGACGGCATGTTGCAAGCGTACTTTTCTTCTACTACTGGAGTAAGTTACTTAATGAAAAAACATGGTAGCATCTATCATTTGGTACCTGGCTAAACAGAGCTGTGAATATTAAGAAGGGACAATAAAATATGCTTTTCATAATGACAACCACAGGCCCAGGAGAGATGCAAAGATACATGGTGGTATACCTAAACAAATAAGCAGGTATACCTAGACAAATAAATAAAGATTTTAATTGTCATTAACTGTTCATCCTCAGGCATCGATATCCTTTGATTTCAGAGTTTTTTAGAAAAAGGAAATTATAAGGAAACTCCCATACAAATGATGCCACAGAGGAGATTTGGCTTTTTAGGGAATCCTGAGGAAACCTTCCACAGCTTACACTGCAAACCCTAGCTTGCTTATTCAAGTTTATGTTTGAAAGCTGTAGACACACTTACACATTACCATTCAAATAAATATTAATATTGTAGTAATACACCAGAAAATGGTATGTGAAAAATTCTTCTCTCTCGATGAATGTGTATTGGCAGTGCACCAATTTCAGAAATCATTTTAGTGAAGTCTGTGGCCTACTGAAGATATACTATTTACAATAATTGTCTTTTAAGCTTGTCAGTCATTTAAAATAATTCACATTACTACACAACCATAATCTACCTCATGTAAAAGAGAGATCATCATATGCTAAAATCAGCAGTAGAGAGCACACTTTTGTAACAACGTTTCTCCTGCAGAAGATGCTCTCCTCCAGAAAATGGAAAAACATTTTCAGGGCTAGAGGTGACTGTTCCCATTACAGGCCTGCAAATGCCTTTTCAAATTATCGGCTCCTGGCTACTGCCTTGAGACCCTCCACTCCCTTGCTGGGAACACTGGACATGCACAAGTAATGGAAATCAGGAGAATGCACTACTGGGTGCTTTTTTGTGTCTTCTTGAACTACTGATTTTCCTTTCACAAAACAAATGAAATTACTAAAACAAAAGGTCATGTTTTATACCTTACAGAAACAAGGAAACAAAGTCATACACTCAGAAAGAAATAAGCAACATGAGAATTCTCAAAAGAGTGCAGATGAAGAATGCTTTGCCCCTTTATTCTTAATACACTGGAAAGGCTATTTAAGAACAGTTAGTGAATATATCTCCATAGTAATGATGGCAAATCCTGCCAGCAGATTGCATTATCAGCTGATTATAGCAGTTAGACCACTGTAGAGGAATAATTTGAATTGTATGCCATGATTTCTTCTTTAAAGAATCACATTTGAAACAAGAAAACTCATTTTTAAAAATGTTCAGACCTCCATTTCTTTTACATTTGTGCACCTGGCCACCAGCTTGATGAATAAGTTGTCTCACAAACACAGCCCAAGGTTGGCCAGGTACAGCCCCAAAGTGGTCACATCATGTGCTCCACAGTGCCTCTGCCTCTAGATTAATGTTTTTGCTAGTGAACAGTTCTTATTCCTAGCACACAGAACTATTAACAAGCCTGAGTTTCTGAGAATCTATATTCCATGTGACTAAACTGAAACACTATTCCCTGAATTTGTGGATATGGACCTAGTAGTATTAAGCAATATAAAAATTATGAAAGGATTTGAGAATTCTGGATGTTGAATGACTCCATCCTTCTTTGCCTCCCTGAGCCCTCCCTGTTAGTCTTGTTTGAGGAAGACTGAAATTGGTTGCAAACAACTTCCTCTCTAATCTTCTACCTAGCTCTGATAAGAGAAGAGACATAAGCAGGCAGGGGAAAGGCATTTTTAAGAAGTCAGCAACATCATGTGTTTTGGGGAAAACTGTCAAAAAATGAAAAATGAACTCAAATTTCCATAACACAAAGCTGATAATTCACGCATTCCAGAAATCTCCCATGTGGAGAGAAAGGAGTCCTCAACTTGCCATACCAGAAGTCACACTGCAAATAATACAATATCCAAGCTGGCCAGCCAGTTTCTGCCACTTTGATGGCCAGGACAGAGCTTTGCAAGTGTTATGGTCAGCCCAAGCACACCTTTCCTCCTCTTCTGTGACTGTTCAGCATGGAACCAGTCCTCCCATCCTGCTGGGAATGCCATCCATGCTGTTTCCTCAGCATACTGCTTGCTTCTAGATCTCCTCCAACTCTAATCCATTCCAGGTTAAGTAAAATCTATCTGATTTTCAAAGGATGGCCCTTTTGGGCTAATCCCAGCCTATTGTTTTTCTTTAATACATTCTTCACTCTCAAAACACAATGAAAGTCTCACTTGAGGTTCGCTGCTGCATCTGGTTTCTCGGTTATACGAGGATCATCACTGGAAAGGAGAAACTTATAAACAAAACCTTCATTTGTAAAAGCGAGTTGAGGCCCTACATTGGCATTAGACATCATCACAGGTTTAAGAGGTGTGCTGGTTTATGGGGAGGCTTATGGGTACAAGCCATATGTTTTCAGTTGTGGCCAATTGGTTTCCTAGTTGGGCACATACACTCCTTTGGAAACTATATGGCCCAGTAGAAAGCAAGAGTGAACAACCAAGGGAAACACAAAAACTAAGATTAGGAAGGGGAAAATTTGGCACAGTCCCACTGTTCAGTCAGTCACTACCCCTGTGCAGGACTCAAAGGACCTGAATTAGGCAAATGCCTTGGAGGAGCTGCTTTCTTTCAGGGAGGAAGCAACCTTTGCTTTTTCTGAATAATGCTCTGTATAAAGAAGGCATTTGCAATTTTAAACACTTTCACTCAAAGACTCAAAATTAATGCAAATGTCTCTCATTGCACTTGAGACGTGAAAAAATACTCTCATCTTTCAGATATATTTACAGTATAGAAAAGAATGCTACGAAAATATATATGTGAAACACCAATATGATACTGCATTTCTTGTTTTGATGCTCCAGATGCAAATAGATGACAGTTACCAGGGTTTTCTCAGATATCCTTCTGCAAGAAAATTTGCTACATATTTTATACCCCTTTTCACATCTAAATATGCTTACTCATGCAAAATTTATTTAACCACATCCTTCAACTGAAAAAAAAAGGAAGGGTAGGATTAATTAGCACAGCATGTTCGATCACTTTCTTTAAGGGTTCCCTGTCTGTTTCCATGGTTACACTACAGGAAGAGCGACAATCTCATTTTAAAAAGACAGAGCTTACAGGGGATCATCAAAACTTCAAACCTTAATGGCCAGTGTACATAAAAGCAAAAAGGTAAATGAAGGATCACCAGGTGAGTACTCAAGATTTACATATTGCTGCTTGAGCACTTTTTTGCCTGGAAAGGTGGAGGAAGGACCTCCTGACAAGCAGCCAACTCCCCTCCGCTTCCTGTGTCGCCTGAAAGATAAAAGATCAACACATGTCCTGCTGTTGCAGCCTATTTTGAGAGAAGGAATCCAAGCATAAGGCCCACTTATTAAAATTAAGGTCGTATCAGACCCACTGGGGAACTTCCATGTAATTACAGGACGGACAGACACTGTTCCATGTTCTCCAGGCACCGTGACCATTATTTATCCAAAGTGAAAAAAGAAACTGTTCTGATGCATTACCAAGTGCAAGACAACATCATCTATCTGCACTGTAACACAAACCATAACTTTATTTTAACTCATTCATTAAGCAACAGCTCACGGTACCTTGTAAAGCCCTGTATTTAAATTACAGACTGAACGATCTACGCCTATGTATATATATGTCTTTAACACAAAAAATCCCCTGCTGCCTCTTACTCTGAACTTAAAAAAAAATAAAAAAATGTAAGAATACATTTTCTTCCTTTGTAAACCCAATTGTCTCTGGTTCATCTGGCTTTATCTTAGGCTCAGAGGATGTATCTGATTTTTGTCTAGGATCAATTATTGACAAAACACACTGCACTGATTTATTATCACTGTAATTTTTAAATTGTATTTGGTTTTTATAAGAGGCTATAGCTATATCCAGACTCAAGATCTATCTAATACATGCACCTTTGACTACATGAGCACAAATATTAATATTTGATATCTCTCTAGCTGCAGAATAGCTTTCTAGTCAAGTTGATATGACAATCAGGAAGCCTTTGTTCACAGCAAATATGATTCTGCAAATGAGAAAACCAGTCACATCTGCAAAAACAAGGGCTTACCAACCATGTGGATGGTTTCCCTTTCTATTTTACTTTAAATGTGTTGAGAAGTTTGTTATTTTGATTCAGATATATTTCAAATGGCTCTAGCAAGCATACTAAAAACTGCTGCTTTTCCTTGATCCAGATTCTTGTTTTGCTTATTTAATAATTACCTAGAGTTTGAGACAAATGGCTTATCGAACCATAACTATGACTCAGTGCCAATATTTAAATTTTGTTAATGTAGTCTATTGTAGATCATGAACTGTCCACTTAACCTATTTACTCAGCTACTTGTTTTTCAACAGAAGCACATTTATTCAGTGAATACCTGAATGACAACAAACTGAAGTAAAATGGGTGGAAACACTGACGCTGCTTCAAAGAAGCAGTCAGTGCTCTAACCCAGAAGCCAGTTCTTGGCAATCCAAAGTGTCCTGCAGCCTTTAGGTCCCTCTACAGTTTACCTGAATGCATGTCTCCAACATGCAGCTTTACTAGAGCACCTGAGTTAAATTCCTCTCAAATAAGATGAATTAACTACAATATCCTATGTCCTGGTCCTAATACAGCCATATGGTAGTGCTGTTCATTTATAAAAGTTACTCACTAACAGGGAGAGTCTAATGAGGATCCAAAATTAGAATTCCCAAAATGCACTAATGGCTAGTCTTCCACCCTGGAGTGCAGGAATCAGTTTCCAAGAGACAGAGAGCAGTAAGGCAAAAGGCATGCCTGCCTCTCAGCCTGTCTGGTTTTCCCAGCTGTTATCAGTTGCTCTAATAAAAGATTATTTTTTGGCACAAATCTTATCTCATGGATGACTGTAGACAATCACTTACAGTAACACAGGTGATAATTATTCTAGTCTGTGAATGGGACTCAATTGTCAATTCACAGACATAAGTTACAGAATGGGGAGATGTAGAAATACTTTTCCTTCTACCAGAAAGAACAACTCTAGCACTCATGAAAAGTGTTTTTCTCTTTCCAACAAGTCCAGCGTAATATTTTTCATCATCACCTCTTTCCTCTGCCACCTGTGCCACCCAAAGGATCATAGGGAATAGAAAAGAGGGATACAAGAGCTCAGCTATAAGATCACATTGGTTAATTTGACTGAAAGCCATTCTAGCCACAAAACTGTCTATTTCCTTGCTTTAAAATCCTTATAAAGAATTTCTGATACGTTTTTAAAAAAGCAAACCGATGTTAAACATGTACCACGACCCCCAGTTTATTTCATTGTCTGTAAGCAGAAAGAAACACACTAAAAACTGGGAACTAAGCAAAAAGTTGTATGGAAATGTAAAAGAAATATACACTCCACTTTTGACATAAGGAAAATGTGTCTATTCCCATGGCCTTCTGGGTCAGGATGAATAGGTTCAAATTGCTTCTACTAGACTGGAAGCAGAAAAATAACAGTGTGAGCAGGAAAAAAAAGGAAAACAAACTGTACAACATTGTGAACATTCACACAGATGCAAAAGCTAACAGGACCTTCTTCACTACAGAAAAGACCTGGATTCATTATGGACATGGTATACATGCCCACAATAGCCTTAACAGCTGATTTATTTAAATCTGGCTTTCAGATTCTGGATTTTTACTTAAAAATCTGTTGTTTCACAAAAAATCTGCAAGAAGGTGATGCCCTTGACTCCTAAAAACATCCCAGCAGGAACACACAACTTTGCTAATAAGGCTCCACACGAAAATGTCAGAATTACTCATTTCACAGTGAAGTTATTAGGCAAAGAGTTAACAATGACTGAGCAGATGGTTTTAAACTGGGAAGATCTGCAGAGTGCAGGGAAGAAGTTCTAGAAAGGACAAACAGGCAGAAAATAATTTGTCACTGAAAATAAGAGCTAATGCATCTTAGGATATTTTAATATTCCTTGAGAAAAAAGATAAAACTATGAAGCATCTATGAATGAATGAGCCCAATCAGTACTGGGCAATTAATTGAGTAATAATAATAATAATAATAATTATATGTGGAATTTTAAAACATAAGTAATGAACTTGCTGAAGGTGAGAAAGGTAACAGAATGCTTTCAGACAGTATTGAGGTACAGATGCTTCACTGCCATTACGATTTTCCCTTAAAAAGTCAAAGGGACACAGAGAAGGAAAAATAAGTGATGCAGGAGAAAAGTGTTGTATAGAGACAAATTGAGAGCTATGGATATCCAATTTGGTGAAGTATCATCAAGCACTGACCACAGAAGTTACCAGCTTTCTGCAGGCTACTGCGTAAAAAGCTAACAATTTATCACGATCCTTACCTGCACAACTAAAAGCAGGACTGCAAGAGTCATTTCTGGATGACTCCATCTGGGGTTCAAGTAAAAATGAACCAACCCTTATCAACTGGTACCTTGACAACTTATGATTTGATAAAAGTGCAGTAGCTACTTGATCTGTTGCATGAGACAGGTTGAATACAACACACCAGTAAAGAAATAAATATGATTGCTCTGTGTTCTTCAAGACTTATCTTTCTTAGAAAATCATCATGTAGACAAATTGCCACCCAATCCATTTGGGTGCAAAGAAAACTGAACATATATCAGATTCAAGTCAATAGCATACGGGGCAGCAGTACCATTTAAATCCTTCTGGTTTCATGATATAATAAATTTGACAGCTGAAGAACTATTTATTAAGCACAATTTGGTGCTACTGTAGTGATTCACAGTCATCCAAATAGAAACACAAAAGCTAAGTTTCACCAGTAGTTTTATATTCAAACATCTAATCCCTGTTGTTTACACTCAGGTAATTTTGTTTCTCAACTGATCACACAACACTGGCAGTGACAAGGTGATGCACATACTGTGCTCTCCACCTATTGAAGGATTCCACAGCTCTGTGCAGTAAATCCATGCAGTGCTGGAAGAAGGGCAACAATAGTAGCATGGCCACTGGGATGTTACTCTACTGAGTGATTTAGCCCAGGAGGATACTACAGTTTTGCTGATCCATCATTTCCCATCTGGAGGTAAAATATTTAGAGAACTCTGATGAAGAGAATACCTCAAGTTATGGTCAGCTACTAAAAGCCTAATCAAGTAACTGCAAATTTATTTGAACTTGTCTAGGATAAGTAGTTTAACAAGAACAGGGCTACATGGAGTAACAAGTATTTGAATAACACTAACATTTACGGACAAATAGTACTTTTGAAAAGTAGATCTAACAACTATTTTATTTATAAGTCCAACAACACTGCCATTTGACATTACCTCCCAGGAGTGGAATTTGTGAATTTGAAAAACTATCTCCACATGGGTACTGAAACCATCAATCCTTACAGTACAAGGCCTGACTTACGTATAAATGGCACAACTCTACAGCTAGCAGTCCCTGTACTGCACAGCCAATGCAAGTGGGTTTGAGGTGCCTCCTTTTCCAGCTATGGTGTCACCTGAGCACACATTTCTACACTGCAGAATGCATTTGTTCCACCATCCAGCCTTGCTCACGAAGCATGGCTGCCCTGTCTGGCACAAAAAGTTCTCTAGTGATCACTGCTGCCAGTACCTGAGCCAGAGTATTTATAGATAAGACAAATATTCATCTGATTTTTCTCATGGCTACAATGTTATACTCCACATCATAAGTACTTCCTTAGTGGGTAAAACACTCTTGGATTTCTACTGAAGAACTCCAGTATGTTTTGCATGTGCTATCACATTAGTACATACATTCACATACCAGGTAACGCCCACAGCATCTAAACCCACATTTGACTGCACTGGTTTAAGCCAGAGAAAAATTATCTGAAAACAGGCATTGGTGTAAAACTAACAAAACTAAAAAAAAAAAATTCTCAGTTATATAAAAGCTTTTTGAAATACATTGAAGAACAAAATAACTACAGGAAACTTAAAGATTTCACTAATTTTTAAAATTGTTTTCACTTTGCTTTCAAGAGAGAAGCCATTAAGAAAACCTATATTAGTACTGTTGCTTCTGTAAAGCAATATTATAAAGCAACATTCAACGACAGAAATCTCTGGAGTATCAGATTCACCTGTTCAATTGAAATGCTCCTCAAAACTCATTTAATGTATATGTTATCTTAAATTAGCTGAATCACAAATCTTAGAAGAAAAGTTTGATGTGAGAGACATTCCAATATGCTTAGGTCTAAATGATTATTTGATTTTGCATCAGTAATCAGGCATCTATATTCCTGTAAAGCCACCTAATCAGTTCTTAATACAGTTTTGTCAAAGAAAAAGAAGAAACGAAAATAGACAATTTCATTTTCAAAAAAGTTACATTAGAAGGACATTAAAGCTGTGCCTTAACAGTATGATTGTGGAAATATGTAGTTAAAAAGCACATGTTCCCAATGCAGCATCTTTCTCTAAAGTGATAATGAACACTAAAATACCACTGCCAGAATGGCAAAACTAGAGCTATACAACCAAATCGAGTCCATTACGTACAGATATAAGCCTACCAAGCCAGTAGAACAGCAGAACCCTATATTGTAACTACTAGAACAAGTGAAAATTCGTTAGTGTATTGGGTCTGGCTGAGAAGGAGTTCATTTCCCCTTAGTGGCCCTCACAGTGCTGTGCTTTGTAGCTAGCAGGCTGTTGATAACACACCGGTGTTTCGGCTACTGCTGAGCACAGCATCAGCACTGTAACATTCCTTCCTCAGCTGAGGGCAAGATCCTGGGAGGGGACAAAAGCAGGCCAGCTGACCCAAACTGACCAAAGGGATATTCCAGACCATGTGACATCGGCTCAGATATAAAAGCTAAGGCAAGGAGCAGGAAGGCAGGCATTCATTGTCTCCACTGGCTGCCTGCTGAGGAACCATCACGGGTGCTGGAGCCCTGCTTAGCCGAAGTGGCAGCCCATTGCTGCTGAAGGGAAGTAGAGAATGAACCGTCTTATCTTTTGCTTTGCTTTTGGGTGCACAAGCTTTCACCTGGCTTCTGCTTTAATAAACTGCCTTATCCATACCCACGAGTTCTTTTCCATCTTATTCTCACCACTGTCCGGCTGGGAAGGGGAGTGATAGAGCAGTTGGATGGGCACCTGGCATCCAGCCAAGGTCAACCCACCAGTTAGTAATGAAACCACACCATTCTTTTCTCTATTTTTCATTTAATTTAAAGATGATGGATGTACTTCTGAATGCAATGCTCAATAAAAACTACTTGTAGATTGAAATCAAAGGATCCCTAATAGTATTTTGACCACCGACAAAATACTACTGTCATACTATTATTAAAACATTCCATTTTTTATTTAAATAATTTACTATTTCAAGTTTGTATGTATGAGCAAATTGTAAGTACATGAAAGCATGTTTCATTTAGTATCACATTCTTCAACCTGTGTAGCAAAGATGGTGATCATCCTGAGCACTGTAAGACAGAATGGGCAAAGAATTGTCAAAATTTCAAGAAGTTAACATTAGGCATTTGTGTTTATGAAGTACATTTCAGTGATCTGTTGCCTTTTTTCTTATTCCTCTCCCTCCTCCACCTACGATTTTTTTTAGTTAGTTATTTTTTTCCAAGGTCTACAGACAGTTCAGTGTGGAACCAAATTTCCAGTGGCTCGAAGAGTACAGAACTAACTTAAAACTATTGCAATGAAATATCCTTAAAAGCAAATATAGTCACAAGATCAAATAAATTTGATGTCCGAGACTTAAAATTTGCTGCAATAAGAAGGATATGAATATGTTCATGGCTGTGGGGGGAAATGAAAGAGATTACATCTGAAAATCTTCTTTTACCTTATTTCCAATGACCACACAAAAAAAATTGCTGTATGATCTGACATGTTTTAAGCCATAAAAACCAAAGGTGGTAAAAGCTGAACTGTCTTTGGAGAAGAGCTTGAGGATCTTCAACAAGGTGAAGATCTTACCAGCCATTCTCCCTACTATGTAACTCAAGTCACTCAGCACCATTTTCTCCCCATGCAAAGTGGTTGTTAGTGTTCCCACATCACCCAGACAAAAAGCTGCTGATTCCTGATCTCCCAGTTATAAGTTTGTTAATTTTGGGTCTTTCAAATTACAAGAATGAGAAGTCAAGCAAAGTTTAGTTATTTGTAACATACATACCTGGAGTTACCATTTACCTGTATAGTTTTTGGAAATGGAAATCACTGGAGAAGTGTTAAGTATTGCTAAGACAAGCACTGCCTGACCTCTTCTGGCTATCATCAAGGCCAATTGATGCAGGGGCAACTTTTATCTTAATGCAGGTAGACCTGCAAGCATAATTTTCATTTACAGCAGGACAAATGGTGCATCTATGACTATATATTAATACAATCAGTACTGTATCTTTCAGAGGAATGAAAAAATTAATGCATAAATTATTAAAAATTACCTAGATAAAAAGTGACTGTGCTACAGAAAGGTAAGGTTTTAAACTGTCTGGGACAAAACAAATGATGTTATAAATTACATAGCCATCACTTCTTTAAAATGCAATCTCAATTATGGTATTATTTCAGACGGTGTTAAATGGCACATTTCTCTTAATGAACTGTCAGTTCTGCTCACATTAATCTTTTTCTTTGCATATCAGTATTTTTGTTCTGACTGATGATAAATTCTTTCATCTTTAATCCACACCTTTTCCAGTTGACCTTTAATATCTACATAGCTGATTATTTCCTGTAAAATAAATATGCATAACCATTAACACACTAATGACATTCAAATTATTTTAAAATTTGGCATAATTTTCTCACTACATAATAGAGTATGTTCTATTAAATAAGGAAACATTAAACCAAATCATCATCAGACCAAGAAAGCAAAGATGGAGAGTACTATGGGAGGTAACTGGATGCCTATATTCAAAAGCTTTACCATGTGTAGTACTTTTTCCTGTAGTACTTTTTTCCCTGCAACTGTTGTATCAGAAACAAGTAAAGAAGTTTCAGAACAATGAAGTTTTAAAGAAAGTTTGGTATTTTAAATACAGGGGTTTGTAGACACAGTAATCAAAAGGGTATGGACTAAGGCTATGACAAGCAAGATATGTGGGAAGAAAAACGTTCTCATATAAAACCGATAGAACACCATCACATGACTGAACAAGGCTTTTTTTTTCCAATTAAAACAATGTTTGTTTTAAATACATCTACAGATTCATTTGGATGGATGGATCTCTCCTGTACAGACAGCAGATTCTTAATGTCCTTTGTGCAACTGTCACATAAGAGCCTGGTTGACACTTAGGTGAGGAATCCAAGAAAAAAAATCATGATTCTGATAATAAAACAGTCAGCACTAACCTAGATGCAGTACAGATGACATCTAAATCCCATGTCCTTTTTAAGTACAAAACACTGAAACAGATTTTTCATCACAGTTGTTTTAATGGTGTCATAACCAACTTCTTTTATTGCCCTTAATGGATGATTAAGATACTTTCCTCCTATTTAAAAGCTCAATATAACTCTAACTTGTAACAGTGGAAAACTGGATGTAACCCTAAGTAATCTGAGATGCATTTAACAGGGGACACATTTAGTGAATCACACCAATCTCCAGCTCCTTCATGCTTTTTAAAAAAAAAATAATTCCTTTTCAGTCAATAATCCTACACAGTGTTTCTCAGTGTGAAGAACTTAAGTTACAGCACCTACTTTAGTAATAGCTGAAAAGACTGGTATGGAACATTTAAAGAATTTTAATTTCAATTATTAAAAAACAATCAGTGAAGACCAACATGGACAAAAATTCAGTATGTGGCTCTGCTTTTGATTTACTATTAGCAGAGAGTAGATGAAGTCTTAACTGAAAAGAGAACCTCACAGTTTTTGCAAATTGCTGTTTCCAGATAGTAAACGTGTCAAATTTACTCTGTCTCTATAGACTATGAAACCAAACTTCTGTCCATAAGATATTCTTCCTGCATTGACTCTCACAATGGTAATTTTTTTTATTTAGATTTAACTGATACCTCAATAAAACCATCAGATCTATGAAGCAATTTAGATGGAGATCCATGACTGGAATGGCAAACTGAATAGATATGAGCAGGCACGAGTATCTGAAGCAGCACTAGATTATACACTCTCTTGCATCTTCACTTCTAAAACAATTCTTTAGCCCAAATGCCAGAAATCAGATCTACCCCTTTGCACTGCTGTTGTTTGAAATTTTCTGCCACTTACACATCTCCTCTCCTCTCTTTACCACAGATCTGGGCATGATAAGAGAAGGTCACAAGCACAGTACATGAAGTCCTTGTTCCTGGGAGGGAAGGAGAAGGAGGCAGCTTTAGCTACTCCCTGACAGCAGCCAGCTATACCATTAGAAACTGAGAAAGAAGGTCTGGGGGTGGAGGAAAAGCCTGTCATCACGGGAAGCAAAATAAATAACAGAAGCGTGCTACAGGTCTGGGTGCACAGTACCCACAGCTTTTGCAGCCTATAACTTTAATCTGCCCTCCAAGAGAAAAGATTTGAAAGTCCTACCTTCAAAGAGGTAGCCGATAGCTACCTATCAACTCTGCTCCTAAGTTCTGGCCTCACTATCCCTGGATCTAGAGACCAACATGGATAGCAAGGGCTTTTTTCACTGACTGAGTAACAAGCATTCAAAGCTACACCAGGACAAATACAGAGTCTGTTCTGCTGCTTCAGGCCCTCAGCCCAACTGCCACCATGAACAGCATTATAAGCCCCCACTTTCATTACAGAAATAACTGTGTTTTATAAAGACCTCCAAGCTGACTCAAGTTTGCCAGTTTGGGTTTCACTTTCCAGCTTCCCATTTCCTGTTTTTTCAACTTACAACATTGTCACTGAAGTCATCTTTATTTCTTGGTATTTAATACAAAGAGCCTGTAAAGAAGCCCATCACTGTCCTTCCTGGGGGTACGAGAACCAATTCTTCAGATTTTAAAGACTGTTATCAGAGGGGAACAGCTGCACCTGGGGTAACAGCAGTCTTTATTTTTATCCTGTTCAATTCAGGTAGGGTTAGAGGGGTCTGTTGACCTATGTTTGGGGTAAACTGGTTCTCTTTACCAGCACCAGCCTCTGATAACAAATACCCAGACAGCTGCCACCATTCCCCTGGTCCCTGCAGAAGGGCTGCTGTGGAGGGCAGGAGCTGCTGTGGGTCAGGTGCCTCAGGGGTCACCCAGGCTGCTCCTACAGCTCTCTCCAAATGCCAGGTGGCCACAGCCCCACGGTCTCCTTTTTCTCAGGCTCACTTGAAGCCAGGCGACCAGAGGGAGCCAGCCTACATAACTAGAGATGCTCTCGGAGGAGTTTTGCAAACAATTTCATCAAGCTTTCCTGACAATATATAATACCAGCTCTTCAGGCACTGTGGTAACTCCTTATATCAGCATCTTCAAGAATGGATACTCTGTGGAACATTTACACAGGAAACACACAGCAGTTATCCACGCAAACAATCTTTTATGCTATCCAACCTTTCATATGAATTTTATACAGTACATTATAAAGAAACTCCTTACAGGATTCTTACTGTGAAAAAAAAGAACTAATTTTTTTTCAAGTTGTCAACATAGCTTTAATAATTTTAACAGTAAACTATACAGCAATAACCTTCTCCCTCATGACATGCCCCTGACGTGCTCCCCACAGAAAAATCTATATGGAAATACATGGAAACACCCTCTCTGATACTCAGCTGCAGTTTTAAACTGCAACTCCATTGAGTATAATTCCCTTTATTATTATCCTCAAGTCTCCTTGCTTCTGCTATCTATTATTAATCACGTTATGTATCTAGAAGGATGCATGGTTGAATCACACTTACTTCATTCTTTCTTTTACGACATCACAGGGCTTTATATTAACAAAACTCCAAAACCTTAAGGCAGGGCTTCCACCATAATGCAGACTGCCTGCAGCTTCTTACTCATCCAAAGGGATCCCCAAAGACAACCAAAAGCTGCCAGGAAAACCTTCAGGGTCAGTGTTATTTGAAAGAGTAAATGAAAGACATTTTCATGAAAATTGTCATGCTGTTTTTTTTCTCCAAAGTCCATTCCTACATACAAGAAAGAGCAACTCTCTTACTGCAGGAACAAGCAGTAAAGCATTAAAATACTAAGTTCCTGATGCTCTTTCTCATTCACCTTGCAACACTAGAATTTGTTGTAGTGTTACCACAGTTTGAAGATTATTTTCAAAAGGACTAAAACTAACAAAAATTGGGGCAGGGAGTGGAAGGGAGGGGAGACACATATTCAAGTCTTAAAAAAATATTTAAAAATCATCAATCTTCAAGTTTTCCTATTCTTTCAAACTATTGCCAAGCTAGCAATTCTAGACCTGCTGTTCCATACTTTGAAATCGTACTTTGCATTTCTGTCTCTCAGGTGCCTGCATAGTTTATACACCGTGTCTTAGAGTCATGGCATAGAGAAAAAGTCAGTAAACATAATAAAAAGAATGGCAGCCCAATTAAAATATATGATTACACAGAAGTTCCTTGCTATTACAATAACTGCACAATTCAAACTTCTTCAAACTTCTTATCCACCCACCTCACGAAGTTCACTTCCACTGCAGGCCTAACATAAAAGATGAAAGTGAGAGGCAGTTGCAGGGAAGATTCACAAACAAGCAATCCCCTGAAAAACAAACCCCAGCAGCAGGTTGATCAGCTCACAGATAAAGCAGGTCAAGGGCCCTACTAGCAACTTGGCCAGTTTCTCTCACAGCCTCAGAAGAGTTTTACTGCCTCATACACTAGTCAAGCCTAAATGTTTTGTTCTTGACACATGTGCCCTGATGACTTTCTCAGTGCATCAAAAGGTGAAAGCTACAAAAATTTTTTATCTGAAAATATCTAATAACAAGTATAACTAGGAAGGTTTCAACCCAGGAAGCAAAAAATTATTCTAACTAAAGAATATGTAAGAGTAATCAGATTAATGGTCCACACTGTCCCTGGAAGAGTCAGAATATTAGGTTGTTAGTGGTTGTTACAGAACAGAGAAGAAAGAACAAGGCACAAAAAGAGTAAATCCATCCTGGAAAGTCCCACACAGATAGTGGGATGCACCTCCTACCTGATTATCATGAGCTGTTTAGGGACTTGGTGCTGAAGTTTATTAAGCATGCAAACATAACTGATTAGCCAATCTTGATTTATATCAGCATATACAGTAGCTAAATGACAATACCCAATCATTAAAAAAACAAAACAAAACAAGTATGGTATTTACTGAGCCACAGAACCACACAAGAGGGAAAATTTGCCTATTTCAATCTGCCTGATTGCTCAAGGCTTAGTCCAGTCAGTGAAGCAAACAGAGATTTCACCTCATTTCTGGGCTGAAGTACTCTCATATTGAACATTTCCATCCTTATGCTCAGTTCTTATTCCACTTATTACCATTATCCCTCATTCTCCCACTGTACACCTCAGTAAAGAGCACCTTCATGCTATACATCACCACCTTCTTGGTAATCAACTCTTTAGGTACTGGGAGACTGCAGAACTAGTCATTTCATTACAGAAGGCAATCCCATGGATCAAACATGATTTACCTTGACTAAAGCTGGCAAACACTTTCTTCACATGTACAGAAATTACTTTCAAGCAGCCTCACTCCATTATTTTCTCAGCAATAGCAGTTGACCAACCTGCAATACCCCAGACCTTCCTTCTTGCCCTTCTTGAAAATGGGTACATTAACTTTTCTTTAGTTATTGGACACCTCCCTCATCTTTCAAAGATGATAGAGAGAAGCCTGAAAATGACATCATTCTGCTTTCCCAGTACTCTCAGGCACATGGTGTGATTCCTGGGTTTGTCCTCTGCAGGGCCAGGAGTTGGACTCTGTGATACTTGTGGGTCCCCTCCAACTCAGGAGATTTTATAATTCAATGAACTCACACAGGTCAAGAGTTCTCAGAAATCCCCAATTCAGTTATTTTCCACTCTCCCTTTCCTCCCTGAATCACATCTCTGAGAACAAAGGCCCATGAGATCTTATTTGTGAAGACCAAGACAAGGAAGGGACAGAGCACTTCAGCCTTATCAGAGTCTCTCTTGCCAACTAAACCCCAGCACTAAATGCCACGTCCAGTCATTTCTTGAACACTTCCAGGGATGGTGACTCCACCACTTCCCTCGACAGCCCGTTCCAGTGCTTAACTACCCTTTCAGTGAAGAAATTCTTCCTAATGTCCAACTTGAACTTTCCCTGGTGCAGACTGAGACCATTTCCTCTTGTCCTGTTGTTAGCTGCCTGGAAGAAGAGAATGACCTCCACCTGGTTACAACTTCCTTTCAGGTAGCTGTAGAGAGCAATAAGGTCCCCCTTCAGCCTCCAAGCGAAACAACCCCAGTCCCCTCA
This sequence comes from Pipra filicauda, assembly GCF_003945595.2. Lineage (NCBI taxonomy): Eukaryota > Metazoa > Chordata > Aves > Passeriformes > Pipridae > Pipra > Pipra filicauda. Next base: position 1,412,635 of record NW_024103496.1, on the reverse strand, counting down.
GCTGCTCCTCACATGACTTTCTAGACCCTTCACCAGCTTTGTCCCCCTTCTCTGGATATGCTCCAGTACCTCAATGTCTTTCTTGGAGTGAGGGGCCAAAAACTGGATACAGTTCTCAAGGCGCGGCCTCACCAGTGCTGAGTATGGAGGGACAATCATTGTCCTAGTCCTGCTGGCCAGGATGGTATTAGCCTTTTTGACCACCTGGGCACATTGCTGATTCATGTTTAGCTGGCTGTTGACCAGCACCCCCAAGGCCTTTTCCACTGGGCTGCATTCCAGCCACTCATTCCCAAGCCTGTAGCGCTGTATGGGGTTGTTGTGACCCGAGTGCAGGACTGGGCATTTGGTCTTCTTGAACATCATAAAGTTGGCCTCAGCCCATCAATACAGCCTGTCCAGATCCCTCTGCAGAGCCTTCCTAGCTTCCACCAGATCAGGACTGGCCCCAATAATGAGCCTTGGGAAACCCCACTAGTGACTGAACACCAATTGGGCATAACTCCATTCATCAGCATTCTCTTGGCACAGACATCAAGACAGTTTATAACCCAGCAAAGAGTGCACCTGTCCAAGCCATGGGCTGCCAGCTTCTCCAGGAAAATTCTGTGGGAAGCAGTATCAAAGGCTTTATTGAAGTCCAGGTACACACACCTACAGCCTTCCCTCATCCACCAGGTGGGTCACCTGGTCATAAAAGGACATCAGATTGGTCAAGCAGGACCTGCCTTTCCTAAACCCACGCCGGTTAGGCCTGATCCCCTGGTTGTCCTGGACATGCCAGGTGATCGCACTCAAGATACTCTGTTCCATAACTTTCCCTGGAACCAAGGTCAGACTGACAGGCCAGTAGTTCCCTCGATCCTCCTTTCAACCCTTCTTGTAGATGGGTATCACACCATCCAACCTCCTGTCACCTAGGACCTTCCCAGTTAACCAGGACTGATGATAAATGATGGAGAGTGGCTTGATGGGCTCTTCTGCCAGCTCCGTCAGCAACCTTGTGTGAATATCATCTGGACCCACAGACTGTGAGTGTCTAAGCGGCACAGAAGGTCTCTGACTACTTCCTCCTGGACTGCAGGGGATCTATTCTGTTCCCTGTCCTTATCTACCAGCTCAGGGGGATGGTGAACCTGAGGATAACTGGTCTTCCTGTTGAAGACTGAGGCAAATTGCTTATGGCGTTACTCATTAAAGGTTTAACATACTTTATTTCTACTTAAGACAGACATATGTGTGGGGGAAAATAAACCAGTAGACAGCTAAATTCACACCATAGGATCAAAAATAATTCTTACACTTCATTTCACCAGGAGAATTCCTCATATACTTTAATTTCCTCTGGAATTTTAACTAGATTGAAAAAAAGAATGCAGGTATGGCCTTCAAGGACTATTTTTCATAGCAACAATTATTCAAGATGTAGTCTCCCCTATTATATCTTCTCAAGAAAGTCATTTTTTATAGCTCATCCATTTTTAATTTGATAAAGCCTCTGTATTCTGTTCTCTCTTTTCATTTGACCGCTGAGACTTCTCATAAATGTTCATTTCCTAGCAGCTAGAGCACAATGAACAGAAAAGCAAACTGCTGTTCGTCTGAACAAAGGCACTCCCACACAGTGGAGTATCTATGTCTGGGAGCCCTGCTACAGAAAAACACATGCCCACAGTTATTCAAAGATTCCACTTCAGCCACAGCGCAATGCACTGGCAGACATGAATAGCCTTTCTTTTACCTTGTTTATTCAAGAACTATGATCCACCACAGCCTGCTTTTAAGTATTTGATATCCTACAGTGAAGAGATTAAATAAGCCTGACGCCAAATGAAAAACTTCAGACATGATGTTGATTTTTTTGTAAACTTATGAAACCAAAATCTGAAGGTCTTGTCCTTAGAGACTAAAAGGCCTTTGCTCTAGGATTTTATATTTATTGTGCTAGCAAAGTCAATCCTATCTCTGTCAGAAACTGATTTCTTGATAGGTTTTCTCCTGCCTTGAGTGCATTTGAAAGAAAAGCAACCATCTTTCTAATTTCCATACTGCTCCTCATGTAATTAATCAAATACACAATATAAGCCGACTTCCTTTCCAAGCACATTATTGCAAATTAGTCATTTGTGGCAGAAAAACATAAAGAGAAACAGGATTGTATTTTACATCTTGTTTAAGGAAAGTCTTTCATAATGGGAACGTGGAAGACGAGCTATAATAATACAGCGTTTCAATAAGTAAATATGCACAGGGAGGCACACAGACAGCACACGGGTGTGCTCTCATTTCTCATGTTTCCAGTGAAAGAGGTCATGACCTTTCAGACTTTACCCTCATCACTTCTAATTTTTCATCTTGGTTCTCAGAAGAGAAGTCTAACCCATCTGGTTTTCAATTTTATGAGGTCATGAGCCATGAAAGAAAATCTAGCTTTAAAAAAACCACGTGATATATAGTCTTCTCTCTGTGTATAAGAGTAGATTATGCAGATGTTTCTGTTAGGTCAAAACAAACTTACAAGAGAAAAAGTATCCTTTGCACAATATTACACATTCACGTGTCTACAACTGTGTACTTCATTTTGGTTGTACTCACACATTTCTAGTCTATCAAAATAATTCATAACGGCAACCTTAAACTCTTACCAAGATGAAGCTGTGAAAAGCCTGCCTTTGATGTCCTTACTGGGATATTTACCCTGGTGCCACAATGAGGCAATAATTTATCAGAACTGATAGTTACATTTCCTACTACAACAGGGCACAAACAAGAGTCCCATCCTTTCCTCTGCTCTATGGCAACATCAGGCAATACAAGAGGCAGGTCAACTCATGTCTGATTTGGACATTTCATTGATCAGTTCACACCTCCAGCAATGCATTTAATAGTGTTGGTGAAAGATGGGTTGTTTTCTTTTTAATTTAACAGCTGAAAAGTGCGCAGCCTTCCTCTCTCCAGCCACACAAGCCAGAGCTTCAGCAACCCACCCCCACACCATAGGAAACATTTTACATACAAAAGAGTTTGTGAGATCTTTCACATGGTTTTCAGCATCCACAAAAGCCAGAGAACCATTATTACAATCTCCTGAAAGATTTATAATATGGGGATGGTTGTAATCACATTAGTTCATAGTGTTTTATACATATAAATGATATAATGAAACTCTAACTGTCAAACAGCACAGCACCTTTAACAGAGGACTATCTCATATTTCACTACAAGGAACACTTATTGATTCACCTGTTTCATGTACTTAAGAGATGAAAGCTCACAGTAAAATGCAACATGCAGGAATGGGGTTTTAAAGCATATATTTTAAAAAACAGCAAGTTTTGAAAAATAGCAGCAGAAAATGGTGTGTAAAACCAGATAATAATTGCTTCTAATACTATTTCTCTAACTGCCTTGCAATCCGAAGGCCAATCGAGTTCTTGTGGACTGCGTCCACTTGAAGTCCTATTCCCTTCTTCAGCATCGCAAATAAACACTGAGCTGTTAATTGCAGTAATGCTAATTAAAAGACAAAAAACCATTACTACATTAACAGTGAAACTGGCAATTAGCACGTAAGGTTTCCTCGTTACTGGTGCTGCATGAAATGTGAAGCGTGATGCGGATAGCAGTCATAAAAATAAAAGACATTTTAAAAAAGCCAATAGGTCACATTTTCATCTTACTTCAGAAGCTCTGCTGGAATCAGTAACTGAGAAGCTGACCTACAGGAAAGAAGTTCCTACAATGTTTTGTAAAAACCACTAAAGAAAAATATTGCCATTTTCCACATCTGCATTCACAATGGTTTTCAGAGGAAAGAGTACTTGCCCTGGTGTAGCCACTAGAAAATGGCTTAAAAAATTAAAAATAGGCAAAAGGCTAACATTTCATCCTGACTTTAAACTCCGCATAAGGCTTCCCCATGACAGACTAATGGATACTGAAAGCAGTCCAAGTGATCCTATGTACTTTATTCTTTAGAATGAACACTTACTCTTGTGTCCTTCAGTCGCTTTCAACAACATTTAATGAAAGTTAATACAGATCCCCACAACCCTAGAGCTGCTTCCATAAAGTGATTGTGCCCTTCATATAGCCTGTATTTCCTCAGGTCTCTCTCTAATTTTTTTCTTTTCTTTTAAAGGTTTTCAAATCTAATTCAGAGGTCTCATGGTAAATAAAATGCAAATACTTTCAGCATTTTCTTCCTTGAGAGAACTGGAGTATGTATTTGTTTTTCACTTGCTTCCTTTTAATCAAGCATTTTGTTGACCATAATCAATTTCTTCACTCAGGAGAAAAATGTGCAATTATCTACAATGAAGAAGGTGTGTCTAAGGAATAGGGTGGGGGGAAGAGAAATCAATGGAACCATCTGTCTGACATTCCTACAACATTATAAGAGACTTGTAATTAACTGCTTGCCTACCAAAGTCTGCCAGCTTTAACTCCCCCGTGTCACTGATCAGAAGATTCTGTGGTTTCAGGTCCCTGTGCAAAATGTAACGCTGGTGGATGTAAGACAGTCCTCGCAGCAACTGAAATAAAAATAACTGAAAAAGAGGGGGACAAAAAATGACCTCTGTTAATATTTTGCATATAACCACAGGTGATTTCTTCACTATATGCAGGGTGCTTGCATATTGCAGTAACATTTTGTCAGAATTCCTCCCAAACTGGCGTAATTCCCACCCAAATTTAACACAATGAAATTCTCATCTGAAAAATATTTATTTTGCAAGTACTAAATCCAGCCTCCAAGCCCTACTGTATCATAGATTCAATTTGCCTGCTTAAAAAGGAACAAGAGCAATACAACCATGCACAGAAGGCTCGGTGTCTACCAAATTATAATTATATTCCATTTACCCATATGGCCTTAGAGATTAGGTGGTAGCCTGAAGACAGATGTGTATCTTCACTAATTATAGGAAACAACAGTACAGGGTGGATAGGGATGGGGAAATTAGGCTGGGGGATGGGACACTGAAGCTAAAACAAAGAAGAAATTAATAGCATAACAATAATGCCTGTGTACCCAAGGAAATCTGCAAATATGAAAGGTTTTTCCCTTCAAAGTTTATTTTAATGGGAGTTTCTTATGTGTTTTTCATTAGGAAATAATAACTCTCACTAAACCTAAAGACGACTTTTGAAACCTACTTGTAATAGTCTTTAAGGTAAATTTACATAAGAACTTAACTCACTCTTCATGTTTCTTTGCATCCTTCACTGAACTCTACAAATGCTTACCCCTAAAACTAAGCATTACTATTGTGTGTTTTCTAATTTACAACTATGAACAAAGAGCTGGATGATGAAGATCTTTTGTCTTCCCCTTTTCACCTCCCGCATGCATCATGGTCCTGCATTCTTACTGGCACTTGCTGTGAAAGACTGTGTTAACCGTCAAGGATTTTGTCAATACAAAGGGTGAATAAACTCCCAGAAGTTTTCTTTGCAGTTATGAAAAACCTATCCTAAGATACAGACCCTTCCTCTTGCCTGAAATATTTTAAGAAATACTTCAGTTTCCAAAAGGGAACACAAAAATCCCTTGCAAACCTATAAACATGGAGGATTCAAGTGTGGATATGGAACTCGTGTCTCACAGCTCAGTGGAGAGTGAAACATGCTGTCTCATAAGATGTGGAAACTACACCAAGGATTTGGGAAAAGTCAACCCAGGCACACAAAAATTTCTAATTAACTTGCAACACAAGCATCCTATTTAGTGATTACTGAAGTGAAGAGACATAATAAAAAGGGTTACGAAATCTGATTATAGAAAAGAATAAAGCCTGACATGAAAGAAACAGAAATGTCATGTTACTGAAGTTGAAATGAATTTAATTGCATTTCATTTTTTCCCTGAACGCAAGCACAATACACTCTATGTTTAGCTATTTAGCCAGGGCACAAAGAGCCATATCAATCACCTTCTTGCTAGGGTTGGGTCTAACAATGTGCCGAGGAAACCTAAGAGCAAAATATAGAAACAAAGAATAGCAGGAAAGTCATAAGTAACATGCACATTCCTTTTTGAATTGTGGTTAAAATGGAATGCATGGTACATAAAACCTATTTTAATAAGGGTGAGAAGTAGAAATGGCTTTCCTTACATCCTGAAAATATAAATTAAATTCTCTTACATTAATTCAGTATAATATATTTTTTAAAATAAAAAGACAGAGAAAATAACCAGTTTGCTAGGCTAAATCAATGATATTTAACTTAAACATTATTTTTAAATGTGCAAAGAAATTTCAATTATCATAGTATCTTACAGCACTGTAACCTTTATAATAACTCAAAATATATTTATTAATGTGGTCTTTCATTTGGCTTTAGTGCAATGAGTCAAATGATTTGACATCATGTGTTAAAAAAAAAAAAGCCCAACAACTTCGCAGCTAAACAGAACCAACATCTACTCTTGAAGCCACCTTTGGAAAGAAGTTTTATTCCAAACTTGTAGATATGCTGTACTCATCAAGTAGTTCCACAAAAGTTAATTAATTCACTCACACCTCTTTGGAGGAAGATCATGAAAGAGAAAAAAATCTTCCTGAATTTTTTAGCTCAGATATTGTTTTGTTGCTTTCTCTTTTCATCTTCACCTTGGTTATTTGGCAATATTAAATGTGAAGAGATTTAAGTGAAAACACAAGCCTAATGCCTGGCAGCAGAATATTCTGCAAACCAGAGGCCCTTTGGGATTGCTCAGAAAGAGGAAACACTAAGAGATACTCTTCGTTCCCAACGGTTCCTAGCTCCACAAAAACAGAAGTTGAATTGGAAAGAATTGTTTTTGATGCCTCACAAAACACTTCTGTCTCTCACAGTCAAGTTCCCTCCCTTGATTCTGAGGAAAGCCTTCTCCAAGAAACCCATTCCCCTTCCAGGCTATCTGCATTATTTCATAAGTATCAAAATGAATGCTAGGTGAGGTACCATCAACTCTTACTCATGTACCCAATCTGAAATCAACATACCATCTATCATGGTCATACTCTCAACTTACTCGCTGTTTCTTCCACCTCACTCAATTCTGATCACTGTGAAACCTCAGCCTTGGGCTTCTGCCACAGGTTTTGAACAAGCAACTGAACTGCCATCTCCCCAAGGCCATAGGATGGGACCCCTGCAGACCAGAGGACAACTCTAAAAGGAGTCAATGGCAAATTCAATATGCATTTTAATGGATTAGTTGTGAGGGTAGAAACAACATGGATTGGTAGCTCTTTAGCTTTTATGTTAATAATTTTAATATTCACACGGTTATATACAAGGCTGTATAAGTATCAAATAACCTGCAATAAAAAAAATAGGACATCACTTTTGTCCAGTTTGTAGCTTATTAGTAAGAACAGAGGTTTTGATGATTAAATTAAACAAACAAAATGTCAAAGGTCATTGTGGTTAGAGTTGAAAAAGGCAGAAATCAGGACGGAGATTTGTCTCTAGAAGTCAGGTTTTCAGCAAGGCTTAACATTAGGAGGCTCTACACTTTATGTTCAGACAAAAAACCTCAATCTAACACTTGTGGCTTCAGGTCTTGCTTATTTATTATAGCCATTAAAAATACCTTTTTTCCCTGACTGTAATGCAGCTCTCATTTTAATGAGCAACATATTTTAATGAAGAATTTTCATTCTCAATGAGAAAAATGCCTGCATGTCAAAGCCAATTTGGGGTTTATGAACTGTGATATTACAAGAAGAGTAGCAGCTCTTAAAACTTACAAGAGAAAGCCCTCAACTCCACAAAAAGGTTACATAGCACCTATGTAGCCTTTCAAGTGTAAGGGATGGGTAGCCACTTGAGCTATATGCAATATTTGACCAAATGCCTATAGTAGTTCTAAACTACTACATTTTCTGAGAGATTTGCAGTTGCCTGGATGAGCAGTCCAGCTTTCCTGATGTTTTCATGCATAACCTAGAGCACTACATGCACACATCTAACAGCTGCAAGGTGGCTCATATGCTGCAGAATGCTTTGCTATCTGTTGGCCTCTGAATGAGCTTGTAAGGTAGACACCGACACAGGCTGTCCAAACCACATCAAAAGGGTGGGACTGATGGGAGCTAACACTTTCTGACTTAGGTTCAGAAAGCTCTTAAGAGTCTAATGATAAAGGGGGACATTCATGTACAGGTGATCCATGTAAAGTGCTCAGATGACTCCATGTACTTGCTTTCCATTCCCAGAGATGGTAGAGAGTTTCTGGCAAAGGACACTGGGGTAAGTGAAAAGCAGAAATTCACAACATGCCTAGGGAGAGTCTCCAGAAAATGTACCATTTCCACATAGTCTCTCCTGAGGCATCAAGAACCCCAATGACAGGAAGGATGCTGGCTAAGAGGACATAATAATGAGGCCTATGGAGGGCTTTTTTAAATCTTTCCCTGATGGTACAGAGGGATTTCTGACCTATTTCCTGCATTTGAGCTCCCTTAATACATGTTGTATTGTGGTAATAAAGGACCAGGCCCTAGATACAAACGTAGAAAGCAACATAGAACTTTTAAGTCTACAGAAAATACTTAAAAATCTTGGTTCTGCCCTCTGTGAAGCAAAAGACTGCAAGTTGGGCTGATCTAACCTAGACCAGGAGTTAACAGCATTTCAGGAGAAAGTTGAAAGCAAGATTGAATTAACGTGTCATTCCTTTAGCAAGCTCATACCATTCCATTAGCATAGTTACTTTTGAAAAATAATGCACAATACCATAGAAGCTTTATTATCACTCACCACCGGGAACACAAATGCTCCTGCTTGCTCTAAGTACCAAACCCCACTGTCTGGGTATCATGTAATCATCTGAATTCCCCAATGTGTATTCAGCATCAATCAAATCATATTCAGTCTTTATAGGCCGTCAAATCCAAAAATGCCAGTAAAAGAAACCCAACTTGGGACATCCCTTCTCATGCTTGCAATCAGTGTACTCCCTATCATCCAGAGGATATTACAGGCTTCTGTGAATTGTTGGCTATGTACAAAGGCAAAAGGAGGTAATAAATCCCTCAAGTACCTCATAGCCTTGGAAATAAACACAACCAAACACAATGCTCAGTTACGTTTGGGTTTACTAGATTGTCTGGGAGTTTTAGATTGACCTGTTTTAAACCACTAACAAAAGAAAAAACTACCTGGTAATACGTATTATCACAGAAGCAATGAAAAATGACCCTCTGTGACTTGTGCTAGCATGTCAAAAGCTCATCAAGCACAATCTTTTTTATCACTCTTGGTTTGCTATTCTTTCCCCTTTTCCCAACCAGGATAATAACCACGAGATAAAATCCAACTTTTCCCTTCTAACAATGTCCTGGGGAAATACTGAACTTTTTAGGTCAAAGCTTTGTAGACTCTGTTGCTTAAATTGTCAGAAGAAGGAATTCCAGGAACAAAGTGGTGACCTGAGATGAATTTGCATCCCTAAGAATAAAGGGTCCTATTTGAATAAAAAAATATTAGCTATTTGAAGCAGCAGGATTACCATGATTTACTGAGATAAGCTTTATCTCACTAAAAGGTTCTCCTATCTGACCTCCCTGGAATCAATTGAATTCCCTCCAAAAGAATTCTAAAATAATTCACTCCAAAATACATTTATAAAGGTTTCTAACTTGCTCCTGTATTCCTTACACAAGAGTCTTACCAAAGATGCAGAAATGCATAGGATACAGCCACTGGGAATGCACATCACATCGCATCACTACTTTAAGAAAATATGTACAGATTTTTTCACTTACTTGCAGCAGAATTGCAAAGGAAAGAGATGGAATGTGTTAATTTGCTAACTTCTATTCTCTTTGATGGTCTTTTAATCATTTTTTGTCCCCTCTGGATACTACTACAGTCATCTGAAATGAGGAAGGTGTGCTTAATTAACTGAGTATAAAGACACTCCCTTACGATCAGTTATAGTCATCTGCTAATGTTCAATAAGTGTAAGACTCAGGTTTTTTTCTTCTGAATAAAAAAAAATAAAAATAAATTCAATTAACTCTCCTTTTCTACCTTTCACCAGTTCATTTCCCCGAACAAGGTCAGATTGGCAATTGTTGGCTCACCAGTTTTAAAGATTTTAAAGTGTTCTCTTCCTCCCTATAACATTTTCATGAGTTTTGCCATATGAACCACGCAGATCATACAGAAAATAAATTACAAGCACATTTATGAAAATTACATTCTTCTAGCATGAATGCTGATAAAGATTCTGCATTTACTGTTCACAGTTGTGCATATTATCAAATCATTACTTTAAGTGACAAGACTGACATAGAGTGAAATGCTGATGCCATATTTAGTGTCTGATAACTAAAAAGTCTAATTTAAATAATCAATTCTCAATGCCATGTGTAAAAGACGACCTTAATTTGGCATAACATTATTCTGTCTGCTGCACACCTGCTTGTTCACTGGATGAGGAATGAAAAATAGCAACTTCTCAAGCACATTAAACAGCGTTGCTTCTTACTTAGCATATCTGCTGAAATATATTTTTAATTCAACTACACATCAGCAGCATCACTAATTTCAGTGAGCAAGGGAAAGATTTCAAAAGAATGAAATTAGTTAATTTGCTTCCAGTAACAACTGATAAAATTAAAAGGACCACCACAGCAGGTATTCACCTCAGAGTAAAAGACTTTTCTTAAACCCCAATGAGTCAGTGACATGAAAATACATTACAGCTGGATCTATTCTCATGGTTTCACTGCCCACTTCCTCTGCATCCAAGTCTATGGCAGTCTACTTTTTGGTCAGATACCTCTAGTTACACACAGGTGCTCACACACCACAGCTTCCCCTACGTCATGTAATCAGGTATTTGACATATATGGATGCCAGGACTGGCCGTGTCATCCAACGTATGTCTCCCACAAAAAAGGGGAACACAAATATTTGTGCACACCACAGATATTTATACTATCACACGATGGAAAGCAAACAGAAGCAGGCCAGGGAGGCCTACATCATTAACACAACTCTAGCTAAAACCTAAAGCATTTTTATCATACTTTTTGGATACTATGCTTTACCAACAAGGATATGGGTTTGTACCTTACTAAAAATAAATGGAGCTACAGCTCAGCAAGAGGCAGTACACAATGCTCTGCTACTGCCAAAGTTCAAGCAGCTGCACTTCAAGTGCAGTAAAGCCTCATATGGATGGGATGCAGAAACTGCCTAATCCTTTCATGTTCTGGAAGCTTCCCTACCCTTTGTGCTTCAGATTATTCTAAAGCTGTAATCAGTTCAATGATAAATATTTATGTTTACAGAAGATATCAGATGACAACTACCCTATGGCTTTGACTCAAATTATTAATTTTCATAATAGTCATTGAATGCCAAAATTACTCATCTGTCAAAAACATATTCCATTTTAAAAACTGCAACCATTAGTTAAGGACAATATTCATAGTACTGCAGTACAGAGAGGAATACATGAATACCATAAGTGATTAAATGTCAGAGATTTCTGGCAATAGCAAATAACATTCACTGTATTACAACATTTTCAATCTAATGTGCTGGAGACCAGCATTAAATCCTTAGCTTAATAAATCCAATATTTTTATCATATATGATTTGGGGGTTTTACTATTATTTTTTTAACTATATAATTGCTATAAAGTTGACCAACCTCTTCTTGAGCATTTAGCACAGAAAAATGCTGCAGCATCCCATTATGTTTCATTAATTCCTATCAATTACATTTCTTTTAAACCATTTTTTAAAAGTTTTAAGACAAACTAATTATAGTTTTTTGCTGAAATTTAAGCATATTTTACAGAGATTATTTGGCTGCCCTAGCAAGCTCAATACCCAAATTCCAATCCACACTTTGCCACATACCCTGACTCAGTATGACAGCGATAAAACACATTTTAAAAGGTTGTGGTAGGGGTAGGGTTTAGTTGGTTGAGGTTTTCCTTCAAAACTATCCATCCATTATGCATAGAAAACTGCTGTGTCCTGCTTCCTAGGAGCAAGGAAGGCTCAAAATTGAGATGGGTAAGAGCTGAATTCTTGAAGGCTCCTGGGAGAAGGCTGAATATTCCTGTTTTCTGATGCAAAGCTCAACAAGAGGGTCTGTCTATTTCTTATCACTGTTTGGCCCTAGGAAGAGAAAAGGTGCCCAGGGAGAAGAACAAATCAGTGCAGCAATATTAGACAGAATAAGAACAAACTGGAAGTTCCGTCCCCCCTCTGGTCACAGTAGACTACAGGAGCCTTCCAAGTCGCCTGAAGTAAAAGGTTCTGAGAATGATTAAGAGACAGAGACCTTTTTTTGTCTGGTTGACAATCCATTGTCATTCAGGCTGGTGTTGCATGAATTAAGGAACAGTAGGTCACAGGCAAGTGCCTTTTTATTTTGTCAAAGAGGGGGGTTTTTCTGCCAAATGCTCGCACAAATCAATATTACCTCTAACACTGAAAGTAGAAGAAAAAAAAAGAGAGAAAAATATGAGGATGCTTTTCTCAAAGACTACAGCTATTTCAAGGCAGCATCACTAATTAAGAAGCAAATCAGCTTTCATTAATAGATTTATTTTTAAGGCAGGGATGCAAACAGGCCATGCAGGCATGACAGATGCAAGCCTCTGCTCCATTTATTCCACCAGTAACAGGAGCTACAGTAAACAAACTCAGCTATAAAATAAATGCATCAAGATATAAAGAGCAATTTATGTGCATTACCAGGAACGTAATAATATGGAGTAAAAGACACGGTTATAATAAAGATGATATTTCAAAGGTTAGAAGAAGTTAAGAACAGTTACATTTTCACAGGACATGCTGAAATGCACAAAAAAGATACTTAAGGGACATAAATCAGAATGAAAATCATAATAAAAAAAATATCACTGGTAGAGGCAGTTACTTGTTATAACCCACTAGAGTTCCTGCTCTAGGAGGTAATCCAGATGCTTCAGCTGAGCCTGGACTATCTCTAAAGGTTGGAATGGCTGTAGGAAAGAAAGCCAGGAGTATAGATTTCAGTAGTCCAGGCCAGCAGAAACAGCACAAGGAGAGTCAGTAGCAAATCTTGTACCTCAGTTTGCCACAGCACATTTTGCAGCTTGGCAAGTGCCAAACAGTACACTTACAAATCAACTCATATGTCCAATCACGTACAAGGCTGCAGCAGTAGCTTCCAAAGGAAATATAATTATATGTGGGGCCATGTATTTAATATTTATTGTGTGCCTTCAGTTCTGGAAAAACTGAGGAAGATATCTTCAAAATCAGACAAGAGAAGATGAGGCCCTGCCTACTACACAAGAACTTGTTAACTGATTACCTTTTTTCTCATCATCTCTAACTATAACACTGTACAAAGTATATTAATATATAGTTATAAATAAATGGTAGACATGCAAGCTTGTTAGTTACCAAAGATGTAAACAATTGTGTTTACCAAGGATACTTGGTTTAAAGTTCTCAGGGACAGATATTTTTAAAACCACATCTCACCTTCACACAAAAATCTTTGAAGGGTTTAAAGCCTGATGTTATTTGTAAGACTTGCACCTCCATGCATGAATCATAAAATTCTTAAATCATTATGTGTCAATACACACATACCATTAAAAACGCTAAACCTAACACTTTGGGAAGCAATATTGTTTTATTTGCCTAAACATACCGTCCCAAGACTTCTACAACTGCCAATTGAGACATTCTTGTTTCTACTTCCACATACTTATAATACCCTGCTTAGTCTTTATTTAAAATATTTAAGTGACAGCAAATAGCCTATTTGAAACCACAAAGAAAGGCAATGTCAAACACAACACCCGAGGGGACAGAAATATGTGTGTCCGTCAAAGTAATTTGGATTTTTATTCTATTTACAATTCTTCATTTAAAAGTAAGCCTGAGGGAACAAGCATTGTCTTTAGCTTGTAAATACAGAGAAAATTCAGAAATATAATTAGGCTGGAGATGTCTCATAGAAAACAAAACGTAATTAAATAATGGGGGTTTTTCTGCCTTCATATAAAGTACTGTTTTACAGGAACTACCTCATATATTCTTTTGATAATGAAAGGTGTTTGATTATGTGGTTTTGTGTTTATAATAACTGGCAACAAGCCAGAAAGGAATATCTATCAGCAGGCAATACTTTCCTCAAGAACAAAATTAAAAGGCAGGGGGTCTTTTGTCATACTGGGAGAGCATTAATGGGCTTAATCCCACAGGTTAGCCCCAGAGAGCTGAGACTAATTTATTGCTACTGGAATATAATTGCTCAACTGGAAGTTTTTAAAATGGATTTAGGGATCACACAACCACTGATTCTGAACAAACACTGTCCAAAACTCTGACTAAAAGTGAAATTCCTGAAGGACCTCTAGCAAGAAGGGGCTGGCAGGGAGAGAAGGCTAATTAACATGGCTCAGCTCAACCCTTAAAAATCAGCTGTAGCTCCAAATAGACAACTTTGTCCAGAAGCTAAAACCAACATAGGTGGCAAAGTCTCAGAACCACAATTACATAAATCGACAAGCTGAGTACAGTACAACAAAGCATTAAGATATTATGAAGTAACCATCTTACTTCCTCTGTAAGAAAAGAGTAGTGCAAGCTTTTAGTTTGGCATGCTTGTGAAGGTCTGGGAGTTTTTAACACACATGACTGGGTTCTTGTCCTGACAGCCTAGTCTTGGACTATTTTTCACTCAGCTTTGAGAGCAGGTATTCACTGAAAACCTCAAGCTGGCTGATTCAGTTTTAAATTGGTAGGAGTTCAAATCATCATGCCAAGTTTTAATTACTGTGTAAATTAACACTAGCCTTTGCTGCTGGCCTGGCAAGAGAGTCCTCTAAATATATACAACTGATTTTCATTAATATTATTGAAGAGAAAAAGATCTGTTAAAAGAGTTTCCTCATGGTAGAAGAGTAGTTTCATCTGCTCCAACTTCCAAATTTTTTTTTCACTTCCCCCCCCCCCCCTTTAGTTTCCTTTTATTAAAAATCCATTTGGACTTTAAAAAATTTGAACTAGCAGTACCTCAGGACTCTACATGTGCTTACTCAAAAAAATATTTCTAATGTGTCTATAAGCTTTGGAAGTGTTGCTGAGCACTGTTGTTAGACAGTAAAGACAGTCATGCAGTAAAAAAGACGGGAATACATGCAGCAAAATCTGTTCCCTCTGTGGCTACTGTTTTAAAAGACAGGTATCTCAGGATTTAGAGGATTGATACATTAGCAAGCCCAACTATCTGCCTATGCCCATCCTCCCTCCTCAAAGACAAGCTCACTGGGCCCTGATAATATCAAATGAAAGTACAATTATAATGTCTTTTTAGCAGTGAACAATTACAGCTACAATGACTACTGCATATCAGACCTCCAACTATACAGCACTGCAGCCTTGCAAATCTGAAGGAGCACAAAGAACCTTCAAAGCCAGTCTTCACTTATACCAAACCTCAGAGAGACGAATGTAAAAGTGCCACACACAGAGGCACTGTGAAGCTGGCAGTGGGAGAAGACCCATGGGCTTTCCCTGTTCACACTAGCAAAATGTCTGAGTGACAGTCAGACATTACAAGGATGCTATCTTGCAGCAAACACAACATGCATTTTCAAAAAGAACATTTTTTTTTTTTAGTTTGGCCAAATATATGCAGTAAGAAAGAATTTTCCTTAAATTTGTTAGATAGCAGTTGTTCTCATCTACATTCACATGTTGTAGGTGACACTTTTCAGTCAAAGAACATAGAAAAGTCATGAAACTACCCTGTAAAACCAGATGATGTGCAACAATGATCAGCTATTGCAGAAAAAAAAAATCCTTCCTCTTTTTAAAACATTTTCTTTCCTTAAACCAAACAGGCCTTCTGAGTTTTCCAGAAAAGAGAGAGTTATTTTTTATCATGAACTTCTAAATTTCAAGAAGTTAAATACTGGAATAAAGCTCTCAGTATGACAAGTAAAGATTTAAACACTTCCAAAGTAGAACAACAATGGGACTGACGTTGAAGTGCAAGACAGTTGTAACAAATATCATCTGAGTGATCTATATACACACGACACATTCTGCATGTCTGGTTGGCTTCCATTTAATGCTAAAATCATTTGGCTGGCTTCCCAAAAAGTAACTCGATCAAGTCTCTACCCATCTATACTTCCATTAAATCCTGCTATTAAACCTCCTCTTTCTTGCATGATGATTCCAAGTATCTACCTTAGAAAGAAAAAAACTCCAAAGTGAGATCAGCTATTAAAATGCTTCATCAAAGTGAGCAAAAAGATTGGGGAATATTTTATCTGCTCATATAAAAATCAGTACATTCAGCTGATAGCATTCATTACAGTTCCCTCAAACTTGGTGAACCTACGCTGACTTACCTCACTAAAGATCTAGCACTGACATCATAAAGCACGTTTACTGTGAGGTTTAAGGGCAGTATTGTCTTGTCTTAAGGGCAAATATTCGAATGGAGGGGAGGAATTATCAACACTGTTAATAGCATTTACTCATATATAAAATATATGAGTAAATATATGAGTTTCTATTAAACAATTGACATGACATTTTACACTGTTACTGTTTTTGCCTTGAATGTGTGCTCTTTTTGACTCTTACCTTCACATTCTCTGGATGAAGCCCTCCAGGGTGTTTGTCCATGTACTGACATAAATCAGTGTGCTAAAAGAAAGTCAGATGGAGAAAAGTGTATTAATATCCGTATGACTGCAGCAATAAATAACCCTCAATTTAGGAGTGGACAGAACAAAGGGAAAATAAGGAGATTTTTTTCAGTCACACATGTGCAAACACACACTTGTACCCTTACACTAATTTTAATTAACAGCCTTGGTAACTTGACTGATATTAATATTAAATAAATGCAAATTCATATTTTTTTCTAACATCCTATATATGGTAAATTAATTACCTGCATTTTAGTATCATTTTAAACCTTGCAAGGACAGTATCAGCATCAACACCACAAAGGTAGCATCTAGAGGGAAGAGGAAGAGCCTGAAGGGAGAATCTCACACGCAACTCTAATTGTTCACATTAAAACATTGCATTTTAAACTTAATTTTATAGTGATTCTAGATTAAGAATGGCTTAAGGGTTTAGAAAATAAAGCTGAAAGGCACTGCATATCAGAGTACTGAATGATACTTTCCAGTTCAAAAAGAAGCACATATGATGGACATGTACAGCCATTAATTACATTAATTACAGATACTTCAGGAAACAGCTCTACTGAAGAATCAAAACACAAGTTTTCACTTCACAGTGAATATAGTTACCTATATTCCCTGCAAACATTGCATAAAATCTCTTCAGGAAAAAAAGCAGGCTTGCAATGTATAGATTAATGTTATTTTTAATAAATAAATATTTATTGCTCCCACTACGGAAACACTACTTTCTCTGAATTCTTCTCTTACATTTCTTCACTTCAGCAGCATGGTTTCAGTCAAGTGGCATGTTGCATCTCTGATTTGTTTGCACAACTCAGCTTCTGAAACTATGTTTGGAATAAACAAAGCAAAAATATGCACTAGATTAACCAGCAAAGACACAGAGACAGACTCTGCCTTCCACATCTGGGTTCTGAACACATCTGGTAAAAATCATCCAACATTCCTTGAAAAGCTGCTTGGCAATACCTGCCTCATACATGGAACAGCCCAGCTAAATATAATCAGTTTTCAAGGTGAGAGTTTTGGACAAAAACTGCCTTCCACAAAGCAGAATGGTTTTTCTGTGCAACATTTCCCAAAATGGGAGGCATTCTTTAGTTCTCTTTTGCAAAGTTATATGGATACATGGGAAATTTCACACCCAAGACACAAAATTCGTTCTAGTCACAACTATTATGCATAATCTTCTCTTCTGAAGTCGCAAACTACAAAAACCTACCGTATATGTAGAATGAACATTGCAATGACATAAGATGCACTGTATGATTAGGTTGTGCACTAGCACAACTACTTTCAGGAATTCTTATATAGCTCCAAGACAGCAAGTGCCCTGACTGCAGGAAATTGCTTGAATCTCAAAATGAACAGTGAGGGTATCATAAGGGCACACTCAAACAGTCAAAGCACACTAAACACAACACAATAGAGCTTCTTCCAAAACACAGGCTACAGTAAGCAATTCTTCAATTTATAGTTCACACTTCGGTGAATGCATTTAGAAAGAAAATTTAAAACTACATCTCTACCAGTGAATAGTTACTTCCACTGAACTTCATTTTGCATAAAGACTCTGTTAAGTTTAAAGACTTATTCATCATTTCTGTAAATCTTTAGCCATTTCAGGTACATATTCCTCTTCTATTCTCCCAGTTAGTTTTCTGGGACTGTATCAATGAACCATGCCAAAAATGGACCAGTCATCCTTCAGTATGCATCCTCGCATTGCTGGCTTTGGTCTTCTTTTACTATATGACCAACAAAACAGAGTCATCTGTTAACCTTGTCATTTGTTTGAATAAATTAACAAGTTTTGAGTACTAACCCCAGCACAAGAATCTGCCTCTGGCAAAACATCAGCTGAAACACATTACTACAGTAATGGCTAGTGTCAAATAAGAAGCTCAGAGGATTACCCTCATTTTAATGGTTTAACTGTTATTGAAGACAAATACAAGACTGTTGGAAAAATATGTTCTCTTCTTTAACCTAAATACAAATCTTTGAATACTGGTAGCACCTGCAGTGCTCAAAGAAGTTTAAAGAAAAGCCTGAAATTTCCATTTAGAAAGCCTGTTGGGGTGACCAGGATGCTGTCCCATCCTCAGATACACCCAGCATGGCCCCTGAGCACTGCATGGGCTGGCTGAAGGAATGCAAGTTCAGTCTTTCAGCCTTTGTGAGAGACAGACAACTTGATAGGTGGGAAGCTTACTGCTTCCTTCACCTTTTACTGATTTCTATAATCTGCAACTGGTCAGCCGACAGAAACCAGATCAAAGGAAGACAAAAGCAATACTAGTTCTCAAAGTCCCATCCCCGAAGCCCCATCATGCCAGCCCCACCAGCTGCACCTTTATATTCACCAAAAGCTTTTCATCCTATTCAGTCATATCACCAGGAACAGAAATAAGTCACCTTTTTTATTTCCAATGTGCTTGTGATAAATGGTCAGGATAACCCCATTTTTTTACACTTATATTTCAGTTACTATTTGTATGCCTTTTCTCCATACAGAAACATCAATGACGATCATGTTTGTGTTATGCATCATTAACTTCTTCTTCCAACCCCAAGGATCAAGGCAACTGGGAGCCTGATATAACGTTCTGTATCAAAACCTTCCAAAACGGATTGCATGCATCCACTTAAAATTCAGCGTAAGCAGCAATTTCCTCTGAATCCTGGAAAACTTAGAGAGTCAATTGTGCTGCAGTCTTTTGGCATTTATTTTTTGCCCTACAGACACACTACAGACATAGAGAAATCTCTACCAAATCTTCATTCAGACAAAAAACAGGAATTAAAAGTCTTTTCTGTTCAAACTTTCAAGTATTTGGTCTCATAAAACTAAGTTAGAGTCCTTCTTATAAAAGTAACTAAACACTATGGTACCAATTGTGAAAGCAACTTAAAATGTTAGACTACGTTGTTTCTCATTTTAAGAAAAAGAAGGTAGCAGTAGAGCAAAGGCAGCATCAGCTGCTTTTCTTTTCCCAAGGTAGGGACTAAATGCACGTTGAATTAAACATTAGTATAGCCAGGAAAATTGACAGCACTGCGGAGACAGCTCTTTCTAAACCTGTTTTCCCTTTTGGCAGGCAAGTGTCTGCTCCAGTGCTTGTGTGCACCACTGACATTGAAGAAAACTACATGAATGCAAGTTTCAGGAAAGCATTAGAAAAGAAAACAAAGAGCAAACTGTATAAAAGCAGTTTTCTAATGGTATTCCATGAAATTGGTACTGTATAGATGAATGGAGTCTTTTTCATCATGCTGTATTTCTAGGTAGAAGACAACATGCTTTCCCAAGTGGAACAGTGGCTGCAAATACAGCATGCCACACTGTGACACTGGAGACTTTGCTATGGTTACCACCGTGATCTAATAAAATATATACCCTAAAGGAAAATTCAAGATACAACTACCTATTGCCAAGAATATGAAACTATGCTGAAATAAGGTACAAAGACAAGACACAAACCAAGCAATACACCTTCTACAGTCCATTCTCCACTGTCTCAGAGGGTGAGGACACCTCACAGGGAAGTAGAATATACTGGGAATGCAGTACAGAGACTCCCAAATGATTACAAGCATCTGTCACACACATTTTGATCCCGGGTGGACCTGGCTAAACCAATTCTTCTTTGAGCTAGCTCTTAACAACTCTATCAGCCATACTGTTAATCCTCAACACACATTAATCACCAAAGTAATACCATGCTGACAGAACATGGTATATTTTAGCTTAAATTCAAAATCCCGTTAATTCCGGCTCTTCACACTCCACCAGTTTATCCAGCCTTTTATTTGCTTCCCCAATAAATGTACATTATGATAGCTTTTAAAATGTGGCTTGTCCTCAGCTAAGAAAACCAGATTGGTATTGCAGAAGGAACTCTCTGGATTCTCACATTCCAGAGATGGAGAGCTAAGATGTTGTTATTGACTTTGGTGCACACTGGCCTGAGAGTGTAAAACGAATTGGCAATATTTAGATACATATTAGCAATAAATCTAATCATAATCATCCACATAATCATTGTGTCCTTCTCATGCCTGTCTGAGAGCCTTGTCTTGACTACTCTGCAACACTGACTTCAGTCACAGCTATGAATGTGCAGTGCTTTTGCAAAGGAGACTAGAAATCTCATGACGAATAGCAGAAATTTTTCACATCTGAATTACAATGGCAGCAATTTCTGATGGTGATGACAATTCCCAGTACAGCAGGGATGGAACCCAGTTTTCCATTGCAGTTATTATCGGCCTTATCTTGAAACAATACTTTGAATGATGCAGGAACCTCAGAAGACACCCTAGTTCC
The DNA here is from genome assembly GCF_003945595.2 of Pipra filicauda. Taxonomy (NCBI): domain Eukaryota; kingdom Metazoa; phylum Chordata; class Aves; order Passeriformes; family Pipridae; genus Pipra; species Pipra filicauda. The sequence continues at coordinate 1,391,608 of NW_024103496.1, read as the reverse complement.
AACATGCACAAAAAAATGAGAAAAGTTCAACAAACCCCACATGCCTTCACCACACAATCTGCTACAGAGCTGCACAACAGGTTCTTCCACAAGGACGACCAAAGGAGATTGCACAGGCCGTGTTTATCTTGCTGTTCTCTAATTTTAAGAGCTTGACTTTGCCACCTCACTAACAAAACAATGTTCTGTGCAAAATGTGTTACGCTTTGAGTGAACAATTTCATCTCTCCTCCCACTACTGGCTCTCCCAGAAACAATTTCACTTCCTCCAGGAAATCAATCTACAGTATCTGAAGTGAAAGACTAAAGCCAAGTCTTTGAGAGAAGAGGAAGAATTTCAAAGACATAGTCCTTAAGTACAATTTACAATTTATCTGAAGCTTATCTCTTGCCCAAATTTCAGGCAATTTGCAAAATAATAGCTAAATGCTACCCACAGCACAAAGGCTACCCATTCCCTAAATTCCAAGTCCATGCTGTAAGGTTTGAATATTTATAAGGGTCCTCCAGATACAGGTTTAAGATATCTTGGCCATTTTGGCTGAAATTAAAAATAAATATAGGCAACCTGAGGCAGACTTTGGCATCTTTTTTCTTCAAATAATTGTATTTCACTAAATTGTGCCAAAAGATCATTGCTCCAGGGTTGTGCCTTGACTTCAGGGCTCTGGCACACACAGCTACACCTCCTTGAGAAGGCCCTGTCCAGCCTTTTTGTTACCTTTGTTTACCTCAGCGTGTTAAAACACAAACCCTTTCCTCAGTGCACATCTCAAGCAACTAGACTTCCATTAAGAAACCCCTGACCCTTCCTGGAATAGATGGCACAATTTTCTTGTTAGACTAGAGGCTGTACAATGCTTCCTAGAACAGGGAATAGAAAACTCATGCTCAGCTATGCTAATTCAGCCATTCTCCTCTTTCCAAACTAAATGTAGAAGCACATCAGCCAATGCCCATTTTTGACCCAAACTTCAATGAATTACAAATATTTTCCTCCCTGTGATGGAAACAAGTATCACAGCTCCCACAGGTACATGAAAATGAGGGAGAGATTAAGCTACTTATCCAACACAACTGCTCATAGTCTAAATAAAAATCAAGAAAGTTGTACAACGATTAACCAAATCAAGTGTGAGTGATAGCAAAAAAAAAAAAAAAAAAAAAAAGGAAATGTGCACTTGCTCAGACTTCTTTTATAATGTTTTTCACTCATTTCTTCCCCACACCATCAACTGTGACAATACCACAAATGTTTCATTTACCTCATGAAATACTGTCTCCAGACTTACATGAAGAAATGAATTGATGAATTGGGGTTTTGATTTAAACTTGTGTCAGTGTATAATTATATGAAGGTCATTTTTATTCAGCAAGACTCTGGTTTATGTTAGTAGACATTTGTGCTTATGTTTGTGAGCATACTGCGTATAAGCATCTGCTGAAGGGAAAAGAATTCTGACTGATATTTATACAGCTGAAGCAAGGTTTATATACATTGCATCCTACTTCTGGAAAAGGGAGAGTATGCAAACAGAGAAAAAAAAAGACAATTGTTGATGGTGCAGACTCTTCCCTTCTCCCTTTGAAGAAGGAATTCTAATTATGAATAGATGAGTAAACCACAAGCTACAAAGGTCCTCAGATATGCTCAATGCTTCACTTTCCAACTACGTTGCTCAGCTATCTTGCTCAGAAATCAGAGACTCTGATACCAAACACAAACCTGTTCAGACAAAGGGCAGGATGTTTCCTTTCAAAGGCACAGCCAGTGACATGAAATGAGCTCTACTTTGCCAGCCTTCTCCAAAATAATAACGCAATTCTCATTCTCTTCTAATTAAATTAGTCACTTCTACTTCCCATGCAATATATTCTCTTTCCCTCTTCTTCCTCAGTCATGATAAATTTCTATGTGACTTAGCCATCCCATAATACTGCCTAATTGGTTTCAGCTGTCATTTTTGAAGCCAAAATGCACGGAGAGCCCGGGGCTTGCGAGTGGAACAGGAAGCACTTCCAACTGCATTTCCATCATGTAAAACCAGCAACGTGAAAGAACCTTTCCATTAAAACAAAAACGGGAGTATTTGGCTACCGGCAATGCCATCATGCAGCAGACAGATTGTGCTGCTCCACTGAGGCAGCAAGGCTGTTGTGAGCCATTCCTCTCTGTTCAAAGGAGAGCACACATTATTTATGCCCTAGCAGCTTTCCTGACAAATATACTTTCCCTTTTGTCACCAACAAATTCTTAAACTGATAATATAATTTACCAATAAAAGCACAGGCAGTTGGAATATTTGAAGTGACATGAGAACAAAGAAAAGTTAATTCCATTTAAATGGCACATATCCTCCAACCTAAGTGCTCTGCAGATTACTGTGCCACACTTTAAACTCATTTCATGTGGCTGGTATTTTCAAAAGTGTCATATACTCTCATTTTCATGTATTTCTGTGGCTTTCTATAATTCAATCTTTTCCCTCTATGAGATGACACAATGTTAGCCATGCTAACAAAAAATACCCTGCAAGCAAGCTATCTCTGGGTGATACCTAAGCAACTTCCAGCAGAACAGCAGCAGGCAACAGCACCAGCTGGGCTGAGCAGCAGGGGAAAGATATATAATAAGGATTCAAGAAAGAAAAAACTGCCCCACAAGACACCTTTAATGAAAACAATTTAGCTAACAGATGTTTCTAGTGCCTTGGATTTCTCTCACACTGTCAACAAAGATAAATATACTTCAAAATACATGAACAATACTATATAGAAAAAGAGGCTGGGCAGTGGGGGAGTTCTTAATACAGATAGAAACCTACCTGAAAATCCCAGAGAGAAAAAGGAATGCACAGTTGTCTGATTTTTGGCTGTTATTAGAAAAGACAAATTTATTTATGGATACAAAGTCTCTGTTCGTTTCACAAAGAACAATCTGGTCCCTTACAGACAAGTGAGACACACACAGCTGAGGAAAGAATTGCTGAATGAACTAAGAGATCTTCAACAAAATATAACTTTCTAAAGATGCTAGTTTATTTTCCTTCTTATTCTCTGGCCACCTTAGTAATTCTATCAGCTTTGTGTTCTTAGTAAATCAGGCTAAGGAGATAAAACACACTTAATTTAGCGAAATTATTTTAACTAAAGAATGACATTGCAAAAATCAGTAGGAATTCCTGTTTAGTATGATCAAAACCTAGCATCAAATTTAGTTAGCTTGTGCTAACTGTGATGGACTTATAGACCCCAAAATCAACAGGGTTGGGACAATTTTTGCAAGCTGTAACACATGTTGCATGTGCACTTTTTCTTTAATTTGCTAAGTCATTGAGCTTCCACAGCACTGAACATTACATCCGCTGTATCCACATATAACAAACAAACAAAATCTGAAGATACAGAAAAGTTTCTTGTTATAAGAGCATGGCAGATACCCATAAGCTCATGATGAAAGTACTTGCTCCAGGACCACGTAAGCAGAACACATATATGGCAGCGAGGCTGACAATCCACATACAGCCACACTAAGTCAAGTATCCATGCTGATATCGGCACGGGACTGACTGGATAGTACAGGCAGGTCTACACAAGCCCAGCTGGCAGAAGAGCCTTTGCTATGCTGGTGTGAGGGACAAAAAAAACAGGCCATCTTCAGCGCAGGAAAAGACAAGTGTAAATACTTCCTTTAAAAGCTTCCACATCCTACATAGACCTCTCTTCACCCTGGCTGAGTGACTTTTTCGTGTCATGCATCCTAATCCTAACTGTCCATGCATGATTGCAAGATTAATAAAAATTTTATAGGGAAAATTGCAGTTCAGACTGCAAGACACACTAGAAAAAATGATACTTCCATGGATTAGATTCTCTTTACACAAAGTAGTAAAACAAGAATAGGGGTTTTTAACTTTCAAGAAGTGGCTCTGTTTATTACTCAGTCTTGATACCTGATTCCTCCTTTTCACCATCCCTTAATTATTTTTTATATCACAAAACTATAAACATAGTATAAAGATATCTGCAACTATTGATTTACTCAGTCTGACCAGGATTTTTACTACTATTATTTTGCTCCCCCCAAGTTTCTGTTTTTAGAGATTTCATAGATGTATTTTTTATCAATATGATTAAATCAGTACAAAGCTACATACTGCTGGTTCAGAAAGGAAAAATCTATTTTAAAGATTTAGAGTTATGGTAATCATCACTCTCCAAACAGCCAAGTTTTGGGTTGATGTTTTGTTGGTTTGTTTGTTTTTTCAACCTGCACTGAATAAATCAGAGCTCCACATTTTAAAAGACATTAAATAATAGTTACAACCCGTATTATTAAAGAGCCTAATAAAAAACAACTTTAATTAGACTGGACAGTCTCTAGTGCAAGTTCAGATACTGTCAGCTCTCACCCCAGAGGGACTTGGAGAATGCCAGTTTATTACTGAAATTGAAAGACAAGGAATGTGTGGGATACCACCAGAACTACCAACAGTAGAGCTGTCCAGAAACCTATAACATAGAAAAAATCATTAAAAAAAACCAAACCAAAACAAACAAACAAAAAAAACCCAACCGAACAAAAAAAAATCCAACCAAACAAAAAAACCTCTACAACTGGAATTTTTTTAGTTTTGTTTAATGTAGTAAAATAAACTGATTTATTTTTTCAATTCCTGATACAGAAAAGCAACAGCATATTAACTTCACTGAAAGATTTAAAGTGTTCATATTTAACTGATGAAAATTATAATGCAAAAAGATACACATAGGAAGGATCTCAAAAACATAATCTTACCTATATCTACTATCAATGACATATAATTCTGTTGATTATTTGCCTAAACCGCTCTTAAAAACTGACAGAAACAGAGAAACTATCCCCCCCATAGTAGTTTCTTTAGTGCTTTCTTGTTGTTACCATGAAAGAGGCATTCCTAGAGTTTAATCTTTCTCTTCCTGACTGCTATTTCAGACTTTCTTATTTTATCCTCTCTACCATTCACACAGAAATAGGTCACTGACTTTCTCTATATTTAAAGGTTGTAAACATCTCATCCTTTTTTTTCCCCTAACTCTTAAGAGCCCTACTTACTTTGACTTTTCCTTAGTAGCCTTCATTCTCAATGTTTACTCATTCTTGTCTTTTTCCCCCTCAGGTCTCCAGCTGATTCATCTCTTCTTTGTGTGTACAAATTTACCATTTAGGATGGTGGCCTTACCTGTACCAAGTGGAGTGTCATCACTGGCATATCTACTCTGCATATGCATCCTACTACAATCACGTTTGACATTTTTATCTGTAATTTAGGAAAAGAAACTAATTGAGATCTGTCAGTAGATAGAATATCTCATGTGATTTCCAGTGTTGCATCCATCAGCTCAACTCTAGATATTTTTTATGCTTTGATTTTGTTGTGGGTGTTATTTTTGTTTTGTTTTGTTTTTGTAAATATTTACACTGAATACATTTGTTAATAAAAATAAGAATAAGTAATAGATACCAATTATTAAATAGCATCTATTGTATGCACAGCATACTGCAAATCTAACCCATATTTGGTAATATTATAAAAAACCTTAAATTGCACAAAAAATAGACATTCAGATACACACAGCCTCCCAGTCTGTTGGATTGTAAATCTTGATTAATCTCATTAACACATCATTAGCACGTGCCCTTCGTATGAAGTCTACAAACTTCTGAGAGGTCCTGCAAAGTCAGGATGATGAGGCAAACTGAGTCATCTTTCCCCCTCCTGCGAGGCACATGTAAACTTCTGAGCCTAGAATGAGTATTTTTATTTAAATTTAAATATAACTTTTCGTTCCTTCTTTCCTGCTGATTCCCATGTCTGGCACAGTCTTAACCTCTCGGCAAAGCACCAAGTAATTTCCTCCTGAAATCCCATTTGAATCCCTACCTCCCAAAGCTGATTCTCTTTGCATTTTCAACCTATACCTGGACATCAACAGCTCCTCTCTCTGATCTGCTCATTAAAACTTGAAAAACAAGGCTTTCCCAAGGGCAGTATTCCCTTACTGCCTCCTCTCAGTAGTAGGGCATTTCCTTTCTGTTTACTCTAAGCTTTGCCCTGTCACCTTTTTGACTGTGATTAAAGCGAGACAACTTGGGGCAAACCTGGGGCATGAGGCTAGGATTAAACCAACAGGGGAACAGCACCTTCCCTGGTCAAGGTAAACAGAAACTACGAAATTCAACTGCTCCCATGCTGGGAGCCCTCAATGACTCTGCCTCTTCCCAGAGTGGACAAGCAAGCGTGTTTGCCAAGAGGTGGCAGGAGGTATCTGGCTTGTTGCAGAGCTTTACTAGCTGTCTGTCCTTGCTTACTGGAGTTGGACAAGCACCTTCTCAAATGGGAAGAAAATCCCCCCTCATTTCACTTTCACACCAAAATAACATAATGCAGGCTCCAAATAAGTTCCACTCTCAGTCAAGGATTAGAAGACTCCTCCTTCCTTCTTGTGGCTAGATTTCCTAATTTCCTCTAGGTGAATGATCCTAGTGATCAGAGCTCAAAAACAGTTCTGAAACACAACTGGTTTTCCCTACTCTCTCATCCATGAAAATAATGTGCTTTTTTTGTCTGATAAACAGCATATATCTCAATTTCCAAAAAGCATTAAAATAAGAAACTCACACCTATTTTTTTCTTACAGGAAATGGAAGGGCAATGGAAGGGCAATGTAACTAATGAACTTTATTAAGTAAACTCATTGTATAACAACCTATTTTAGCTGCTGTAATGAAGCAATGAGAATTAAACTTTCTTCTTTAATGGAAAGCAATTTTTAAGAAGCAAAAACATACACACAGATGAAAATAGGCAAGGTAATTGAAAATTCTTGGGTTTAATTACATTATTAGATTAGTCTGGAGCTTTTTCACTGTAGAGGCAGAAATAATATTACTCATAGCTCATACTTCAAATTGTATCTGTTCTTGTTTCAAATGTAGTTCATAAACACTGAAAGCATGAGGTAAAGCATTGCTATACAAGCTCACTTTTACATGCCAGGAATAGGCTGCTGGTTCATTTTTTGATAATAATATACTTATATAATTATGCATAACACTAAAAACCTCATTATCATTCTGCAGAGACTGTAGCAACATGTATTGCTTAGGATTGCCTTTCAGCAATTAAATGTTTCTAAATACAGTCATCTTCCTTTTAAATAAACAACTGAAGCAACAAACGATAGCAGCTAATGATCATTTTAGAACAAACAGATGTGAAACCATCTTCAGAGATCTCTCAATATGTCTGAGATCTCACCTGTAAAACTTATCACCTCCTTGGGCAAAGCTTACCATATCAGTGACACCTGCACTAAAGCCAGCGTACCCATAACATCGTCTCAACTAACACCTAAACGAGCCCAGCAAGGAAGGGAACAAAACTCATGTGAACAGTCATACTGCTCCACTGAACTGTGAAGTGAACTGACCTTTTTCTTTGGAAGTCTTCACAGGCTCAGACACTATATGCAAAGTGTGCCAAAACTTCACATTTTGTTTTCAGGTCTTGTTTAGGATAACCCAGCTAACTATACAGAAACCATTTTCTGTACCATTTATACATGAAAGACTATCAGCCCTTCAGGTTTTATAGAGAAAATTCCAAGCAGCTTATTCTCAAAACTCCCCAGGAAACAAGCAATGGCTCTCAGTCATCCATTGATAAAACTGATCTCTAAGCTCCCTTCGCAATATGCTGATGTAAGAGTTAAGAAAGAACACAAAGAAATTATGCCTTACTAACAAGGTACTGTATATACTAAACTGTTCTCAACTAAGTTCTTTCATTCAAAAGGAGTAAGCTCCCTTCCTCTTCTTCCACAGAAATGTACAGCTCCACATTCACCACCAAAACTCTTATATGGAGAAAGAACTTCTCCTGATCTTCAACTGTCAGATAGAGTTTTTAAAGACTCAGTTTTCTTGGTTCTGCAGACCACCAAGGTTAAAGATAAAAAAATCTTTCATATTTTCTTCTGACAGACTTTCATATTAAAAAAAAAATCTAATTTGAGGTACACAGAGAATTTAATCACTGCCCGGTTTTCTTTCAGAGGCTATTCTGCTTTCAGGTTTTAACTTACAACTGCAATGTATTCTGCAATGAAAGGTGCTACATGAAATTAAATTTCATTCTACTCTTTCAGGGTCAATGCTGAAACCAAATACCTCTGATAACCTCAGATGTTTCACCAGTATTATTTTCCAAATGGAATCGTCACAGATCTAGCAACCCAAAGTTTCCATTTTCTGAGAACTCTCAGGTCACTAACGGTTTGTTCCTAATTTAATCATGACATCTCACTCAGCTGTTTTTTATGTTTGAAATGGTCAATAGTGATCAGTGGCAATAGTGTATCAATTCCATGATGTCACTTTATGAAATAAATCAAATTCAACCCGTTTTAGGTTTGTTAGGCTTCTGTAGCAGTTTGAGCCACATTTAGAAATCTAAAATCCAATTTTTAGGCTTCCCCCACCCCTTCTCAACAATTTATCCTAACACCGGAGAGAGACTTTCAGGCCAGAGGCTTCTGTAGGGGAAGGGGAAAGTATATACATTTTATTTACACAAATAAATACTATAAAAACTAAAGGCAACTATATATATATATATATTACATTACTATCAGTCAGTCCTTTCAAGCCCCTCCTTTAACTTTAGTCCAGGAGCAGCCTTTAAGGCTGATGTGTAACACAGTCTTTTGCTGTGGGAGTGTTCTGGGCTCCTGAACACTCCCTCCTCACCAAGTTCCAGCAGTTGTTTGTTGTAGTCTCTCCTCCTCATGAAGTCCGAGAAGATAGCTTTGAGTCTTTGCTCTCCTGCTGCTGGTGATCTCTCCCTCTCGGTGTCCCACCTTGGTTCATAGGCTGCTGCAGTGTAGCTTATCAAGCATCCACATCCTGGAATCTTCATTCCTCCACATCAGTTCTCAGCTGCCCCCGGTCAGCTTCGGCAGGCAACTCTTGAGCTCTTGGCTCAACTCCAATTTCTCCTGGGACTCCTCCCGAGCGCCGGGGCCTACCTCCACGGCCCAGTCTCCTGGCTCAGCTCCAACTCTGAGCCCTTCCTCCACTCACAGTGGAGGGAAAGAAAAGCCCCCCTCTACAGCTTCACTGCAGAAAAGGAGGGGGAAGAAGGCTTGGCTGCAAAGCCTGCCTCTCTTCTCTTACCTCAGGTGCTGTGGATCTCTTCCTTCACAGCACACACTCCAAATTCTGACTCTAATTCTAACCAAAGGCTGAGCTGGGGGGGTCACAGGGCTCCCCTCTCCCCCCTGGAGGGGAAGAGAGGGAGCCCAGTCACCCCCTGGCCTTGTCCACCTACACGCAGCAGACACCAACAGCAAAACAACCAAGACTGCATTGCCAATTGTTTCCGGTGCTGTGATATATGATTTTGAGCAGAAGTGAACAACATGGGTGGTGAGTGGCTCTCCAGGGAACACTGCCCTGGCACCCAATCACCTCTGAGCCCCTCGAACTCTCAAGGGGGGCCAATTTCAAACTATGACAGCTTCAATAATTCAGAAACGTAAACCACCATGTAATTTTAATCACACGAATATTTTTACTTATTTCAGTGCAAATTACTCACATGATTGAGCTAAACCACATCCAGGTGTTAAAATAACAACAAACCAGACATTACAGATATAGAGCTCAGTAACACCAATTATGTGCTAGATTGCATAGTCAACAAGCCAAAATTTGTACATTTAAATGGGCAACTGTAATTTTTACCTCTACACATTCATATTACGCACTGAATGGAAGCTTTTTAACAAAAGGAACAAAAGAGGTCATTGTGATAGTGCAATTAAAACCTGTATCATGCACTCCCACAAGAATTCAATTCAGGTTACGTGGGTATTATCAGATAGCATTACCTATTTGATCAGACTACAACTTTACATTACCTAACAATGAAAACAGACTTCTGTTAAGCAATTCTGTCATCTCAAGACACAGGAGCATGTTACAATGTCATTATCATACAGTCTTCAGGGTGTTTGAAGAGAACAAAGTACCCTTCCCTTTCTTCCTGAGCACCACCTTGAGAGATTGCCCACAAGCCAAAATACTAAAATATTACTTGGATTAGTTCAAGAAACCGGTACTAAATGAGATCCTAGAACGGTCTCAATAGCTATGAAACACCATGGGAAATAAAAAGGGGCAACCACCAGCAGGGTTGATCCCAATAGCACCTTGTTGAAAAACAAACAGCTAAGTGAATCCAGAAGAAGGTGCCACTGCATGAAGCTTAGTTTGTGTCCATACTTAATCATGGACAGCACCATATTACACATGACTGCGAGCCAGAGTCTGTAAACAACCCTACTGGATATAAAATCCAGAAATCTGACATTAGTATAACAAGCAAAAAGTAAAACCCAGAAATTCGACATTATTATAATAGGTAAAACCATCTATTTCTGGGAGAAACATATTCTATACATCTCATTTCTCAATCAGTTCTGCTGAATACAGCTAAATACAGCTGCTGATAAAAGGACTGCAAAATGTATTCACGTAAAGACATGCAAATAAGTCTACACTGACCATTACATAAAATTAAATATCAAGGCTTTTCCTATGCTAATTCAGTGTATAAGGAACAGAAGAATCACTAATTTCAAGGATTTATATTTTTATGAATATTCCAATACCTAAGGTAAAAAAATATGTACTGTATGCAAACACTCTGCAGGCTGCTGTAGCTGAATACCCACACCATTACACTGTAGCACTCTTATGTACATAGGCAGGATGAAGAGCTTCTCCAGACAAGATGTTGTGATTCTGTGTGCATTATCATGTCAAAATTAAGGCCTCCTCCCAAGAAACACACAAAACAATTCCACTTGTCTTAAGCAGAGACGTACTAAGACTAAAGCTAGTAAGCACTGTACTTTATAAATGCAGTGTCTTACAGACTACAGCAAAATAATAGATATGACACTGAAAATCTAGCCATCTCTAAACTCATTTGTTTCTTTTAAATTACATGTTCTTGGACCCATCTGTGAAAACTGGGAGGTTAATTATGATAGTACATTGCATAATTCCACAGTTAAATGCTGAAGTAATTCTACATAAATGCCATATGTTTGTCTTAGAAAAACTGAAAAGATTAATTAGAAGGCCAAGGCCAATACTTTGGAAAGTAATACTCTGAACACAATTAAATCCTTAGACTGCATACTATGTAAATTGAAGTTTTAATTAGTAGCTAAAACATTAGTCATGACAAAATAAAAAAGCCCAAATTCAGACTTTGCTTTTTACTGAGATTGCTTATAAAAAGACACTCTGCACAAGCCAGTCACAAGAAAAGCCACTTAAACTTGATACATGCTTTTCATGAAGGAACTACCTGTTAAGCATTAGTCCTGTTCCTCTTCCCTACATATCCTCACGTATTTTAAAGTTACCGGATCACATTAGTAAAGAAAAAGCTCCAATAGACAAACTATGACTAAGAAGCAGAGTAAGGTACCAGTTTGAAAAGTCAATTCAGCAGTATAAGGTCCTTCAAAAGCCCTAGTAGTCACTTCTCCATCTCTGAATCTGGTTTAGCCTAGCTTTCCACATTTAGCCCACTCTGCTACAAAGCATCATCTCCTATAGCCACCACTCTCCTGAAGAAAGTAAAGGTTATTTTGGCCTGATTCATAGATCACTGATGATAAAGAGAGCATTTCCATCAAATTCAATACACTCTGGACCATATCCAGAATATATAGTTACTTTACTCACCACATATTCAAACACAAGTGTCAAGGTTTCCTTGGTGTGAATGATGTCATGAAGCAGCACAATGTTTGCATGTTTCAATCCTTTCAAAAGAGAAGCTGAAAAGCAAAACAAACATGTAATCTTAAAAAGAATCCAAATATTTTACATCAATTGGCTTTCTTTTTTTAGTGACTTAGTTGAGCTTCATAACCTGACAACCAATAGTTGTACCTTAGTATCTTCTATGTCCATGAATTCCACACATTAAGTGTGTTTGAATATCACACCTTTCGATTCAGTGCTATTTTCTCCACCTTGCTGGTCAAACTCAACCTCACTCTGAGGTCAAAATGAGCTATGGCTAGAGATGCTTTCCTTACGCAGCCTCCTCTAAGTGAATCAGTCATGTCTACTCAACCAGACACAAGACTGCTTCTACACTCAAAGATAATTTTTTTTGTCTCAGATGAAAGTCAAGCATGTCTTTTCAAAACGTCGTCTTTGCTATCCAACACAACAGAGATGCTGTATAAACAAAGTCCAGCATCTATCCCAAGAATAGTGTTTTAAGCAATAATTCTTCTTTCTCTCAAATATGACACAGGTTTGATGGAATTATTTGTATTAGTCTATGAGAATAAATTAATAGTATTTTCTCACTTATTTTTTCAATGACTAACTCACATTTTCAGAAAAGACAAATAAAGACTTATCTAATGAATTTTCAGGTAATCTCCACTAAATTTTTTTTATACCATAATACATATTTAATGTTGATACCATATTACATATTTAATGTTGCAAAAGATATGATATATTTTAACAAGATATGCTGACAAGCCATATGTTGTTACCCATGTCATTTTGCCATCAGTGTCTTGTCTTCTCACACATACATCTGAGCAGGACTATCAGTCACCCCAGCAAGTAAATAATATGGTCTTAAGCTCTGCCAGGGGAGGTTTAGGTTGGATATTAGGAAGAAATGTTTTACAGAGAGAGTAATCAGACATTGGAATGGGCTGCCCAGGGAGGTGGTGGATTCATCATTCCTGGAGGTTTTTAAGGTGAGACTGGATGTGGCACTTAGTGCCATGGTCTGATAACCACGGCGGTGTTGGATCAAGGGTTGGACCTGATGATCTCAGAGGCCTCTTCCAACCCAGCTGATTCTATGATTCTATAATAGATACAAAGACATGCAAATAAGTGGCATATTTCTAAACTGAAAATATGCAACTTGCTTCTGTCACCTTCCTTATTTTGTCAAAGCAAATAATGAAAAAACAAATGTGTCTCAATTCTTCACCGTGCAAAATGGAGACTAGGGAGCTTCCACAGCACTATTACCCCTTGCTGTCCTACTAAGGGTGTTTTGAGGGTGTTTCATCAGGTGGAGGTAACTCCAGGGGTCATCCGGCTTTAAAATAGGCTAAGTACATCTCATCTCTCATATTGGTCTTGAAATCGGTCTGACAAGTTCATCACTCTTGGAAGCAACACGAAAGCAACACGGCATTTGGCTGCATCAGTGTTCATCCACAAGCACCCTCAGCAGCAAAACTTTGGAGTTCACACTAGGCAGAAGGCAGATAGCAAAGCAGAAAACACCATAAAGCTGCTTCAAAGTATTACCAGAGATATTCTGATGACAGGACTGCAAACCTGTAAGCAAGCTCCATGACCTGGAATGAGGTAACCCTTCGACCTGGCTGAAGGGGTTAGAAGAAATGTTTCTAAGGAGCTTGCTTTGGCCTGCACTCCACAGCTCATGCTATTTAGAAAGTCGGCAGTCTTTCCTGCACTCTATGTTGCTACTGAATTGTATATCAGCTATTGTAAGTACAATTAAGCTTGTTAAACATTTAATCAGTGCATATCTAGCAACTTTTAACATTCCACAAATTAAGTTGAAGCCTTTTTCTTAAAGAAAGAGCCATGCACAACTTTCCTAGTGTGAGAAATACTTCTTGATATATTTGAGAGGGGACAAAGTCATCAAAGCAAAACTACTTTATTAAATGAGTCAGGTTAATTGGGTGTCTTCCTCTCCAGTGAGGTGCACCACTCACCAAAATGGGTGACCTTTTATTCTTCCCTGGCTGGTGGTTGTCCCTGTCCCCTTTCCCATTGGTTGGGTACTAAGGGACTTATATTCTCTCCTGACTGCCTACTTTGCCCTAAGTCTCCCTCCCACATATCCCCTTCATCTTCTTTTTTTGGCAAATCTTTAGCATAGCCTTTCCTGTTCATTCTTAACAACTCTGTGCAGGAGCAAGGGACAATCTAAACCACATCTAAGCAACAAGCAGCTATAAGCAAGAAAGAAGGGTTAGCCTTCCCACCCCCCTTCCCCTACCCCCTCCAGTCACTCTGGCTTCAGCAAAACATCACTTTATTTCTCACAATAGGATCCTCATCTTAGAATTTCGAGAATTTCTTGGAGCAAAAGCTCAGAGAGATTTGGATATGTTGGGGTTTTTTTGAAAAGAGAACAATGAAAAACTGCTACTGGAAAAAGGTATGTATATAAACAACAGATGACAGACCAACTGTTCTGAAAGGTACCTTCTACCAGAAACAAGAATGTTTAACCTGGGGAAACCCTGAGAAGAGTTCACCTGAAGTAACTGAGATTTCACCAGTTCTTCCCTCAAACCTTGTCAAATGACCATACATGCAGAGACACTGGGAACATAAAAACTGCCTCCTAGCAGAACCTGTCGAACTGTTATAGTATTTATAACCTCTGTCAGCTTTTGCTGTTCAGATCATCATGTGAGGCCTTTAATTTCTCTAGTTGGCCATTTCTTTGTTGTTAGAATCTGTATATGGGTCATTAAAGCTTAAACAGTACATTGAAAGCAGCTTACCCCGAGGTCTTTGGAAATACTGTTTTTCGTCTTCAGTCCCCTCCCCCACTCTTATTTATCTTCTGTAGTATACAATTCCCCCTTTTACAGCCTCAATATTCAACATCTGCCATCTATTACAAGAACTACAAAATATCACCTGCAGGGTGAAATTTCTGTCTTCTTCATTAGACCAAGTGAAATATAGTAGATAATATAGCACAGGGAGCAAAATCATCTTAATTGCACTAATTTACACTGCAGAAATAAGCAATTACACTATCAATTTATATTGTAAGAAACCAAACATAACTGGCAAAAGTAAGAGAATTACCCCATGTGCTCGTCTATCAGGAGTCTTACCAGATTGCCTGTCTTTGTGAAAACACTGCTTTGTTTCTTAAAAAAAAAAAAAAAAAAAAAAAAGGGGAGGGGGAAGGAAATTAAACAGAGAAAAAAAGTTGTCTGAAACAAGAAAGTTGATTCTTTCTCCACAGAGTACTTTAAAAACAAAATTAAATATGAACCGATGGCTCATATGGGGTTTTTTTCCAGGAAAAACAGCCTTTCAGAACAGATGACCAATACACCACCTCTTTTGGGCAAGTTTTTACTCAAAGGAGATGGAACTTTGGATGAACTCCACTAATTCAAAGACAAAACCCAGAAATTCACATCCAAAAGAATAAAAAAGAGTCCAGGGAATCTATCAGCATCAGCCTGAGACAAGACTGACTTTACCTTTGAAGCTGCCAATGCAGCTGCTACTGGAGCTCAGTGAGAAATCAGGTGTTGCTATGCCTGGTGTTAGTTCTAGAACAAAATAATTCTCCCAGAGAACACCATCTCCATCCAGTGATTATCACCCACAGATTTCACACAGAGTCATGATGAAAAAACTGAAATGTTGTTGAAAAAGCATTGCAACAACTCAAAAAGTGGAAAAGATGTACTAGTACTCACTGTATCCTTAACATGTATTTTTAATAACAAAATTATACAATGCTGCTTCGAAACTACTGGCACTCTTTTTTTACCCTCGGTATTAAATGTAAGATAAACAGATGGCAGTACTTTTAATTAATTTCCCCAAAGAGTTCTGAGGAAATAATGTTAAAATGCTTTTTTAAAACACTTCGGAAAAAATATTATATGGGTTTGAATTGCCAGGTGTTTGTTCTGTCACCTGTGTTTGCACAGTCCCTCACAGCAACTTCTAACATTAAAAAACAGGGAAGATGAATTGTTGACATACTTTAACAATTAACAACATCCAAGATGATAATTTCTGTGACTTGTACGCAAGTTCATGACCTGAGCCGCTAAATGTACCAACACTCAGCACTTTTCATCAAGGGCTAATAACCATATTTGCATACTTAAAGGAAACACATTTCATTTGCTTGAATAACCATCACAGACTTCTCCAACAAGGGGATGCTCTCATCTATTATGAGCTCCTGGCAAGCTGCCATATCGCTTGTGTTGGTCAAGGAGTTTTTTTGCTGTTCCCAGATGAGCTGGATTCTAAAGTACGCTCACTCTATGAGCAAGGCAAGCCAGATGGACTACAGCCAACTCTTACCCAAAACCTGAGTAGCATCAGTAAATCAGTGCTTTGCTCCCTGTGGGGTTTACAGCATCAGCTCAAGCTTGACACTCCATTAACAAAGCCTTGAGACTTTTAGATGAGCCTCAGCTTGGAAGTGTTTTGAAAAAGACTATTCCCGCATCTCCACAAAGTAACATTTCACAGTCACATGACAAAATCAACAAAAGCAACTATTACTATTGACTCCCAGGCCACATGGAAGAACTTTTCACCAGCAAAGATAGTACTTTTGGACATGGCAAGCACGTTAAGCTTGAACATTAATTACGGACCTTTGATCATCTATTCAATTCTTTCAAGTCTTTCAATTCTTGACTACCACTTTATTCTCACGTCAGGGGAGTGAGAACTATGGCCCTAAGATAAAAGGGCCATCATCCATGATTTCTGAATTGGCTGACATTTTAGTGACATGGAAGCTTTTCTCAGTAGTGGAAGAAGAACTCAGCCTCATGCTGCTCATATTCACCATAATGTACAACTGCTGATGACGCTGTCTCGTATTTCCTAATATATGCAAAGGCTGTGATACTCCCAACATTTTTCTAAAAAGTATAACTATAAAAATGCCTGCTTTCCTCAGTATACAGTAGTAGGGGTGTCCTCTGGGTTTACCATGCACCAGTGACAACTACTGCCCATACTGCTATTCACATGCAGTTCTCACCCTTTCTCAATGTCACTCTAGGAGGACATCTCTCATTGGGAGACTTTTACGCTTGAGGACTGCACACCATGGCAGTTGTATTTCTCTAATACTGTTAGTGCAACTGTGCATCTTTGCTGCCCTGTTGGACTTCTGAGACGCCAAAGCACACACAATCTATTCAGTAACACAAATTTGTGAAAGCACGTACGCTGCTGTGCTTCAGAGCCAAACAACTTATCTTTAAAATTCTGCAGCTTGTCACACTCTGCAGACACAACGGTGCTCTCTGTCAAAGTGCCAACTTCTTCGCACAAACAGTTGGGTTCAGTCTCTGAGCTCTCCTGGAAAGGCACCTTTAGTGAGAAAACATTCATGGGGTTTTTTCCCTATCATCATGTGTTCTGAATAAACATACCCAAATGTGTCTTACTGCCTGCACAAACTACAGAAGTTCTGCTTCCCTCCCAGCAACTTATGTTTCAATCTACACATCTTTTAGAGTAATTTTTAAAATTTGGCCTGAGAGCACAATGTCCCTCATGCTTCTGATCCGCTTCCCACACAGCAGGGCTTTCTGTGTGCAAATTGTTACTTAGAATTCTACCACAGAGAGGGGAATTCAGGACTCTGTTGGTTTTGCAGTAATAAATGTGCAGAAATTTCCTTCTCAGAAATGCAGACCCCAAATCTACACTTTGCTATTTTCCAGTTCACCCATCTGAAATAATTTGCTACAAGCAAATAGCTTTGCTGTTGTATAACCCTAATACAAAAATATTCAACTCAGTGAAAACTGTACATTCTAGGTAAGACCACACTGACCAGAGAATTCTCATCTTCTCACCACAGGATATATTCTGCAGAATGATCATTATTTATAGTACATATATTATCCCAAGTAATTGATTTTAGAGCTGCACACCTACAAATGCACAGAATTGGTCAGCTTCCACTCTGATCTTAGAGAATACAGTGCATTAAAGATATATGGGTCACTCTTCAGTTTTGAAAATTTTCTAGGAGGAAGTTTCTTAACAAATTTCAAAAGATTTTGTGAGCTACAGGAAGAAGAAAAAGCAGAACAGAAAACTTCAGGTGGACTATTATGTAAGCATAGGTCAATTACCTTCTTTAAAACTAATTTCAACCTCATGGCAATCTCTTCTAGATGTAACAAATGGTCCTTATTCTAGTTTTCATTAAGTCAAAAAGAGGACAGTCTGGCATTAAGGAAGCACACAGCGTTTCACATGCTTGCAAGAAAGGATTTGGTAGTCCTTCAACTGTAGACTGCTTTGCTGTAGATTTATCAAATTAGCTGCATCTACCTCCTCAATCTCAATTCAGGTTTTATTTGTGAAATTTCTACTTGCTGCTCCTTCTTGAAAGTGTAGCATGCTATTAAAGAAGAAATACAGAAAAAATGTGTGTGTAACAACACACAGGCATATTCAAAGCTGTTTCTTGCTATGGCTGTAGTCCCCTAAGCAAACGGTAAGTCACAAACCTGCTGAAACCTCTTTGCCTATTGAACTGGAACAAAACACTGGAAGGACTGATCAAATAAGCTCTGAAAAGCACTACAATGTATTATTCTAACAGTTCTACAGAAGACTGCTGCCATATGAAATAAATGTCTCATTACATTCTAGATATAAATTCATGCATTGTGTATGGTTTCCAGTACTCTTCAGACACAAGTACAGATGGAGGTTAAAAATAATGAGACATCATCCTATTAAAGTCAGACTCTTGTGGAAACCAACTGCAATATGCTACTCCTATCTTGTAGCAGCCAGTTATATCTTGCCTTCACTGTCCATTTCAGTATTCAAGAGGAGGAAACTGTGTAAACCAAAAATATGCAGCGTGTACAGAAAACAACTCTATAATGCAGGTAGCATGTGAAAGCAGGAATCTTTCTATTACTTTTCTATGCTCACATAGCATGACTGAGACTAGTAGTACAATTTATAAAACCACCACTGGCTGTTATTAGCCTTGTTATGGTGATGAATTTCGGACACTGTCTTCACCTAAATATCTATCTACCTTACGATGACTGTGGAAATTTTCGGTCTAAACAGTTCCTCCCGTTTCCCAAAAAACAGGCTTTAGTAGCAACTTCCATAACTCACTGAGTAACTTTGCCTTTGAAAAAAACCCAAACCTCTCAACACCATGTTTTGGAGTAGAGAGCCAAAGTCTGGAAATACAGAGGCCTTTAAAATAGAAATACACACTTTGCCATCTCCATGAAAATTCTCTAAATTTGGTCAAGTTGAAGCTTTTGAAATTGCTTCTTTGGGTCAGCCTGACTATCAGTAGTGTGAAAGGAAGGAGGAATACAGAAAAGAGAGGAAATGGCACAGAAGGCTGCGATTCACAGTGGAAGCTAGGACAGCTGGGTAGAGAGAAAGAAAAGCCAGAGGACATATTTTTTTCAGAGGTGGAAAATCACAAGAAGTGGAAAGTAAGACCATGCAGACAAGACAGAAAAGAGACAGGATGCTCCCACATGGGGTGGGCAAACACTCACATGTAAGGAGAAGTACACAAGAGCCTGAAGACACTAGCACATTTTCTCCACTAATCTCCATACCACAACTCAAGATTCCCACAGATTACCAACCCACTGCTTTTAGCAGGAATCAATGAAAATGTCTGGCAGTTTCCCGCATTCTCCTCCAATATGCAGACAGAAGTAACCCTTCAACAGCTACCAGTTACCATTTCAGGTCAAGTAGGATGTGTTCATACAAAAGCTAGCAAACACAACGAAACATTGGAATGCAAACACCAGAAAATGGAATATGGACTTCCACTTACTTTTTCAAACACTTAGAAAAGTATATAAACAAAAATTCAAATGAAAATAAAGAATGCCATCCCAAATGCTCAAAACGAAGACAGACTACAATTACAGAGGCTGCTGCAGTGAAAACTTGGCTTCTCCAAGATATACATTCCTGATGTCACTACCATGAGATAAGTCAGCTCACAGCTGCTTCATATCCATCTTGCATTTATCTTGCACTTCCACAACCTGTAAATTCACAGCCTAACTTATCCTGCAGTGGCCAACTTGTGTGCTAGCACCCATTAACTATTCCCAGGTCTTGAATTTTTTTCACAGATGGAGTAAGTAGTTGCCTAACCTTTATTTTATATAGGCCCAGGTATGAACTTGATCCAGCTTTATTTTCAAGTTTCAGTGGTAGGATCTTGTCCATCCATCAGAGAAGCTGAAAACTCTACCAGGTCCAAGTCAGAAAAAAAATCAACCTGATCTTTAACCTTACCTGGTTGAGCATCACATTAAGTCACTTAAGTTGATATCATCACCATATTCCTTATTTTCTGAAATACTTCTGATCCTAATTCACTTTTCAGAACCACAGAGCACACACAAATATTACAGAACCCCAAGGAACCCTGTACAGTGATATTATCCAATGCTATGCAAGTACTTTGAAAGTCATCTCAAAATCATCTTTAAAAGGACTCTTAGCAAGTGGGGTGCTGACAAGATGAACAAATATTTACGTAGTTAGAGTGACGAGTGTTCTAAAAAATTTCAAAACCATCAGTATTTCAATAATGCACAGTAGGTGCCCATAGCTAGAGCCACCCAACAAGAACACAAAATTAAATTAATTGATCAGCATCCGACACAGGCAGAGATCACACAGCAGGAGCAAACATGGTGCTGCTTAATTAAGGAAGGAACAGTACAAGTAGAGGGACCAAATTAAGTTTTCACAGCTAAACTTAATTTTGACAACTTCTGAATGATTGACCTTGCAACCATAATAAATAATATTACACCTCTGCTGTAAACGGTGTACCTGCAATATTAGTATTACAGTGTCTAAATGAGGGAGTAAATAACCAAGTATGAGCATTGAAACATGTTCTGCTGAAGTCAGTGGGCATTCTGTTACTTGCTTTTTCCAATGCATCAATATGACAAGAAATCACTTAATCTTATGTACCTGCAATGAATATTTCTTTTGTACGACAGAAAGGCATCCTAGGAAATAATGTTATTGCTTTGACATGAAACTGAGTTTGTCTTCGAGCATACTTTAACCACTACTTACAAATGAGGAAATCTACAAAAAAGCTGTTTTAGAAAAAAATTACTTTTGCTCTATTTCTCAGTGGGGTATTTCCTTCAGAAAAAAAAAAAAGGCACAAAAAGCAGACTCATTTGTCAGCACACATTTCAGGCAGCAGGAAAAAAGGCTTGTGGCATATGTCTTGCTATTTTTCAAAGAGAGAGCGAGACAGGAGCCTTTAAAAGATCATGTCAATTTTCTTCTTCTGGGTGGGTGAGGCTCAACATGCCTCTTTGCCCATAAGTGGAAAATAAAACTGGAATGCTCATGACATTGCTTTGTCTCTTGTGGAATGGTTTAGATGTTAAAGAAAGGTAAACTCAGTACAAAGCTAGCAAATAATTATTTTTACAACTATTTTAGTACACAAAATCAATCACAGTGAAAATAAGGCATACTGTTTAAAAATATTTTAAAGGACAGGTAACAACCTTAATTCTGGCACCCCTTTGACGCCTTCTATAAGCTTTCTAATAAATTTTTCTTCCACATCCAAAAATATGCTAAGCACACAGACTGTAAAATGGCAAGATTCCCTCAAGTAACTTGTAAACTAATTTCCAACATGAAAAAAGCAAAAAAGAGATGAAGCAAGCTTGCAGACATTACAGCAGCAAAACCCAGTGGAGGCTAAATTTTTTTCCAGACTAAATCAGTTGAAAGAGACTATATTGGAAACAGACCTCCATGCTTTACCACAAACAGCAAAGCCCTTTTGTGCCAACAGTGCTGGACATCCACTTTGCAAGCATATAATCTGAAAATATGTTCTAAATGTTCTTATCACATGTAAAGCCCTATCAGTTCACAAGGTACAGATATGCCATCCTCCTTCTGCCTTTGCCTTCAGGTCTCTGGGTATCGTCTGGGTTCTCACCTTGTCATTTAACTGTCATTTAGTCTTATCAACAATGTTAGTTGAATTTAAGGTGCAAGCAACAAGGAGGAAAAGGAAAACTGGGAATCCCAGAATTTTGCTTTATTCACCCTGGATTGTAACTGAATCTAAATCAGTAAGACAGTAAACTTTACAAATTTACATTTAAATGACAGTGAAGACCCGTCATTACCATGTCACTGTCTAGAACAGCATGTGCTTATTGAAATCTTGTGGACAATGTTGAACTTGGAAATTTGCATTTTAAAGGACAAAAATTCTATTTTAAGCAAGAGATAGTAAGCCCCTTTAAAAAGCAGCTGGCCCTCAGAGAGTGCAGGAGAGGTGCTAGAACAGAAAAGATGGGCTGAAGGAATGTCTCAGCTTCATGGAGTTGACAGCCATAGCTGACAGTGACAGGGTGATGTGAAAGTTAAGTGATGCTTAGAGATGATGTAGTTAAGTTAGTCATTTCTATCCTTCTACTTTTGCTAAAAACATACCCATAATTTTCTAGTTCAAAATTAAAAATTACCTGTGTAGATGCACGACACCAATCAGATTATGGATCTAAATCACATTGGAAGGCATTCTGAGCAACAGCATAATTAAAGCACACTCAAGAAATGTGAGAAAATACATTAAATGGATCTGCAATCATAACCCATTAACAACACAGGTGGTAAGGATTTTTTTTTAAAGGCCAACTCAACAGTCAACAGCTTGTCTGTCTACTACATGCAGATATAAAACATCCAGCCCCCTTGAAAACATATCATTCTTTGATCCTGTTGTGTCATTCATCGTTATAATTACAGCAATTTACTGTTTGCTTTTCCAGATAAATTTCTTTTTATAGAATCATAGTAATTAACAATGACAGTAGCAAAATTGATAGCACCGCTTCTTAAAGTACCCGTTCCCCTAAGATGACACTACTGCCTTGACAAACTTTAAACAAATGGTCTCATCTTTTGCAGTTTGTGTCTAACAGTGTTTGTTCCAGTCAAAACAGGTCAGCCTTTTCCAAGTCAGGACTAGAGAAAAAATATGCTCTTTAATGTTGCTGACCTTTTCTTCAAACAGTTCTCAGAACTCATTCATTGAAAGGTAGCCTTCAAAAGTTGCACTTCAGGTCAAGGACATACTTTTTCTAGTTTCTGTGAAATTTTTCCAGTTTGTCAAAGTTTACATCTAGTCAATGGAAAATTGTACTTTAAAGCTGCACTTAAGCAGCTGAAGTCTCCCAGAGAATCCATCCTCCCTGAGTGTGCTTAAACAGTCAGGTATATGCCCAAAGCAGAAGTTTGAAACTAGAAGTCTGGAATCCAACACCAGTTATAGATGGGACAGTGTTATCAGCAGAACTATTTTGGCAGTTTCCCCAAAATCACAATCACAAACCTGGGTTTGGCTGAATGCATCTCCAAGTCCCGTGCTCCATTTCTGCTCCCCCCACTCTTCACGCCTGCTAATGACAAAAAGGGTGGGAAACACTAGCCCTGTCCAAGTAGACTCCCCACTCTCAATGCCACAGGCTCCTGGCTGAGGCCAGTCGAAGTCACCAACCCTTCCCCTCTTCCCACTACTGCTTTCTACACCTGGTACTGGTTTGAATGGCCTTTGTAATTTGCATTCTTTCAGACCCACTGTGATAGTTGTCATTCTCTTCCTAAGATCCTCACACCAACAACTATTCTTCACCTCCATTTCTCCTAGTTCCTAGTTCTCCTCCCTGCTGCTGCCCAGGTATGGACAGTGCCAAGCATTCCAGTGGGAAGTGTTCTTCCAGGCTACCAGAGCACAGTAGAAAGGGGAGCAAGAAGGCTAGAGGAAATACAAGAGGGAAAAGGGCACAAAAAAGGCATGGACAATGCATGTAGAGCTTTTAACTCTGTCAATATCAGAAAAAAACCCAACCAAAACTAAACACAAAGGGGGAGGTTTACACTTTTGCAATGAAAATTACCACCTGAAAAAACAGTATCACAAGGGGACTTTCACTTCAAGGTTCAGGACAAGCCAACAAATCAAAACCCAAGAGTTTAAATCTTTGTTCTTCATCCCACATAGTACATGAGCCTAGAGACAAAGACAATTCTTTAGTCTGTCTCTTTAAATCTTTCTTGCTTATTATTATAGCTAAACACAAAAGTGACTTGCTAACCAAACACATGAAGCATGAAGGTTCTTGCTCCTGAGGAGAAATGGAACAGAAAACAAGTAGGGCACCTTAGCAAGCAGCAGGATCTAGAAGGAGAACTACAACATGCCTAGACTGTATTTCTCTCTAAATTCCATTTTCAATTAGAAAGACAAAGCAAATAGAATACTAATAGGTTGAGTGGCTGAATCAATAAGCGTAGCAGAAATTCCACCTAGTGAGCTCTTTTCTACCTGCAAAAACCACGCAAGGAGAAAAATCAAACTTTAGATGTTAATTTGATTTGACCAAGCACAAACCAGACCAGACCACTCAGTGTATCAGTATGTTGCCAATAGTGGACCTGAACATCATAGATATAATCTCCTTATAAATGTAGCACTATCACATGGTCAAATATGGGACTCTGCTATCTCACCAATTGAAACCAAACAAACTTGCTCAACAGAAACAAAAGACTATTCAGTTTGGAGCAAATGCACAGCAGTTTAAGTTCAGTTTAAGCAACAATGTCATGCACATAAGACCAAGGTTTAGGAATATGGCAAAACCATAATTGCTCTGAAGCAGTTTCTGAATCTCTGAAAGTCTGGGGAATGCATGTTGCTCTAAATAATCCTTTTCCAAGCAACCTCTTGAAGACAGCTCATCTGCAACAATATTTTGAGATACTGCAAAAGGGCAAAAACATTTTTAGTTTCTACAACTAAAGTGAGAATGTCTTGGTGTGCCAGAAAATACAGCTCAAGCACTGTGAAGTCCTTGGAGCTCTTTACCAGTGATTTGCTGCCTCATCACCTCATCCCAAGTAAATCAAAGAATGACTTCAACAAAGTCACTAAATTTTTATGGGCCGAGTTTTTCTGCCAAAGGAAAACAGTCTGACCTAAAAAGGGTCACAGGAATCCGGACAGAAGCAAGTACTCATAGGCACTAGTGAATTTCTTTCCTCCTTCATCATGGCTATTTAGTGTGTATGTTAAATCAGATATTCTGCAACAGTAAACTGCACCTCTAAGGGAAATTGATAAATGAGGAATACTAAATCCCTGTTCCAACACATGCCAGAAAGCTTTGGCTAAAAATCAAGAACCGATTACATCAAAAAATCTAAGAGCATCTTCCATTTCAGATATTGATATTAAAATAGCATCAACCAAGGTGCTAACATTCACAAGACTAAATACACAACATAGTTCAGTACTTCAAATAGCACTAGCCTTATGAAAACAGAACAGAAATATTCCCAAACAAAAAAAGGAAAGATCAGTCCATGACTGACGACAGATCACAGACTCCAAGAGGTCCATTAAAATGCCTCTCCCCTAGCTGGTTAGGATGCTTACATATGGCAGCCTGATAATATTTGAAACAAACTGACAAGATGTCCACAGATAAACAAACCTGATCTGAGGCAGTAAAATACACTCCTCTCCCAAAGTTCTCTGACCACAATAAACTGCCTGTAAAATATTAAGAACCATTTACTTGAGCAGAAACTACAGTTGCGTATCTGTATCTTGAAGTTATCTTTAATGTTAACTATACAATGAGTGCTGCACAATCATAGGAAATGCAGTGGTGTCACGGTCAGCAAGGAGTGTATGATTATCTGCAGGTATATTTCCAACATTTTGCTGGTTTTTAACAAGTGAGGTTAATAAAACCTTGTCCTTGTATACAGTTTGGCTTTCATTTCACTTCAAGAGCTTTTATAAACTTGTTTACATAATTCCCAAAGATGTAGATTTATAATTGTCAATGATTTTACAAGGTTAATGGCCTCTGTAATTAAAATGAATGAGAAGCTGAACCACTTTAAATTTATGCGCTTCGGTCAACCATAAAAACAGCAAACTCTGCAGAGAACGTGGGTGTATGAACCAGAGTAAAACCCACCTTTTGCTGACAGCTCCAAAGCAATGCACAGAAAGGGACATCTCTTAATGGTGTACTTATTTGGAAACATAAAATTTTATAGAACAGGGATGAATGGAATTTCCAGTCCAGTTTCCAGATCTAGATACACTCTAAGAAATACTTTTATTCCAGAGGTATAAGTTGAATTTAACAAACAAGCACACACACAAAGTTCACACTGTCCTACCAAAGGCTCAAAGCCATAGATTCTCTTTTCAGAAGCATACCTATTATTGATGGTTTTAATTTACTTGAAATCTCACTTTCTTTTATTTTTTATTTAAACCTCAAGCTTTTAATTAGTATATTTTTAAATAAATTAATTTAATTTGTACTCTTGGAGTACTGGCAGAAATCCGACAGAAAGGTGGTAATGTCTTGAACACATTATCCACAGGTACACAGGATATTTAGTTTGACCTCCTCAACACAAGAAGCAGTTTTCAAGCTCATAAATTTTTACTGAGCATATTTTTAGAAAGGTATCCGTTGTCTTGCAACAACCCATCTGCATAAGTCCCCACAAAACTCATCCACGTTTGGTAGAGTGGGAAGTCCATCTAATCCTTACACAGATAACTTAAGCCAAGCCTGTTTAATCAGGCTTTTAATGGAGACTACATACTGCTCCAAAACCTTTTCTTTTGCCTTTATATAGATTGGTACTAATTTGTACAAGCAAGACTGAGAGACAGCAGCATACAGACATACATCAATGTGATCACTTGAATTTTGTTTGTGAGTTGCAGCTACAACCCTTGGCTTCTCCACCGGCATGCAAAATAAAGCATTTTTGATTATGCAAATAGTCCTCTGCTTTGTGAATAGGGCCTCAAGTGATTCAAATGCTAATTCTGTTAGAAACCTTGATGCAAAGCCAGTATTTCAACCATGTCAGCTTTATAACCAAGACCTTCCGAGAAACACAGAATTGGAAATTGAAAAATACCTTTTAGAACTACAAATACATAAAGTAACTTGGAAAAGTGTGGAAGTTCTTTACAGCTTTCTGTCAATGGGCCTGCAACTTGCTGGGTTTTATTTTGTGTTAGATGCCCCTTCAGGAACTGGCAGTTTCCTAACAGCAGCAGTGTAGGCACTGCCACACTGAGAAAACCAGAACTGAAACAAAAAAAAGGCAAATTTTTACCTTGTCCAGAGGTTAATATGCTAAATGGTTGGGGGTTCATGTCATCTCATTTTCTTAATAAAACCTTTACACAATCCAGTGCATGTTTGCATGAAAAATTTCTCACCATTATTCAACACATTTTTTGAGCCCTCACAGCACGGAAAATAGCAAGCACGCGTCCTGGATTTCAAAGAAAGAGAGAGAAAGGAAAGTGAGTGAGAGAATGTGTGTGTGAAATGTGTAAAAAGTAGAGTAGATTATATTTTTACTGGTTATAAAATTTTGGAAATATTTGGACCACATAAAGGTATGTCAATTTTGAATTTTGACTGCTTCCAAACTAAAACTTTGAAATATGATGAGAGCTCTTTTTTTTTTTTTTTTTTAGTTTGCAAGTGTTGCCTAAAATCAAAGAAAAATTCTCTAAACAGTTTAGTAAAGTAAGGTATAGAGCAGGTCTTTAATTAAGGCATTAAGGTGCATAAAATACATTTAGCATAAACACACAGACTAGCTGTTACAATGTTATAATACTGGCTAATTATCATATCCAACCATTACATCATGGTCCCAAAAACTGTCCGTCCCCCGAACCTGCCTCAGGCCCTCCCCTAGGCACTCTTCCCGCTTTGAGTTGGTGGTCTTCTAGGACCCCTCCTTCCTCAATATCTTCCTTGTTGTCAACACCTACCATCCTGCTTGAAACCATTTCAACAATTCTGGGCCTTCTGGATAGTTTTGTCTACAATGTGTATATTATGTTCTTTAGGTACATCTTCAACAGATTGGATGTTCTTGCTAAAATCTTTCCTTGAAAAAGAACATTAAACAGAAGTTCAAGAATTTGGCATAAAGGGTGACAAAGGGTGGTTAAAGTATTAAAAGCTATATTAAAATTCTATATACTAGGATCTGAGGATCTTAAGGATCTTAGGGCATCGCAAGCAGTTTTGATTTACTTTTTTTTTTATTAGCTGTTTTTAACCTATCACGGTAACTGGGGCTCCTTTGTCCTCTCAAGTTTCAGGAGACACGAGGGAAGAGAGAATGTTTTCAAATGGAAGCCAGCCACACTGGCACTGCCATCACCCTGTTTGCAAAGCTAGCGTGCCAGTACACCAAGATTCTTACCACTTTCTTCACTTCCTCGATTGCTTTTGCTCAAGGAAAACCAGCTGATAATTAAGTCTAAATAAAACCCATGGATCTAATTACCTGAGCTATACAACTAAGATGGGCTTCAAAGAATTAACTCTCAGCTTAAGTTACCTGTAGACAAAGAAAAGGTGTTAGGAAACTTCCACATAAGGGCCAGAGCGAAAAGTTAATATATAAATTAAAATATAAATTACCTGTCATTGGCAGCGCAAGTTTTGAATATTTCCTCAAGAGAAAAATCCACAGAATCTTAATTTGCATTAAGCCCTTCCTAACAACTAAGTCAAAGTCAAAGAAAACTAGTCAATACCACTTCTGCACTGATTAGACAAACTCTAAATCAAGCATCACAAAACATGGATGACAAACAAGCTATATCAGATCAGAACAGATACAAATAACTGAGTTTAGTACACCTAAAACATCCTTATTTACAAGCCTTCCTCCATTCATTTTGCTGTTAAGTTCATTTTTCTATTGGCTCCAGCTAAATCTGCTGCCAGCTGAGAAGCTGTGGAAGTTTGTGACAAGTGGCTCAGACCTTAAAAGTTCAGAAATACAAAGTTCCAGACTCTACAACTGTATATCCCATAGTGGTGACTTTTAGAGACTCCACAGTCATGGCTTCTATTTCAATAAATGGGTCAGAGGTGGAAGGTCACAATATCCTATTACCTGTCTCTGAACCATCCAGTTCCCCTTCATCTCAGCAGAAAAATGCGATATATTATCAGCTTCTTTTTTAATATTGCTTACTCAGGAGGAACATTCAGAAGTAAAATGATGTGGATATTCATTTTCATTGCTTTAAAGAAGACAGTAAAGGTCAAATTCTAATTTTGAAATGCTACTCTCTTCATATTGATTATAAAGCCCTAAAGCAGTAACTCCACCCATGCTGCAAGAAGAAATCCCTTTATGAAGCATTTATTTCAGTTTCATATAATTCCTGAATGATAAATCTCCCAGCAAAAAAGGAGAAATTGAACTAAAATATTTGCAACACAATCTTCAGCCTATGGAATAATACAAGAGAGGAAAAGGTGCAGTGCTGTCTCCTGAAGGAATGGTCTCACCTAGACAACTATGACTACAGCATCTGACAGCAGGTAAAGCAAAGGAAAAAAGGAACATGTGAAGAAACAGGAAAAAAAAGCAAAGGAGAAAAAGAAAATATGTATTTTTTTCTCACATATATAACTTTAGTTTAAGATGTATTTGTTACCACTTTTTCCTCTGTCTTGATTAAAATTAATCTTTTCCTTCCTATGAGGAAGGCATTAGTGCTTCTTTTTAACTACAGTGGCTGCTGCCATATTTCATGGTAGTACAAAGATGCAGGCTGCTGAAAATATTTCTCAACTGCTTCAAAGTTTAGAAACAATTCATCCTTAAAACTTTCAGCAAAGTACTGTGTTATACTCATTGTTATACTCGTGTCTGAAGAACCAAGACTGCTTCATATCATATTTTTAAATAAATTACACACACCAGGAGAATTAGAATAATTCATTCATGAACTTTCTGTGTTAAAAACACACAAAGCTGTTCTGATCATGTTTATAAGTCAGTAGCAAGAAGATGGTCACATGTCTTAGACATCACTTCTGACAACTTTCATAGGAAGAATTTTATCTTTATCTAGATGCGGCTTCAAGTCCAACTCACATTAGACATTCTCTGAGCTGATCAAAGACAATATGCACCCTTCAAAAAGGATTTGGTTCTTTGGGTTAATTGGCTTTTTAAGTCTTAAAGACATACAGGAGACATATGCACGCAAAATACGCCTACGTACCCATACACTTCTTTCCACATATGTAGTGATGTATCTCCTTCAAGGGGGAGAGATGTAACACCAGGAAACCACACAACCTTCTAACGTCCTTATTTTGCATTTACCCAAAATTGAAACCAATTCTGCTGAGATACAAGAGTCATCTACTAGTTTTATATGTTCAAAAGACCATGGATAAAACTCAAGCTGACCAAACCAGTTCAAGCACTGAGTTGTCACCTCGTCCTGGTATTTTCAAAGTCCAGGAGGCAGCAGTTGAAAAACACACAAAACATCTGAAGGTCTTGACAAAGGCAAATGACTTTGTGCAGATTGGAAGTCTCTACTTTCACCACAAGGCAAAATGGTATTGTTGTTTAGATTATTCCTTTTGCAAAAGGGAGATATAACAAAGAAAAAACAATTAGAAAAATTGGCTAGGTTCAGGAGACATTCCTCTGCCTCAACACCAGATGGTATCAAATTTTTATTTCATCAGGTGGCCATGGAAGATACTGGCACTTTGAAGGGTGCCTTAGGGTCTCTAAGCAGTTCAAACTGAGATATGCCATCATTTGCTATCATCTCCATTCATATTAAGAAACTGGTATCTGTATCACCAAATACATCCACTCCAACTGCTATATGGTCACAGGGTAAAAACTAACGCTACTTGGAGAAGGATTAACTTAGCTCTACATTTTATGGTGGCAAAATGTGCTATAAGAGGAGGTTGAATTTGCATACAGCATAAAAAGACTGACTTAACAACTTCCACTCAAACAAGAAAGTCATGAGGACTGCATAAGGGTTCTGTACGACTTATAGATGGGATTGCCACCCTCCTTATATCCTCCATATTCTATAATTGTCGTGTTTTTCTACCCTTCCTGTCATACTATCAGGGGTAGTGAGAGCAGTAGCCCAGAATCTGTAAGGCAACAGTTCTGACTCCTACATTAAATAGGGAAGAGAAGAAATGGTTTTGAGCAGAAGAAAACTGCTCTGAGCAGAAAGCCTCAGCAGGGGCAAAAGCCAAGTCAGAGAGTCCTGAAACTCAGAGCAGAGGAAACTGTAAGCAAATGCCACATGGAGAAGGGTTCAACAGCATTTCTGAACTAATGGGTTTGTAACCTTTCAGCACTGGAACTAGCACAAGATCCCTTATCCAGCACCTTCTATGTGAGCACTGACAACTTCTTTGGTGGAAGTAGGGCAGAACCTGAAAGGTCTGCCATTAAGCTGACATTACAAGGATGAGGAAAGAATTCTTGATGGCAAAATGATCATATTAAAAAAAGAAATCGTCAAAGTGTCACACCATTCTTTTCTTGCTTGAACTGTGCTCAAGAACAGAAGCCAGAAGAAGGTCACAGCTTGCACATCAAAAGTACTGAATGAAGATTCAATTTACAAAGCTGTTTTCCATCTCAGAAGGCTACAGATAAAATATTGGAGGGAGAATGGGAGGAGGACAGAGGAAATGGAATATTCTGTGGAACAGATTTAGCTCTATGAAGCTGGATAATTTGGAATTTGCATTTATACTTCTCAGAAAAGCATGACACTTTTCCCAAATGATGGGAGTTCATTATAGAGTTTAAAATTTATATAATGATTCTCAAAGGGAAACGCCATAATTTATGCCACATTTATGTAATCCCATCTCTCCTGAAGGGTTTCTAATTGAGAAAACCACTAATTTGTCAGAGGGAAAAAAAAAAAGCAGGGGGGAAGGAAAAGCTATGCTCAGCCTATGAATAGCAAGGTACAAAGAAACAAGCAGGACAGACTTTTTCAATCCCTACTGTTTCTGAGCACCCTACATGGACAAAAGCTTTCATTTGTTCCACTAAAAAGAAGTGAGAAAGTAGCACAGTGCAATTTGTACACACTGAAAAGCAGAAAAAAATAATAACATAGTAACCACTTGCACTCTATATGAAATTGGACAACTATTGGCTCTCCCACATTCATCTGAGATGACTAGGAGTTCAGTTCACCTGTTACAGCCAGCTAATCCAACTGCAGGGAAAAGTAAATGATAACTGTCTGTGCTGGTTTAAAGGTAAACCGGCAGGGGAAATAACTCAAAAGAGAGATTATAAATCAGAATAACAATTTAATAAAATAATACAATAAATATGATTATACAGACAACAGTCGGTTTTAACCCACAAAACCCAAATGTATAACCCAGCACCCTGGGGCATGAACAGAGTGGTTTTTGTTGGGCCCCCTGAGTCCAAAGTAAAAGGAGAGGGGAAAAACCTGTTGGTGAGAGTGCTGTTGCAGTCTGGCCAAGAGTGGTGATTGCAGTCCGGTCGAGGGTGGTGGTTGCAGTCTGGTTGAAAAGTGGTGGTTGCAGTCCAGTCGAGAGTGGTGGTCTCAGTCTGGTTGAGAGTGGTGGTCTGCAGTCTTCCTCTGAATCCCACGAGTGGTTAAAAAAGTCCCAAAACCCCAAGATTATATATTCTCCAGTTCAGGCAGGAATGTCCAGTACCTCCCTCAGGGTGGGGAGTCCCACAATGGGTGTGAGGACAGGAGCATCCTCTTATCTCGTGGGCCTCTTAACACCCAGTTTATAGCCTGAGGAGTCAGGTTGCTCTGGGCAAATGGTGTAAATGGTCTATTGACAACAGTTTCTGGGAAATGGCATGGAAGGCTACAGAATACACAGTTTTGGGTTACATCCATACAGTGAAGAACTGGTCCCGGCTCTTCTAACTAGGACACTGTCAGTAAAAAAATTAGCAGCCAGTCAGGGTTGGGGAGAACAGCAGGAGGGAAAGCAGAGTAAAGATGAAAGATCCTACTGCTTCCAAGTTCCATAATGACATCACCAAACATCTAACACACTTCTCTTAGACATATACAAAAGCATATGCAGGAGAAAGCACAAATGACACATAGTTGAAAATCTCAGTATCAAAAAAATGCTCAGAAAGAAACCTGCAGAAATGAAAGGCAATTTTTATATTATTAATGTTCAAGAAGAAGTAGTATACATTTATGTGCATTGTGAGAGGGTATTTAATAATAAGTAACATCTGAAAGTGATGGAATTTTTAAAAGCTGACTACATTTCATAAAAAATGTCCCAGGAACATCCTGTTCCAAATGTCCTGTAGTTTTTGAAGCCCAACCTCACTTAATTTGGGAATCCTGTATTCCTCTTTTATCTTGAGGAATCACACAGTTTGGGGAAGGCTGCAGGATGACCATATGTGGCAGTTTGAGCCACATTAGAAATCCAAAATCCAATTTTTAGGCTTCCCCCCACCCCGTTCTCACAATTTATCCTAACACTGGAGAGAAACTTTCAGACCGGAGGCTTCTGTAGGGGAAGGGGGAAGTATATACATTTATTTACACAAATAAATATACTGTACAAACTAAAAGCAACTATATATACATTATATTTACATTTCTGTCAGTCCTTTTAGTCCTTTCCTTTAACTTTAGTACAGAAAGAAGCCTTTCAAGGTTGGAGAGTAACCAGTCCCTCTTGTGGAGTGTTCTGGGCCTGAATGCTCCCCCCTCACCAAGTTCCAGTTGTTTGTTGCAGTCAGCTCCTCACAAAGTCCAAGAAGATAGCTTTGAGTCCTTGCTCTTCTGCTGCTGTGTGATATCTCTCTCTCGTACCTCGGTTCATAGGCTGTTACAGTGTAGTACAGCTTATCAAGCATCTGTGTCCTGGAATGTTGATTCCTCCTTCGGGTTTTCAGCTGTCCTGTGCTTTAGATCATGGCAGAGACATCCTCCGGGCCCCTCTCTCTCTCTCTCTCTCTGGGGTCCGTCTCCAATTCTTGCCTGGGATCCTTCTCCCTAGCAATCGAGCCTCCTCTGGCCCGTCCACTTGGCTCTGCTCCAATGCTGAGCCTCACATCCACTCTCACTAAACAGCGAGAGGGAAAAACAGCCCTCCTCTGCAGCTTGGCTGCAAAGGTGGGGGGGAAGAAGAAGAGGGCCTGGCTGCAGGGCCTGTCTCTCTCTCTCTCTCCCACTTACCAGTTGTTTGTGAGTCGCATCCCTCACAAACATGCACTCATTCCAGTGCTGTCTCTAACTCTGGCCTAGGCAGAGTTAGGGGGGCCGCAGGGCTCCCCTCTTCCCCCCGGAGGGGGAGAGAGGGAGCCCAGTGGCCCCTTGGCCTTCTCCACCTACACGCAGCAGACACCAACAGCAAAACAACCAAGACAGAACTGCCAACAGCTTCCGGTGCTGTGATATATGATTTTGAGGAGAAGCGAACAACATGGGTGGTGAGTGGCTCTCCAGGGAACACTGCCCTGGCACCCAGTCACCTCTGACGCCTCCCAGCCTCTCAGGGGGGCCAATTTCAAACTATGACACCATAACAGAAACAGTTCAGACACAGAAATAAAAATTGCTAGAGTCTCTTACTTTTGAATACTTCTTGACCTTAAATATCCAACGACACAGCGTCCCAGAGGTTCTTGGCTTGTGTGTTTTATTTTTAACAACACTGAAAAACAAAGCTATTACGACTACAAGTTGAACTGGCTTTGCAGGGACTTTACAGTTAATTGAGCTGTAGCTATTTAGCCTGCAGTAGGCACCAGCTCTGCCAACTCTGTAGGCAAGGAAAAAAGTTCCCCAAGCTACAGCCAAGCTACTGTCCCTTTCTTTATTTACTTAAATGTTCCAAAGCAATGTGGCTTTTGAGGAGAGTGAACTTATCCTCACACTCTGAAAACATAAAGACACAAACCCCCTATAGTAACTCATGTGACATGTATGCTCAGAATAGTTACATCTCCATCATCTTAAATGTAATCTCCTGAAGTTCCCTGAGGCTTGATGAGCCAAACACACATGAAGCTTTTAGGCATTTCAGTTATGGAAGTTTAAATTTCTTGACTGGACTTTGTGAAGGAAATATGAAAGTCCTCCAAACTCCTATCACTCAAAAGAAAGCAGTTGTCAAGCTTCCTTATTTAAAAAAAAAAAAAAAGCCCAAACAAAAAAAACCAACAAAACTGCCTAAACAATGCTGCATAAAATGAATAGGTTTGCTTTTTCTAAGTGGATGATTTAACTTCTGAGAAAAAGAATAATTTATTCTTTATTGGAAGATGAAGACAGGATTTTCATTGCAATTTTCATGTTTACCTTCTACCAGTAGATCAACCAATCAACCAATGACTTTAAAAAAAAAAAAAAAAAGGCATATATTGTTTCACTGTGCCCTTGACCTACAGCATACAACCTTCCAGACCTACTCTAATACAATGAATAGGAGGCTTATCACCAAGAGTCATCTAACTAGTGCCATGAGGTCATTTGTTGACTTAAGTGTTCTAAAGATCATTAGGCCATATATCAGTCAAAAATCACTGAGCTGGGAAGTGCTTGCAATAACTCAGGTAATAATTTAGTATGAAGTCACAAGCATTATGTCTACTCAGTAAAAATACAATTTTCTGGAGCTCTTCCTTAGATGGTACGGGTACACACCGTGCTATTTCTCTAGGGTAATACAGAAGCACAGCTGCTTTACATCACTTGCAGTATTGTTACTATAAAGCAGTGTTTTCCATTGTGCATCAATTAGGAACACTGTGCAATAAATTACACATACACTTAGGTAAGAGCTTTCTCTTGGCAAACTGCTGATTGTCCCTGTATTCTTTTCTTAGCAGTTACTCCGTTTCAATTTTCCACAGAACAGTTTTGTGAAGATTTAGCCCATTCAGCCTGACAATTTCAGAAAGGGAGGCTTCAGAAAACCTTCCCAACCTCAGAAATTCTGTCTGGTATAAAAATATGTCCTGGGGAATAATGTAATATATATTATAATACAAAATAATTATATATAATAATATATAATATTATAATATATAATATTATATAATATGTGTCCTGGAGAATAAAGGCAAATTCTAATTTATTTCTTACAGACTCTTTCAGGTTTTCATTTTTTGTTTCTCTTAGAATCATAGAATGGCTTGGGTTGGAAGGGATCTTAAAGTCATCTAGTTCCAATCCCCCTACCATGGGCAGGGACACCTTTCACTAGACCAGGTTGCTCAAAGCCCCATCCAACATGGCCTTGAACTCTTCCAGGGATAGGGCAGCCACATCTTCTCTAAGCAACCTGTTCCAAGGCCTCACCACCCCCACAGTAAAGAAATTCTTCCTCATATCTAATCTAACCATACTCTTTGCCAGCTTGAAGCCATTCCCCCTTGTCGTCTCACTACATGCTCCTGTAGTGAGCATGTACTCTCTTCATCTTTCTTGTAGGGTCCCTTTAGGTACTGGAAAGCTGCAATTAGGTCATCCTGAAGCCTTCTCTTTTCCCAGCTGAACAATCCCAATTCTCTTAGCCTTTCCTCATAGGAGAGGTGCTCCATCCCTCTAATCATCTCGGTGGCCTCCTCTAGACTTCCTCCTACCACACAGTGAGATAAGTTGGAAGAGGCCTGAAACGTTGAAGACTCCTGTGGCCAAGAGTTAAGCATCTCTCCTCCATGCTCTGTAGTGGCACTCAAATGCACTAGGTTTTCTCCTCCAAGTCACAAAATAAACTTACTCAGTATGCATGATGAACTGCTCTTTAAAAATTAAAGAAATTCATTAAGCAAATCCCATATTTTTTGTAAACTTATAATGCAAGAGAGCGGACTGCTTCCAGAGCACTAATGTGCTATTTTTGCACGCCTCTATCTATATGTGAAAAAAAGACCACAGCCTTTGACAGTGGAGTAGATGGAAAATTATTATCTGGGCAACAGCCAAATCAAAGATGTAGAGACAGTCTATCACCTGAACACTTTTAAAATGTGAAACAAAAATTGGTACAAATAGCTATGAATTATAAGATGTAAATGCAATAACTAATATAAAGAGAAATAAACTGAAAGTGGCCCAATCCATGGCATTTAAATGAAAAGTACCAAAATACCTACAAAACATGCCTGGCTTGGATGATGCTTTGAAACTTCATCTAGACCTATGGGAAATGAAACATTACCATATGCTAAAACACTGGAACAGAGTTTTATTACTATAGTAAACAGCAATATTTCCAGGGGTGGAAAATGAAAACCAAATGCAAAAAAGTTTTCACAATTAGGATGGGGAAGAAAGAATTTTATTGCCTGAGAACACAGTAAGCAAATTAACCTCAGAAGCAAAGTGCCAATAAAGCCAAGTATGTATGTCTACATACATACCCCAAAAGTAAAATCTTTTTCATGCTGTATGAGCAATATTATTACTCAGAAGTAAAAAAAGATAACTATAGAACTGTAAATCAAGCTGTTCCCAGAATTAGAATCTACCATACAGTTCAGTATTTAGCCTAGGCAACCATATGATACTACAGGAAATAAAGGGAATGAAATATCTGAGACAAAAGTTAAGGTCAGTGAACTTTTCTGCCGGCTGCAGTGGATTTAATCATACTTCAAGTGTGATACTGAAACATCTCTGAACAGTTGATAATGAGAGTTACATAAAAAAGAATAAACCACAACTACACTAAACGAGAAATCATTTGCTAATCAGAATTCTACAGAATTTATTTTAAGTGAGAAAATAGCACGTAAATGACTTTCAGACTCTAGTATCTCAGATATCACAGTTGAAGGCACATTTAGCCCACAACAGTAATATGGTGGCCTGCACCACTCACATATATGTGATCAGATAATCACATAAAATGTTTAACACACTCAGGTATACGTACCAGATTCAGTTGGGCTTTTTTATCTTTTTTTTTTCCCTTTTTTTTTTTCCTCAGGCTCTTCAAAGGTAAATTAGATTATCTCAGTCTGAGTAAGTTAAATTCAGAGGGAAACGTCCTGTAAACTGCATGCTGTATGTTGGTACATCTGACTCAGGAGAAGTTGAAAGAACATTTAGCACAGACTGCTTTTAAATTTTATTCTAGGAATTCAATAGAGAGCTGAACAGTACCAATAAATGTGTCACCTTTACCTACTTTCATTCAAACCTATGTAACTTTGATGAATGGTAGAAGACACAAACCCATATCTGCTGTAAAAGCAGAATTATGTTATAAGCTTTAATTGAAGTTTCAGCTAAACCTCCCCCAGGCATTAACTATGATTTTTCTTATGCAACTTTGCTGTTTTTTTTGTTTGGTCAGGTGTTTTTTTTATTTTTCCTTCCACTTTTTGTTTCAACCAAGTTGGTGCTTGTCTCCGCAGTCACACATTCCATATTTAAGTCCTACATTTTCCTATTTCTCTTGGTCTTTTTCTTTTATACTGTTGTTTTTCTTTGCACTTCATTCTGCTACTGTCACAACAGTAACAATACGCTTCCCTGTACACAGCCAGCTACAAAATTCCCTCAGCAGGACCACTTCTTTAAGATTTCAGCCTGTGACTTCCCCCTAATTAACATCACACAGCATCCCCATTAGGAGCACTGAGCAGGAATGGTATTCTCCTTCACTCAAGAAACCATGAGAAATGTTAAACAATTTACTTACAGTAGTTTTAATTTACAAGTAACTAGACTTTTGCCTGAATTTGTCTTGCATTTATGGAAAATTAGAAAATAAGGAATAAGTCAAGGTCAAACTCTGCCTGATTTTTCCATTATGAAAAAACTTGGAAAGAAATGCCCCCCAACAGACCTCTGGCTCATACCGCCATACATGCATTCTTCTGTTAGGGGAACACTACTCCTCAGAAAACTGAAATTAGAAGTTGATCTCATCCTCAGCGGCATTTGTCCTTGTTCTACTTGTCCCAGTCTAAATTACAGAGCTGGAGCCCCACTCATCCAATGAAGACTAAGAAAAACCCACTTAACACAGAGTCCCGTTCTTACTGTTTTTCCATATCAAACTTCTCAGATAATTTCAAGAGCTCACCCAAGCACTTCTTTTTTTCTTTTTTTTTTTTTTCCCCACCCATGTAGCTGACACCAGGCATGGCTGCATTACAGAGCCCGGTATGTCCACGACAGAGTAGATGCTGCCAAAAGTAACAGCTTCCTCAGGTCCTGCTAGTGAAGTCCACAGCAGTAGTTGTTACTGTCAAATAATACAGGTCTGGCACAACATCACTGAGGTTACCTTATGAAAATTACATTTGTAATACAGCCTTCCTTACTTTTCTGGTCCTAATATTTGTTTCTAACAAAATCAAAACCAACAACAGAAAAGTCAAACCCTAACCAAACAAAGATTTTTCCCTTCCCATCTAACACATCATGTATGAGTGACTTCTACATAATATAAAACATACAAGACTGTATTTCTACAGGTGGCCCTTACAGATCTGAATGAAATTCTGCTATCTAGGAGAGAGGATTACATTTACCAAAAAAAAAAACAACCCACAAACAAATAACCTATAACGCAAGTTTGATCCCATCTAACCGAAGGTCTACAAGACACAAGAAAAACCTCTCTCATTAGCCTAATACTCTGGATCTAGTCTCAGCCTAGATGAGTACTTAAAAATATAATGGATGCACGTAGTCCCATCAAAATCAGTGAGACAATGCACATTTAAATATGTATTAATCATTAACTTCAAGAGCTTTTCTAGACAAGAGCTTTGTTCTACTAATATTAAAGCACCAGAATTTTAACTGGCTTCAACCACAGTATTATAGTCACAGCCAAAAGGAAACTTTTCCAATGACAGTGAGAGAAGTATTTTCATGGAAGTGTAACTTTGCAATTTAAAAAAGAAATCAAGTAGAAAAAAAATCTTTGTTCTTGCTCCTAAAGAATACTTATTTATACTGAGCTCACACAACAAACTATTTATGAAGGAAAACAAATTATACTGTATTTGACAGTTATAGTGCTATAAACTTTCATCTAGACCAAGCTCAGATTAAAAAACCTTTTAAGTGTCACTAAAAAGGCACTAGAAAGCTCTATCTACTATTTTGTTATTAAGTCAGTACCATATCAACTATAAACCTGAAGAACAATAAACATATTTGAAACACAGGCTGTTACGACTTGAACTCGGCACTACAAATATTGAAAGCTGCACCCGTAACCCTCTGCACACCTCATTATCTCGGCACAGCTGCAGGGACAGACAGCTCACAGATAAAATGGATATCATTCTGAATAAAAGTGTCAGATCATTCAATAATTGTTACTCAAACAAAGCAGTACAGAAGAACTGAAGAAATTCCCTCATAAATTGGTCACCTACGGTTTTCCCTTCCTTGTGGAAGAGTGCCATTTAAAATGCACAACCTTGGGATGGAAATCCACAGTACTTTAAAGGCTTCTAACTTCAGGGTGTCAATCACATGAAATGTGGATTTTTTTTTGGCCAGTCCCTTCCAGAATGGGCTCATTGTACATTCAGACATACACCATATGAAGCCACACACCTCACATGCAGAGCCAGCTGTGGACCTTGTGAGGGCTGATGTTCTAGTACCTCCCTGGTTCATACTACCTTGGGAATTATGCCAAGACAGTGCAATTTTAAAAGGTCCCTCAAAACCATAACAGTTTCATCTCTTTAGTTCACTACCAATTGCAGATGAGTCTGAATCAGCGGTGTGATGGTAAAGAGTTTATTATTTCTCTACCAAGGCTCATTTTTAGTACTTTCTAACAGAGAAGGCCCACGCAGAGAAAGCATATCCAGCAATTTCTGCAAAGGAGCTCGATACAGACAGACTCAGATAATGCAGCCATCACTAGGGCCCACGAGAGGCTGATAAGGAAGGATAAAGGAGCAGAACAGAAAGCTTAACAGGCGTCTCCAAGCGTGCTAGATAGGAATCATTCCCAAGGCATGCAAGTTAGAGTCCACTGGGAAGGAAAAACAAACAAAAGCCAGTCTCAAACTACACACAGCTTCCAAGATGCCTGAAGTTTTGCTCACTGATCTTTTGATTGCCTTTATCAAGAAATGCTTGTCTTTGCTTCATGCTGCGTACATATGAAAAATTACATCTACCTTCATCTTAGGTGCTGCCTGCAGGCAAGAAACTTGTCTTACACAGCTCTCTCATCTTCCAGGGTGACTTCTCATACCC
Source organism: Pipra filicauda (assembly GCF_003945595.2). Taxonomy (NCBI): domain Eukaryota; kingdom Metazoa; phylum Chordata; class Aves; order Passeriformes; family Pipridae; genus Pipra; species Pipra filicauda. The sequence continues at coordinate 1,350,536 of NW_024103496.1, read as the reverse complement.
ACATTAAAAGTCCTCTTAAGTACTTGTTTGTATAGTAAATCTAAGAGGAGCCAAAGCAGAGGCAGAGCTGCCTTCTTTAACAAGAACTCTCACATTAGAGGCTTTGTTTTTGAAGCACCAAAGTTTCTTCCTACTGAGAACGTAACCATATAATTTGAATTCTCAAGCTATTCACTACAGCATGGCACAGAAATAAGAAGTGCAATGCAATTACAAAAATACCCATACATAATCACTAAAAGTGAGTGCATACCTTCCCTGATAGCGGTAAATGGGGTTCCTTCCTCTTCTTGTAATCTAATCACCTTCAATGCCACCAGCTTTCCATTTACCCTGAAAGGGAAAGAGGGGAGGGGAAGGAGAAATTAAATAAAAAAAATTATCATAAAAACAGTATTTCTCATACTAGAACTTGTTTCTCATCACATACTTATCCAATTTCTTCCTGTCAATGCCAGTGATTCATTCCACTGTAGAAACATTTCATAGCTTCCATAATGTCAATTTTATATTTTCACACTCAGATGCAATCCAAGAAATGATCTCAGTTTGCTGTGAATCAGTCTGTTTCCTTTCTATCACAGCACTAAACCGAAGCTTTGTTAAGAAGTATCACATCGTAAAATTTGGTTATAAAGTATATGTCCATTATTTTATTAAATATTTCAAAGAAAAAGATATGATTTTCCTTAATTGCTCCACTTGCAGTATATCCAGATCTATATTGATTGCCTCCTTTCTATTGCATGACACACCTAATTAGAGCCCTCGAAAAGCTACAAAGTTTGAGATGTGAAATAATTTTTAGATCATTCTGGCCATTTCCTGTTAGAGCAGGATTGTTCCTGAGGCATATTCTTGACTACATGGCCTGGGCTAGTTTTAGGTTAGAATGACTCTCATTTATAAGTTTAAAAATATTTTGTGCTCCAAGAGACAAAACTTCGCAACAGGTCATTCTAGTGTAAAATCTTTTTGGTTGATTTCACTTCTAGCAGTCAAAATTTCACCACACATGAATTGCATTCCAGGCCTTGGAAAAAAATCCAGTTGGTTCAGTTTATCCAAATAAAATCTCACAAAAACTGAACAAAGCTGATATCCATTAACCTCCTCAAGAACAAACTAATACTCTGAAACTTTAACAGACTCCCCATGTATGACAAGGAATGGTGAGGTTAAACTACCAAAAAGGCATAATACAGTTGAAAAAAAATTAATATTATTGTTGCAATTTCTTTCAGTAAAAGCAAAATTAGTCTTTAGATCCACAAAGCTCACTTAAGGAAGCATTGGAGCCTCTACATTCCTGTAGTCATGGAGGCAATTCCCTATTGTACGAGGCCCCAGAAGATGTGGTTTTTGTTTTTTTCAAAGCAAGATGATATGGAAACCCACCAACCCTGAATTCATCTTCTCCCTGAGGTTTTCAATTTTTGCAGTTATATGACCTCAATTATGGGTGGCTACTGTCTTGTTTCTTCTGATTATTCTTCTTTTGCCAAAAACTCATTAGCCCTATACAGAACATTGCATAACGACTCTGAGCATCTTAAGAAATCAGCTACCAAAAGATGGTTTACTCATCACCTTCCAATTATTCATAGTACTTCAGGCTGGCACCCGTTGAAGTCTCAGGCCACTAGTCACTGTTGAAAGACAATTATCAGCTTAATCCTACTGGATTATCCGGATTTCTCCTTATAATTACCTTATGTATTTTTTTGTTTGGATTTAAACAAGACTTCTGGCATCAGAAGAAGATAAGCCTTGCCTCAAGTAACTTCATGTGTCATGCTCAGACAGGAGAATAAACCATCATAAAAGCAGAAGGATTGATGACACATATACATGACACATATATATGACACATATACACATGTAGTTTTCAATTGCTCTGTCAATACACCACCCTGCCTATCACATACATATCACTTAGATATCTGGATAACTTAAATATTTTACAACAGATGAAATAACTGTGCAGAAGGAATTTAAACAAGAAAGGGAAGAGCATTTTGCAGATCAAGAACAGGATAAATGCTGTGTTCAGAGAAAGCAATGAAGAATACAATGGAAAAAAGCACATTAAGGAGGTATTAAGGGAAGAGGGATTGTATTGGGGCAAAGTTGGGATGGTTTTTTTTGGTCTGTGTTTGGCCCTAGCTACCTGCAGAAGTTTATAGTTCTTCCTGCCAAGTTCTCTGATAAAGCAGTGAACTTGGCCTTGGAGGGAGAACTTCTGTGTAAACTGTTTTAATTGGTCTATTGTGATTGGTCAATGGCTCGTCAAGGGCATTTGGAGGAGAAAGTGAGGAATACATGATGAAGGCTCTCCCCCAGCCTCAATTGGGAAAGACCCCCTTCAACTTACTGCGCCTGCGTTAGGGGATTTCCAAAGTGCTCACGTGTGCGCAGGAGAGGGGCACTTACATAACCAAGGGGGTGGGATTGAGAGCCCCTGACAGGGCGGTACTGGTCACACCTCCCCGGGGCAGGTGTTCTCAATGTACTGTATAAAAGCTGACACGTTTTCCATGGTTGGGGCCGGCTCTTCACGATGGACCAAGTTGCTTTTAGTGGGGACGCCTGCTAAAGTGGGAGCCTGTCACCCCTTCGGAACACGCAGCTGCTGCTTCATTACTGGTTAGGATGGGTAAGACTTGCTTATAGGTGACACCTGGGTGAGTATGGGGGTCGAGCCTTCTTTCTAGGGTCTTTTGTGCACTTTTTCCTCAGCCCTAATCCTTTTCCCCTCAGGTGCCTGTTTTTTCACCTTTTTTCCCTGTTTGTCACCTTTCATAATAAATAGTTACTTTGCCAACTAGCAACGGTGTTTAGTTTTTTCACGTTCCAGAATCCCTCGAACCTGTTTTTCCCTGATACGGTACCCCCCCTCCCCGTTACAAGGGATATGGAGTCTTTTGCCAGAGAGACAGGTAAATAGCATGCAGGATTGTGTAGATTATGTTCTTTTTAATCTGAAGTTCAACATTCGATTGATTCATGAAGAGCAAAAAATAACACAAATAGCAACAGTATAGAACTCATTTCAAAGAATTCACAATTAAACACAGTAGGTGAGCTGTGCTATTTAGTTATCATTGCCACTTTGTCATTGGTACCTGTCATCATCTTGATTGACATCATGGCAACTCAACACTATCAAAGTGATCAAACTAATCTCAAGTAGTGTTCCTCTGGGATTTCATTCTTCTCTTTACCATTATTTATCTCCAATATATCAATCTATAATTTCCATAATACAACAGGCTCCTTATTTTCATTTCCTACCCAGTCATTAAAACCTTCTTTATTTTCAGCTCATTTTCTATAAACTGGAGCATATAAAACTGTAGGTATGAGAAATTATGAAATACCATTAAAAGAGATAGGGTTTATATTCACATCCTTTAACTATCCTCCCACTGATGCAATCTCAGGATGTAGTTAGATGATGCTGAAAAGATGAGCTAAGGGCTACCTCAGGGTATGGCCTTCCTCCTGCTAAATCCCTGCCGCACACTCCTGCTACTGTCTTGTATTTGTCTTGCTTCTGCTAGACTCTACAGTGAGACTGCTTGGAGAGCTTAAATAAGAGAAGATTGGCCCTTCCAAAAAGAACTAAATCATATTAAAAAAAATAAAATTAGAAAGGCATGATAAAAATTGAAGAACACTAGAATATATATGAGAAGAACTGGGTCCACCTTTTGAGAAGCAATGCGTCATGGGATCAAGCCAGTTAGATCATGAAATTATGCCCTGAAACTTGCAGTGCCATGCCAACATAATGTGGCAATTTCCTTAGAAACAACATTGAAAAACAGAGACCTGGATAAAATTACCTCTGCAACTTATCAATACTTGTCTTTGCAGACTTCAGTAGTGATCAGACAAGGTTAGCAGAATTCCTTCCTGGTACTACTTCATATTTGTCTTCCACAGCATTCAAAGTATGCTCAGTATTTTCATTATTTTCAAATGCAAGCAGAAAAACTGACAAGGAGACTACCTTGTAGACAGTCAAAAGGCAACACGGCTGCTTCTTTCAACTTCTAGGATTCATTAAACAACCTCTATTACTCACTGTCCAAAGCAAACAATTCACACCTCAAAACAATACACTTCACTGGGTCAAGGATTACACTTATCATCTTATGTCTATCCTGTCAACTGCCTCATTAGATTCTAATAAGGACAATATTGACCAAAAAATTCCTATTTTCTAACTTACAACCCATCCTCACTCCTAAACTAACGCTCTTTCTCTCTTTCAGCCAAAAACCCTCGGAAAAGTCCTAAAGTCTCTCTAATTATCACACAAAGCAACTTTTCTCTAGGCTAAACACCTGCAGCTGATGGACAGTTTTCCAATTTATGGAAATCCACCATTTTAATGTTACATAATCTCTTCTAATATATATGCAATGTAGGCAAAAGAAAAATTAGTCCAAATTACTCTATGTGGCATAAAGTAAAAGTCTGCATATTATAAAAAATACAAATAAGCCAGATATTACGAAAAATGCTAATATGTCATTCTGCATTTTCTGAAACAGCATCTATCACTGTTACAAAAATAAATAAATTTATAAAAAATGACCATTTATGAGAAAGTAGAGAAGATTAGAAATTATTTAATCCTTTAATGCACCATTAAGAATATACAACACTGATAAATATAAAGTAACTGATGACTTAATTGACTTCATTGGGGATAATGCTGATGATGCCGCATAGAGAACAAAAGAGTATAATAACATTATTTTCTCAAGTTCTTCAGATATATTTAGATGAAATAAATATACACATTGAAAAGAGTCAATTCACACAAAATCTGCCACTCTGATTTGAATCTATTTATTTAATACTGAGTTTTACCACTGGCTGGAGCTGAGGCTAAGCCCATAACTTGAGCAAGTGCTAAGCTTAGGAACATTTCTATAATGAAAAATCAGTAGACGGTGTTGGGATGATGCTCTAGTTTGTGATACACATTTCAAGAAACTAAATCTTATGAAGAAAAGTAACTCTCAATTGTTAAATATTCATTTGCATGAAAAGCTCAAAGTTTGATGATCAAACATTGAGAATATCTAATTAGATCTACTCCATAGCAATATTAATGTTATAAACAGACATCTAAAACCCCAAATAGACCACAAGGGCCTAATGAAACCAGGCTCTGCCAGAATTTTCCTTTGAAGAAACCTGACAGAGGCACATTCACTGTAGGTTTAGTCACCTCTTTATTTATACCAACAAATAACTAATTCCACATTGAGGTAAACACTTCTTTTAATCATTATCATAAAAGGCAATTCAGTGTAAACATGGTTTATATTATATTTTTCTTACTAAAAAGGACTTACATTTCTAGTTTACAAAAGCCACTCACAGTCCTGCTAAAGCCCTATGGTGTAAATACTCAAGGGACTAACACAACCCCTGCATTTCCCTTTTTGAATCTCACCATCTTTTAACCTCATCCTAGACAAAAGTTACCTTCTTTTAGAGGAAGCTGGTGGATTAAAGATATTTCATAATGCTGATGTTTATTAGAGCTGAAAAACAGAAGATCAAAGAGTTCCAAGAGAGAAGAAGGATTTAAATTATTAATTAGTGTTGTCACTGTAACTCAGGAATCCTGTTCTTCACAGGACTCAAGGCAGTCTCAAACAATGTGGCAGCCCTCACTTGAACAGGAGCAGGTGAGCATTTTCCTCCAGGTCCCCCATTCCTACCTCCCAGCCCACATCAGTTCAAACTAATCATCAGCTCATCTAAGCACAGGGGCTGTACTTGACCTACACCTGCTGGAATCAAATCACCTGGGACTGGCAGCAGGAAGGCAACACTGAGCACCAGTCCTCCTCTAGATGCCTCATATCTCTCTGGGTCCCACTGATGCTCATATAAAGAAAATTTGGAGACATATAATGATATTGCTTATAAGTGAATTGGCCTCTTACAACTGTGCACACTGGCAGTCACAGGGGATCTTCTGAGAGATAACGTTCCTTGACTAAGGAAAATACATTGGTGCACAATGGCGTTTAGTTGGCAAATTACTTCAGTGGTTGCTCTACTATTCCAATCATACATATATACATGAGGGTCAAGAAATTACTACCCAATAACTCTACCAGGTGTATCTAATATAACTATGTTCTATCCCAGTTTTTCTACCAAGTTTCCTTGGACAATCCTGGACAAGTAATAAAATACACTTTCTTTCTTCAGTTTTGTCCCCCTCTATGCGAGTTAATAATACTAAGTCACCTCTATAAACTGCTTTGCACGTTAAAGCACAGCATATATACTATAATGATCATTTTATATATTCAACTATGGAGGAAAATTTTCCCAATCTTTCTTTTAAATGCTGAGAAATTCACTCAGGAAGTGATCAACATAGTCAATGACTAGAAGATTCTTTTTAGAATCTTAGTAACTTATTTTAATAAGTATTTTAATTTTAAAATACTTTATTACATTTTAATAATTTTTTCCAACATTTGGCATTTTAGTTGAACATATAGTTATCATTAGTTTTGGATCTAGCTCAACTCAAAGTTATTGTTTTTATTAAAGATTTACAATGCTAGAGATTTTTCAAAAAGACATTTATGTACACACTTTATAAACCCATATCATGACCTGACTACGAAAATCAGTTAAGGAAATCAGTTAAAAACTGAGGAAAAACAAAAGGGAAGCTCTAGCTGATAACCATAAAATGCCTTTTCATAATCCATGAATATGTATTCCTTTTCCAGCCATCTGCTATTCTCAGATGAAAAATGCTTCCTTTATAGAACACTGATTTCACACAATTTGCAAAAAAATAAAGAAAAGGTTAAGGAAGTTCAGGTCATTTAGGCAACATGAATCAGAGCAATTTTGAAATAATTGCTCTAAATAAATTTTTCATAATATGAAGAAAAACTTTCCTATGAAAGGAAACTGGACTGTTCACATGAAACATATCAGGGAGTCTGTGAACACACCACCTCACATGGGCACAGAGTGAAGATAGGGATATGACTAAAAAGTGGCAGCATGACCATCTGAAGTCTATGGCACTTGCAATACTTTGAACATAAAACGAAAGACAATGAAAGAGTCAAGGAGGTTTCATGACAAGTAAAAGAAATCCTGCAACTTCAAAAACAAAAGTCAGAACAGCAATTAGTGCTGTCAGTCAACCTCAGTGAAGGATTCAGCATCATAAATATAAAACGCAAATTACACACACCCTCCTTTTTTTCTTCTGAGCAGCCATCCACACACATAGATATGAAATATGATGGTCAGCTATATATTTATAACACACACTACAATATATCATGCCAACAACAAATATAGGTAGTTCTCACTGATTATTCAAATATTTCCTGCTGCCCCAAGCAGCATGGAAACCACAGCCAGTGCAGAGCGTGATAACTGCCTGAGCACAATTTCTCTCCACTTTGTACCATGAACTCCATATTGATTTTCAAGCAAATAGTAAAAGGTACTGTCTTTGATGGAGATAAATGTCAAATTCCCTGGCTACCTCAAAAAATACTTTTTGTCTTTAAGTACATCTTGGAATCACCTTGAACACAAACAATTTAGATTTCAAACTGAAATGAGAAAGGTACCTTGACTGAAGGACTGCCCTCTCTCTGCAGCCTTTGAGCTCTTGCTGACAGCATCAACTTAATGTGCTCTGCTCTGTGCTCTCCTGATTTCTCATATTAATATTTAAAAAGGATAAAGACCTCAATTCATTAGAACAAGTGTTTTACTAGGGATATTTACCATGTAATTTCATGGTATGGAAGTTAGGCAAAAATGTGTTGGTTGAGCTTTTAGAAATTCTACAAATTTCTGCAACACTATGAGCACATGCAACTTAGCAGAGGTGCCCAAAAACAGTAAAGGTATAGTAAAAAAAATCACATGAACTTGCAAGAAATAGATCAAGACCACAGTGGAGATGCCACTGGCTTACCTCTCAAAACACAGAACAAATGCTTTGCAAGCAGCAGTCACAGATCACATTGCCTTAGCCAAGGTAATCTTTTTTAATTCTTTACCTTGAAGGGCAACTGAACACAGTGGGAGAAGAGGACAGAAAGTGTGCCAACTCGTAACACTGCCAAAAGCACAGGTTTTTCCCTTAAGTGCAATATGCAGAGTTCCCAGTGCGGCAATGCAAGGCCTTCACACTGCAACCAGGGATTCTGGTTGGCAGCAGCTCCCTTACGCTGTCACCAGCTTTGTCTCCAGACTCACAACTCACATCAACATTTATGTGCCACAGAACAAGCCAGATCCCATCACTGTATGTTCAGGTAAATATATAATTAAGCTCAGGAGGGAAGAAGGTCAATGGCAGCAGGAAGAGACATGTCAATACACAGACAAACAGCACTTCCTCAGCTCAAGCACACAATGAAATGATACAAGAATTCAAAAGACACCTATTGCTTTGCACCTATTGAATGGCAAATGTCCCAATTTTTAGTCAAATACAGAGTCAACGTAACTTGCATCACTTTTTACACTGTTATTAGTAAATTACTTGGCCCACTTCTCCAAAATTTTACATTTAAAAAAATCACTTCAAAGTCATCTGAATTTCATGCAGTAAGCAGCCACTTGGGATTTTATACAACAAAGTAAAATATGAGAATCTAACCTGAATGAAAGTAGAAAATAAACATGCCAAGATGAGTTTCGTTACATATGTCTGATGTGCAACACGTGAAATCAAATAGATTTGCATATTGATGCAACTGTCAGCCAGAAAAAAATGACTGCTTGGCTGTTCCTCCTATAAACAAAAAAGGCCAGCCTCAGAGAATTCTGTTTCACTTTCCTTAGTAACACAGTCCTGTTCACTCTGCTGCTTCTTCACCCCAGGGATTCATTTTTATCTGACTACAGAAAGAGAAATCCATCAATCCAGTAAAAGGAATTAGCCAACTTCATTTCACTTTCCTGGGATACTACCACAAATGCTCAAACAGAAAGAAAAGCAATGGATTTGATAAGAAGACAAGGGCTTCCTATCAAAGGATATCCGGGTACTACTTATCCCGCTCCAAGCTGTAAAGCCAGGATTGTCCTGAAAGCAAGTTACTGCATGCATTACTTTAAATTTTAGGAAAGGAATGGCTGATTTTGTGTCTTTGGAGGCAGGTATGTATCTTTTAGACTTTCAAAACAGTATGCTGAGATCAAGAATGTTTTATTTCATCTTTATGATCAGCAGAGGAAATAATTTTAAAAGCTGAAATGTATCTCAGGAAATGCATAAAAAACCAAACTCCACTGCTTGCCACATGCAGCTGGTGACAAATATTAAGCACAATAATTCTGAATACAAAGCATCATTCTAAACAGCTCAATCTGATCTTAAATTTTCCATCTTCAGCTACAGTTAAGGACACATCCCAGAAACATTTTGCCAAATGAGAAAGCCAAGCTTTAGAGTTGATTACTAGGGATTCTCAAACATTTTGACCAAAATCCACTTGTGTGCAAGCATTGTCAGCTCCAGCTCTTCCATCATATGCAAACACGTTTGCATTCTACAGTGTGCTATGAGAGCTTAACCCTTCAGCAGTCAAACTGGGCATATACCAACATAAACAAGCCTCTTGTTTTGCTCATTTTTCTTCACACTGAGTTTGTAGGCAGGGCAACACAGTGATGCATATCACAGTCTCACCCTAGGTACTCGCATCAGGGGCTAGAAAAAAAACTCTGTATCTATTCCTGTATCATTTTTAGATTAAGCTATTAACAGAGTCAATCTGCCTCAAAAGCAGCAGTCAGGTTTGGTTCTTAACCACAGGATCATTGAATTGTTTAGGCTGGAAAAGGCCACCAAGATCACTGAGTCCAACCATTAACACAACACTGCCAAGCCCACCATTAAAACATGTCCTTAAGTGCTACATCGACACCTTTTCAATACCTCCAGAGATGGGCCTCAGCCAGCGTTGGCCCATCCATTTGCTCCACCCGTGTCCATTCCCCAAGAGTACATCAGAGCAGTAATGCTCTTTATTCTTCAGGGATATCACCTACGCCAGAGATTCCTCACTTTCTCATGGGGACAGAAAAGGTAACAAGGCTACATTACCTCAGAAAACAACTCCTTTTGAAATAGTAGATAGCACTTGTAGTGTTTCCTAAATTCTTAAAGTACAGTCTCTTCCTGCTGTGAAATCATTCAACTGTTTCTCTAGGTCAAGAGACAGAAGTCTGGACTGGAGGTGCTGAATGTGGATAGTGCCGGGTAATATGGAAATTATTCAATTCTCAGTCGGAAAAAAATATGTCAAATTCAAACAGGTGAAGGAATAGAACTATAACATTAGAAATACTCTCTGCATATGAATTCTTATCCACATTCTAGTTACACATACTTTTTTCAAAACACGTTTTAAAGACCTTGCAGAAGATGTTACGAAACAGCAGGATAAAGGTGTATATAATTGTTATAACTCTCACTACTTATCCAGAGCTAGCTACTTATAATGGAGAATGCAATGCACCCAGTAATTTCAATTTATTATTCAACTACCATTAAAATCATTGAAGTATTTCTTACAGATCTGCAGGCAGTTCTACTAGAACGGTATTTCTAACAAATCTATATTTCATAACATGTTCACAAATCACCACTGAATGAAATAGCTTCAGGGAAGAATTTTGCTTTGTTTTTAACTTTCATTCTGTTCCGCTGACTGGCGGGACATCTAGAGAGCCTGTTGCCTGAGTTCAATCTTATTGAAAGCCAAGGCATATGGGATAACTATCATCAGATACTCACTGTGATTTTACTGAAGGGTTTTGGTCATAAGACACAAACTAAAATCTGTTCTCTTTTCTCATATTATGTAGACCCCAAAAAAAGCTTCTATGTGTATAATGTCTGAAACATATGGAGACGTGTAACTGAATCATTAACCACACAACGTAAATCCATTTTCTTGAAAAAAGCTGCCCGTGAAAGACAATACCTGCAGTGGCATGGCAGAAGTGTAAATACTTCTACAATTAGAACATGTTTTTATTCACATCAGCTGTCATTATACTTATCAATATCAAAGCTACTGATATGAGGGACCCCATCATTCTGATTTATTAGAAATATTCAGTGAAAAAAAGATAATTTTCTGTACCTAATCAAGTTCATTACTCTGGAAAATGTTAGCATATATTTCCTTTTTTTCTGTCCCGTGAGTGTCATGATAGTCTCTCTGCTGGAACAGTAAAGTTATCTCATCTACCACTGAATAGCTAAAGTTTTTAAAGATATCACATGTACCAAACCCCTCTTTCAGAGCTGCTTCATTATTATTGGAAATGTGATTATCAAAACTTGATTAAATATGTGAAATCACACAAGACAATCTGCTTCACAAAACATAACTCTCAATGGAAGCACGAGATCAAGAAGTATATTTTAAGTGTGTTTACTGAATTATTTTATGCAATATAGAAGCACTGAGGGAATTTAGGGATAAAAAACCTGCAACAAATAACAAACATTAAAGTGGATGAAAAAAATATTTTACATGTACACAGTAGATTATTTTGAGGTGGAATGGTTGCAACGATTGTAAACAAACTGTTGTAAAGAAAGTAAACTTAGAGGAGTCCAAAATTCAATTAATTCCCTTCACATTATTTTGTTCAAGCTTTTTAATAACGGTAAATAAAAGGCAAACAACTTATCACACATATTCAGCATTGCTCTCAGAGCATTAGAAAAATTTACTTGAAGCATATTCTGCTTTTACCCCTAAAGATTTATTTGGTATGGATATTGAAAAAGTAATACAACATTAACGTACAAACGAAACATCCGATTAACAGGGATCTCATCTTGTTCTGATGTTACCTGTGCAAAATGGTCTCAGCCACTTTCACTCGAGCACATGGCAGCGAGTAGCACTTTGATTCATAGGGATCTATGTACATGTTCAGCAACATCAGTTGATACTTTCTGCTTATCTTCATTTACATACAAAATTAAATTAAGAAAAAAACCACCACTTACTTGCTTTTTCCTTTGTACACTGTAGCATAGGACCCTTCCCCTAGTTTTTCCAGTTTTTCATATGAGTCTGCTTTTCCAAACTTAGGGCTCGTAGGCTAAACAGAACAAAAGAGATGACCTTTCAGCATGTATTGAACCCGTAACATTAACTGCTTTGATTCAGCCTTTAGAGATCAAACATCATTATTAAAACTCATAGACCTGCATGTTTTCAGCAGCCAATAACAACAAAAAAATTAATAGGAGAGCTAATGAAACATTATAATAGATTACTCAAAGAAAAGATCATTCAACACCCCAGATGGTGGTTGCTGATATTAACCATACACTTATATTATTGCAACTATCAAAAGGATTTTGTTCTTAAGAGACATTTCTGTTTTATTTTTCACATATATAACTTCATAGAGGGAAAAAGATCACTAACTAAAGCACCTTATTGATGTTTAGAGATCTAAACAGCATCCTTAGTCTGTCTTGAAAAAATCAGGCTAAAAGAGCTGTTTAAGTTTTATATTTTTTTAAATTTTATTTTAGACTAAAGCCCACCCAAAAACATTGCTCTAACTAGTCAATGTCCTATTACATCAACAGGTAAGCATCTTCAATGATAGTATTTTAACTCTGATTACAGTCTTCAGCTTGTGGATATAATCACACCATATTTTAATGTATATGCAGGAGCATCGAATAAAGTCCTGTATCCTTAATATCTGCAGCCTAAGTGAGGGGGCCTAAAACTGAAAGAGGCTAAACAATGATTCTTGCTCAAAGGGCAGATAGCTCATATGGCCTTTGCAACAGACTGATACTTACCCACTTTTACACAGTTCTAACAGAGAACAACTCAACGCTGTACAAATAGGAATTTACCTGACACGAGAACTTTCCATTGAAATTCTTGGAAAAATTTTGATTTTTGTTAACTGCGTCCCATTTTCCCAAATTTCCCCATTTTCCAGTTGTCTGGAAGGAAAGGGCTTTTTATTTTTCCCCCAAGACTAGATGGACACTGCAAAAAATTTACCTGCAACTGCCCTCAGCATTACCCACATATATTTTAGACTGCAGTGCTCATATGTTCTACACCTAAACCAACCAAAAGATCACAAAGCAGAAACTTTGGAGGATCAGCAGAAACTTTGGAGGATCAGCACTAATACTCAAATCCCATAGAGAGACTGATTTGATGGTATTCTGGTTAAACGCTACAAAGAAAAGCAGACAAGCAAACCCAGCGTGTTTAGGGTTGAATTCAGCTGAGAGGCTCTAAGCCATGTGTGCAGCTGTATACATGATACACTCACATTTAGGATCCTAGGCCTGATTTACAGAAGGTATTCATGTTTCAGGATTTTTTAAAGGAAACGAACATTACAGTACAGGACACATCTGTGTGTAAATTCCTGTTAAACCATGGTTGAAAGTTTTAAATCAACTGATCCTAAAAATTGCTTCTATTTAAACAGACAAGGGCATCCCAGGTAAGCTGACTTAGTACCTCACATCCAATGAACCACTAGCCAGAAAATGCAAGCATTCTCTTTACTCAACTATCCTTCATTTGTTCTATGCAAAAATTCTGGCACTTTGCCATATATACACTTTTTTTGAGATGAACATTTCAGCTTTCTATTGAATGGTATAAGGACATACTCATGTACGTTTGCAAATTTGAGCCTTTACACCTCTCTCCATTACAAAGAACGACCTATTATTTTGCTATCCAATTCCTAAGTATTAATAGACTTGTGAAAATTTGTCAGAGAAAACTCTCACATCTTTTTCCTGCTACGTTATTTGGAACACTTCATTATAGATAAGGCAGTAATATTCTTGGTTTCCAATCTGCGCTTAAAAAGGCATTTTGCCTAGTTAAAAACAATTTTTTTAATTATAGTTTTATTACAGATGTTACTAATAGAGGTGACTAAAATATTTATTCAAGTTGTCTTCTCATTTAAGTGCCCAATAATGGACTGATGCAACATTAAAAAAAACTTCAGAAAAAGAGCAGTTAGATGTTTAAATGTCTTGTATATAATGAAGAAGGACAGCAAAGTATTTCCCAAATTGCAGGCTGCAATGAACACACAGTGAGTAGCTTTGTTTGCAGTGGAAATGCTGCCCTAGTTAACAGTGAATAGTTCACTGTTGGCTTCCTCATAGCAAAACAGAAAAAGGACAGGGTTTATACATGTGTTTCACATCCATTCTTATTTTCACACTGAGATTTACTTTTATTCTCTACTGCTGGAAACCATAATATAAAGGTCACAACAACTTGTGAGCCTTAAGATCTTGATAGGAAACAGGATGCCTTTAATCCATTACCACACAGCATATCATCAACAGTAATTATTCCTACAACCTCAAGCTCCTTTCTCCATACTCCAGCTGCCAGAAGCACAGATTTAAGGTCATACCTTTTCACTCATTCTCCTCCTGGATGTTGCTGCATCCTCACCAAAACCAGCAAAACTCTAAATGCTGGTGTTGACTGGACAAGGAGAAGAGCTCGCTCCTGATCCTACAAGAGAGGTCTTGTGCTCAGGGGCAACCTCACGCAGTGCCCCAGGGTTCAGCTCTGAGCAGCAAGGCTGACCTGACACCCTTCCAAAACAGCCTCCATCACTTGTCCAGTGCCTGCTCACTTTGGGTAAGAGCAGACCAGAAACAACCCAAAACCCAAACGGTAAGCCACCGCCTGTCTATGTGCAGTAAAACCACCTGGCTGATATCCTCTTCTTTCCAGGTTACAGCACCTCTGTAGTGAAGTTCAGCTCTACTCCAACTGGACCGCTAGACTGGATTGCCCATGTTCTTACACTATTAGATCTCCTTTTGTGAAAATAGACATTATTTTTCCTTGCATTTGTAATCTTAAAAGGCTTACAATTTTTGAAAGTATCTCGTGTAGAAAAGCATTTCAGAGGATTTTATTAAAAAAATTTAAATAAATTCTCAGGCAAAAAAAGACTAATTTGCATGATACTTCTTAATGAAACACCAAAATACTGAGAAAATGCAATTACTTCAGAAAGTTAAGGAACAGCTTTACCATTTCCCCAACATTTTCTCAGTTTTTTTAAAATGAAGTCTCATACATCAATTCAAACTTATAATTACAGATTGCTTATAATGGTAAAAAGTTCAGACACTTCTTACCTTTCCTTTTATTTCTGTATTACAAAGGAGGTGAAGACTGACTAAGATAATGCAAAAATACAAAACTTTCCAAAACTTAGGTTTGAAGCTTAAAGGGATCTAAATAAAGGGTTAAGGAAGGAACCAAAATAATTTGAAGTTCCACATGACTGCTGAAAATTATAACCACTTCAGCCTACTTTTCTTTATTATTACAGTCCCCCGTTCATATGTGTAACTTTTCAGCTTCATGGACATGAATTTCGTTATTCAGATTTCTCCACGTTAATTTATCCTTTTCAATCACTTCTGTTAAAAAACATACCTTGTTACAGTGAGGTTGGGATGGTTTTTTAGCAAATGTTAATATTAAAATCAAATACGGAAAATTCACTTTTAAGTACAATTTCTTCTTCAAAACTATTTTATTCCTTCTGGTAAAATGTATGGGAATGCATGCACACAGAGATTTCTGTTTGTTGAAACCCAAGAGTCCCATACTGTGCCTGGGATGTGGTTGACTGAAATACACGTGGTGAGTGAGACATATCCAGAGCACGTCAGTGCTTGCATCAGACACTGACAGATCGCACAAGCAGCAGACTCACAAGGACCTTCCCTATATTTTACATAGGTGCAATCCTCCAATTTGACCCAGACAATATTTCTCAATGAAAAAGAGTACTAATTTTATTTTGGAAAAAGCTTTTCAAAGCTACTTTTTGAAGATCTAACCTTATAATACTTCTATCACTGTTAATTTTCTGTTCCTCTTACTCCTTTTTACTGCTTTTTAACCCTCTGAAACACTAAGGGAGAATCATAGAATCGTTTAGGTTCGAAAAGACCTTAAAAATCATCAAGTCCAACTTTAATCCTAAAACTGCCAAGCCCACTACAAACCATATCCCCGAGCACCGTATCTACACGCCTTTTAAACACCCCCATGATGGTGACTCAATCACTTCCCTGGGCAGCCTGTTCCAACACTTGACAACCCTTTCCATGAAGAAATTTTTCCTAATATCCAATCTAAACCTCCCCTAACACAACGAGGTAATTTTCTCTCATCCTATCTCTTGCCACTTGCGAGAAAAGATCAACTCCCACCTTGCTACAATCACCTTTCACGTAGTTGTAAAGGTCACCCCTCAGCCTCCTTTTCTCCAGACTAGACAACCCAAACTCCCTCAGCCACTCCTTATATAACCCTCTAGACCCTTCCCCAGCTCTGCTGCCCTTCTCTGGTCACGCTCCAGCACCTCAATGTCTCTCTTGGAGTAAGGGGTCCAAAACTGATCCCAGAATTCAAGATGTAGCCTCACCAGTGCTGAGTACAGGACAATCATTGTCCTGGTCCTACTGACCACACCTGGCCACACTGCTGGCTCATGTTCATACATCTGTCAATCAAAATTTGTCATGACATAGCATGACTGTGATGAAAGCACAATCTTTGTCATGTCTGAAAATTGGTTATTTACTGGATCTGAAAATTTTTTGCTTATGTTTATTAAAGCCTTCAAATAATTTCTTTAAAATTCTTATCACAATTTGTTGGATATAAGCCTAGGGGAGACCTCTTTCCTGCGGCCCCATAGACTTCTGTGTCTCACTCATCAGTGAGACTACCTAGGCATAAAGAAACCTGTTGCTCCATATTAGCGTTTGTATTTGTTAAAAAAAAAAAGTAGTTACAAAGCTAAGAAAAAAACCCCAGACAGGTGCATATGTGAACAATATTGAGCTATATAATAGACAAAGTTAAATAGGCAGTAAACAACCAGTCAGCAAGTAATTGATATCACTGGAAAACTCACTGCAAAGTGAACTTTCATGCTATGGAGAAATCTTCCAAAGAACTCAAGTGGGAAAGCTAGATGAATTACCAAGACAGAAGGGAGTAAAGATCCTCATGCCTCTAAAGAGCATAGTCTCAAGTCATTGTGAAAGTCAGCACAGATTGTAGTAGATTATGTTATCCTCAAAAGGATATTGTCAACTGGAGCGCAGAATACTGCACATCTTTCCCTTCAGGAAACCCACTGGCAATTTTACTTGTTTGCCTTTATGTTTTACTTTCCTTAAAAATAGTTTTCGTTAGGTAGCTTTCTTATTATAGGCCTACATTTTTCTCAGTGCAAGATTAGCCTAAGAGCACCACTAAGCACAGGGAGTAAGCATTTTTAGCAGCATGGCTTACAGTAACCAAGATTAGATATTTTTTCCCCTCTGGTTAAGGAAATAAAGATCATAGTAACAAGGATAGAAAGAGTATGCCAAAATGTTGAGTACAGAAATAGAAGAAGCTAGTATTTCAAACTGACGTGAGAGTATTAAAAATAACAGAGAGAAAAAGAAATGAGAAGAAACTGTCTTTTCTGACCAGGTCACTTCAAATAGACATTTCATTGATACAGACTGTAGGAAGGATAACAGGTTCAATCCAAGATCTTGCAGTATGAATCTTTGCACTATATTGTCATGTGAATACCTTTCTTTCTCAGAAATTTTCAAAATCTATGTAGTAAAGAAAGCTTTAATGGAAAATTACACTGAAAATCACCTGACTTTCCTATTGAAGCTGTGTGGGTTATGTTCTCATGCATTTTTCATAACTGCAAAACAGCTTGTGAATGTCACACTTAACCATCACACTCCCAAGTCTAAGTTTTCAACAGACCCTTTTTTTTTTAATTGCAGGATATTAAGCTTCAATATAAAACTATCATTTAGGGGAAAATATTATGTTCACATTGCCTCTGTGAATTATTGCAAATGAAAACTGAGTATCTATTTTGTTTTACACCTCAAAAAGAACAAATTCATTGCTGGAAAAACTTGAACATAAAAGGCTGGCCAAGAGGCTTAACCAAGATGAAATCAAAAAGAATGAAAGATAATAATTATTTTTTAATAAGTTTATATTTTTTTTCTTTGACACAATGGTAAACCTTCTTTCACAAAACCATATGCAATTTTCACACTAATTTCAGGTTGCATCCAATAACAGCTCAATTTGATCATACCTTGAAAGTTGGACTGTTTTCTAGGGCGATATTCAAGGAATACAAAGATATTCAAGAATCCAAACCAAGCCTTAATATCAGCTCTCCCACTATCTGGCCCCATTCTCTTGTTTGCATCTTCCTAACTCTTTAACACACAGACATAAATTAAGAGCAACCTGTGCAGAAGCAACCATAGAGCTTTCTGTGAAAGGGCTGGATTCAGTTTTTAAAGCTGTTCACTTATTCTCCAGGCTATGAGAGCACAGGAACTGGCTCAACTGCCACATTTTATCTGCCTTCTCATCTAGAGAGTATCCCTCAGGTTAACGATTATTAACGCTTCCTTTGTACCAGTAAAGAAAAATCCATTCTCTATACTGAATTCTGAAATTATCCTACCTCAATAAAATATATCAACCAGGAGGGATACAGTTACCCTACTAATTAACAGGTTCCTAAAACTGGAGAAGGTTGCATATACCTGAAGAGGAAGACAGGCAAGAATGGCACAGCAAGTGTTTAGGCAGACAAAAATGTTGCCTAACTTTTGGATAAAATCCTGACATTAGTGTCTGTTTTAAAGTTAGATTTCTTACACAGCTGATTTACAACATGCTAATAGGATCAGCAGGATCATAAAAGGATTCATGCATTTTGGTTGTACTTTTTGGAGGAAAGTTGCACATATCAGGACTGAAAATTAATACAAGTTACAGAAATAGAAAAGAGGCTTCTCTCCCAAAAAGAGTAGAGTCAATGCAGTAAAGCATTGCTTATCCAATTATTTTTATTTGAATGGGTTTTTTACATTTATGTGAGTTAGCAGAAGGTTAGTGTTTTGCTTCATTTATTTTTTAAAAACTAACTGAAAGGTAGGACATATACCTCAGCATGACATGTGAATTCATTGCCAAGGAACTTAAGCCACTCAAAGAGAATAAACTGATGCGTATCACTACTCAACTATATCTTGACCAGATGGCTAGCTTATAAAACTTGCAATATTCTATTTACATACTGTGCAAAAGGACTATTTTTGTGTATAGAATGTGTACTCCGAATGCAAGAAAACTTCACCTTGCACTGTAGAGAAATAAATAAGGTCATGTGCCAAAAGAGCATGGATCTCAAATAAAACCTTCAGACAATTACAATCAAAACCAGTGCAATTTTGGGAAGACTTGCATGTATTTGTTTCTCAGTTGTGCTTTTTTTATTTTGTCCAGTTTATTTCGTAGTTTTACCTTTTCTTCAGTTAAGGAGAAAAGAAAAGCAAGTTTCTTCCTTTTGTAGGCAAAAAAACTGAGCAAGAGATTTTTAGAAAGATAAGATATAGACAGAGAGAGAGACAGACAGGTAAATACAGTCAACTATAGCTACATGTGTATAATATATATGTATATACACACACACATATTGTGTTGGGATGGATCAGAGAAAACATTTGCCAAGCCTAATTCCCTTCTAACAGTGGCTGACAGGTGATGCACAGGTAGGCAAACACTTACTTCACTATCTCCAAGTTATCCACTGATGTGATAAAGGAGTAAGTCTGTTCTGCTGGAAAATTCATTCCATAATAGTATCCAATTTCAATCAGCTTAAGCAGTTTGGAAATCACTCTCATAGATGTTTTCTTATGTTCAGACCAAGGGGAGAAGGTGGAAAGGTTTTAAGTGTAAAAATTAAGTTTGTCTTATAAGAACAAACAAACGAAAAAAAGTGCTACTGCACTAATTAACCACACAGGATTTCTACCAGGTTGCAGCGAGTTCTGACATTAACTGAAGAAAATTACTTCATGTTCAAAAGCAAGAGATTTATTTTCCAAGAGACAATCTGTGGGCAGGAACACAGAGTTCCAGCTTCCCCAAAACTCTGTGTGTGTTTCATCTTTCTCATCACAAGGTGCAGAGTATTTCAAAGCTATGTAAAACACAAAATGGGTAACATGCCACCTGCGGAGTATTTGGTGATCTTCACCAAACACTGAAGCTGATACCTGCCAGAGAGCTGATAAAACTTCTGAAATTAATCAAAGCAGAAGTAACACCCCAGGGCATTATAAACAAGGTCTTTCAGGTAACGTCTTAAAAAATGTTATTTCTGAGACAAAGGACTTTTACCTGAGCAGAAGCAGTGATATGGAAACTGCAAGCCTTAGCCATGCACCTTCTGTAAGACATCACTTCCCTATCTGATGGTTACAAAGGACTTTAAATGATGAAAGGGAAGAGAGTAAACTGAAGCCTATCTCTAATTCAGTTCCTCTACTAATCAAGCATGGAAAGTGTAAATTAAAGGTACCATACACCTATCAGAGTAGAAACTGAAGCCTATCTCTAATTCAGTTCCTCTACTAATCAAGCATGGAAAGTGTAAATTAAAGGTACCATACACCTATCAGAGTATCTTAAAATAAAGCTTAAGAAAGTAGAGCCAAAACTGAAACACAATTCCACAACTGTAGCCAGAATGACCCAGAGAGCATAGCATGCTCAAGAACATTTACAGAAACTGAAGTGCCCGTTCGGACTGGTATAACCTATACAAGAGGAAAATTTCCAGAGAATCAAGTATGAACTCAGTAAGGGAGAATGTGTAGCAGTCCTCTAACATGGAATAAAAAGAAGTAATGAACAGAAGAGGAAGTAGCAAGGACATCTGCTAGACAACATCATGGCTAGAAAAAAAAAGGAAACCCCAAACCTTTTGTCAATTCAAGTATAATTCAAAACCACAGAATGATAAATTTCTGCAACTAATCACAACAGGTATCACTCAATGAAATGTGCATCAGAACATCTACTGCCCAAGGCAAAGTATTCAGGCTCAGGAAATGAGCAGCTTGATCATATCTCTGCCTTGGATGGCTGAACTCAGGTCTGCTGGGCAGGACCAGGTGTGACCTGATCAGCAGAGGGCTAACACCACCTTTTTCTGTGAAATTCTGCTCTTCCCTCTTCGTTGGCATGAACACTCCCATTATTCCACAGGTTACTCCTTGACAGGTACTCTTTGGATCACTCCTTGTAAGAAAGAGTCAAAAATTACTAACAATGCCTCCAAGCAGAAGGAAGAACTGAGTTCACCGAACAGAGCTCTAAAAATCTGGGGGAATTACAGGAAGCTAAGAAATTAGAATTGTGTTTCAAGAAATTCCTATGCATCTCCTGTATCCAGCAAGTCTGTGTGAGTCAGCACAGACAAAAATGACCAAAAGCTTATGTATAGCTAGGGCTCTAATCAAGAGCGTACCAGTAGAGGAAGCATTAATATAATTTACATAAGAAAATAACGGGATCTTAGGAGATTGTATGGATGTAGTAGAGTATCAGCCGTCTGGAAAAGAATAAGATGCTAAAAACACAGTTTCAAAAACATCTGCTTCAAAATTCTAGAAGCAAAGCAACTGAAATCCTTCAATTTTAACAGAAAAAGAAGTGCATAAAGCATCAACAAAAATTATCAACAGTTTCCAAGAGGAACAGCAGAGATGAGGAGTGAGTTAATAACAAAAAAAACCTTAAGACCTTCCAAAACTCATAATTTAAATCAATAGTTGTGGTGACAAACAATAATCAGGCATCACAGACAAGTAAACACGGTGCAAACCACTTCATCCATCCTTAATGATTTTAAAAGTTTTATGGTAAGAACTCCTTGTCATGGGCTCAGATTAAATACACTAGAGATATCTTTGGCAGCAGCTATAAAATGCCAGGCGATGATGAAAAAGCAAATTTGTTTTTGCTACAGATGGTTACATTTTAAAATGTAACCTTTTCTAAAAAGGACAGTCCCCTGGAGGCATGACATCTTACCCGCTAAATTCACATGGGTTAAACACAGCTCATCTACAGAAAATGAACCTCTGTCATTTCTTGTTAGAAGTCTGACAGGATTCAGTCAAACTTCTGTAGGGTGGACAGAAGATGTCCAGAAGATAGAGCAAAACAAAGAAAAGAAAGAAAAGAAAAAAGAAGAGTCAATTAACCTTTTAAATTATTTCACGCCAAATAAGATTTGAAGTGGTACATCCATTCTGCTTAGATCTGTAGTTTTCAACTCAAAGGTCACATTATTATGGATTTTTCTTGCCAAAGCATAACAGTAATAGTTTTTCAATAATTTTGAAGGTCTTTTGGGGGAAATCTGTTCTGGGCATTATTCATGAAAGATATGACATTTTATTTATCTAGTTGCTTTCAAAATATTTGAGAATAAAACAATTATGATGTGTTGCCAAACTCTTTTCAGTTGTTTTTTCTCTCCTCTCTCTCTCAAGAGTTTCTGATATGGAAATAAATGTTATTTTTACTACTTGATTTTAAAAAGAGAATTTTAAAATGTAAACAAAATCTGATCTGTTTCTCTAAAACCAAAATCTAAAATTCAAAAACGCAGTTCACGTGGTTTCCTAAACTTCATGGGAAAGAATTCCTCTTCACAAATAAGCAATCCTCTGCAAAACATGCAGCATAAACATTATAGCAGCTGCAATGCAATACCAGGATAAGGAGAAGAAAATGCTTAGAAATCCCATAAGACACCCTAATTAATATCTGACAGGAATTTCATAATCTATTCTTTTTCAAGTTCTATTTTCTGATTCTATCATATTAACGACACTACAAATATATATAGAAAACATCTTTAATAGCAGCCATGACGTTTTTGTTTTGTTTCCAACTAATCAGTTCCTTTTTAAGCAAGAAAATATTTATCTGATGCCCTTAATTCCACCATTTGGTACACACAGAGATATCAGGACTGTGCACTTACAGAGCTGGGGCTGGAGTGACGCCTGACTTTAGGTGATTCCTTCCCTGCAGACGAAGTTTTGAAGTTAATGCAAGCGTTGTTCTCTGAATGAACCCTCTTCACTTGATTAGTTGGTTTCTCAAATGGATCAAAACTACTCTGTGTCCTCTGAACTCGAACTTTTTTATCCTCAGGAATTGTATCCAGAGGTTTGATCACTGAATCCATTCCCTGGCAGTTCCGTGTAGACATCTTTGTGACACATATCTGAAAGACAAAAACAGTATTTGTTAACTCTAACAGGTTTAAAGTCCGTATCATTCCATGCATCAATAAGCATCAAAAAAGGCAGTGAACTTCATAAGCATTCATTTCCTATTTCTACATTAAAATTGCAAATAACACATGCATTTTACATAGAGAACACACACCACAGTCATAACTGTAAAAAGTCTATCTTTGTACAATGCACTAAAAGATCCAGAAAAAGAAAGGCAAAAGAGGAACATACATAAAATTCAAGCATTTGTGTTTTCTTGTACAATGGCAACAATGCCACTTCACTTCTCTCTCCAATCTAGCCACAGATATCCACAAGCAGTATTGATTTTCATTTGTTTAAAATTGGATGAGACTAAACTAAAATAAATGGTGGTAGTTTGTGTGCGCACCTCGGTACTGGCTTGCCAAAGATTCAATACTGGTATATTATTGTATTTTTAAATAATGCTTATACAGTGTTATTATTATTATCACCATATGTCTCAGAAAATCAAATCAGTAAATCAATTCCCAGGCACTGAAACGTGAGACTGCAGCTTAATGGCACACTAAAGCACAGAAGTTCAATTCTTTGTTACTGTGAAGTATGACTCTGCCAAGCTCTAAAGATTGCCACTTGCTGCTTGAGCTATCAAAATATGCTATGGCTAGTTCAAAAGAACTAAAGGAGCAGAACAGCAGGTTTAGAAACTCCAGTCATATACACTTCTGGTTTTAATTTTAATACACTCCAATATATACAACATTTTTTTAAATCACACAGTGAGGAGTTGTATTTGAGACCTCACCTTTTGTTTTCACCCATAAGACACTTGACTTTTACTTGGAAAGAAAAGAAATAGTTTCAGCTTTCAGACTTTCATAGCTTTCAGTTATGAAGTGTGAAGCAAGACACAAAAAGTTCCTTAAATCATAAACAAATCAAAGTAATCCACAATGTACTTTTTCCATTATATTTGCATGTATTTGAGGACAGACAGTGTTAATTTGCTGAAAACTGTTCACATACATACAACTAAAGAAGCATAATATTCTATTCAAGCACCCATAATCTAGAGCATTTTTAAAAACTTGCTGTTATAAAACACTTAACATGAAAAAAATAAAAAGAAATTATCATTAAATCAGGACTCTTCCCCCATAGCCCAAAGTGTCTCCAATACAAACTTCTCCAAACAATTATATTCTATTCAAGCACCCATAATCTAGAGCATTTTTAAAAACTTGCTGTTATAAAACACTTAACATGAAAAAAATAAAAAGAAATTATCATTAAATCAGGACTCTTCCCCCATAGCCCAAAGTGTCTCCAATACAAACTTCTCCAAACAATTATTCTTTGCCGTCTTGCCCAGAGGAATTTTGTGCCTTGAAATCAAATTTACTTCAACTTTTTATAGAAATACTGGGTGACTATACCTTGTGGTTTGGGGTTTTTTAATATATATATTTTGAAGATCAACTGTAACAGTAGATCAAAGATTCCTTTTCTACATTAAAAATTTAAAGTATGTTTCCTGCACAGTGCCATCTGCCCAAATGATCATGCACCAGGTCAACTCTAATGAAGAACATCACTACTATTACAGACCGGGCTTTACAAGGGTTCAAATTTCTTCTCATTAAAGTGATTACTCCAAGACTAAAACTTCAGTAAGTTATAACCGAGAAAAGGAACAGCCCCCCTTCATTTCAAAAGAGAATTCCTTCTCAGGTCAAAATTAAGACAATTATGTAATTTTGTACTATTACTTCAGAGAGAAGTAATATATTACTTCAGAGAGAAAAGATAAAGAGTTTCTTCACAAAGAATTTTTAATTAGCCTTCTTGTAAAACTAATTGGCTTCTTTCCCCTAAAACAACTTATATGCACAGACATGCATCCACATACTTTCCACTGTCCTCTCCAGATCCATGTTCTTGCAATGCTTGCTACCAAGAAAGATGTTTTAACATAATGTAAGTTGAAATTACTATTAATATAGCAGTACTTCCATGTTACTTAATCAACATGGATGCAAATAAATCAGCCTATGAAATTCTATGACCTAGAAAATAGGAGATATGGAAAAAAAGTTCAAAAGCTGTACTTGTCTTCCTTTTAAGGTAACAAGACCACCTGTAGCTGATTAAGATTTTTTGAGTACACAACTACAAATATACTATAGATAACAATGACATGAATGCTGCTTCTAGTTTCTTTTTCCACTGGAAAATCTCCATCTCTACCTCTAATGTGGGCCATGTAACCATTGCATTAAAAAGAAGCAAGATATTTGTTTCTATTGATTGTCTACTGGAAGCAGTAATACTTTAGATATTGAAGGGAGACACTTTAACCTTCAGGTCAATTGACTGAATCTGGAGTAGGATAAAAATCCTCACTACCATCATATAATAGCCAACTTCCAACTAGCAAATTACTAAAACCAAGATGTACACCAACCACCCCCCACTCAGAAGTCAAACACCTCAGTGGATGTACAGGCTGGATACCAGCATCACCCGTGGAAAAGACTGAGGACAGCAGGGAAATGCAAAAGCAGGGTCTGCTCACCACCCTCCTCTGCCTGCTCTGCAACTACAGAGTTGGCAAAGTTTCATTCATCACTTCTCTCTCACCAATATTAATTAGTCTCCAATATATATTAGTCTCCAAGTGACTGCTGACCAAAGTGCAGGGTTTAAGTCCATAAAGCTAAGCTTATGCTGTTGTTGAAGGGTACACATTTCCAAACTGTCTACCCTGCCTACAAAACACCAAAGAGAAACAGTATTTAAGCAGTTGTTTTACATTTTGCCATTGATATGCCAAGTCCAACTTTGTGGTGAAATTCTTCTTCAGTGAAATCTGAAAGGAGCAGTTCTAAAAGGTCAGCACTGAGTACTGGCTATAACCTCAGAATTACACAGTTTAAGGACACATTAATTTCAGGTTTCCCTCCATCAGCGAGAGCACAATAGAATTCCTTTTGCCCCTGGGCAGTGGGCGCTCCTGTGCTCCAGCTAACAGTACAACTTATTCTGTAGTGACTTATCATGCAAAAAAGCAACAGTGGGACGAAAAGAACTGAAGTATAACATATTTTGGAGAGCTTCCTGTGCATACAAATGATCATGGGTTTCACCAGCTTGACCACACCACTTCTAGGAACAGTATGACTTTGATTAATTTTTTTTAACACTCATTCAGCCTTTCAAATATCATTTTTCCATTGTACTGCATAGCAAAAGTGATTCCTAGAATTTTAGGCTCTCAAATGATATGTACAAATACTTAGTTAGACTGTAAACCACTGTCTACCACCTGGTAGCTCGTTGCTGATAGGTAAGACAAGCCTAACACACCTTCTTATTTCCAGCTTTCTTTTTGTGTAAGAGAGTTAAGGACCATTTTCCACTTAAAAGCATAGCATGTGTCGTAAAGAACACAGATGCATTTTCAGCCTCTTTTAGATGCTCCTGTGTGACCCTGTGGGCTTTCCCTCTAAGTCCATTTTCCCTGTAAGACAGGACTTTCTTTTGACCTCATTTTGTTTGTTCTATATACATAAGTCCAAGGTTCTGCAGAGCGGGCACTGCACTTTTACTAACGCTTTTTTTACACACAGAACAACCCTTGTGCACCTTGTGAAGATGACAATCTAGAAAGAACTGGAAACTGTCTTTTGCCAGTGCAGCCTCAAAAATGGATGATTTTATTTGCTTTAACTACAGTCACCAGAATAAAAAACAAACCTAAAGAAGCTAATCAAGTCATTACATATAGGAAGTCAATCTATATGATTCATTACCCCTTCTTGCCCTTGATCTATAAATCTATGTAATGCTGTACTTAAAACAGTGGAGCCCAGACACTCATTGAGATGCTATAAATGCCACCAGAGTCAAAACCTGGTGCTACATGAAGATGTGATCAATGGCACCTTAACTATTACAAGTTCTAACCTCAAATGTATGTAGAGAAAATACAAGTAACATCTTGGTTCATCATGCATGAGATGACAATTATGTTTTATAAAATGCAATCAAGAGGAAGAAAGAAACTTTTCAGTATGGATATGCTATGCATTTAAAAAAACCTCTGTCTAGAAAATAGCGTGAATCATTAACCAGTTTTAATTGTCATTTCTTTAAAACAAGTCATCATACAAGTGAACATTAAGGTATGTCAACACTTGAAGTGATTCTTTCCTCTTCATGAACTGCCATGATTTTGTGCTTCTCCCACCACGAACTACATTCAAAGCATAATTGTCTAAGGTGTAAACTATTTTCAAATCTATTTGGTTTTTAAAGGTAGTGCAATGAAACCACAGTTATCACTTTCACATGAGGTATTTTAGCCAGCAGATCTCATAATTACAGGGAATAGAGGTATGGGATCTTCATTTACGCTTTCACTCTTCTTTACAGGAAACAGTATTTAAAAATAGGCCAACCAACTTAATACACTTAACAACTACAGATTATTACAGGTATAACAGGGAATATGCAAAAAACCCTGTATCATGTACAGATTGTTGAGCAAACATTACTATCCTTCCAAACCTTGTATCAGACAGAAAAGGCTCAAGGAAGTCACTTGACAGTTCACCACCTCTGACTTTGGGTTCATTAGGTGGCCCCAGACATGAAACATAAGAAAGGAAACAGCTGCTTTGTGCCACCTAAGTTCCCACCTGGCAGGAATCTCAGTACCTCAGAGAAGTGTGATGAAAAAACTATGTTGGCAAAAACAGTGAGAGAGGGGCAGAGACAAGGGGCAGATGATACAAAAGAATTTATTATATTTCCTGAAAGGAAAAGAAGGTAAGATAAAACAATTGCAATGAAACGAATGGTATTCACGCCAGAGAACTTCACATGTAGGACATTCACACCCAAAGTCTCCTCTTTGGTTCCAGGATGAAAATCCTGAAAAAACTAAACTTCACTCCAACGCCAACATCCCTTTAAAGAGTCTTGCTCTTCTACACAGAGAACAGCAGGGTCCTACAGAAACTCATTTTTTGTGTTTGAAGTTAGTCTTTGGAAAACCCCTTCCAAAGCAGCACTTGGAAACTGTCCAGGGACTTGGTGTCTTGTGGGAAAGGATTTGATCTGGAAAACAGCAATGACTGTTCCTACCCAGTGAAGCAACAGTATTAGTAGTTCAGAGTCCCTGATCCCAGCTTTGGAAAAAAGATCCTTGTCAGTCTACATGTGGTTCAAGCACCTGTCCAGGAACATGCTGCATCCTGAACATGACATTTCTCACATACGATCATTAATGTCAATATATAACTGTATTTCCCCAAGTTGTTCCACATTCTGCTGCCAAACAATATACATTTTCCAAACTCTGATGACTGAAATAAACCCACTTTTAAAATTCCACCACAACTATTTATTCAGGCTCAATTAAAACATAAGACAAAAAGAGACATGATGAGACAGAAGTAATTTGGCCACTTAAAACCTACAGCACAAACAGCCACTTTGCAGCTGCC
Source organism: Pipra filicauda (assembly GCF_003945595.2). Classification (NCBI taxonomy): domain Eukaryota; kingdom Metazoa; phylum Chordata; class Aves; order Passeriformes; family Pipridae; genus Pipra; species Pipra filicauda. The sequence continues at coordinate 1,321,769 of NW_024103496.1, read as the reverse complement.
TGAAGAGTTCTCATCTACTTTGGAAAGAAATAGTCAAAGGGAGATTTATCTATAAAATCAGAATATTCATGTCAATTCCAATAACTACTTGAGCTACTACAGATTCTGAAAATGTAAACAAAATAAAATGCAGCACCACAGAAGTTAGTACAGCTTGATATTAAAAGTTATTTTAGTGTTTCTCAGTGTGGGGTTTTTTTTTTATTTAAAGTAAAAGAGCCAGAATATTAAAGAAAGAGCACTTCAAAATTCCTAATCTTACAACCACAAAAAAGCACAACATAGTTTATACCTTGCAGCTTTCTTAGTTGCTGATCAGAATCAAAAGATAACGTATGACAGAAAACAACACAGCTTTGGACAGCCTTTCTTCCCTGTTCCTCCTGCCCAGTCTCACATTTAATTTCAGAAGATCCCAAGGCTGCTCTAGGATAAACAGACTTAGTCATCATTACATCACTATGGATCACTGAGCTACAGTTTCTTACAGTCTCCATCCTAAAATCATGGTATTCATCATATCTCAACACATAATGCCTACATTTAGCCAATTTTTTCCCATAAAGACTACTGTTGAAATTAAGAGAATGAAATCACAAGAAGTACATTTTTGCTCCATGTGTAAAGTCCATAATAAGCCTCATTAAATAAATAAAAATCAGTATAACCATTCATGGAACCATTTCTAAATAAAGATGCCTCTTTGAATCACCTTATATCTCATCTCAAGCAATACTCTTTAATCTGCATTTGGGATTAATCTGAAAATAATAAATGGTGTATCAGATTTAGTTATTGTGATACAGTTTCAATGTAAGGTTTTTTTCACTTCATCACTGTCAGCAAAATCAAAAGGTCCCAAACAAATTGTATTCTTATAATTAAAGGTTGCTGGACTATTTCATTTACTATTTAAAGTAATATAGCATTGAAAGAGTGAGACTGATCAGTTAAAACGTAATTAATTTATAGTCCTTATGGTTCATGAATTATAAAACAGTCATGAATGACCCCTGAATTAATCACCTGTTCCGGTACTTAGTAAAAGATAGGCTGTCCCGTATCAGTGGAATTAATTCATATGAATAAAGATATCCTCAGTAACAAAGAACAATCAATTCTGGCAGAAAAGGCCAGACATCCTACCACACACAGAAAGAAAAAAGTTTAAAATGCTGGTATACCGTAAAGACATACTATTCTGAAGCTTATCACATCTTTCGGGAAGACGCATTATACCTGGGGTTTAATTCCCACATTTAACATACCACAAATGTTTACTTCAGTCGTCCAATACCTATGGACTTACATAAAATATCAAAAAATTGCCAACAATCTACTATTCTCTATTGGTCATTGCCACTGTGTATATCTGGGAAAAGGGTGACTGGTTGGGTAAATATCAGAGTGAACATTGAAAATTTCTACTGAAAAATCAGAAGAAAATATCAGAATTCCTCCCATTTGCACTATTCCAGGAGACATAGTATGAAAGGACTAGATATAAGGAAATGCAAGATCTAGCATGCACTGGGAAAAAAAAAAAGAAAAAATTATTGAGTGACTTGAGGCAAAGAAGTCACTTAAGCTTTCAACAATTCCGTCTTTCTGTTCGCAATAATGATCCTGCCCCTATCACAAGCAGAAACCGGGAGAACTAATTAAGTTTGTAAAGCACTTGGGTTTTTTTAAGTGAAATGTTATGAAGATATAGATTATAATTTGTAGAGCCAAAGCCCGCTGGAAGGTAGTGCAACAATCTCATTATTACAGAGAATAAGACTTGCATTTAGCTGAGAGATGTACGAAGAAAAAAAACATATATAGTGAAGTGACTACTGATTCAACAGCTGAATTGCTGAGAGCACAAGTCTGTCATTAATTTTCACTGGAAAAATCCGATATGAGGTTTTATTACCATTTATAAGCATGTTATTTTCTATCATCCTTTGGTACCATGGCAAATGAGAACTACACAAGTCATCTGCAGATTCTGGCATCTCTGGAATTTGACATTTGCTACTTATAAAACACAGTTTGGAAATGGTCCGGAGTACGAGAAGCAGCTTTGTTCAAAATAAAAATGTAGCTATCTGGAGATTCATTCTCTTTGCAGAACAAAGCACTAGGGAGGCTCTTTCTTGTTACAAACACAAATCTTGCCTGCTTCCTCTTGGCCCAGCTGGTAGCACTCTCCATCATCCCCAGGACAGGGTCACCCTGCTACACCCACAAGCAGAGACATGAACAGGTTGAGGAGAGAGCTCAGTTGGTAAGAAAGCTACAATGCAGAAAAACATCTATGAAGAACAAGAGGTGAGATAAGGGAGCAAATAAAATTGTGAAAGGGGAAGTAGAGCATGTAATGCTACACGACATCACCAGCCAGCTCATACCACAGCTACCAGCGCAATCAGGCCCAAATTTGAAAGAGGTCCTTGAACACACTCAGCCTTCCCTGTAATAACCTACACCAGCCCTTTGTTTGAATATTTGATGGGCACAGCTAAAAGAAGCAGAAAGAGAACTTGAGTAAGATAGGGGGAAAAAAAACGGAGAGGAGGGGCAGAAGGGATGGAAAGAAGACACAAGGAAAGAAAAGGTTGTACAATAAGTCATTACTTTTCCTGTCCTGATGGCCTGTCATTTCTGTCTGGTAACCTCCAGGGGTAAGAGGCTCAACTGTCCACCAGAACTATAATTCATATTCTCGTGTAATATTTGTTTAACTTTATTTGGATGAAGAGATTGCTAGCAATGCTAGCTATGAACTAGCAAATACAACTGAAAACAGAGCTTGGAGACTGAAAATGGTATCCAGGGATATGGTATGTCCCTTGCTGTACCTAGCACAAACTTACTCATACATCTCCCACAGCCCATCTCAAAGGCACACTCTCTAAAATGGCCGTTTTATTTCTGAAGTCAAAGCTGATGTTAAACCAACTGTCTTTGTCATATGGAAGAAGGCAAATATAAAAAGGTCACTGAAGTGCCAGATGGAAGAATTTTTGAACTAGAAGCTCTGACACTAATTCTCTGTGTTTGTCTGAAACACTGAATTCAATGAGCAGATTAAATGTTTGTGCTGAATTGTCAAATGAGAAACAACTCACTCTCACAGAAAGGCCAACTGATCAGGCCTGAGGTAGGAATACCAAGATCATACAAATCTAAATGAAGTCAAACACTTGTATCAAAAAATAATGTTTTATACTGGAAGTTATTATGTGCGGTGTTTACATAGCTCTTTCCTGTCACCACCACTAACCCACCAAGAGCTGCAATACAGCATATATTTATTCTGCTAACTTGATACCTAAATATTAGCACAATTACTGAATCAAGCACAATCTTGAAGTCAGAAATTACTGTACATGATTTTGTGCCCCTTCAACATGGCAAGGCAGAGCTGAGCACTTCTAAAATTTAATTTTTTTTCTGTTCATAGCACAGCCTAACTTCAGAAAAGTGAGTTTTCAGTCCATTAAAGTTGATATTCCTCTCCTCACAGGGAAAAAAGGTCCAGTTTTGAAGAGAACCTGGACTAGATTTTAGGTCTATAAAAGCCTACATATGTCCTCAAAGCAAAACCCTGTTCTGTGACAACAGACGTCAGGAGGAGTCACCTAAGGACAGGGTCTCAGAAAAAGGTCACATCGAAGTCCTGACAACGTGTAATGTTCATGAAAAGAGACAGAAACTCAACGGAGCTGATCTAAAGGGGCGTTTTGCTCTATTTCTGTACTGATGCCCCAAAAGGCAATAGCTGTGTTAGTAATAAAGCCTGGCAAATAAATTCTTCCTTTTACTTGAGCAATGCTCACATTTGCTACAGTGGCATGTAATGTAATATGCCATGCAAGCTTTTCCTGAAATTGCAACCAGGCTGCTGCTTCCATTAAACTGTTTCCAGACTTGCTGTGTTCAAAAGCAGGAGGTTTACTCGTCCAGTAAACCAAACAGGAGGGCACAGTAGGGGATCAGCAGAGGTGTCAGTGTGGGAGAGGCAGCTTCCAGTGCCAAGCAAGAGCCAAGGATGCCTTGGTAACCAGCAGAGCGGTGGAGAAAGTGTCTGAACATAAACATTCTCCCATGAAATTGTGACAGGTGGTTTCTATACTCTTTTACTTAGTTACCCATTTGTAGCTGTTGTCTATCCTCCTCTGTAACCATATGAACAGCATTTAAAAATAAAGATTAAAAAAATATTTCAATCCCTTTCCCATATCAGCCTCCTGCTCCAACAGATGGCTACATGTGCCAGTGCAAGTTTATACAGTTTTCTTTCCATAAGTGCAGTATTAGTAGTTTTGTGTGAACAGTATATTAAGTCTTTCTGGGTTTACACGTTTATAATTTTATTCTATCACTCCCCCGATCATGAAGTTATCAAAGTTGTATACATAAATGCAATAAGTCTTCCCACTGCCATGTTAAGTGTGAGAAATCTTGAGAGACTTGACAACAAAATGCCTATTCTTGCTAGATTCTGAGGCTGTCAGTAAGGTTTTTCAGAAAATAAATTGTAAACAATTCCATGCCTTGAAAATAGGTTTTATCTAGTTCTTTTAGACTCCTTTACCTACCCCTAGCAAGCTTCTTTATTTTTTCACAGTTATCACCAAGTACCTCTGATCCAAATTAAAATAAAAATTGTCCTCTAACAAGCAGGGAACAAAAATACTGCTGTTGGTCGGATCTGGTCATGGAACTGACAGTATAAGACTTAAGCCCAACTACTTGAGATCTTTCACAATACGCTCTTCACATATATGCTGAAGAGCACTTTTCTAATAAAAAGAAAGGAGGAAGGAGACAGATCATGTAATCATTTTTGTGAAATATATGCATTTGCTGGTGGAAAGGTTTTACAACCACCTTCAGTCTGATATGATGACAACCCTCATTGCACTGAAGCAGCATGCTGTATGGTCCTTTACAAATCAATGGTAGGCTCACATTATCTTCAGCAGATGCTCTAAAAGCATGTTGGAAAAAATAATTCAAGACTAGAATGATAAATCAGTTTGGCTATTCTTCCTTCAGAACATTTCCTTAATGTGAAAAAAAATACACAAAAATCTATTTCATTCTCTTCCCTGTTTTCTGCATTTGTCTTCTTTCCTTGCTTTTTTTTTTTTTTTACTATCTTTAGAAAAAGCCAGAGGAAAAACTAGGTAATGAAAGTTGTTTGCTTCATTCTGCTAATGCATTTCAAAGTTTCATTCTAGCACCAAGAAAGAAATCTCTCCTGCTCTTAGGTGCTTCATCCCTGAGGTTAACAACCCTACAGCTTGAGAAATGCAGCTTCCAATGCAGATCAATGTCCCAAGGAAAGACAAGCTCTCTTAAGTGTTTCTAGATCTGCTCCCATACATATTATCTTCCAAACCACTGAATTTGGCAAAGTATCCTCTGTCAAATCAGCACAGTGTAAAGGAGTAGGCAGAAAAAGAGCTTCAAGTTTTCATTATTCACTTGTGCAAGTAATCTCCAGACATGTGAATAACCCATATTCCAACACAATCTCCCAGAAATTTTAATAACAGGCATCTATGACTTTTCTTCCATTGCTTTCTTCCATGGAAGTTTGAGAGTTCAGAAGAGGATGACAAGCCCAGTTTCACAAACAATTAAATGCAAAGTCCTCCTCTGTGTTTGGATCTCATGCACACCTGACTTTTTTTTTTTTAACTTGTTCTTTCTTTTCCCCCCCCTTTCAGACAAATGCCCTGGTTACAGAATTCTATAAAACTTGAATGAAAAGTCTCAAAGGAATTTTCTAGCAGCTACTGCAGGTTTGTCAGACTTGCAGCAGCACAATCACTTTCAAAGCAAAAAGGTGTACAGAAGCATAATGAAACTTGTTTCTCAGTGCATATGCGCTATGCTCACAAACATACCATGTCCCACAATTCAGAATTGAGTCAGCCAGCATAATGAAAATTACAGTATCTAAAGTTATTCAGAATATGAGGAACACTCCAGTATATCTTTTCTTACAAAGACATCTAAAACTTAAAATGGAGAAGTTTCAAACTGATAGTGAGAAGAGCTCATTGTAAGAAGGACTGCAATTTTATAAGAAAAATTCTATGAATAGAACAGAGATAATGCTCAATTTTTTAAAAAACTATGTATTTCAACAGAGAAGTGAAAATCACCGCTGCTGCTTTGATGTGTTCAAGCCAAATATGTGCTGTAGTAGACTTATGACTATGCTCAAATCAACCTAAAGAAAAAGCTGTAACAGTACAAAACAGCCAAGCCTTCTGCAGTTGGTGGCAATTTGCACCTCCAAGCTGTGAGTTCATCATGAATCACTTTCAAAAAGCAACAAATCCTAAGAATCAGATTGGTCAAAAATCACAGCTATCATTAGAACATTAGTGAGAAGTCCTCCATCCTTCCAGTACATTAAGTTTCTCATGAAAAACTTTCACAAAACTGAGACTGATTGCAGATATTTTGCCTGGCTTTCCCTGCATAGCTGCCTACCAGCAGTACAATCACATTTTATGATTATATAATTTTATGTATCTGGACTACTTTGCCAAATACAGGGAATTCCTTGCCAACTTGAAAGTTAGGGGGTGGTTCCACCACTTTCCCAGACAGCAGTAAAACCTACCACTCCATCATTAAACTGTAGAACTTTTCAAGACAACTCTTCTGCATGACATAATATAACATTTCTATAGCCAACATTTAGCAACAGAACCCATTTGTTCATTAAAACTCCCACTATTTACCGGGAAGTCTGGGCAAACATATTTTACACATATTCTCTAACTGTTTAAGTACATTTTCTTTGCACTTACACGAAGATTTAATAAAACGGAAGAGGACATATTCAAACACACTAAGCTTGTAGACTGAAAGTATCAGAAATGAATTAAGTGGAGCTGAGCTTTCACAATATATAAATAGACGTTATGCCTTTCATTTCCTCACCACTCTCTTGGCAACATTCAGTATTTTCCTTTTCAGGTAAGTTGTATAGAATTTAATATTAAATTAAAAACATCCGACACAGCAAAACTGAAATATAACTGACATAAATTCTATTCAATTTCCAGGACAGAATGATAAAGACTAGTCAAAAGCTTGCTGATATGATGTTTGTTACAAACTTAGATTATTTTATATTTATTTATTGTCTAGCTGAAGTTTATCAAGTTATTTTTCAATCAGAAGTCGCAACAGACCTTGTAGTCAGCAGGATGAGATAGCAAGTTCTACTCTAGCATTAACTTACACAAATTCCAACAATAAATTCTAAAAATTTTTGCAAAATAAAACGAGAATCTCCACCCAAACTTTTCACACCATTTCTGACTAGCACATCAACACAGAGTAAAACAACTAACAAATAAAACTGTGTGCCTCCGCGTCCTCTGCAGGCCAGGCCAGAACTGATACAGGAACTTCAGAGAAGCCCATCCACCCAGGAATATGATAAACATATCCCTCACCAGCAACAAAGAGAAAGCATGGAATTTACTTCTACAGAGGCAAAATTATGTGTTTATGGGGTTGTTTCAAAAATCTTAAAACACAAAATCACCCCCCTGAATTCATCATTCAGTACTACATTAAATTACTATTTCACTACTTGCTTTTTGCTGAACTGCTAAATCCAGAAATATATATAGGCTTTTATTAGAGAGTGGAATGGAAGATATCAGTGAAAAATATGCCACATGTGAAAGAGATGCATATGATCAATAATTCTGACAATACACAATATACTTATCTCAAAGGAAAAAGTGATCACAGAAAGGTATTTACTGAACTATACCAAAACCCAGAAGTCACCATGTAGGTGGAAGAAGCACTTAATGACTGATGGAGCTGCTACTGGGAGAAGTTGTCCTGACACTAACATTATGATAGCAGTATTAAGAAAAATAAAGGCCTTAAGAGTCTGTTTCTTGACTAACCATCAGTACATTCATGTACCTTCCAAAGTACCAAAAGAAAAATCTAATCAGAGACTCCAGAAGCCCGTATGGACCTACCTAAGTGAACTCAAGTTCAGAAAATAGTAATTTATGTGTTCTTCCCAAACTAAGAGCACCAGTTACACTTTTCTCTAGTTCAGAAACAGGCTTTGGAGAACTGGTATTGCACAGATTCTCTGTTGTTTCAGTTAATATTTGCTAGGATATTCCTCTTCATTTCAACAGGCTTTGTAAACTGTAATTATCATTTTATCAGTACCCGAAACACTCAGGAACATTTTAACACTAATATTATCCAAAACCCAATTCACAAACTGAGTACAGCACTGCCTCACAGCTGACTATATTTGACTTGCTGGGACTTCAAAGGGAAATAACCTCATAGATTTGTCTGTGTCTGCCCAGCAGCTCCTGTGACCCTTAAGGGGCACATCTACACTCACATTTATACAGAAGTCACTGAAAATGACAGCCCAAAGCCTCACCTGCCCCAGGCTGAGCACTCCCACACATTCTCATCCCAGCAAACTTCTGCTGACCCCAAAGATCTGCCCAGGGTAGCTACTGAAACCTGCAGGGGCAAATGCCCGGGGGCAGCAGGCACTGCGCGAGGATTTCCCCTAAAGAACAAAATAATCCTTTATCCCTTCCCTCTGCAGCTGGAGCCCAGCAGAGCTGCCCATGCCAGCTGCCTGTGGGACCAGCCAGGCACACCTAGTCTGCAGCCTGCTCATAGTCCCCACCAATGGCTCCATCCATGTTCTCGTCTGTGAGGGCTCTCGGAGAAACAAGAACTGCCTGCCCAAGACAGACAGAGCACCTGCTCAGAGGCCAGCTCTTTAAACACCCCACCCATGCTTACAGTGTGAGGGGAAAACGTCAAAAACTGTGGGCACAGGTTTGGGTTTAGAGGTTTTAGGGATTGGGTTTGTTTAAGATTTGTACAACAAAATAGCTAAAAAAAAAAAGATAGTTAGATGACCCTTTTTGCTATAGGACTTCAATGGCTGGCCAGCCTCCTTGCATTAAGATGCAACATTGATTATTTCTAGCCTGCTCAGCTACAACTTCTTGAAGTTCTTTCTGTCCAGAGTCAGGGACATGAAGGAGACTATGGCAAACACTCACTCCTCAGATAAGCCCTTATCTCCTGCTGTGACAGACCCCAGCCTAACTAGAAAACTGATCCACACAGAGAAGATCTTCATCTCCATAGAGCACTTGGCACTATCCACCTATTAAACTATATATTTTTTCCCTTTCCCATCTGCATTCTTAACTTTTGGACACATTTTCCACACTGTAAGTTAATTTTCCCCCCTAGTTAATTTGGGATCTGTGTTTAACTAAATATCACCATTATACCATAGGGAATATTATTTATTAATAAAATATGTCCAAAACATTAGTCATTTCTTAAGATCAGAAAACTGAAATGAGAGAACTCTAGAGCCTGTACTAACACAGCAAACAGAGACGAAGGCTTTAGATTTGGGTAGAAAAAAACACTTGGAGGAAGAAAGCTGATGGAAGCAACAAATTTAACATATGAAGTAGATGAAAACATAATACTAAGAGAAAAATGTAATTTAAAATTTGCTTTAAAAAAATTCCACATGCCTGGACTTTCTTTCCTTGTATAACACGGGAGTAAACACAAGTGGCTGAATTACTTCTATGCATTAGACAATGATTTGCAATTTATTAATAGACATAGTATAAGCAAAGGAAAACTTCCATAAAAACAAAAAAAGAAATAATATAACTGAAATAATTATTGTAATAAAAACATTCCAAACAATTCTTGACCCCAAAAAAAAGGCAACTCTATTTTCTGAGACAAAACTATATCAATTAAGTTTGTATACAGTGTGAAAGAGATCACCTCACATCACTTATATTGCAGTACAAACAGTGTTTTTTAAAGAAGGAACTCCAGCAAAATAATAATGAAACCTTCAGAAAATAATTGCTATAACACCAAATCTTCGCTCTTTAATCATATTCAGTGACAGAGAAGAAAAACCCTTTAATTGGCGAGTACAGAAAAAGCAAACATGAATCGCTGTCAAACTAGTTATTTGATCCCACATTGATATACAACTGATCTCTTCCTGGAGTATAATTCAAATGCTGCATAATGATAAGCATACTCTCCTAGAAAAGAGCCTCTCTGCTTTTACTCTTAACTAGTAATAGCAAAAAACATATCACTCTACCATTACTACTACAGTTCAATTCTTTTAAATACTAGAACACATGGTGAAATATTTTTTTGTTCAGTTCCACTGGACTTCTGTTGAGAGTAATCTAGGACTCGATCTACAACTGAAACACAATAGCTGTCTGTTAAGTCATCAGAAATAATTCGAATAATTTCATACTATGGTCACAGTTTGATCTGTCTTGTACTAATGGTAAGTGCTGCTCCTTTTCTCTTCTCTTTCCCTGAACATGCTGCTGCTCTAAGCTTTCATATGCTGAAATATGCCACTAAGATCCAAACCTCTGTCAACACACTGCTATATAAGCATTCAAGAATGACAACTCCAAAAGACTACCTCACTTTTTGTTATATTAAATAAAGACAAGAGAAATAAAATCACGACAGAGGTTAACAAGGCAAAAAGATATTCTGACGTCCATGATACAGCATGTATTTATAAAGGATCACTTTAATTTTATCTTCCACCACCAAGCAAATCTGTAACTGTTAAAAACATTTATTCAGATCTAGCAAGATGCAAAGACTTGTTAGCAGAGATGAAAAAGTGGCTGATCACGTCCTTCACTCACGCGTCCCAGAGGGCGTTCAGCCAAGCATGTATCGGAAAAAATTGCCCATACTACCCTCTTAATACAATTACAAATAAGGCTGCCAGAGAGAGAAATACAAAGCTGATCCGAGAAAAGCATCACTTTTAAGCCTTACCCTACCTTTTCCCTGGTATTTACAAACCGCAGGCAGTATTGCTGGGGAATCTCACCAGGGTGGCTGCCGAGAGGTCTCATGTGGCGTTCCCAGCTTCCCACCGCCTCCCTCTGCCTGGATGTTAAGCATTCCCGAGAAAACCCACCCTGACATGCACAGAATGAATCCTGCTCAAGTTGGAAGCATGTGATAACTAGGATTCAGGTTGAAACAGGAAACCCCAGTACCCAATTAGTCCCAGAGATTTAACCAAGCCCCATCTTACCGTTTTGCTGTTGCCCGGATCAGGTCAGATTCACCTGCAACTCTTTGGCATCTCTCTAGCAATGTTAGTGTTTGCAGTTAGGCTGGGCTCATTCAGCAACTGAATTCACAACATCTTTCTGCACTAGCAAGCTGAAATGGTACGGCTGTACTACAGCTAAGAAAGGGGGAAATCTAAAGCAGCAAACAAAGAAATCCCTCAAGACAGGGTAATCCCTGTGGAGTAAAATATTAAAGATACAGATGAGCACTGAGGGTACAATATTTCTCTGTCTAAAATTCATCAGCAATACCATGCTCTTTCTAAAAGATTTTTTTTTTTTTTAATATATGATGGACTTGCCTGTGGAGTTCCCAGAAAGGCAGAGTATCCAGGCTCTGCAGCAGCATTGCAGCCAAAGTAACCATGCATATGCTATCTAGGCAATTTACAGCAGTCTTTTTGAAAAGATATTGATTTACAATGTAACACTGCCTCAACCCAACACAGAACTGCAGCCAAAATAGCTAATGGTAATTTCACAGGAATTAAGGGAAAAAACTCAACATTCAATCAAAAGGATGCAACTAATCATTCCCAATTCAATTCCACCCCAGTCCTGAAAAAAATTAGCAAGTTCTTGAGTGACAAATAGTAATACTATAGCAATAATCTATGGGCATCTGGAATCAAGCACTATGAATACCACTGTCCACTTTTACAGAAACAATAAATATTAAAAATAATTTAAAATTTATTGAGTCAAAATATCAACTATGAAGTTAGTTTCAGCACTGTAAGGATGAAACTTAGTACTTAATTTATGAACGTACAAAATGCACAAAGCTGTGAGTAAGCAACAGACACCTACTCCGTGCTGGGAATTCACTACTGAGCCCACGTGAGCTTGGGTGCAGTAGGGGGAAAAGAGGGTAGCAGGACCAAACCCTCAGGGAGGGCTTCTACAAAAGGGATGCAGTGAATTTTCTCCATCTCCTACTCCTACAGCAACCCCTGCTGGCCTGTGCTTCAGATGGCTCCTGGCTCCCCAGAAACCTCCCAGGGTTGGGGGAGCACTGGACAGACTATACTAGGAGAGGGAACAGTAACGTACACATAAGTAAAACCCTCAGGAGGGAAAGCACACAGCTCAGCTTACATGACATCCTCAACACCCTGATATATTTTTCATTTTTATGTAACAAAGAGGTGCAGTGAACTAGCAGGCAAAGCACAGCCCTGGCTCACGCCCCAGGCAGCTCCAGTGACTCTCATCACAAAACCATTGGAAATGGGCTCCCCTGTAGAGTCCCACTTTGAAGAAAGCAGAGTGGGCGTAAACATTTGCTCGAGTCTCACCACAGTCACCAAGACTTAAACACATGCTGAAATACTTCTCAACTCCAGGCTGACAGCTGAACCTAGCATCAGTGGCTTCAGTGACAATAAATCTTGAATGGCATGAGCAAATTCCCTAAAATGCTCCCAAAATTACGTAGTACTTGTCATCTTTTCCCCCATCTATTTCACAACCTTAGTCACAGGGACATATTCCAGAAGACTTCTCAGTTTCTCAACTTGGTTTCTAAGCAGATAGAAGGCTTCACATCTCCTGAAAAAAAGATGACTTCTACTCTCTAGGGCAAAAGTTTCTTCTAGGGGGTCGCAAGTATGGGGCTCAGAAGAAAACGTGAAAAAAAAAAGCTTCCAGCTGAAATTATGAGAAAATACATTCAAAACATTTACATTTCTTGACCTTATTCTGTCAACATCAAATTTGTCTGAGACTGAGGGAGAATAGGACAGAAGGATGCTCAGGAGAAAAAAGCTAGTGAGCAAGCACATGCAGAGACCAGTATGCGTCAAAAGATGGGCACCGTGTTAAGGGAAAAGTAATGGACAGCCATGGGAAAAGTAAACACAAAAGGCAAGCCAGAGAAACACTGAACTGCATTCCAGAAGCAGGCAAAGTGTAGGGCCAAGGCACAGAGACAGACACCCAGCCAAACAGCCTACAAAGTCATAGAACCATAGAATACGCTGAGTTGGAAGGGACTTATCAGGATCATCAAGTCCAAGTCCTGTCCCTACACAGGACCATCCCAAGAACCACCATGTGCCTGGCAGCATTGTCCAAACACTTCTTGAACTCTGACAGGCTTGGTGCTGTGACCACTTCCCTGGGGAGCCTGTTCCAGTGCCCAGCTAGCTCTCGGTGAAAAATCTTCTCCTAATATCCAATCCAAACCTCTCCTGATACAGCTACATGCCATTCCCTCAGGTTATGTCACTGGTCACCAGAGACAAAAGATCAGTGTCTGCCCCTCCACTTCCCTTTGTGAGGAAGTTGTAGCCTGTAATGAGGTCTCCCCTCCGTCTCCTCTTCTCCAGGCTGAACAAGCCAAGTGACCTCAGCTGCTCCTTGTATGGCTTCCCCTCTAGACCCTTCAACATCTCCGTTGCCCTCCTTTTGACACTCTCTATATCTTTCTGATATTGTGGTGCCCAAAACTGCACACAATATTCAAGGTGAGGTTGCACCAATGCAGAGCAGAGCAGAGCAGGTCCCCTCCCTTGACCAGCTGGAGATGCTTTGCCTGATGCCCCCCGGGACACAGTTGGCTCTCCTGGCTGTCAGGGCACTACTGACTCATATTCAACTTGCCATCAACCAGGACCCCCAGGTCCCTTTCTGCAGTGCTGTTCTCCAACCCCTCATTCCCCAGACTGTATGTACATCCAGGGTTGCCCTGTTCTAGGTGCAAAATCTGGCATTCAGCCTTATTAAATTTCATGGGGCTGGTGATTGCCCAACCCTCTGATATGTCTAGGTTTCTCTGCAGGACCTCTCTGTAATGGGATATAACTCAAAGAAGTCAAACCCTTCTACATTTTAAAGTTAATTATTTTTACTGTATTGAAAAAAATCTACATTTATGACATTAAAGCCCTTCTGGTTGCCTTTGTGTTTGACATCTCTCAATGGATTCAATTCCAGCTGGGCTTTAGCTTTTGTAACAGCAAAAAGCTGGAAGATGTCTCTGCATTCCTTCCTGGTTACTTGTTCCTGTTTCCACCTTCTGTATAATTCCTTTCTACGTTTGAGTCTTGTTAGGAAGTCTTTGTTCATCCATGCAGGCTTCCCAATATTTTTGCTTGACTCCCTACTGTTGTTATCTCCCTTCTTCTCCTGTGCTGGCCCCATCCCTTCCCTTAATCCCAAACCCATTTGCAGACTGTGGTTGCACATAACGTGGCTGGAACACAAATAGATGCTCTGTTGCTGCCCATGGAACCACCGAGAGGATTGGGAAACCTGGCTGAAAGGCTAAGGCCATCTAGAATTACTAATTAAATTGATGGACCACACAAAGGCCCCTGTAGCATGACACTGGTTTGTTTTCTAAGGGGATGGGAAAATAACTAACTAAAATAAAAGTGTTAATAAAATAATATTAAAAAAATTAAATACTTATGGGTTTTGATTTTAAAGCTCTGCATGGAAGTCAGCTCTAATACAAGTATTGATCATATGATCAATACTTTAAGTCTTGCTTTCATCTCAGAGCAGGCTCCAAAGTGCTCTGTGGCACTTAAGAACAGTTCCTCACATATAAGGAGGCATCTTTGGAGCTTTTCAAGATAATAGTTATACAGTCATCTGCAAATTGCTATACTTCAAACAGAGAGATTAAACAATGTCACAGCTCTGATGGTCAATTAACTAAACAAGCAAACCATCATTTATTAATATGCCATAGTGAAAAAATGCAAGTAATTACCTTGTGTTCTGTGTGGTAATATTACATACTGTTAAAATGGAATTTGTAAGTGATGTCCTATTTTCATTACTCTATATTGAATCATCCATGAGAGGTGAGAGGAGATAGGACGCAAAGAAGAGAGGCAGCCAACAATTCACTCCTTTCCAAGAAGTAATCAAATGCAGTAATTAGTACAAGTTTCATACATCCATGAGCCCATTTTCTCCTCATATAAGAAACTGCATGACTAAGAAGAGCCACTGATCCTCAACACAAACCCTTCCATTTTGACAACTGCAGACTGAACATACAAGGGAAAAGTGAACACATTTTACACTTTTGAAAATTTACTCACTTGTAAAAGTCATTTAGACATCTAGCCAGCCACTTCATAATTATTTACAAGTTGTGTTCAGAAACAGAGGGCTGGATGGGACACTACCTGTCCAAGTCCAGTTCAGGTCCTTGCTATCACAGGTGACAATAAAATATGACCTCTTTTTTAAATTGCTAAGTTTGAGTTCAGTCTGAAGCTTAGTACAGAAGACATGACCTTAATAAAACAATCCAGGAGTGACACAAATGTGTTGAATGCAAAGAAAATCATTTGTATCTTAAGAAAGCAAGTGAAGCAGTGGATAATATTGCACAATGGAATGCACGACAAATTATTCCAAGTACAACATGCTGCAAAACTTGTTTCATAATACCAATATTTGAAATATACCATCTGCATTATCTGGTATGGTGGAACATCACTTAGAAGTCACTGTTTAAAATAAAACGCAATGCAACATAGCGCCAATTATTTTTGCAACTTCTAAGACCAAAAGATTTTATGGGTTTAGGAATTGGTTCTATCTACAGTTTGAATTACCAAGAATGTTTAAACTGCAGATTCAAACAGAACAACAACAACGTAACACTGTGCAATAACTTTACACATCTAAAACATACTTCAAATCAGTCCAGATATATTTTCAGGTCTTTGCATATAAAGGGTTAACCGAATGACTTCATACAAATTATACTCTTTCTGTGCAATAGGAAAACCTAACTCCAACATTCCCAACATGGTCACATCTTACTGTGAATACTAATACAGTTGCACAGAGATTGTTTTATTTGTTATTGATACTTTTGCGTTCCTTGCTATGGTGGCAAAGATCTCATATAAATAAAATAATTCAGACTACAACACATTGGTGCAGTGTATCTATGATAAGAACTTACATTTGGTATTCTACCTTGATTTAGGGTTAACTTTTAGGTAAATCAAATATTATTTTGCAAGCCTCGCTTTTTCTCCTTTTTTTTTTTTTAAGCTCTTAGTTAACGGCATTGTAACAACTACTATTCTACAGAATTACGTTAGCCTCTAATTATCAGCCGAAGTCCTTAAAGAGAAGACATGCAAAGGCCAGAAGCATTCATATCTGCAGCATGATCAGCAGTTAATATACACAGATACCAAGCACAGAGCCTGGTCAAAGTATGGAATTCTGTGATTATTCTACTTTTAAGAAAGCAGATCTGTGGGCTTTCCCACTGGTGGTGGGTATCTAGCTAGATGCAAAACTGGACTGCAATATACTTCAGCCTGCAATAATAAAGCATACCTTGCTATATAAAAACAAATGAATAGTCTTCTCCCAGCCCTGTCTCCCTCATGCTTGCAAAAACAATCACAACTATTACACAAAGACAGAATTCTATCTCAGATAGTGCTGTGTTCATACCTTTGTAATACATTAAAATTATACTGAAAAAAAAAATGCCTATTTGGAAAGAATATGAAGCCTATACCAAGTGTCAGGTAAAATAACCTGTATCTTGTTTGCCTAAATTCTTCATCCCCAATTTGCAGGAGAGTGATAGCAGAGTCATTCATCTTCAGCATCATAAAATTACATGTGCTAGCAACAGGAGCAACATTTCACTATAGAAATGAAGGTATCTTTGTAATAAATAAATAAAATTCCAGACAAAATATACACCACAATTCCCATGCCTTATGATGTACCTGTATACATACATAACCTAAGTCTTAATATTACTAATATATTTTGTAAAAAGCACCACAACCTCAGATACTCAGGAAAAAAAAAAAAAGACATTTAAATCAGCATCTTAGTCAAACATTGTTCAAAAACACCTCAAAGAACTCAAGCAGTACAAAATTCAAATGTATGCTCTGTAACTGGTAGATAATAACTATCAGCAAGATGACTTACTGGAGTAGCTTTAATTAAACTAACCTATCTACTGTGACACAGAATTCCTAAAACCATATAGCTGACAATTCTCATATTTGCAATTAAAAAAAAAAGGCTAATCAGGAAAGTATATTAATATTTCTATGACATAAAGTTTAACGATGAATACTAGAGACAGAGTTTACAAAGTTTTTCTTTAGGGACAGTTATAAAGAATTAACAATAGATTTTTAATATCTACCAGTATAGACTCCAGGGAAGAATCTCTGAGAATGTTTTATTTTCAAGTTACATATATTGCTACAGCTCATCTTGTACTGGGACAAAGCTCAGTGCTATCCTATTCCAAAGTTATCCACAGCATTATAGCTAGGAGAAAAAAGCTTTCTATAAATTAATTAAAACAACCCAAAATTATGGATTCACCTTCATCTCTTTCTCAAGTTTAAATATGTCATGCCCTGAAATTCTTGTCTTCTTTGAAAGCAGTAGATTTCAGCCTCCTTTCGTTTTTACTCTGAGATACTCACATAAAAGGTTTGTTGTTCGGTCCATATTGGGACAAGAGTTATTTAATATCTTCATTAATGACAGAGATGAAGGGATTGATTGTACCCTCAGGAAATTTGCTGATGACACCAAGACGAGTGATGTGGTTGACACACCTGAAGGCAAGGATGCCACCCAGAGAGACCTGGACAAGCTTGAGAAATGGGCCCATGGGAATATCATGAGGTGCTGGAGCAGGTCCAGAGAAGAGCAACAAGGCTGGTGAAGGGACTTGAGCACAAGTCCTATGAGGAGAGGCTGAGGGAGCTGGGGTTGTTCAGCCTGGAGAAGAGGAGGCTCAGGGGAGACCTCGTCAGTCTCTACAACTCCCTGAAAGGAGGTTGTAGCCAGGTGGGGGTTGGTCTCTTCTCCCAGGCAACTATCAGCAAGACAAGAGGGTATGGTCTTAAGCTGTGCCAGGGGAGGTTTACGTTAGATATTAGGAACAAATTCTTTACAGAGAGGGTAATCAGGCATTGGAATGGTCTGCCCAGGGAAGTGGTGGATTCTCCGTCCATGGAGGTTCTTAAGACGAGACTGGATGTGGCACTTAGTGCCATGGTCTAGTAACCACGGCGGTGTCGGATCAAGAGTTGGACTTGATGATCTCAGAGGTCCCTTCCAACCCAGCTGATTCTATGATTCTATGATTCTATGAATAAGACCAAGCACAAGCTGCTGTGCCTGGGTCAGGGCAACCCTCAGTATCAAATACAGGCTGGGAGATGATCACGAGCAGCTCTGTGGAGAAGGACTTGGGGGTGTTGGTGTGTGAGAGGCTGGACATGAGCCAGCAATGTGCCCTTGAAGCCCAGAAAGCCAAACATGTCCTGGGCTGTATCACCAGCAGTGTGGCCAGCACAGCAAGGGAGGTGATTCTGTCCCTCTGCTCTCATGAGAATTCACCCAGAGTGCTGCATCCAGCTCTGGGGTCCCCAGCACAGGAAGGAGATGCACTGTGTAGTTTTTGTTTTATGATCGTTAATATTTAATATATTTATAAAAACAGGATTTCTACAACATAATGGCAGGTCTAGTTTTGTTCTCCTTTCTTTTATTATTTGTCTCTGAAGGTTTACTTATTTTTTAGACTACTGTTAAACACCAGTCACTATCTTCACGTTGTTATCCAATGACCATATCATTCTTATCCAGAATAACATAATTTGTATAGACTCATCATTACACATGCATAGCTGCAGTTAAGTTCTTCGTATGCATCAGTTTGTACATATCAGCATGAAATAACATTATCATTTTATCATCCAAATAGTCTACACTGCAAAATCCTTGGGCAATTTTTGGCAGTTAAACTAAATAGCTTTTTTTAATGCATCAATTTTTCATCCCTCTTCCATGTCTTGTGTCTCCTACCTGGAGGGTTAGCTGTCATTCCCCTCTAAGGCTCAAAAATGGGTATATTGCTGGTTCCTTATGGCATACATGAGACATGTGACAAATGTATAAGCACCATGCAAATCACAATGACTGGAAAAGCTGATGATGATGAAAGCTAAACACTAGGTCAGATGGTGGCATGGTATGAAATTAAAGAAGTCGCTGACAAACTGAATAGAAACATTCAAGTAATACCTGATTTAGGAATATTATTGCTTCTCATAATAAAACATGAGGAGCAGCTGTGAGAATCATCTTCCCCTCCTTCCAGCTATATTTGTCTAGAAGGCTGCACTACTTAATGGACAAGAGTTTCACTGCAGTCACCCACACCTTTGTTCTTTACTAATTAAATTGACACAGAATGATGATCAGCAAAAAGGCATGTCAAAGCTCAAGTTAGTGCAACGCTGAGTCAAGTGTTCACAGGAAATAAGCACTAGAACTGCAGGTATTGCACTAATATTTATCTGTTCTTTAGTTAAATATAAAGGGTTGATTTTGACTTAAAAAGTCCTTTACTGTCTGGGTCACTAGCCCCTTGCAGACTGCTTTTCTTGTCCTGTTTTATCTCAGTAATTCAGACAAGAGGGTTGCATTCACCTGGGCATTCTCACTGACGGGCACTTCAGTCCAGAAGTTGATAAAGCTTTAATGCATGTTGAGCAGCTTATCTATTTTCCCAGGACTTCTTAGGCAAGAAATAGAAAGCATCTCAGGAGGAGTGAGCTGCTGAAGACAGAAAACTTCAGAAAGGACAAGAGAAAAAAGACTCTTTCTCATGCCATAAAAAATATCTACAGAAATGCAAGTAGTGGTAGCACATCTACTGCAGCTTACATGTTCACAGAGCAGCCATTCTCACAGAAAATTCCACCTAAGCACTTTTTTTTTTTCCTCCTCAGACCACCTCTTTCTGTATCTCTAGAGCTGAACCCCATTACAATATGTTGTTAAATAGACTATTGCCCTACCATCTCATGAAGTAGAAGAACATGGATTTTCATGTGATGGAGCACACAGTGGCTACAGAGGGCTGGAACAGATTTATAAAGCAACAGACTTATTTGAGAGCAAATACGTGGCCTATAAAGAAAATTGAAGAAGCCTCAGAAGTTTTAATAATTGTAAAAGGAGCAAAATACCACTTTCAGAGGTGGGAAAGAATTTCCCTTACCTTGTTTCAGATATTCAATAATTTCTTGAATTTTTATAAGAAATTTTAAAGAAACATATTGTCTCAGTCTAATAAATTCAAATTCAAATGACACTTCTCTTGGTTAAATGACATGGGAAAAATACACTCATTAATCTATCTAGCCTTTATCTATCTCTCTTGTATCAAGATGAAGACTCCCTACTACATAAGGAAATAGAAGAAATTAAGGTTTATGATAAAATAGGTGAATGACTCCATAGAACTGACAGGTTTAAGGTTGAATGGACATCTTCTTCCACTTAAATTACCCCTACAGGATTTACAGCACAGTGTTTCAAACCAGAGAGACAATAAAATACTCAACATTTTATTTTGCATGACAGCTCTCTGTAGTATTGGGGAGGGGGAGAGGTGTGCTTCCAAACACCAGGATTAAAAAATAACTTGTACTAAGTAGTCATCATATATCAAAATCACCATACAGTGCTTTATAACTTCACTATTTTTGTTTTGACCATTCCAGAAGGTATCTGAAATATGCATAAATGCAGCCGTGCATCTCTCTTTAAGCATGGTTGCTTTGGTGCTCAGGCACTTACTTCTCCAGAACTCTCACAAGACAGAATCACAGAGTCACAGAATGGTTCAGATTGGAAGGGATCACAGTGGGTCATCTGGTTCAACCTCCCTGCTCAAGCAGGGTCATCCTAGAGCACATTGCACAGAACTGCATCCAGAAGTTTTTTTAATCTCCATTGAGGGAGGCTCCACAACCTCTTTAGAGAATCTGTTCCAGGGCACAGTCACCCGCACTGTAAAGTTCTTTCTCATATTCAGATGGAACTTCCTGGGCATCAGTTTCTGCCCATTGCCTCTGGTTTTATTGTTTGACACCACCGAAAAGAGCCTGGCTCCATCCTTTTGACACCATCCCCTCTCAGCCATCTCTTCTCAAGACTGAACAGGTCCAGGCTTTCCTCATAAGAGAGATGCTCCTGTCCCTTAATCATCTTTGTAGCCCTTTTCTTGACCCACTTTAGGAGATCCATGTCCCTCTTGTTGTCCTGAGGAGCCCAGAACTGCACACAGTACTCTGGGTGAGGCCTCTCTAGGGTCGAGTATAGGGGCAGGATCACCTCCCTCAGCCTGTAGACAATGGTCTTGCTAATGCACCCCAGGACATCATTGGCCTTCTTGGTCACCAGAGCACACTGCTGGCTCATGGGCAGCTTTTTGTCCACCAGGACCTCCAGGGCCTTCTCCACAGAGCTGAATCTCCACAGGCTAGTCCCCAGCCTGCCCTGGTGCTTGGGGTTATTCTTCCCGAGGTGCAAGACCCTGCACTTGCCTTTGTCAAATTTCAGACATTTCTTCTCTGTCCCTCTCCACAGTTGTTGAGGTCCTTCTGAAGGGCAGCACAACCCTCTGCGGTATCGGCCACTCCTCCCATTTTGTGTTGTCAGGGAACTTGCTGAGGAGGCATCCGTCCCTTCATACATGTCATTCATGAACAAGTTAACAATACTGGCCCCAGTATTGGACCTTGGGGGACACCACTAATGATGGGCCTCCAATTTCTTAGAAACTTCTTGTTTGAAGTAGAATCATTGATACTTAATTATTCTGTTGTTCTTCCAATTAGTAAGATGTCTTCTTAACTGATACTTGAAAAGAATATTAGTATTACTCAAGCAGTTTAGTCATTAAAATGGGTCTTCACTACTAGACTCTTTCTTTATAGACAGAGAAGCAAGATGA
The DNA here is from genome assembly GCF_003945595.2 of Pipra filicauda. Classification (NCBI taxonomy): domain Eukaryota; kingdom Metazoa; phylum Chordata; class Aves; order Passeriformes; family Pipridae; genus Pipra; species Pipra filicauda. The sequence continues at coordinate 1,299,782 of NW_024103496.1, read as the reverse complement.
GTGTCCTTGGCCAAACCAACTACCTATTCCAGTGAAAGATGGAGGGAACTCCACCCTCCCTTGCCTTCTGTTTCAGTGTGGGGGTTTCAGAAGCAGAACAGTTTAGAGGTAAGAGGAGAATCGATTAAGAAAACCAGTGATACTACCTATTAAAAAGAAAAAAGGAAGGAAACCTCTTGTAGCAAAATGTATTTGTCATTTTTGCTATGGGCTCTCGGCTGTAACATATCTTGTCTTTCTGTAAAACTTAGTTTGCAATCTGAACAATGTATTTGCTGTAACTTTAAATGATTGTTTCTCTCATGTTATCTAGTCTGATGTTCAAATAAAGCATTTCGTCTTCAGCCAGGTTGTGCCTGCCTCAGATAATACCAGTGAGTAACAATATGCCTCCCACATTAACATTAGGCAAGCTTTACTCAGATTTTAAGGTGTTGCCCAAATTAAAAACAACCCAAACTATGATATGTACATGAGCAGTGACAGGACACAAGAAAATGGCAGGAAGCTTCACCAGTGGAAGTTCAAATTGGACATTAGGAAAAGGGTGTTCATTGAGAGGGCTGTAAGTCACTGGAACAGGCTCCTCAGGGAAGTGGCCATGGCAACAAGCCTGTCAGAGTTCAAAGAATGTATGGACAATGCCCTTAGTCATATGGTTTAGTTTTAGGTAGTCCTGAGAAAAGCAGGGAGATGGACTTGATGATCCTCATGGATCCCTTCCACTGTGAGATATTCTATGATTCTATGTGTAGATCCCCATTTTATTGGATAAACCCCTCTGTTTACAAAACCTCCTAAAGGATCAGGAGGAAAACAAAAGTTTTACCCTAAAAACCAATATTGCATTTAATTATGAGTGGTAAGTGGATAAAGAGGTCTCGAACAAGCGAACCAACAAAACATATAAATTATGATTCCCCTAGAGCATTTCAAGGACAAACTGCAACTTAAACTGAGCAAAGGTTTGAAGGCCTCAGAAATGTAAATGTTGCAGAACATCTCTTTTGAGGTATGATTCCCAACAGAACTGGGAGAGCCTTTATGTATAAGGTACTCCAGCATAACATTACGGCTGTTGCCTGACAAAATTTTGAATCCTGCAATGCTTTAGGAGCTTATAATATTGAGGGCTCATATAGAATAGAATATCTAATAGAAAATCTATCTGTCCTTAGAAAATGTTGTAGAAATAATTTAAAATGTAAAAAGACTGAAAACTAATAGATACAATTACTAAGGCAATAAAAATTCAGACAAGGAGAATTCCAACTAAGATTCCATTGAAGCCACAGTGATATAAAAAAACCACACATAAAATTGCTGTAAAAGTTCTTATGGCTGCCTCTGGATTTCATATGCCAAACAAAGATCTGACACTTTCAAAATAAACAGTTCCTATCTGAAATATTACAATAAAAATACACATCTCATACTGTACACTTATATCGGAGGTGTTTACATTCCTGCAGAGTCTCATTAACCTCGGTGCAACCAGTATGTTGAGAGATAAACACACAAAAGACTGGTTGTTCTTTAACTGCCCATGACAGCATGAACCTCCAATTACAATACATGCACAGATGGCTAATTGGTTTTATCACAGTTTTCACAGCTCTGGGAAGGGGGACACCACCTTTCCCAATTTCTCTGAAGGCTAGTACCAGCAGCAGAAAACCAATTCATGTGTCAAGGCCCCTCAGGTCCTGTTGTCCTACTCAGCCAAAGAAAAAACAAAAAGTTCTATAGTAGTTTACATGATGTGCTCAACATCCCCAGTGCAATGTTAAGTAGGTCTTCAGTACACTCATTGGTTTTATCTCTCAGTTACTTTTGAAATGCTAAGAAGATGGTCACATAAATGCCAAATCCTAAACATCTCAGAACAAGAACAAAGTTTATGAAACTCTCAATTAAGTTGTCAGAAATGACAACACTGAAAACCCCAGTATAAAAGACAAGTAAAATAAGTGGAATAAACAGTCTTCACAGCTAAAGCCAAATTTTAACAGGGCATTTTGGTTCAAATCCATTGTATGTAACATTCCTCCTTCCTCTAAAATACCTGATAAAAGAGATCTCTCTCATACAGATTAATCTGTAGCTATATTGTTAACAGGAAGACTAGATCACAGGCTTCTGTAATTAAGTTCAAACAGTGCCAGCAGTAATAGCTACCATCCAAAATGGATCACCCATGTTTAAGTTTTGCTTATCACTGAGTTTCACACTTACTTGCTGAAACAGAATGGGGAAACTGAGGACTCCACAGAAAGATCTGAATTCCCAAAAGAACGACCAAATATTAGAGATAATCTTCCCCCACACTCCCAAACTCTTACCCATTCTCCCTAAAAACTGCTTCTGATACTGCCTTTGTTCCTAGCCCTCCATACCCACTCTTATGCCTTTATCCTTATAAAGGTATTATATTATTACCCTCACATGGGTATTATACATACCCATACACCTGAACCCTTCCTGAACCCTCCAAATTTCTCCTTGGGCTCCTTTTTCTGTATATATTAGAAGCACTGAATATACTCAGGGGAACAACAGCATCCTTGGTCTCACGTTCTCCAGGTATCTCAGGTTATCACCCAAATCCTAAAGCTATGCTTTAACAACTTTCTAATAGGCATTAATTAAGACTATTTTCAGTGTGCCAAGTTAAGGAAATTTGGATAAAATTACAAAAGCAGAAGAAAACTCCTTCTTGAAGTAAAGGCTAGCCCTTGCAAACTTTAAGGGTCTGAGACAATAAGGATGTTTAATTTCTAAAATTACTGATCACTCGTATACCTCCTTACCTTTCCTGAAAATTGGTATCTGCAAAGTGAAGCAGTCAACAGCCTGGCTTGCAGAATGTACATGCTATCAAGTAGGGAGAACAACAGCTCTTCCTGCCTCAACATGGAGTCTCAGTGGCTCTGGGCTGCACCTGTACTCCTTCATGAATGCAGACAGAAAGGAAGCAGAATAATTTGGATTGTTTTTCAGCATAACGAATAACGGATGCCCTTCACCTCATCCTCCAAAGTCCATACTCATGTCTAGGCTGGTGTATTTCTGCTTCAAATAAGCCCTGAAACTAAATGTCTCGGTTTTTTGATAGGCCCACTTACTGATCACGTATTTTTTAAAAAAGCTGACAATTGGTGGTCAAGCAATTCAAATCTATCTTTGAAAAGCATAGCTTAATAATGTTGGCTCACTGAGGACAGTTTAATGTGATGATTGCCAGCAAAGGCTGCCGGTAGAATTTACAGAGATCTGAAATAAATTCTTGTCTCATACCTGAATAATTAGACTATTCTTTTCCTATCCTTATTCGTCCCCGCTAGTAGCAGGTGTCTATCATAAAACAAATGAAAGAGACTTTGCAGACACATCATTCCAAGGATCGTGCCAGGCCTGAGCGCTGCCATCTCCTGAGTTATTTCAATGCAAATGAAAGTTACAGAAGAGAGTTTACTAGGTAAGAGCATGTACCAGCCTATGTGCAACTCTGGGAAAGGGCATACAGGTTTCCAAGTTGGTGCAATGTTTGATATGATCTCAAAATTCAAGGGGCTTGGGTTTGAGATTTCCTTGCACTAAATTAATTCTTTAGCCTTTATTCCTACTCTGCCAACTGTATTCCCCTAAAGGTTAACTTTTGAGAAGGCAGGGGGCAAGCTATCATGGAATATTAAACTGCATAATATGGCTCCATTGCATAAACAGTAGCAACAACACAGATCAAGTGCATCCCTGGGGTCACTTTCCAGAAATATTCATTTGCATTTTTTAATTGCTGCTTTTCATTTCAAACACAGGTAATATAAACAACATTAAGCTTGCCCTTATCAAACAGCTGTTCTTTAACCAAAATCTCAAGTCAAAGTAATAAAAATGAATAACAATTAAAGTTATGAACCCATTTCCATATGATGCACCATGAAGCCTGCATATCAGTACTAGAACAAAACACCTAGCAGCAGGTTTCTAAACATGCAAGTAAAAGACACCAAATAAAAAACCCACTTTATTATGTAAGCATAAAGTAAAAACCCACAATCCTGGTCTTCCTTTGGCAAAGGCCAAGACATGAAGATACACATAACAGAACCATTAAAACACACATAAAAAACCAGACCACCACCACCACCAAAAAAAGCCAAATACCAAAAAAACCAAAACCCACACATAAGAATTTATATGTGAAGTGTTACAAGCATTACCTGAATCCCATATTACACATAACTGGGATACTTTAATTCCTGTAAATCCTTTCTGAACAAGCCAAGATGTTAATGTAAGCTTGGCAAAAGTTCAACTAACATATTAATATGAAAAAGATATGATTACACCCCTTTTTCATATAGTAAACAATTACAATGGCTTCCTCTTATTTTTCACAGAAATTACAGAAAAGGTACAGTGATGCACAATTACCTATTAATTTGCACTACAAAATGTGGGTTTACCATAATAAAACATCTTTAGAGCAGAAACAAGTTAGCTATTTTCTAGTAGAAAAAGAAATTTTCCTTAGACTGTTGCACGAAGGTCCTTGCACTTAAAACATCAGAAATAAAGTGCTCTTTCATGAGAAGGTGCCAAACTTTAGTCTTGGCAAAGGTTCATTTCATTGTTTTTGACCAAAAGGCTAAAAAAACCACACCAATCCAAAAAACACATTAAAGAGGACAAAACTTCTTTGTGTTATGGTGGCAAAGGAAAGCAAGTAATACTGAATAACTTTTGTCTGACTTCGTCTTTGCATTTCCAAGGCCATCCACCCTAATACTGCAACATCTGAATATCTTCAAGACGTGCCAAGAAATCCATCTTCAAAATCCACTGAGAAAGATAATAATTTTTTTCTCCCTCAGATGGAATATTAAGGCTCAGATGTTTAATAACTTGCCAAAAGCATCACAGCACTTTCTCTGCCAGAAGAAAAGAAATGGGTTTTGAATGTATCTTGGTTCTGAGGTTGTAAGTACTGTGAAGTCTAATGCATTCATTTAGTCCTGGCCTTTTATACAAATTTTATTCTGCTATCAGGTTGGCAAACTCAAATAACAGAATTTCCTACAATCTCGCTTTAATGTCTTCCACTCATTAGAACAACCTTAGGGTTTTAAATTTTACTATTAAACTATTACTTTATCTTAACATCAGCATCAACAATTAGTATTAAAGACATGAAATAAAATTAGATTTGAGGCATTATGCACTATATCATAAATATGTCATCTTTACTCCCTCCTTTCACGACTTCCTTCCAAAAACATTTCTTTCACTCACTGTAATCCATTAAGATATGCCTCTATCATAACATTCCCTTTAAAAAAGAAATCCTATTCCTTAGCAAGTGCTGAACTGCAAGTGATTGCAAAGCAGCCATGACAACAGAACAATACTTTAAAAGCCCTAGAATTCACTCATGCCGCAACTGGAGCACACATTTCAAACAAAACATGCTGTAATTCACTCAACTTAATGTGAAAAGTAATCACATTATGGAAATGCTTGGTCATTGTACTGTAGGTAGCACTGGGTCAGCAGTGCTTCATCTCCGTCATCTCTTGTAGGCATTTTTAAAATGCATTTTATATAGTGGATTTTTCTCATTTGTACCGGAAAATTTCGCAGTTGTGATTTTGAACAAAAACATAGATATCGGCTTCTCAAACTTAACTCAGCCCGTGAGCTTACTGGCTTACTGTGCTTACACGCACTTACATTTGCAAATCCCCACACACCCAGCCAGCTCAGAGTCTGCACTGCTCTGGTTCCACACAACCTTACACTCTGTGTCAACTGTGCTCACTGACCCAACCACAGATCGTCCAAAAATATTTGAGCACATTGTGCACTGACAGTGTGTTACCTAAATGCTTCTGAAGCAGTTTTAGGTTAGGCAGTTCTAAAGTATGACCCGCTAAGCTTAAACATTATAAACCTACCCCAATCACTCAAATTTAAATCATTCAGCCTTAACTCCTAGCCTTTATCATAACTCATGTTAAACATATTAGGAAAAAACACCTTCTATCTGCTCTCAGATGAACTAACACGGCCCTTTCTCCCCAAATTTTCACTAGAACATGAACATTGCCTGACATTAAGTCACTAAAAATCAGCTGAGCCTTCATGAGTAGCAACTGCAAATAAAAGGCCCCAAACAATGCGCTGACAAATTCAGATATAAGTAATATCTTTGTGGTTACTAATGACAGTCAGAAATCAGCAGAAATATATTGTATTGAGCTCCCAAGAATTAGCATTAGGGAATCAGCATTAATACAGGCAATAGATTTGCAAAGTGTAATGAGGTTTCAGAAGACAAATAGGAAAGTCATTGCACATGACTCCAGGCTTTGTTTAACCTCCCTCACAACTGTAAAAGTCATGACTTTACTTACCAGTGTACATTTTATATAACCTGAATGGTAGACTCAGTTCTTAGGGTGAGGGGGTTGGGTTGTGTTTTTCTTGTTTTTTAATTGCTTTGATTCATGTAGGATCTCTTGTTTTTACACAAACAGAAACATAGATCAGACACAGTTACATAAGAATTAAAAAAGGTCATCATGGGAAAGCATTTTGCAATAAGTACATGACCTTGTTGAGAAACGGTAGTATTGAATGAATATAACAAACTGTTTTCTTTACTTTGCATTCTAAAAAGAAAATTACCCCCAAATGAAAATTTGGTGACCTGTTTCTCAGACACGTCAGCTGTTGGCTTCTTTGAAGAGCTGTGAGGCCTCAACTACACAGAATTTACAGAACACTGTTAAATTTAAGATTTAACACACAATTTCTATGTCTGGATCTTTTAAGAGCCACTAATGACAGGGGGTTTTGCCTTCAAGAATAAAAGCCACTGACAGATATAGAAATTTGTCCTACTTATTTCCATTGAAAAGAAACTTTAATCATCCCTTTTAATCAAGTTGAATAACTTATTTTGGAAACTTGTTATAAGTTTGTACCAAAGTATTTTCCTTAAATAGTTACATATTATCAGTTGGTAATAAAAGAGTTGTTTTCAACTAACTGGAAGTGCTGTATTAAGTTTGCGATTTCTTCCAAGCAAGAAATACCCAGTGATGAGTTTCAGCAATTATGTATGTATTCACATTTTTAATTTACATTTTAGCATTAAGAAACAAGCAATTTAGGTCTAATAAATAAAAATTATTTCCATATAATTTGTCTTAAGCAGTATTTAAAAGAAAATTGGAATTAAAACACATTAATACTATGATTTAAAATGTTTGAGTAAATAAAGCCATTTAAAACTGTAGACAAGAAAAAACACAAAAATAAGTTTCATCTTTTAGGAAGTACATTATTGTCTGCAGTTACTAGAAATCAGAAAGGTTCCTCATTGCTATTTTTTTGTCATTGAAGAACTGGTACATGTCATCGCTCCAGGCTCATTTTTGCAGATACAGTGAAGACGAGAACAAAGCATCCTGATTTGCAGCTTCCAACTAGCTTCCAGTCTCTGAATAAACCAGTTATTGAATTAAGAAAACATTAGTTAAAAATTCTAATTCTGCAGAAGTAACTATTACTGTCAAATACCGATTCAGCATTCAAGAGGTTAGCAGTCTGGCTTGAAAATTTAGTAGAAGGGTATTTCTTCCCCCTACCCAATTAAACCTTGCAATTATTTTTTCCCCAGTCAAAACTATTTTAAATCATAGAGCTTTAAAAGTTGTAATAATAAAAACCGTAAAATTTGGAATTTTTTTCCACTCATTTGTCTTTAAGATACTTTTCTAACATCCTATCTATTTGCATAATGATTAAATTAGTTTAGTTGCCTAAGAAGATACACAAAATACTTTGCAATGGCATGTTTCAATGACATTCCCACCTCCCACCACCAAAAATACAGAGAAAATCCTGTTCTACTCCACTGATTTCACTGCAGTCCCAAGTAAGCTACATTCTGCATGAGTCTATTTGTCATATCGGAGCTTACACTTAAAACATTAGCTCCATTTTTCATTATCAGTTAATAATGGAAGTATAGAAATACTTCCTCTAATCATTTCATCTAGACAACTGTTTATACTCCTATCTGACTCTGAAGCCCCTCTGTCACTGCTCAGTGCTGCCAACTGCTCTCCGGCAGCACTCCAGCTGCTTCCCCATCGCACAGCTGGCGCAGTCAAAACCCTCTGCTTACATTTTACCCACTCAAATGGCTGGCAGCCCAGTGGATTAAGCTGTTCCTGTGCACAGACCTGATATGAATTTTTCGAAGACCTGACACTCACCTTCCAAATCACTGCTAGAAGTCGCTAATCAAGAATCCTGCTCAGAAACACATTACCAAGATCTGTCCTTTGATAGAGTGTGCCACGGGCAAACCATAACAAACTGGGAATGTTTATTTATTTAAGTGGACTAATGTGTGACAAGGGCAGTCTGCACTACCCTGTAACACGGGGAAAGGGATCGCAGTAAAACTAGCAAAAAAAACAGGATAGATTAAAAAGGATTGAGGCAATTTTAGCAGATGTTTACTGAAGGAAATCTCAAGGGTCATGAGCAGTGAAGGTAAAAATGCCAAAATTAAAAATAAAAAAAAAAGATAGGCAACAATTTGGCAAGGAGAGCACTGATAGATGGATGCAATCAGGTTCTATAGACCTCTGAAGCTAAGACTTTGGGGTTTAAATTAAGCAGGAACAAAAAAGGCTTTCTCCTAAAACATACCCAACACCAATTTCTTTGTCTTACTTGGAGAAAGATGCTGCAGTACTGTAACAGAGAAGTCAAAGCTCACCACCACATGTACGAACCCTCTTTATCTGCAAGACTTAAAAGACTTCAAAATGGCCTAACTCACGTATAGGTGACATTAACAGGCATCAGACAAAAGCCAGCCTGCTTAAGGCATGCAGACTGCTAGAAAAAAAAAAACATCAGCTGCCACAGGAAACTACCTTGTAAGGAAATTTCACCTTTGAGCTAGAAATTGTGGACACCTGGTTTTCTGCTATTTTTCTGGGAAAAAAAAAAAAAAGAAAGAAAGAATGGAAAACTCAGGAACATTAAGCTTCCTTCCTTCACATATATATTTAAGAGTGATTCTTCAATGAACGATTTGAAATATAACATTCTGTAGCTTTACAGAATTCATTTTAAGTGGATTCAGCAAGCACAAGGGCCTTGCTGTGGATGCCAAAGCGGTTTTAACCTCAGAAACTGCATGAGAACAAGCCAGAAAGTGACTATGGCCACAAAATACAAGCAGAAAAGAAACTGCTCATATAAAAAGCCCAGAGATTTTCCAAATTCATACAGCAAAATTAACACATTAAACCATTCCCTGTTAGTTAAAAGCTGAGTATGATAAACCACAGACGCTTCAACAAAAGGCATTCTAAACACTTTCATAGTTTCCATCATATAACTGAGAACTGAAGAAGAAAAATGTGCTTTTTAATGACTTGTAACCTTTAAGGAAATCAGGCTTTTGCTAAATAATTTTTGGCAAATAAAATACTGTTCACAAGGCAAAATATTTGTTGATTAGGATTAATACAAACTGTATATATATATGCAATAGAAAAAAAGATACCTTTCTTCTAAATTTCTTCAATCTTCTCCACAGACCTTTCTTGAAATACTTTCTGTAGGGATTTATTATTATGAAACTATTTTCATTTTTTCAATGACACTGCAGGCAGTATTTTAAGACTATCCAATATAAAACTTACTTCATCACCTAATTTCCAGTTGCATTCCTATGATACATCATTTATCCCAGTGTAAATCAGTATCACTGAACACTCTATAATAATTTACTTATTCTCTAAGTAAGCACAGGAAAACAATTTATTCATCTAATGTATTATTAGCTTAGTATCTTTATATAGGGCCCTATATACACATCCCTGAGTTTCAGTGTTTCTATCTGTATTGCACATTAATCATGTAATTTCCATAATTTCTTTGGTTGCAATAAAATACTAGGTGATAGATGGAAGGACACAGTATGTGTGCATACCACAAAATAGGACTACATAAAGATAAGGCTACATATTTAATAGTCTGCACACCCAAGTATCATTTATGGTTACATGTTTGCTTCTGAGAATAGTGATAACATTGTTGCTGAAGTCCCCCCCCATCATTTTAAGTGCTAATAAATCTGAAATAGCACAGGGTATTTCCCAGCCGTTTATAACAAATAAGACAGTCTAGATTTCGTACGTTTATTTTACTACACACACACGTGACTATTCATGCTACATATCAGAGGCACAAAAAGGTGATTCTGAGCATGAAGCACCCAAGGGTGGGTTGGGGTGAGCAGGCACACACAGAGGCAGCCTACATCTCCTTAAGTGGTGCTGCTTCTCCCTACCATCACCACGAGACTCACGTGCACCATCAGTGCAGTTGATCATCAGATCAGTCAGACCAGACCAGTCAGAGGCTAATGGCAAGAGACATTCTTCCCAGGCAAAGCAGAGATGTGAATGACTTGTGTAATGACAAATCCATGTGTCTTGCATACTCCTTACCTAAAATGCCAGTGATTCAGTTTTTGTACAATATTCAAAGAGCCTTTTGTGGAATACCTGAAGGCCACTGCTCATATTAGTCAAAACAGAGATTAAGATCTCTAAAATATTTGCTCAGGCATTCCAAAATCCTTCCCAGAGTCTACTAAGAGCAAAAGGGTCAGTGAAGCAAGTGTTCAGCCAAATGAGTAATGCTTGGAGTCAAGAAAACAGCCAGGCAGGCGCAGATGCTATCTAGGTTGATGCTTTAGACAAACAAAACTTAAGGGCTCTGATTCACACTTTGCAATAAGCTCTGTCAGAACACTGGCTACTGGTGTTGAAGATCCAGGTGATCCTACAGAGAGATCAGACAGTGATGAAAAAAATCCAGTACACATAACTATTTTCAAAGGTACCTGCACCTTTGATATTACTTATGTAACATCTCTCTGCCAAAAATAAAGCCACCACTATTTTTCCCAGAATCTGAGCCAACCACCCCTCCAAGGATGAGAACAGGGAGTGCTGTCAAACATTGAACCCCACAATTTTCTTTGGCACTGTGATCCTGCATTAGCACTTGGCATCCTCATCTAAAGAGGTCATGGCAACCACAGTGCCTCTGACAAACTCTGGCTATAGAAAAAAGACTGAGGTGTGCTACAAAACAATTTCTGAAGTTTCTAGGTAATAAAGTGGTTAGATGAGTGAGCAGGTTATCAACCATGTTACAAATGTGGAAATGACTTCACTGTATTTGAAAACATCCATAACTGTAAACTTCAATTTCTACAGAGAACAGGGTATAGGCGGGGGGGGAACCACATCTGAAAGAATCTATTTTAATTTCTAGAAAAAGAATAGTGAAAGGATATTTTTTCTCTTTTAAGCATTATCAGACAGCCTGAAGTAAGAATTCAGGCTTGTGAAGTAGACAACTAAGTATCGACATCTTCCTGAAGTAGACTTCAGGTGACATGACAATTCCTTAGGAATGGAGATTTGATGAAAAGGACAATCAGAGAACTACAAACTAGTCACCTTGACCTAAGTTCTTGGGAAAATTGTGGAGCAAATCCTCTTGGAGCACATTTCCAGGCACATAAAAGTGGTGGTGACTGGGAACAGTTGACATGAATTTAGCAGGGGTAAATCTTGCCTGTCCAACCAGATTGCCTTCCCTGATACAATGTCTGGATTTCTGGATAATGTGAGAGTGATGAAGAAGAGACTTCCTCAGGTCCCTTCTGACCTGAATTATCCTACAGTTCCATAGAATTCTTTCTACTGCTGAAAAAAAAATCTCTGCAGTAAAGTGTTTCCTGGTATCTGTCTGATTGAGAAGTTGAAAGGACACAGTACTGAGTAAGACGGTAATGCTAACTGGACTACTCAGTCCAACTTGTCAACTCATACTTGAAAGATTTCCAAATGAGATTTGGAATCTAGCAGGAAAAAACCCCACATTATTTCTTAGTCACTTGAATGAATACATTTGTCTTGCTTAGAAAATCACAAAGCAACTCGAGTAATCCCTGTTAAGTTAATACACGATGCAAAACTTTTTTACTTTGTAAATTGGAAGTATTTGTGAGTGTGGTGTCTTTTCTACATGATGAACTGGTTCTTTGGCCAGTTCACAAACGGCCTCACTGCAGAGGCCAATCAGGGGAAACAAATGCAAGAGAAAGGAAGGTCCCTTCCCATGAGTGGAAGCAGTGATTCAGAGATGCTAAACATTCAGCATTTCAAAAGAAATGTAATATTTGCCTGTTCAAGCTGGGAAAACATCCTCTAAAAGAAGTACATTTAATTTTGGAAGGAAACTTCCCAGCCTATTCAACTCACCACGATGGAATGCATGTTACACATCTACATGCAGGTTCATGAGAAAGTTTTCATTTCATAGCAAACAAATTAGCCAGCTACCACACTTCCTAGAAGAGAAAGAAACATATAACTTTTGGCCTACACTCCTAATGCTAGGCAATTTTCATTCCCCAATTAGGGTGATTTTTTTTTAAATTTTCCCCAAGGAAAAATCAAGGTGATGTTGTGTCAGCTTTTTATGCAGCAATTCGGCAGCTGAACATTTGCATTAATTGAGTGTGATACTGGTGATGATTCTCTTCTGCAATCATTGGATATGCTCCGTTTCTCCTCCAGATGGTCTTCTCCCAAGTCCACAAAATTATCTGGGAAGCTGATATCCTTTTATAAATGGACAGCTATCCTAACAGAAACTGTGATTTCCTGACATTTTCAGAATATGTAACAAAATACTGGGATCCAGTTGTTTTCATTGAGTATTTTGGCATTTTATTTTGGATTGGGTTCTTTTTATTGTTTCGGGGTTTTTTTCAATACATCAACAGAATTAGGCTAATGAAATTACTAGGGATTTAAAGAAAAAGAAAGAAAGAAGAAAAAAAACAACAGAGAAATTATGTCCCAGGTGTCAATCTGGGCCCACCATGTGCAGATGTGCCTTTTGGAGAGTGAGGAATGAAATTTCACATTACCTACACATGCTCTGCATCAGAGGGAATCATGGAGGGAATCATACCCCAGCACTGCAGAGGAAGCAGGCATCCATCCGCTGGAGAAAACCACCCACTGCAACATGGGAGGTCAACAGTCTGTTACAAGTTAACATTAACCCCAAAATTACTATTGAGAAATCTGACCAGAAACAAAGATGAGGTTACAGAAATTTCAAAAGCTCATCTGCATTTAGCTGCCTTTCCCCTTCTGTGAAATCTTAATATTTTATCAGTTTGTTGGGTTTTTTCCCCTCACCTATGTAACGTAGGAAACAACGGTTGATTTAAAAGCAATAGCTGGTCCCACCGAGGGTTATGTTTTCACTCTTGGTCAAAATCTAGAATTAGCTTTATAAACACTGAGTAATTGACCTGTGAGGTTCAATAGCTCAGAACATATTGAACAAAGAGCTTAGCAATATTCAAGAAGGGATTGAACATAATGATTAATAGCCTCTGTAACAAGACTAAAAATTGCAAGAACCTCAGTCTTCATGCTCCAGGGCACAGACTTATAACCAGCTGAGATCAGGCATAAATTTCTGCCCACTACATTACTGTGTAGTTCTGTGCACTGGGAATAGTTTACAGCTCTGGAGACTTGAAAGACCTTCAGTTTCTTCCATTGGTTGGAAAGCATCTACATTGGTCCTTAAACTTCTTGGAAAGCAAGACATTCCCAGGGAAGAACTGCTTAAATTGAAAAAATTTCTGACAAGCGTTCATCTCAACCACTTTTTAGACTTTTTTTTAACATGGTGAATGTTCCACAATATCATTAGAAAACTGACTCTGAAACTGCACTACTCTTCCTTGGTGATTGGGAAAAGAAGCCCACAACCTCGGCCAACATCCCTCCATCCCCAAATACACACACAAACACACACACACACATACGCACACGCAAATTAAAACCATTTCAGTCAAATCCTTTTCTAATGACAACCAGTTGCAGAGAGTTTTTCTACACTGTTCTGTTCTTATAAAAAAGACGCTGGATTTAGTAGAAAATAGTTAAGAACGTTAAAGCCTTTCTATTTTTCACTTTTAAAAATATTTCTATTTACATAGGAAAATGTTGGGTTCCACCCACTTTTTTTTCCCCTCTCCCCATAAAGCACACTAAATATATGAATATCATGAGGTAAAAAAATAGAATTAAATTAATCATAAAAGTGGACAGAAAGAACTTTTGTTGCCATTAACATCTGGAAGACTGAAGTGCCACCATATAACAAATGAAATTCCTCCTATGGCAATAAGGATACAACAAAAGCAGAGTAAGAATGTGTTTTTTTCATGCAGTCAGAGACAAGGGTAAGCTTTCCATCACTCTCAGATGGGAAATCTGGACGAGAACTTCTTGATGAAGGCCAAGACTGTATTAGTGACAAGGTATTTTAATACTCCATTATAAAAAAGAAGCCACAAAGCCTGAAGCCTGGGATATAGCACTTAAAAATGTAAAGGGAAAATTAGGCAGAATGTTTGAATTCTTACACAAATTCAGAACAGGTGAGCCAAAACCTGGAAAACATAGAAATCAAACAGCATCTGTTAGCATGCAGCAGAGCACTAGGAGGAAAGGAGGACAAGAGAACGAAAGCTACTAGAAGTTGAAGAAGAAATATCTAACAACTGGATTTTCAGTTACAGTCATGCAGCCTCCTAAGGCATCTGCAATGCTCCTTTGTATGGGTGAGGATAATACAATATCCTCACTTAAGTGTGGTGAAAAACAAAGTCTTAAGGGGGAAACTGGAACTATTTTACCAAAAAAACCCCAAAACCCACAAGAGCTGTAGCAAGAACATCACAAGGTTTAAGTACACTTAACTGGAAGACAGATTGATATACAGGGCTCTGCAACTTTACTGTGTTAGAAGTCATACATTCAACTGAATGCATCTGGTTCTCACTGTACTTCTATGAAAGTTTCAGTCAAAAGCCATAAAATCCATTCCCTTGATGGTACTGTGGGCATAGTTAAATCTCGGGGGAAAAAATAAGTATTAATTTTTTTTAATTACCCTGATTCAGAAAGGTCTAGCTCAATTTGGATGCAAATGTGAAAGTGAGATACTTCATAAAGCAGCAGTGACAAAATCTATACAGCAGAAACACCAAAATTGAAGTGAAAAATATTTTTCCCTTCCCCCATGTTTACTACATTTCAACAATTTCAGAATAGGATACAAGAAATACCCTAAGTTCTTTTATTTGCTGTAGGATCACTCAATGAGTTTTCATTATTTATTCATTTATCTTTATGAGAGAATTTCTCCCAAGAGACCAAGGCAACACTCTCAAAGCTGCTCTAGTAGAATACAGGATGAATAAATTAACAAAATCGCTTCAACAGTTTTCAAAGTAAATCCACATTCTGCCCACATATATTCGTGTTCAATTCTCAGTACCTTCAGCAGACACTGACTACAGATGCCAATCCCTAGACTCTACAAATCTGAAAAGTGAATGAATCCCAGCTCATGAGGAATAAAAGCAAGCACATCAAGTGCAAGTGCACACACCTTAGAGTACACAAACTGCAGCCACCAGACATTGGAATGGAAGATTAAAGTATTGCCCTCCCTCCAAGAGAGAAGGCAAAATGAAAATAAATCACTATAATGTAGGGAATTCTGGAAGGTCAAAATCACTACATGAAGCAAGGTGTTCTATAGGATGCATATGGAGTTAACAGAATTATGTTTGTTTTAAATACAAAATTAGAACAAGGTTGTCTTTTCCAGTGGCCAGGAAAACAAGGCATGAAAGCACAGTGGGTACCAGTTCCTATTCTGGCCCAGGATAATTACTAAGAAGAAGTTGGAATGTTTTATCTGGAATTTCTTCTGAACAGCACAACTGGCCACAAAAATTTTGGTCCTACTATGGCTCTGATGCTCCAGTATCATAACTTGTTTTAAAAACCCCACACTTTAAAAACTGTTTTCTCAAATGATAAAGCTGTTCAGCATTAAAACTAGTGGCCAGTGCTTTGCTGATCATAAAGAAATACATTAATTTCATATATGATGCAAAGTCATATATATGTGTGCATAGAATCGTGCTATCTAACTACATGCAGTGCCGCACATTTGTCTGTCAATTCATTTATAAATGGAAAGAAAACAGCCAAGATCACCTAAAGATTTTCATGTCTTACATCAGACTTACAAATTTACAGAAGAGGAAGAAATTTTTCATGCCATGTATCAGTGATTTCTTGAATAACTTCTCTGTATTTCTTGAACCACTCAAGACCAAAGCTTGGGCATTTCTTTTGGAAGCTAGCAACCAGCTGAGAGGAATGAAAGTCTGAGAAAGCAGACAAAACGTTCTGTAGTTTATTAGCTGTCATGAAGTGCATCTCTGGTCCTTACCATTTTGTACTATTACAGGCTAGGACAGCAATGTATCATTATGCTCACACACGAACGCAGATGATAAAGTTAAACTACATGTTTAATTCTCAGTGACATTTACATGCAAAAGCCTTGTTGTTTCAAATATCTGTAGGCATGTTCTATAGCTTCACTTTAATTCAGGATTGCATTTGAAATGCAAACAGAACAAGTCCATGAAACCAGAGACAGGATTGGAATTCATTTAGAATTTTTCCTTTAAAAGCTTTCAGTCTGACCCAGCTCAATTGCACAAGTCACTACAGCTTTTATTTTTCCATCTTGGAGTGCATAAATTTCTAAAATACCATTAAATTTACAGAAAAAATGAAGAGCGGTTCCAGTTTTAGAGCAGTGGAGCTGGTTGCTCTGTGCACAGTTACTTCTCCCAGCTCTCACCACTGTGCCTGCTACCAACTCACTCTTTTCCAACTCATTCCTCTTTCTTCCTGCTGAGAGACTCAGTTTTATTGTATGCCACTTGAACATAGAGTTAGGCAGTCGAGACTTCACACTTGCAGGCCCTTGCCAACAACTTATTAGTATTTTTTTTGCACATTTTCAAGTGGAAATGGCTGTTACAATTACTAGCACACAGACATGTTACAGTCACTTTGGCTAAGTATGAATGATATTATTAACACCTACTTCTCGGCAGAAAAATGTCACTTGCACTGCAATAGCCCTTCCTTCAAAAGAAACCATCTATCTCTGTGGAGAAGTTAATAGGTTTTTGGCTGCAGAGCCCTCTGGTCATGGCAGGCCAGCAGCAGAGATCAGAGCAGGTCTAACAAGCAAGAGGTCCAGCAGCTACAGTGTCACAAGTGCAAAGCAAAGCTTCTCTCTGAGAAGCATCTGTTTGGTGCATGGGCTTGGCCATCACTTTCCAATGAAGATTCCACCCCACGGATGAGCCGTTTTCTAAATGACTTGCAAATTATATACCCATAAATGCCAGCTGGTATTGTTTCTTTGCAGTTTTCCTTTCGTTTCCCTCTCTCTCCCCTCTCAATTAATACAACAATATTCATGCCCTGTCATGTCTTACTGCTTAATTATGTACTTTGCAGAACAAAGCTTTAAAAATGAGACTATCAAGTTGGAGGGGGGAAGGGGAAGAGCAGGGCAACCAGATGTGCAGAGAGAGAGAAGGAAACAAAGGGCATTTTGAGAGTGAGAGAATTAGGATTTGTGTGTGGATGAAAGGATGGGGAGACAGAAGCAGAACAAGAAGATGCACATAAAACATACTGTTTCAGTCACTTTAAGTTATATGTTAAAAAATGTATTAAATAATAAATCTGCAGTTATTAAAAATTATTTAACAAATAGTTGGAGCTGTTTATTATGAGATCTCAACCTGCTTCCATTTCACAAAGTAATAAGTACACACTTCCTGGTGGCAGAAAAAAAACACTGCATTTTTTTTTAAAAACTGGGAAAAACCCCAAAGAAACTGAAAATATACTGGCAAACCTTGTGTTAGAAGGTATATTTTACCTGAGTGAAACAATTTAGACTAAAAGATATTACGAAGATCTGCTGCACCAATATTTAATTCAGTCAGAATAATCAAGACAGTTTTTCACACATCCATTTTATCTAAAATTTCTTTACTTATCAAGTGTACTGCTAAAATCTACTTTGCACAGATGGTCAAGAGAAGGTACTTATCTAATGAAACAGTGGCTGTTTTAGCTTCTCTTACAACTTGAATGTCGTGCATGCTGTGGTACAATACACACCAGGGACTCCCAGAGCATAGTTCTGGAACCAGTTTTGGGTGGGACACAACCATTGGAAACTAAGTCTTTCCAAAAGAATTCAGGCACACTGTACTCCTAAAAAATATTCTTGAAAAAATAATTACCAACAGTAGCAAATATATTTTCTTTTGCCATGGCAAAAATGTTTAGTACCAAAATAAATAGAAAAATTGAGAGAAGGAGAAAGACTTTTTCGACTAGAGTAGGAAAGGACCAGCAGAGCACTTCTGATCCCCACTAATCACAATTTTACAGCACTGCCCTTGTGCCCAGAGTGACCATTAGGGGAAATTAAGAATTTCGAGTTTTCCAATTTGTACAAAAACATTTAGAATCCAGCTGCTGCCTCCTACCAGCACCAAGGGAGTCTGGGGGCAAGGGGAGGTTTGCTTATCATGAGTTACCGCATCATTTGCTTACTCTCAGATGGTAACATAACAGTTTAGAGTAGGACATCTTTTTACTTCCCAATATATCATAAGGAAAGAAATAATTTTGAGGGTCGCAGTTGTTTTTATAATTTTGAAAATCCTTTATTGAGATGAGCTAACTTTAAGGTTTTAAGGGTGACCTGGTAGATAAACTAGCCATATATATCTATATATATACATATCTGTATATATACATAGATAGATACAAAGATAGATAGATAAATAGATAAAACTAATGTGATGCTGATGATCATGAGACAATTGGTTCTCAGAATTACTGTGTAGGCAGCAAGTTCTCGCAGTTCCTGCATGGAGAATAAGTTATTCCACATGCACTTCAATTCTACTTGTAGAAATATTTTGTAGCTTGCTCAGTGTTGATCTCTCTTCTGGTTTCACGTACTGTATACAATGGTTTTCAAATATTTGCTGAACTTGAGTGTCCTGTATTGAATACAGACAGAGATGCATTTTCCTTTAGCCTCTTGCTGATATTAAATACAGAAGGAACAGCTTTAGAAACAAAATCGAAGACTTAAAGGCAATTTGTAAAACAGAAGCTAATATTCTCTTTGGACAACAGATTTAACAGAAGCATAGACTTTTAAGCAGTGATCTGCTTTGAAGTAAAGCAATGAAGGCCTCTGTATTTCATAGCAGGAGCCTTCAATATAAAAAAACAAAACTCAAAGAGAACTCATTTACTGGCCAACATTTTAATGTAATATCCTCCAACTTGAAGTCATTTAATTTCTCCCACAACAGATTATTCCACTGCCCTAAAGAAGCCCAATACAAGTGAAAGCTGGTCCATCAAAAGAACTGTTTCAGCTTGTTTTAAATCAGATTAAGAATTAAACAGCCTTTGAAATTTTCTTCTGACTTTTTTACTCTGTTTTTATTACCTAGCTGTCTTTGTGAATTTTACTGCATTAAAACACCTAATGTAACAGAACAGGAATAGAGGTTGTGAGAATCAAATTTAATGCAAAGGAGCCCTTTCAAAAAAAGGGGATACTCAACATTTAAGTTCCCAGTATAGAAAACTAAGTAAGCTTGGCTAAATCTTCACTGCAAAAATTAAGATATAGATTCATCAAATCATAACATCATTTGGTTGGAAAAGAACTTTAAGATCATCATCTCCAACCATTAACCTAAGACTGCCAAGTCACCACTAACCCATACCCCCAAGCACCACATCTACATTTTTAAGTCTTTTTTTGTGTCTTTTTTACTACATTTACTTTTCTTACATCTTTTAAGTACCTCCAAGGATGGTGACTCAACCACTTCCATGGTAGCCTGTTCCAATGCTTGACAAGCCTTTCAAGTGAAGAATATTTTCCTAATATCCAATCTAAACCTCCCCTGGTGCAACTTGAGGTAATTTCCTCTTGTCCTGCTGCTTGTTACCTGGGAGAAGAGACTGACCTTCACCTCACTACAACCTCCTTTCAGGTAGTTGTAGAGAGCGATAAGGTCTCCCCTCAGCCTTCTTTTCTCCAGGCTAAATAAACCCAGTTCCCTCAGCTGCTCCTCATCAGACCTGTGCTCCAGATCCTTCACCAGCTTTGTTGCCCTTCTCTGGACTCACTCTGGCACCTTAATGTCTTTCTTGTACCGAGGGGCCCAAAGCTGAACCAATTATTTGAGATGCAGCCTCACCAGTGTTGAGTACAGAGAGACAATCACTGCCCTGATCCTGCTGGCCACACTATTGCCAATACAGGCCAGAGTGCCATTGGCCTTCTTGGCCACCTGGGCACACTGCTGGCTCGTGCTCAGCTGCTGCCGACCAGCACCCCCAGGTCCTTTTTCACCAGGCAGATTCCCAGTCACTCTGCCCCCAGCCCGTAGCACTGCCTGGGGTTGTTGTGATCCAAGGGCAGCTGGTCACACTTCACCTTGTTGAACCTCACACCATTGCCCTTGGCCCAACAATCCAGTCTGTCCAGATCCCTCTGCAGAGCCTTCCTAGCCTCCACCAGATCAAAACTCCCACCCAACTTTAGTGTTGTCTGCACTCTGACTGAGGGTGCCCTTGATCCCCTCATCCAGATCATCGATAAAGATAAACAGGACTGGTCCCAATAATGAGCCTTAGGGGAACCCCACTAGTGACTGGCCACCAAGTAGAGGCAGCACCATTCACTACATTCTCTGGGTTTAGCCATCCAGACAGTTTTTAATGCATCAAGGAGTATGACAACCAACACATAAGCAATCAGTTTCTCTAGGCTAATGCTTTGGGAAATGATGTCATAAATCCAGAGATCCTCAGCACTAGGAAGCTTGCAGAATCCAAAACCATATGTATTGGATCTAGTGAGATGGATTTCATTTTCCCCATAGCAGCCCTCATAGCGCTGTGCTTTGTATCAATAGCTAGAGAGGTGTTGATAACACATTTATATTTTGAGAACTGCTGAGCAGTGCTTGCACAACATCAGAGCTGTCTCTTCAACATTCTCAGTCCCTCTACCAGTAGACTGGAGCCGGGCAAGGTCTTGGGAGAGGACAAAGCAGGGACAGCTGACCTCAACTGACCAAAGGGATATTCCATAACATACAGCATTTAGTCAGCAATAAAAGCTAAAAGAAAGGAGGAGGAAGGGGGGGGCATTCATCATTATGAGGTTTCTTTTCCAGAGCAGCCACTAGGCACACTGAAGCCCTGCTTCTCAGGAAGTAGCTGGACATCCCCTGCTGATAGGAAGTAGAGAATATATCTCTTGTTTTCCTTTGCTTCCATGTGTGTGACCTTTGCTCTATTAAACTGCCTTTATCTTGATCTGCAAGCTTTTTTTCATCTTATTTTCTCTCTCCTCAATTCTGCTGAGGAGGGGAGTGATAGAGTGGATGGTGGGCAACTGGAGTCCAGCCAAGGTCAAACCCCGACACTGTACAATGTTGATGTCCTTCTCAAACAGGCTTTGCTGAAGCACCATGACTAATCAAAAGTCTAGTAATCAAATACTATATGACTAATCCTGCCAAAGCCAGCTTAATCAAATAGGTTGTCAAATGCTTTAACTCATGCTGCACCTCATATTCTTCAAGAATTAGTTGTCTTTTTTTTTCTCTTGGAGTGACTTGAACAATCAAGAACAGAATATACAAAAAAATACCCTACAGAAACGAAATAGCCCTTTTGCCTACAAATTACTGCCATGACAACACTTTAAATCCAAAGGGGATATAAGCAGGAAGAAAGAACTGCTCCAGAGACTACAACTATTTTATAAGGCTGAAACAAAAGCATTCATTTTCAGCAGGAGATTTCTATGGCTAATTCTTCTGTTTTTAAAGGCAATTCCCACAGTATAATATACCCCAGTGCATGTCAAACTTTCAAACATCAAAAGGCCATACTTAAGTAATTAAATCACTGGATGCTGGACACAAATAAAAATTTTCCAGCTTTCTCAGTCACGGGGTAAGTTTTAATTCACATTGAACTCACACCCAGTCAGTTAAATACATGCATGACACCTATTTTCAGAGCTCTACTATGTCAATAAGAAAAATAATGTTATAATAAAGAAAATGTCACTCTCATGCAAAATCTATCTTACCACCCTTTGGTAATGCATTGAATGACAAACCACTGACTCCTGGCAATAGCTGGTATACAACAAATACCATCCTAGTTCATTTGAATAGCCTTTACTTAAAACAAATACAGACAACTTATGTTTTCCATACTAAAGCTTTTTAAATATACTGATTTGTTAAACTGTAGGTTTGATACATTTTTAAAATTCATTCACTCTTCCCAAAAAAAGTAACTGCTAGAAAACTCTAAAGGTGTTTATATAGTAAAAAAATTTCTGTAGTAAACCAGAAAGCAAACCAAACATTCTTGCCCACACAAGGAACAAAAATATTGAGTTACAGACGTTAGATTTAACAACTCAAAACCTGACTTCCAGAGCTAGAAGTCTCTTATTTGTTGGGCTAAAAAACTTCCTCAAAGAATATGTGACACACAGGAATCATTAGACATAGAGTCATTGTTTAACTTTTACCATTCAGTTCCAATATAGCAGACTTCAGCCTTATCTATCTGTACAGAAAAAAAAAGACCAGAGATGTGAGCAGATTGGAGGGGTTTTATTTTTACCTCCTTGATTACCTCCTTTTACCTCCACATGATTAAACTTAAATACATGCTTGTAATCAGTGCATTTCATGCTCTCTGAAGCCATTACCCAAATGTATTCATAACAGAATAACCAGATGCATTCAAGTAGTTGTGACACCCAAGATAACCAAGCCAGTCCTAAACTCCTCAGCCTAGGAGACATCCCACAAGGCTGAGGAACCCAATTTCTAGAAGCTGCAAACATCAAGAGCAATTGTGTCAAAAACCTCCAGGCGCTGTTGTTGGGATCGGCGCCTTCCCCAGTGGCAGCAGCCCAAGCTCTGAGCCCCCAGGCTTCACCAGCTTCTCACTTTGGTGTGACCTTTGTGCCCTGGGGTGGTGGCAATGTTGGCCTGTGGTGGTATAGTTATTTTCAAGTCCAATTTCAAAACAAATATTAGAGGGCATAAAATTACAGAAAATTAAACTTATTATTTCCATAACTTGCCCTTACGCCAAAAACTTTCTGGGTTTCTTAATTCCTTTGCTTTTCATTCTTTTCCTGATGATGAGGTAGTTTCCCCTACTTACAAACATAAAGTTCATACAAACTTCCACTCCTTTTATTTGCATTCTCACATACCCTTTATCCCTATTTAAAAAAAATAGTGTTTCATTATGAAAATCAAAATGCAATGTTTTTTTATATATCAGGCACTACTTACTAAATATGAGTAACTTTTTTCAAAACAGATTTGCACATTTTCTCCTTAGAAGCTGTGTAGCCCACTCCCCAAAATTGAAGCATTCATTTGTACAGAACACAAGTAGCTACACATCTCTGTAACTGGGCCTTAAACCAGGAAAACATGATATCTACACTAATGTATGCTAATTTTTGTTAAAAGAAGTTTTCTGTGCCAGTGGTGGTAGCCTAGGTATTTACAAGCATTATATGTCTATATCATAATAAGCTTTACTATACGTGGGTATATATTTGTTTATTTATTTATTCTCATCTAGATCTCCCATCTAATAGTCAAAAGATACATATAAAAGATATACACATCAGTTGTAAATACATTTTGAACTTCCATACCACTATAGGATACTTTCCAGCAAGACATATTGTTCATTGAGCTACTGTTGTGCAAAGATGCTCAAAGGTAATCATTTTGTCAAAAAAATATATAGAATATAGGGGTCAATCTAAAAATGTTTAAGTGTTGAAACATGCAAGTAACGTTAGTTTCTTTGCCTCCTCCTTCCTAATCATCTCATAAGAACAGCTATAATGAAATTTTATCAGTTTCTTCACACTACCGCTACTTTAAAAGTATTTTAATGAGTATAAAAGTATCAAAAATTTCAAATAAATACCACCAAAACCAAACACCATCGTCTTGAAGAATCCTCTGAGCGGATGACACATGCCACCAAAAAGAAACTCTGAGACTGTACGTAAAAAATGTTTTTTTCTCATTTCTACGAAGACTTAACAAACACAACTGGCTTTTTCAACCTCCTGCCCCAGCTAGAGAAGAGGCACTCACCAGTGCTGCTCCACTCCCAGTAGCAGGCAAAAGGCAGTCGGTCATCCTGAGGACTACTTTTTATCCTAAGTGCCAGTGCAAACAAACCAACCAAATAAATCTAACTAAATACATAGGAGACAAGCATAAAGGTAAAAAACCTGCAGAAATGGAAGACCCTTTATAAGGGTCTTCCTGCTGCTGCACCATCATGCCAGGTTATAATGCAGGAATCAGCAAAAAATAACAGCTTTTGTAATCACAGTTTTTTGCTTCCCACTGCCACTTTCTGCTTTCAGTATTAGAACGAGATGAGGGATCTCAGCCAATTTTTTTTTTATCATCTGGATCTTAATGAATTTTATGTCCCTACTTGCTGTTAAATTACACAGATTAGTAACACATGAGTAAAATAAATACAATCCTTCACATGATTAAATTTAAAATTACCACATCTGAGAGTGAAAGCACAAACAACACACACTTGGCATGTACGGAACATTTGTTGCCCAGGTTTGAAGGCAGGACTTCTGTTCAAAAGCCTTCACCTCTTCAGCCAAAGAAATAATTTATTCAGATGGCTGCTATTCTCAGTGCTACTTTCCAGTGGGAGAAAGGACTTTCTAACACTGTATGAATACCATGGCGGTGAAATACAAGAACAAAGAATTATTTGGACTTACTGCTAGTCAAATGCTTCTGACCCTGTGGCAACAACCAACACTGCATAGATCCACATAAACTAAGGATGCAAAGGTATGCACTTGCACAGACTGTAACCCTCCACACTTCCACACTGACATTTAGACTCTGCCAAACAGGTATCTTAAAGGATCTTAAATCTTGCAACTCCAACCACGAGGTTATCAAATGCCTATGAATGTGACTCATCTGTGCAGTTACGAGAAAAGGGATATTCCACTTAATCTCATTTGGAGTATATCCCGTTCATCTCAGCCTGCTTAGATCAGACACCAGTTTGCAGCTGTGTACATTTGTAATGTGCTCCTATCAGGTGCTTAATATATATCCAAATCCTACTGCTAACACCATTTTCGTAGTTAATCAATCAACTCCAAATGTTCCCAAGTTCAAAACCAACAGCTGCTGTGGGTTGATACAGATCCAGCAACGAGCAGTTTGTTTAGGATTATGTGCTCGATTCACCTCCACATCTAAAGATGCTCATGGTGCTATGCGGCAAGGGTCTCAGCACCATTTTTCTCCACCAATTAATTAGCTTATCAACTGAAGACAGCTCAGGAGGCATGGGATTGGAAATCTACCATCAACACAAACTACTTTTCCTAGCAATCGGTGGTAGAGACAATAAACGGCCTTGCCAAAACACACCGTGCATCTCAATGCTACGTACATACATTATGTTCCAAATAGGAAAGAGAAGCAGATCATTTGATTAGCTTGATCTAGAGGGGGGAACACTGCACACAACCCTGCAACCTATGACCCACACCACAGACTTTTTTTAGGAAAGATAGCTGTTTTGATTCTATGACCCTTAATAACATAGTATCAATATTTCTTTGGTCTTCAAAAGAAGGCACTGATTCAATACATTATTTGCTTGGAAGACTCACAACAACAGAATCACGAGAACACCTTTTTCAGAGAAACTTCTTTTCCTAAGGCAATACCAGCTCCATTTTGCTCAGTCCTTGCAAGCAATTCAGAGGCAATTGCTTTGGACAGCACAACAGTAACCTCTGGCATGGCTCCGACCAGCTGCCTCCATTCACATGTAAACCACAAAAGGTTGGAGGATATTTTTCCTCACAGACTTCTCCATGAGTGATATGACATGATTCAGAAAGGAAAAACCCAAAGAGATGCTATTGAAAGCCTCTCTACACATTCCCCACATTCCCAACTAGTAACTCAGCTTCCAAGTCTTTCCCTGTGTTCTCCATCATTCCCCCTCACAATTCTCTTACTCTGGTAATACTGCCAGGCTCAACGCTTATTTTTTTTTTTCCCTCTCACTCTACTTTCTGCCTTCTGTGCTGGAAAGGAGGCTTTGTCCTATTTGATTTCTAACATGCTGAGCACAGCTGTAGGCGAATCTGCTTATTGCCTCAAAGTATTGCTCACTGACGGGCAAAATAAATGATAGTGTCTTGCTCCTCCTCTTTCCCACATGTTATTCCTTAGCAATGCAAAACAGACTCTTTACTTCGAAAAATAAATCATTCCTTCATCTTAGAGAGGTCTTGGTACAAAACTGAAGGAAGTGACCATAAATATCCTCAATCTTAGATTTTCTCTGGCATCCTTCTGCCACATAGTTTATTTGTACAGTCTGCAGAACTACTTTGGCAAATGTTTTACTTTTTGAGCATGCAGAGTTCGCTTCAGATGGCTGACATTCCCCAGAAGAGCCAGGGAAGAAAGAAAAAGAAACATCTTGGGACTCCAACTTCCTCTCAGCAAGGCTCTGTCCCAAGCCTACTGCCCTCAGAAATATGTAACCACTATATTCTGTGTACTTTCCAGGGACAAAAAAGCACTCCAATCTGCCTCCCCAGTTTAAAAAAAAAAAGAATATATGTGCTCAAAGGGGAAGAAGGAGTGAGAGCAAGAAGAAATATTTAAAAAATAAAGTAGTACTCTTAAAATCTTCATTTTATAACTATTTAGTTCCTTTCCTTCCCACTACTTGCTTTCTAAATACAAATGCTATCAGCGGAAGTCAAATAGAAAATTATACCCCTCTGCATGAAGCACTTTAAGCTAAAAATACTTTAGAAACCCAAATTAACTACCTTCCCTCATCAGACCTACTAGAAACGAGCTCTCAGAACCACAACTAGAAGGAAATTACACTGGTGAAGTGACATATTCTCACTCTCTTTTGACTGAATCTCACCTCCTAAAATACAATGAAAGTACTTTCAAATTATATTGACAAAATGATCTGCTAAAAAAACACAGCACTGACGATCAAACTGCTGATGTAATTTATAGCTTATGTTCATATACTAATTTATCCACAATAAGTTATTAAACTACTTCATTACATCACATTTTGTAAACTAATAACATTTTCCAGCTTTTTGCCTATGAAGACCTTTATTTCTAATACTGAACACTGAAACTGTTTGGAAGCCGCTAACACATGTGCCCTTCTCAGACTTTTGTATCGATCTTGAAAGGGATCAGCTTTTCCTGCCCTATTAGAAAGCTCCACATGGGTTCAGATTTAATTTCTAGGAGCCAAGATGTCTTTTTTTCCCCTCAGTATCCTTATGGCCCTAACACCAATTCATTCAGATACCTACTCACACCTGTACTATCTATACGCTAGTGAATAAAGATGCCAACGAACCTATAGAAACAGCCCTGCTACAATGGCTTTTGGGCAGCTTTAACACATGGATTTCTGATTATTCATGAATATTTTAAATATTGTTTAAATTCCCTTCTGGGCAGAGGTCCTTCAAATACAGTCAACATTTCTTTCTCATTAATTAATGGGAGCTATTATTTACTTCAAATTATTTGAATAGTAAATGTTGAAGTACATATGAGATGAGATGCTATACAAAGACACAGGAATTCCTGCTCTTCTTCCTAGTGCACTGAACAGAAATTGGCCTCTTGTCAGCTGCAGTTCCCAAACAAGAAGGTTCCCAAAGTTAAAATAACTGAAGGAGTAAATCACCCTAGCAGATGGAGTGTTGATGTTGTTACACCACATTCAGAGCTTCATGTCAAAAACCCAATTCCTAGATCAAGTGACATTTTTGAAGTACTTAATCACTTTTCATAATGATTTTTTCTTATGTGCACTCACAGAACCCTTCCTAACTTCCTCTCCTTTTCCCACCTTTTACCTTGGGGATGATAAAATGTGGTTCACTTGATCTGAAAGCCTTATTTTTAAGAAACAGATGGTATTTCAGTGGACTACATCAAATATAGGTTCTGTTTGAATTACTCAATCTCCTTGTATTTCAGATAATTGTCTGAAGAGGAGGTAGTCCATCCTTCCAAAAGACTTTCCAAGTATCTGTTTGCCAGTTTGACCATCTAGTTGACCCCTCTAACCCAACTTGTAAGTATCCTGATCCTTCAACAGGTAACTGAAGCCATCTGTTGCCTTCTCCATCGTCTCCCCAGCACTGACACAAGATGAGGTGTACCCACTTCCTTCATTCCTTTCTTCCTCCTTCCTCCCTTCTTTCCTTACTTTCTTCCTTCCCTCCTCCTTCCTCCCTTCCTTCCACATCTCTGACAGAAGTCTCTAAACAATATACTTTCGTTTCCCCTTTACA
The DNA here is from genome assembly GCF_003945595.2 of Pipra filicauda. Taxonomy (NCBI): domain Eukaryota; kingdom Metazoa; phylum Chordata; class Aves; order Passeriformes; family Pipridae; genus Pipra; species Pipra filicauda. The sequence goes on along the minus strand of NW_024103496.1, from coordinate 1,271,195 downwards.
GCAGTCTCCATATCAGTGGCTGTGTGCAAGACTGTGTTCTTTAACCAGTCTCTCTTGAATGCAAGTCGTTCAGGACAGCAGAATCTGCTGGGAAAACAGGCAGATAGGGGAGTATAGACATGAGATGCCATTATGCCAGAACGCATGAATGGGTCAACTGTTTCTCTTGATCTGTAAACAACTAGAGGGGTCCTGGACAATGTGGCTTTGCTAGACAAATGAAAGGAAACTAGGATGCTGCTCCTGATGATTTATTTCAGTACCCTGGAACCTTTCCTCTGGACTGTCCTCTCCCAGCAAGGGAGTCGCACAACAATTTAGAGCAAGATACCACATACTGCTCACACTAACTAAGAAAGGTACACAAAGATAATGTCCAACAAACTTCATCCAAGTCACACCATGAAACTGCCTATAGAAGTGTGGTCAGGATATAAAAATTCATACACACATCTGTAATAACATTAATAAAGTTATACTCCTTTAAGTTTATATTAAATGCATCAAGAAACAGCAGTTACTACCAGAAGTTTTCAGGTGCCACCAGACAGTTAACAAAATTTGGTATCATTATTTACTTGACAGTAACAGCAGAAAACATTTCTTTCATAAAACCCAGCTGTTCTGGGAAATGTGGTGCCCTTAGAGCTGTCAGAGCAGGAACTCCAGTCTCCAGAGTACTGCATGGTCAAGGTTAATGTCCTCCTAAAGCATTTAAGTACTGCTGTTTGTAGCAACGTAAACTGAAAAACAAGGTAAGGCGTGCTGCCCCTGGCTGGCTGGAGTTAATTTTCTTCATAGCAGCCCATCTGGTGCTGTTTGCATTTATGATCAAAACAGTGTAGGTAACACAGCAATGTTTCTGCTGCTGCCAAGTGGTGCTTGCATGGACTAAATACCTTCTCTGCTTCTCACACTGCCTACATGATGATCAGTCTGAGGGTGGTCAAGAGCTTTGGAGGGGACACAGCTAGGACAGCTGACCCCAACTGACCAAAGGGATATTCTGGGACACGTAATATGATGATCAGCAATAAAAACTGGGTGTTGGAATTTTCCAAGGTAGTTGCTGCTCAGAGACTGGCTGGGCATCACTCTACCTGTGGGAGGTGGTGAGTGATTGCCTTTGCATCACTTGGGGTTCTTTTTTCTTCCCTTCACTTATTAAACTGTCTTTACCTCAACCCACAAATTTTTCTTGTTTTTGCAACTCTCCCTCCCATCACACTGCAAGCAGGATGGAGGGAATGGTTGGTAAGTGCTTGGTTGCTGGCTGGGGTAAGCCCACCACATAAGGTCTTCACTAAAAAGCTCTAGTGTAAATACACGTGCAATGTGAAGTTATCATGCTGCTTAAAATATGTCTGTTACAGACTTAAACACTCATAATTTGCTGAAATAGCAAAGCACCATGTTTCAAATTCCATACATGAAAATAAATTATTTAACACAACTGCAAGATAATGTGGGCATTCTTAAGAATAAAAAGAGATTCTGTATTGTAAAGTACTTTCGGAATCCCATCTCGTAGGGTTCAGAACCCCGGATTACCAAGAAACATATCTCTGTGAACGGAAGCTGTTTTGCAGAGCACCTTTAGCAAGTGCTGCAAGTACTTTAAATAAATCTTAGTAATTAAACAACCAGAGACAAGACAGAGCAAGTCTAGCATTTCTTCCCAGTAATACTGCAACTACAGTTTCTGTTCCAGTGTTATGTAAATATGGGCTACCACCATAAATTATAACATTTTTGTGGAAAGAGGCTGCATGCTAACAGAAATGCACATCCTATACTTTTTTTCTTTTACCTTTATTTTTGGGAAGAAAAAAATGTGCTTATAAAGTGAATATTTGCCTGTATTTTGAGCTTACGTATTTCTTTAAATTCAGAGTAAAACTAAAACCTCTCCAGCCTCCCTTGTTTTCTAAGTATTTTCTATAGCATTATTTTCCAAAATATTCAAATGAGAGACTAGACAAAATGACCCAGTGAGGTTTCTTCCAACCTCATTATTTTCTTTCCGTTGAAATTTTGGTATGCTACTTTTCTACACAAAAGTATTTTATTGCGTACTTATGAACTCATGGAAATGTTGATATTAGTGGCAGGGCTGTCAGACCCCAAACAATGGAAGTGCAAACTGCACCAACACTGCAAAAATTCTACAGAGTGAAGATAAAAACTAATATTCCCATTTGAAGAAAAAAGGTGTTAATTTGAGACAAGCAGTACTCTGAAGCATAAGAACCAATTGTAAAGAGAAGAGGAAATGAAAATGATTCCACAATATTAGACATACAAAGCACAAAAAATAAGTTGACATATACAATAGCCTGTGGTATATTACTATGAGAGCTACAAGCAAGATAACTGAACTCTCGTACACAAAAGATTTTGAAATAGAGATGATGATAAGCACATCTTTAAGAAATATGTCAAAAGTTATACATACTCTTTATTAAATATAAAGCATTATCATGTATTAGGTCAAGAAATAGAAAAATAGAGAAAATTTGGCTGGGCAAAAATTTTCCATTTTTTTTTTCCATCTGTCTCCTCATCTCTGTAAAACAGAATATTATCTGGTGATCACAAAACTCAGCTGAGATGTAAGATACACATGCTGAAACACTATCAGCTTTTCCACAGTGGGCTGCATCTTCTTTAGGAAGAGGATAAAAGAGGTTTCTTATCCTGTTACAGACAAAAAAGGGATGTGAAATCTCAGTCTTTGAAGAATAGATAAAATGTTTATTTCCCAGCTCAAAGAGTAAGGCATACTACACTTCTACAGCAAAGGAGCCTTTACTCACAACTCTCCCCTGTTGTTCAACAAAAGAGCACATACACATATACACAAGATATATCCAAGCTTGAAGGAAACAGAATACAAACAAATTAAAGCAACAAGTCCCTGTGGTCCCATTTAGAAATACTGCACAGGAAATCCAAGTGGTAAGGTGAAACTATTCTGACTAGGAATGCAAATAGAAACTAGATGTTAACAGGAGCCAGAGGAAAACAGTTTAATTGCAAGTTATTTTAAAATATTTAAGAATTTTCAAGAAGGCAGAAAGAAGACAACTTCATAATAAAACACTTGCTTTTCATTAACATTTTTATGAAGTCTGCACATTCTCTAGAGAATTAAGTCACATTTTTAATACTATGTAAGTACTAAGACATCTTCCCCTCCCTGAAAAATTCCCAGATGCTTTCACTATAGTCCAGTTTTTCTTTGCTGTTCTTCTCTTCATTCTCTCTAGACTATTCCATGATGGATTTGTCAAAAGCTCTAGTGATTAGCTGGACTTCTAAGAGACAAATCATTTCAGCAAAATGATATATTTTCTTCTCTTTATTTATGCCAGACATCTGAGAAAGACAAATCAGGAACTGCAAAAGATGAACCAATACAAAGCCAAAACTACACCTAGAGTTTCACCAGCAAAAGTAGTATTGTTTAACAAAATTATCCCTAAGAAACATTACCATGTCACTGTGATTTTTATGCGCCCTTAGCTCCAAACACAAAAATGCCAGTATTGGATGACACCACTCAGCCAGTACGCTTTCTCTGTCACTCAATAGATAATCTCTGCGGTTTCTGTTGAGGCAGTGCACATACCCTTCCAGTGAGAGGAACCTCCAGATGTTTTTCATTTGTCCCCTCCTCCAACATCTGCTCTGTTGCACAGACATGCTTCAGCATCCCAAATCTTGGTGAAAAAAAAAATCACCCCCACTCCAAGATGTGAGAAGGCTTTTGCCTTCAGAACCAGTCCTGGAGCACCTGTACTGCAGAAAGGCAGAGTCAGCAACACGAGGCAATGAGATTAATTCAATTGGGCTCTTCACAGAAAACTTCCCTCCAATTAACAGCAACTAATTGATTCTGCACTTGCATTCATGTTTAGATACAACCACTTAGAATCAATACCAAATTTTTCCTTATATTTGAAAGCAGATTTGTGTTTCTTTTATTACCTTAAAAGATTGAAAGTCACTATGAATATTTCTAATATCCTTTGCTACTTCTTAAACATACACTTCCTAAGGATTCCTAACAATTTTTTAATGTTGCATATAGTCAAAGACAAATGCAAAGTGAGTTAGAAAACTCATTTTCTGAGAAGAAAAGCAGAGTTCATCTTTTCATATTAAAGCATAACATAGCAGGATTTAGGAGTTGGGAAAGAAAGGGATGTGGGAGGTACCTATGCATGCATCAAAGCTTCACTTAAATAGTACAAAAGGAATAGGTATCAGTTAGGCTGAAGCAGCATTACACAGAGACTTCATAAGGAAAACTTAAGTACAGAAGAATTTTAAATTTTCTTTCCCAAGTTTTCTGTAACACACTTTTTTTCTTCCAAAAACACTAGAAACCTGAAAGTTCAGTTTATATGCCTGCTGCGGCTGCAAGGGAAAAAAATTATGACATTATTTGTACATTGTCATGTTAATCACTTCTACACCTCTTGTTGGCAATCAATCAATTCTGCTAACATTTACCTGAGCAGTAACCATTGTTTTCAATAAGAAAAATTACTACCTTGTGCCCGTTTTTCTTATTAAGTATCATTTTACAAATTAAGGCTTTGATTCTACGAGCACGCACATTTTTGGCATGTTCATGTATTTCCCTGGAAGTCAGTGAGACTCTCAGCACACAAAGCACAGTGCACTTCATGCTTTGCAAAAACTTTATGAAGAATTTAGGAACAAAATACTAGAATCTACTTCAGTTACCGATAATATGAATCCAAAGGAGAAATACATGGTAACCTGTTTGTTAAAAGGCACATAAAGGGCTGACCCTATCTAGGTTACCAGACAGTTGGTTTTTGAAATATATTTTTCTGATCAAATTCAAGAGATCTATCAGTCTATCTGAAAAGAGAGAAAAATAACAGACACCACAGAAGATTAAAGAGTGATAACAGAAGGGAAGGATCAATTTGAGGACTCTAATATTTAGGTCCTGTCCAGGTCTTCCTAAGTAATAAAAACCAAAACAGTAATCGATACTCATTTTTGAATCAGTCCAGAGTAAACAATAGTTTTATAGTTCACATTAATTCTGGTGAGAGCTTTATGATATTTTTACTGGCACAGCATATTAATGAGACGTCAAAATGCACCTCAACACTGGTGTTTTGTTTTGCATTTGTCTCGGTTGTTAACTTTAGCAATTAAGACAAAATTAAAAAAAAAAAAAAAATCTGTTTTAATGACCACAATTCGCTAATCCATAGCTGATTTTTCATGATGTGTTTTGGGATTAATTTTTTAGTATTTTACACACTAATTAGCTAGTTTAGGAGCAAACTCTCCAGGGGACCATTAATTAATTACAGATGTGTTGTTTATTAATGCACATTTTTCTTTTCCAAAACTGTGCAGCAAGAGTGAACATAATTTAGTCCCTCCTCTTAAAAACATAAATTAACAACAATTCTGTTTTACTGCACAATTAATTATGGCTCAGTTTTAAAGCATCCCCTACCTTGATCAAGCAGGAGCCTAAGGGTACCATTTATTAGCATAATGAGCACAATCTTTTGAACTATATTACTGAAGAAGTTTGGAGCTGAGCACAGAGCTTCATGAATGAGTTTGCAAGATGCATGTCATCCTGCTATTATGAAATGGCAGCAATTCCAGAGAAATGCAAGCTAATATAAGGCAGTTTACCTCTTAAAGGTAAACTTTGTGTAAAAAATAGGAGTAAAATCATGTAAGAGGTAAAAAGTGTGATCATGTGTCAATCTTAAGCAGTAAAATGAAATAAAGGTATGCCACACTTTCAAAAATAGAGGTCATTCAGCTATGCTTCTTTGATGTTGACAGCAGCTTTATGCATAAGCAGACAAGTTACAGGTACAACACAGCCTTTTCAAGTTAGGAATACACCCCTATTATCATCATCAACTCACAGACTCTGTCCTAGAAATCAAGCATTAGACCCCTAAGTGTTAAAGCCAGAATTACAACCAGGAGTCCTGTTGACAGCTGGTAAGATGAAGAGTAATTTTGGTTAGACTCTGGTTCCCCAGCTATTTTTTTCCATAGGACATTTCTCTAATGTTAATGCCAATTCCAGAACTGGAAACATTTCAGGAACACGTTCATAAGCAGAGCAATTCACCACAAGAAGCACTTAAAGGCCGCACTTCAGATTAAGAATTGAGAAGTTTCAACTAACCCGGATTTGCTCCACACAAGTCCACATAGTGTGTATTTAAGAGTTTGAAACATATGTAAAGAATAAATAAATGTGAAAACCAAGGAAAAAAATTGCACACAGCAGTATTAAGTGTGATGGGATACTCCCCCTTTCCCTAGGTTTACAAAGGAAGAACAATGTATTAAAAAAGGTATCGCCCCTCTCACTCTACTGCCTAAAACCACTACAAATCAAACACAACAAAAGAAGAAAATTCTTCACTTTTCTCCAATGCTGTCCCTCCCCAGCTTTACTAGTGTCCTTTACAAAGGGAAAACTCAAGACATGGTGCAGAATTTCCTTTATAAGACAAAGACTATTTTTGCTCTTATGCTTTTGGCAGCAAATATTTCCTCTTTCCAGATAAATCAATCTGGAGCCCCAAAATGACTGCATGTTTGTTATGAAGGAATAATTCCAGGCAAAAGATGCTTCATTTCTGTTGGAAGCATGTAGTTCTTTTAAAGCTTCATAAATAGAGGTGGTTTCCATCTATAGGTTACTCCCTCAGAGCCTCCCGCTTTTGAAACTAACCTCATGGAAGAGCAGGAGAAGCTTAAATACACATATTATGTGGATATGTGTGTATATATATATATATATATATATAAACAAACAGCACAAGAGTCCCTTTTTTTTTTTTAAATTCCTCATGGAAATAGGAGATAAGAGGCAAAGTTATGTATTACTGTAAGAATTCAAACCACATCAATAAGCTCTGTGTTGCTTGCTCTGGAATACAAAGTGTTGAGATTTAAGGAGGGAAAGAAACAGAAGGACTTTTCCAGAGGTGTCTCCAGCAGATGAGCAGTGGATAGGAATGAGCTTCTAAATGTAAACTTTGTATTACAGATGTTTCTAGAGAATCTTTGCATTGAGATTTCTTCTAAGATTTTATAAACAAGTGGTTTGAAACAGTACCTCGTACAGTCTTTATAGAACTTGGACAACAATTATTTATAATGTACCATACGGAATCACATATGAAGCAAATCATGTCTCTTTAGAGAAACACGTAGAATATTATAGGTGATCACAAATGACAAAACTTATCAATAAGTCAATTGTTTGTGACAAGCAACGCAAAAAGCTTCAAACAATTGCAGAAAGAAAGCAGCCTGTAATAAACTTCATGAATCCGAGAATGGTGGAATTTGGAAGGCTCCTGTGTAGGTCATCTGGTCCAACCTATCTGGGCAAGCAGTGCCACCTAAATCACATTGCACACGATGAGCAGGTTGTCCAGATGGCTTCTCTGCAGATGGTGACTCTACAATCTTAATGGGCGACTTCTGTTAGTGCTTGGTCACCCTCACAGTAAAAACATGTTTCCTGATGTTCAGAGCTTTTCAGTTCCCTGTGTTTCAGTTTATGCCCACTGCCTTTGATTCTGTCACAGGGCATCGAGAAGAGCCTTTGTCTTCTGTACATCCTCCCTTCAGGCTTTTATAGACATTGGTAAGATCACCCGCTGAGCCTTTTCTTCTCCAGGCTGAACAGTCCCAATTCTCTCAGTCTTTCCTCATAGGAGAGATGCTCCAGTCCCTTAATCATCTTAGTGGATCTTCTCTATGTCTGTCTTGTACTGAGGACCCAGAACTGATGTGCACTGCAAGTGTGGCCTCATCAGTGCTGAGTGAAAGGGAGGGATCACCTCCCTTCACCTTTGGCAACACTCCTCCTAGCGCACCCCAGGATAACATTACCTTTGCAGCAAGGGCACATTGCTGGTTCACATTCAACTTCATGTCCACCAGGACCCCCAGGTTCCTTTCTGCAAACCTGGTCAGTCCCCAGCACAATAAGTATTAGGAAACAGCGTTGTCTGAACTTGGAGACTGAGCCTCTTTTTTTCACTCCAGGCAAAATTTCTTCTTGTACCTAGTTAAAGGCTGTGGTGGATGATACTGGGTTTATTCTGGATGTTGTTGTCTCTCAGAGTAGCTCAGACCATTACTGACACACCATGAGTGCAAGATACGTGGTCCTGTGGTAACACAGTGAGGTTGTGAATCATGACAGTTCAGTCTAACTTCTTCCTGATTTAATATCTACATCTGGAATTTTGAAGAAGGCTAAGAAGTAAACTCAGAGGATAATTAAAATATTCCCACCGAATATCTCCAATTCCTTCTGCATTCTTTGGCAAAAGAAAAAAGAATTACATTTTCCATTTTTTGCCTTTCTCTCCAAGAGGCCTTCTCTCTCCATTTTTTCACAAGAGATAGAAACTGAGCAAGGAAGATAGCCATGGTACTCTTCCAAATTTTAACAATAAAATAAACCCAATTCACATAGGCTTCTAAGATGAGGATCCACTCACAGTAGAACATCTGCTCCAAAGTCTTGCATCACCACTGAACCCCAGTAGCCTCTTGAAATCACCTCTTAGGCTCACCTCCTCAGCAGTGAGTATTAAATATACTCATGAACTCTACTAGGTCCTTTGGGCACAGATTCACACCAGTGTCCTCTCTGAAACTTAACTGCCAACACCAAAATGAAACACCACTTTGGCTGTAAAAGTCTAAATCATTTCTTCCCCACTTGTGGATGAATGAAAGAATTAGGAATTAGGAAAGAATTAGGAACATTAGGAATAAACCTACCAGAGCATTTCAAAGTCGTTGAAATTAATGCATGACAGAAATTTAAGAAAAAGAGTCTTGTGTTTCCTGACAGTATTTGTTCAAATATGATAGAACTTTTTTTTGTAACAGTAACTTATTTTTTTAATTTTGAAAGAGCATTTTGTTGAATATCACAACTTTTTGGTTGCCAAATATCATCACAAATCTCATTGTTTGAGCCCATTGTCTACATGTCCATATAAAATGTATGACTAAGCATTCTCTCCACACCACTGCAAAGGCCTGTTCTTAAGACATAAAAAATACGAGCCCAACTCGTAACTGCTTAGTTGCTGCAAAATTACTTTCAAAGGTAAAAATACCATTTTCTTACTGATTTGTACAGAAAAAGTCTTCAAGTGCTACAGCATGCCTTTTTGAAGGGCAAGCAAATTCTGCATACCCCTTCATCTTCTCTGAGCTTCTGTCCTATTTGATGATGGTCAGACAAATCACATTTAACTGAGCCATACCACAGTAATAACTAACTAACTAACTAAAAAAAAAACCCTCAAGTATTTCTCCAGATGCTGTCCTCTAGTTTCTGGAATTCTGTACATCTCCAAGGTCAGCAGGAGATGCCTCTAACAAACATCCTGTTTGTATCTGGTTCCTCTCTGTGCATGAAGAGCCAAAATAAATCATGACTGTTTTTTTCTTTCTTTTTTTAAACAGAATTTTTTTCCCCTCCAAAATGAACAAACCTGCAGTTGTGAGAGACTTCCCACATCTAAACAAGCCAGGACATGGTAAGAATGATAATGAATCTGACAAATGGAACTGGTGTCATTCTTCCCATGGATAAGATAAAAAACTTTTTTTCTGTACAAGCATAGATTGCTTTTTAACTGTAAAACTGCATCAGGAATTGGCATTGACAAAGGAGAGCAGGTTGGACATCATTTAATAAGTCTGGCTATTTAGAAGGCCAATAAATAAATGAAAGCCACCAAACCACACTTTGTATTGCTTCTGCCAGTGCCTGACAGTGCCAGCAGCCTCTGGCAGCCTGCAGGTGCTCCCCTCTCCCTGCCCACTCCACTCAGGACAGGGGCTCCCACCCGGCTGTGCTCTCGTGCCCCCGAGAGCTGCCTCAACAACTGCCAAGGACCTCAGTAGCATCCTCGTCACCATGGACAAAGTAAAAACACCAGTTAAGAACATGACAAATAGAATAAAGACATACAAAGAACATAGATAATTACACTGAGACTAAGCTATAAGTGAAAACAGGAACAAACAAGAAAGAAAAAGGAGAAATCAAAGAACTGTATCTGTGCCTAAGAGCTAACCAACAGCTAAAGGCACTGTATTTGAACTATGATACAGTTTTTGACACCATACTGAATAAAAAGAAATAACTAAAATGAAACCAGAAGTTGTTATAATAAGAGGACAACTAATTACAGAGAAATAAAGAAGAGGTTGGACACACCAATCCCATAGGGGACAGGACAGGTATGTGTGTAGACAGTTTTCAAAAAAGAAAAAAAAAAACAAAGAAAAAACAAACAAACAACAGCAACAAAACACATGTAATAGAAGGACTCCCAAAAGATAATATGTCAAAATCTTGTTTCTCTGTCAGAAAGCAACAATAACTGTTAATGAAGAAAAGGAGATAAAAATAAGGTGACACTGATTAAGCTCTATACGTATTTCAACACATTCTCCTTCTAACTAACAATACAGTCAGGAAAAATACTTCATCTGAGAGGGTACTAATTTAAGAAAAATAACATGAGCCAAAACATGCATCCTAGCCTCTGCACTACTTCTTACAACATACTTGGGATAACAAAAAGTCGTCCAGATCTCAAAGCTGAAGGGCATATCTGACCTAACTAATCACAGCAAGTGACCTCAAACAAATTCCTTCAGAGTGTTGAATTTTCAAGACAGAAGACAGAAAACAAGTCCAAAACAGCGTGAAGCCAGCCTCAGGTACAGTCTCAATGTGCAGTCTCAGCAGAGGAAAAGGAAGGTAAAGACCCCTAAAACAAAATGCTGCTGAGTGCGATTATGTACAATAATGATCCACTGGCAACAAGAAGTTCAGTTTACTCTCACTAAAAGAAACAGGAAGACTCCTCAAATACATATGTATGGAAGAACATCTTTTTGCACATGTAAGCTACCAAAGAAGTTCACATAAAAAGAAAAGCCCTGCTGAATACATGGCAGCAGGAAAAACACCGTAAGCCACTGGGTTTCCTGGGTTGGCACAGCAGTGAATAGCTTCTGAAGCTAGTACTGTTTTTATTTCTAGACACTTAAAAAGGTGAACACCTGGATTCTACTGAGAAACATAATTCAATTTAAGTAACTATGTCAGGAGACTCTAAATACAATCAATTCCAGTTGTTACTTAGAATTGGTGATAATGCATTTTGTGCTCACTCAGTAGCCCTGCCTCTGTCATTTATCATTAAGTTTTCTGCAGCATTCACACTTATTTTTGGTTATTAAATTACAGCCAATATTTCATATTTAACAACCTGTAATAGTCACGTTTGAATTTTCAAACTTGATAAGGAGAATTGCTATATCTGAAAAGAGTACAAGAAGTACTAGCAGGACTCTGACTCAACTGGCTTCAAAGTAGAAAGGTTTGCTGGAAGGGGAAATGGATAAATTCCAGAACATATATAAAAGAGGTATAAGGCAATGACAATTTCTTTAAGTCTTAATATCAACAAAATGACATTGTTCCGTGCACATAAAATCCATTTGGTTTAAATAAGCTAGTCAGAGCCTGTAATCTCCTTTTCTTCTCCCTTCCAAATAAATAGTAAAATCTGTCAATTGACTCAAAACCTTGATTACCACGGATCGGATCCTGCAAATATGTGGTTGTCAGTGATATTGTGACACACAGCAGATGAGGCACCATACATGCAGAATTTCTCAGTAAAGCCAAAAAGTAGACAGAGCTAATTTTCACTTAGATGCCTTCATGAGAAAAAGATTTAGATATAGTCCTATGTCTGTTAATAGCGTGGCTTGGAAGAAAGAAAAAAAAGCAAAAAAGCAGTAAGTGACATGATTATTTCTCACCTCACAATCAGGAGATTGTCCAGAAAGGCCAAGAACACAAAGCTATGGATCCCATACATAACGTACTGTGCTTTGTTATTCTATTTAATCTATCAACAAATTACTATATCCCATATATCCCAAGAAAATAAACAGCAGGATTTACATTTAAGTATACTTAATCAAAATAATAATAGCTTACATTCAGAGTCCACATTTCTCTCATCTCATCAGCAGAAACATCCCAAAATACACATGCACAAGTGAGAGAACTAGGCCTGGAAATTTATCTTCATTTTGCAAGGTTTCTCTGCCTGTAGATCAGAACAGAGCTTTATATGTCAGCATTTTGGCCAGATGCTCTCAAGTCACTGCTGTGGACATGGATTCAGACCAAGTTCTGCTCCTTTGCTCTATCCGTTTTTAAAGAAAAATTAAGCAAAGGACACATGTATATTAACTCATAACATGAACCCTTCCTTCATCCAGTGTCTACAGGAGAAGAGAAGGTGGAGAAGGAGGAGACTAATCAGGTTCACAATTGACTTAAACACTCTTCTTAGTCCATGAAAATAATACACACTTTCTGAAAGGTAAATGGATGCATTGTTACCAAACATGCCAGGCAGAAGAATGCGCAACTGAACACATCGATGGCTGGGGCAAAAATTCAAACCACTGACACTCAACACATTTAAGGGATGCTTCAAGATTAAAACTCTTCCTCAACCACAACAGAGGGTTCTCAAATTTTCATCTCCTAAAGACCACATCCATCCCCCAACGTTAAGAACAATTCCTGCACTGAATGGGTATAGAGTCACTGCCAATTAAATCTCAAAACTTTCCACACCATCTCAGATTTTGCTTCAAAGCCTTGAAACTGGACTCAACAGAACAGTTACTTCACAGTCAGCTTTTCTTGGTGGCTTTCCTGCCACTTATCAGTTACTTACCAGCTTGCATTGTGGTCACCTAGACTTGGTTCTGAGGTGTCTCATGTCTTCCAGACCCGACTTTCCTCCACATGCAACACAGCTCAGGGAAGTGACAGGAATCCCTGGTCACCATATAAATATTGCTAATTCTCTGAGACATTATGTGAGGCTGACCAAGGGTTGGGCTTTAAGTCATTGGAAGTTTCACAAACCAGCATGTTTACAGATCAATGGCACATCTGTCCCACAGCTGATCTAATAAGGAGCTCTAACAGAATGACAGTATTTGCTCTTTTCCATTCCCACTCCTCATTCTCAGACTCACCCGAAGTGCAATGCTAATAGTATTATCAGTCTTCATCTAGAGGAAACAATTATTCCATTTAAGCAGCTGACAATGTTTTTATAAGAACTGAAGTGCTGGCACTATTCTGCTACAAATGCGTACACACGAACATCACACACCAGTCCTAAGAACTAGTGACACAATTAGGATCATTTCGTTGGAATGGCCACGAAAGACACATGGCAGCAGACGCCAGTATATCAGTTAGGCAAGCTGTTATCTGAGCCATCTGTGCCAGGGAACCACTGGGCCAGCACCAGATCCTCAGTAGTGTAAGTGAACAGTACTGGCAGAAAGAAGAAGGGGAACTAGGAGAGGTAGGAACACAAGCCATCTCCTGGGAAATCTCCTCTGTAATGGACAGGTGCATGAGACAACAACATCCCCAACGATCTTCCCTCCCAAAGGTGGCAGTCTGGAAAAATCTCTACTGGACACAGAAAGACCTTGTGAACCCAAAAACAGCATAAATGAGAATGGTCCTCCTGCAGGAAGCACTGGATTACATAGTTCAGCTTTTATCTCCCTCTTTTCTCCCCCCAAAAATTTGCTGGTCTCATATCTCTAATAACATTTCAAAAGCCGCAACTTCCAATACTAAGTTATCTTCTGTCTGGAATTATGTTTGCTCTTATTTGTTCTGTGACAATGTACCTGAATGAACATATTTTCCCAGATATTTGAAACACCTCTGTAGACATTTGGCAAAGTAACTAAAACCACCAGATGAAGTTTTTCTGACACAGTTCCCTGGTATTATTTAGAAACTGCTTTGACACCTGTACTTCTGGGGGTTTTTTCCAAATTCAGTTTTAAGATTTTTATCTTTATGACATTCCCTCCTACATCTGTTCCCCACCAGCCTTCAGTCACATATCACAACTAGCTACACACTAGCTCCTTGCCCCAGCATTAAGCAGATGAGAACTGCATCAAAGTCATCACACACCCTAAGTCAAACACAAGTTCTCAGCACCACCTGAAAGATATTCAGGCCATTTATAAACATTACCCATACCCACTCTCTGGAAATTCTCCACCGTAACATACCACATATCACAACATAAAGCAGTTCAGTAGCCACTAGAGTCCTGCTTCCTAAATATAAACAGAGTCATCGGGAAGCTGACAGCTCAGCCATGACTAGTAATGACTGTACCGTATTTAGACCAATAAAGAATTACTGCACCCGAGAAGAGGGGACAACAAGCAGTCTTTCAAAATCCCTGTTATCACAAGCTGTTCTCTACATATGTCACATACCAACCCCACCTTTTTAGTCTCTAAGGAGTAAAAAGATCAATGTTTACTCCAAGATCCTACAAAAAGTAACAGAGTCTCAAAAGAGCGAGATTTTTTTCTCTCCTCCATCTCCCATAATTCCTGCAGGAGGAAAAGGTATAGTTCTGTATCTATATTTTCTACATGTACTTCTCTCTCAAGCTACTTACTGTAAATAAAACTTAAAAAAAAATACAGAAAAATTATTTAGTGTATTATGTGCCTTCTGCATTATGGCATTCAAATGCCTCTCATTCATGCTTTACACAGCCCTTCTCTTTTCCAACTACACCCTTTCCTTTAACTCTTCAAATTCCAAATAATCTCTACACAAAAGTTCTGGTTCAGAGATGGGTGTCCTTTAAACCAAGACATTTTTCATGCCAACATCCCACAGAGGGAGTAGCCTTTTCAGTTTGGGGTGAGAGAGACAGACTGTGAGAACAAGCACATTACAGAACCAAGAAGTAACTTGGCAAAACTCCCTCCCCTTTCACACACTTCCACTTCAAACACATGGAAGTTGTTCCATGAGTGAAATAAATGAAATTTGGCTTGCTCAAAGTTGGACATTCTAAATGTAGTAAGGATTAGATGAGTATCAAGGATTTTGAGGAGTTCAGAGTATTCATAACACCTCCAAACAGATTCTCATGTACTCACAAGAACTCGCATTCCAGCTTTTCCATCAAAGGAGATTCTTATCTCTATCCCTCAGCCAGCTCACATGCTTTTCCACCAAGCATCTAAATATCTAGTGTCAGCCAGCTTCAAAGTTACTGGGTGAAGTCAGACAGTATTACACATGTAGCAGGCACAATCACAGTATCCTAATTTCCTAAGAAAGGCGGACGTAAAAAAGAAACGGTGCTCTTGATATTGGGAAAAATTAAGATTAAAATACAGCTAAGCAATGGCAATACGACTCACTATATAAGAAGCAATAATCAAAGCACTTTGATTCCATTGTGACATTGGTATTAATGCATTTAGTGTGCACACATACGACTGAAGTTCTTAAACCATGGCATAAGTGCTTAGAGAAATCAACAACAGAAGGAGAAGAACCAACAGCTCGAGACTGACTGACAATAATTTAGAAATAAATCACAACAATAAGCAGCTAACCAAAGGAAGAGGTTACCAGCCTTGTGTTTAGTCACAACATCAACACTGGATGTCATTCCCACAAACATGCTACAATTCAGCCACATGTTACTGGCCTTTATCACATTCAAATGAAAAGGAAAATGTTCCATCATTTTAAGACAGAGTGGACACTTGTTACACCAATGGTCCAAAGGCTTCAAAGCAATCCTGGGTAGCTGGAAGTTAAAACTAAACTTTGACAAACTACTGGAGCACAAATAAAATGTTCACTCAAGGGACACATTTGTTTATTGACCGCTCTTTTCATGTAGAGTTGCTCCTCAGAGATGTTCATTTTATCTTGGTATCCAGACTAGATAATCAGTGCTTTGCCTAAAACTGCAAGACAGATGCTAACTGTGCCAAAACCTATACTCAGAGAGTGAAACT
Source organism: Pipra filicauda (assembly GCF_003945595.2). Lineage (NCBI taxonomy): Eukaryota > Metazoa > Chordata > Aves > Passeriformes > Pipridae > Pipra > Pipra filicauda. The sequence continues at coordinate 1,255,193 of NW_024103496.1, read as the reverse complement.
TAGGTTGCTTCAGAGAACAGGCAAGGTACATTTCAGGATACAAGAAGATGCCTTACTCACTCCCATTCAAATAAATTAACTTTGAAAACAGGGAAGAACAGCTTGCCCCTCCCTCGCCACCCCAGCCATGATACTTCATGACAGAAGAAACCAATCCACAAACCACCAAAAACACTGAGAATCTTCCCACTGATTTCAGTCATACTGGTGCAGGCCTGCGTTTCAGTTCCCACAATGTGACTAGTATGACAAAAAGGAACAGACTAAAGACTAAAAAAAAGAAAAAAAAAAAAAACCACACGATTACTTCACTGCTTTGAACAAAAGACTATAGAAAGAGTGGTCTATATCCACTCCTTTATTCATATGAGTCTCTGGAAGATGTCATAACATTTTAGGAAGGTGAGCAGACTGCCACTAAATCCATTAAATGGATTAATTCAAGTGATCTCACAGACCAAAGTTAAAGCTGGCAGCATCTACAGAAAAGAGGTTTTTTCCCTCAAAATTTAATCAAAGCAACACAACAGCAGGCAGAAAAAAGTGAGAAATCCTACACTACTCCTTTCAATATTGTTGTGCTCTGACCTTACAGGCTGGACTAAATACACCACTAAGATCCCTGAAACAATTCTACAAATAAAAATATTTTCTGACACGCAACTCATTCACAGGATTCACTGCTCATGATTCTTTTGGTCCTAATTTACTGGAGAGATTAATTTCATAACCCACAGAAAGCAATTATGTGGTACACTTGCCTGTCATGTTTGACATCTTAATTGTTAGTAGTTTCTCTTGAAAAGAAAGACGACTTCCTGCAGTGCTGTACATTTCTCAGCTACTGTGTGCAATTAAAGCAGGTAAAATAAGAGCCACTGAACAGCTCAATTTTTTCCCCCTCACTTCTTGAGAGACAAACAAGTAAACACTTCATGTAGCACCAACAATGCACAGAATAAGATAACAACTGACTCAGCTGCCAATCCAAACCTTGCAGCTTTATAAGGATCATCTTTCCTCTTCATCCCACTTTCCCTCCCCCCTCAGAGATTTCAAGTCCCTGCTGGCCAGCTTCTGCTGCTGGTGTTCTGATCACAATTGGAAAGGCTAAAACACAAGTTCCTCCTTCTCCACCTGTCAAGAGCGTAAAGTCCATTGGCAAGCGCATTGCTACTTGTTCAAGTCCTGCTTCACAGGTCAACCTCCCTGCAGGAAAGGGGAAGCACAGGGTGAGAAGAGATACACAGTATCTTTCAGCACCACTAAAGGAAAAAGAGTATCTTTCCACTAACCATAAAGGGAGAATGTGCTGCTTGTTAAATGCAATTTCTCCTTCAATAATTGACTATTTCAATTTTTTGTAGTAGGAGACCTACAAAGCTGACATACAGCTTCGGACAGCTTGGACAACTACCTCCTCTCTTCTTCTCATCTGATATTCCACTTACTGTTATCCTAACTTCCTTTATAACTGCAACCCTGATATATGAATACTACATATACTAGTCAGAAGACTAGATTGCTTTCCTTTTATATCATGGTATGGTCTTAGTAGTGTTTTTCAAGGTGACCTTCTGAGACCAACAAATGTGCCCACTCCTCTGCTCACAGATACTGTCTCCCTTAGAAGTACGTTTCATTTCAATCAGGTATACTATTGTTACCAAAGTCTGTTTCATCTTCTGATCTGAAGGATGCTTGAAAGGAAAGGAATTAAGTGATATGTGGTACAACCCATTCTCTGATTCACACTTTAGGCTAGAAAATCACCAAGAACTGTTGTGTTGAATTTGAAGATGACAACATAAAATCTCAGCACACTTTTCTTTCTTCTAAGAAATGACACCTAAAATGATGGAACCAATTGATGCTTATGTCACATCAAGCTCTTCCCTACTTACAGGAGATGGAAGAAAATTCTTCTGTGTACCCTTCTCACTGTCTCTGCAGTAGCTCACATCAACAATCTATCAGATTCCATTGAAAACATATTTGAAAGATTTGAAAGATTTGAAAGATTATTTTCCCCCCAATCTCCAAAATTTAAACAAAAATTTGCTCAAATTGTGCCCTGTTCAAGCAGAAAACCAGGTTTAAAGAAAATAAATGCAACCTGCAGATAAACAGTCCTGGGGAAGGAGAGGGGACTGAAAAATTGCCATCTTCATAAGACAGTTTTTTTTAATGGACCCTTTCAAATTCTGTATCAAATTTAATACGAGGTACTCACTGGGTAAGTTACAGCACAAATAGACCACTGCAGCCTTCAGAAGAAACTATTGGACAAAAACAGACCAAGGGATGTAAAACAAGGCTTCAAAGTTTACCAACTACATATCCACACAGGTTTAACTTCTAGGAGGGAACAAATTCTATCAGTGTTACAAGAGAAATAAAATAGCTGGGACCACTGCATGATGGAACAAGAGTTCCTGAAAACAGAGCCTGACCCCATGACCTTCACTCCAGACCTGGGAGGGGTCGAGCCAAGAAACAGCTTGTCAGAAAAGCACAAAACATCTATATTGCTATTACTGCATTTGAGCATCAATGTGATCTGTTTAGAAAGAGATGAAGTCTGATTTGATCCAGAATCCAGGACATTACATCATCATTTATTTATTCTAGAATCTGGCATTACACAACAGCTATCTCACTGTAATAAGCCAAGAATTTAAGCTTGCAGCATGCAACGAAGAAGAAAACACAGAAATGCCAGAAGCATAATATCGACACATGAAAATACTTCCATTTGCTTCCAGCTATGGTGGCAGAGGGAAGTACAAGGCAAGTATTGACTACAATATGACAAGTCACCACACCAAGACCTACACCTCTTCCTGCATAAACTTGCTCTGCAGGACAACTTGCACTGACCTGGACCTCTCAGGCACAAATCGTGAGCAGCATATTTTACAAATTAACATGCATATCATATCATAGATAGGTCAAGACCCCAAGGTGATTACATTGAATAATCAATACAACTAGCTGCTGGTTTTGTGCTGTTGGGTTGGTTGTTTTTTTGTTTTTTTTTTTTTTTAATTTCCTAAGAAGCATCTCTCTCAGTTGACATGTTCATCAAGAAGCCAATGCAGCAGCATTTTACGTAAGGTGTTCTGTCAAGAGTGATGTTTTTTTCCCCCTCTGTTACAATACAGGCTTACAATTATGAGAATTACCATTGGCAAAGTTCTATAAAGTATTTTCTCTGCATGCAATATTTCTCTGCATTGAATGGTTGTCAATGAGCACCTTTCATACAACATTCAGTTTTATTATATTCCAAAAAAACCCCAGCATTCCATTCAGAGCTTTCAGTTAACAAATTCTTCTGGCAGTTATTTGGAAAATACATTCGAGCAATATGCATGTACTAACACACATGCACATCACAACATTACTATCTATGGGTTTCTTCTAAAGTTATTGAGAAATACTAAGGCATACCTGGGCTATGTAAGGTACAAAGATATTTAACCTACCTCATCAAAGCTGCTATCTTCTTTCTTCAAGGCTTTAAAATAAAAAGAAAAAAGAAATTGTTATCTGTACTGCATTTCAATGAGCACAAAGTAACTAACACCAGAAAAAACAGAGCATCATTTTCCTGTTATAATAGGAAAGAACTAGCTGGCATGAATAACAATTTTATACTCAAAATCTGAATCTGTAAATGGAATGTAGGACTGCACAGAGTGTTTCCAAGAAAGTAAATTTACATATTTATGAAAAATATTATCCTCTCCGGTTAAAGAAAATAAGAGTTTGTAAGGGTGGTTTTTATTTTTTATTTTAATTCCTAGTGAGTGTGAAAACCCTTTATGAAGAGCTTGACTGAACTTCAAACAGGAAAAGTGTAATAAACACCTAACCACATATTCAATTTCTCAAGTACTAAACCTTTATGATGTAGAATGCATTGTAGAATTTTTTTCCTTTTATATTATTTTAATATGGCTTACATTAAAGAAGAGGAGATTTGTTTCTCACATTGTTAACAAGCAATTAATCAACAAACAAGGAAGGGGAAAACAGTGCAGAAGACATGTGAACTGGTAAAGTAAGAAAACAAAAACATGAATAGTTCTGAAGTCGTAGCAAAGATAAAGCTGATGAAGAGTTTTCCTTTAGCATACTGGACATCTTTATTGAAATATATAGAAAATTAATTTCTCCAAATCTCCACTGAACCGTGTCAGTCTGAAGGTACGAGACTGGTTCCTTTTCTCTGCGCGCCACAACCAAACCCACCAGGGGCAGCGCGTCATGACCTGAAAGTGCTCTTTGTTTCCTTCTCTTGAAGAGCTAAAATTAGATAAACCATTGCATTGACGATTGTGCTGTTTCTTTTCAGTTTAAATCACGAGGGTTTACAATTTGAGCGAGGTCATCTGAAAGACCATATGGTTTGTGCAGTGCTGCCCCAGAAGGGTCCCTCCTCATCGTTTAAGCAGCGTAGTGTTTCTTACACTTCAAATGCATTTATTTCTGCAGGATATAAATACTTAAGCACCTAGCATGGCTGAGGATCTAGGCTCCAGTAGTTTCTTTGCTCTTTTAGATGCTCCTTCTGCCTTCAAGTCACTAGTAGTTTCAAAACCAACACCTCTTCTAAAACATGTCTTCAGGAGCAACTGTGTTATCAGCTCAAAAACAAAGAAACCAAACCAAAACAAAAACAACCGTAGAAGCTGCATCAGAGGCACAACAGAGGCAGGACACCTGTGCAAACAGTGCTGCAGCTCCAGAACCTCCACCAAGGGCAGCAAGGCAGGAATCTCAGTTATTCTCATACAGAAAAACAAGGAAGGTCCAGTCTTCCTTTAAACATATCTTCTCTCAAAACTTTGAAGTTCACTGTTTTACAGTTACTCATCTAGATTTCATGGTCAGTTAAACAAACAAACAAACAAACAAACAAACAACAACAACAACAAACAATAAAACAAACCCTGGTATTTTGCTGAGGAGATCTGAGGCACACATTGTACACTCTTATAATGAAATGGTTTTTTTATGAAGGGTGAACAAAACATTTTCAGATTGCCAATCCCAAGTACTCAGAACTATGAGTCAGGACATTCAAAAAAGAAAAAGAAAAGAGAAGAAAGAAAAGAAGAAAGGAAGGGAGGGAGAAAGGAAAAAAAGAAAAAACAGGAAGGAAAGAGAAAGAAAGAAAGGAAAGAAGAAAGGAAGAAAGAGAGAAAGAGAGAGAGAGAAAGCGAGAGAGAAAGAGAGAGAGAGAAAGGAAAGAAAGGAAAGAAAGGAAGAGAGGAAGGGAGGAAGGGAGGAAGAGAGGAAAAGAGGAAGAGAGGAAGAGAGGAAGGAAGAAAGAAAGAAAAAAAGAAAGAGAAAGAAAAAGAAAGAAAGAAAAAAAGAAAGAGAAAGAAAAAGAAAGAAAGAAAAATGGAGAAAGGAAGAAAGAAAATACCCCAACTTGTGGAACACTTTTTAAGAATACACTTTTTATCTTCTCAATTACAGTTCAGGTCACAATGACTTACAAGCTATAAATTAGTATATGACACACCGAGGTCATGCTTTTCTCCCTTACCAAAACACAAGATTTTCACATGATCAAAACATTCCAGAAATAGCCAAACTACAGACTGCTAAACAAAATTCACCACCTAACAGAACAAGAAGAAATGGGAATCTTTCATCACTGCACATATTTCACTTGCCTTTAACATCTACCTTTGACTAAAAGAGGGCCTTTAAGAATCACCAAAGAAAATGAGAGTTCTGGCCACCCTTTTAATAATATTCTGTTTAATAATATTAGCAGTCCCAACCAATTCACTACATAGCATTTCCAAAAGAAAACATCAAAGTAGTATATTTTATACAACAAACTGTATTAAAAATATTTTTTTTCTCCTCAGTGCAACCCTTTCATTTTTAAACTGGTAAAAAAAAAAGCTCTGCTGAACTTAAAAAAAAAAAATAAACTGTTTACAAATGAACTTCTCATTATCTCAGGTATGTGAGCTATGTGTATGTACATCAGAGGAGATTAGTGGAGATAACCTTTGTATTAGTGAGTAGCTACTAACAAAGCCCAGGGATGCTCAGAAGGGCCACAGACTGCTTTCAGCACACTGTGATCAATCTCATCAATGTTTTCTCTTTCTTCCTTCCTTCCTTTCCTTGCAACTGGGTGTTAGTTTTTGACTAAAGAAACTGTATAAAAAAACAGAAGTTAAGTGGCATCAGCTGAAGAGATCTCAAATATGATTTTGGTACTATATGAATTTCAACAAATGCATAGCTAAGAACTCTTTACATAACTAAATTACTAATATTAATTTTATGAAATTACTCATTATTAATTTTAATTACATAATTATCAAAGTGAAAAACTAAGAACAAACCCTAATAAAGGTTTAAATGCTAAAATAAACAGTGAGTCAACTGAATCTTAATGTACAGTTATGATGCATTCATTTATATGGCCAACAGAGTATGTAAGGAAACCAGATTTTTTAAACTAATATGGATGTCTGTATAAAAATGGATAGGCTGACACAAACATATCAATGAAAAGAATGATGTAAACTTTTCATATTCTTAGTAATATAAGTTCTTTATGATGAGATAAATTTTAGAGGGACACTCCTTGAAATACCAGAAAATTTCTGCCAGGAGAAAAGGGTACCTTAGTTGCAAAGACAGCTCATTTCTCTAGAACTGGGAGCATGTAATTTCTACAGCAAAAAGCCACCCAGTCTGTTTTAGAACATAAACTTCAATTTAGCACCACAGGCCACACACATTTCCTCCAACATACCACAGTGCTGTATCATCCTTTGCCAGATTTGCACATAATGACACAAAGAGAATGCTAAGGAAAAGGCTCAGTGATGGGCAATTTCATACATCACATTTTTCAGCTCAGCAAAATAAACATTTTCAGTAATAGGTACTCTAATAGTTATGGGACCGGTCACAGTTTTGCATGATGAGCCAGATCTTCATCACCCTCTGCCAGCCACTGAAAAGCCAATGGCTCCAAAGCATCAGTTCACAGGTGAGAAAATGGGGCAGGTCTACTTGAGCCTGCCATTGGTACTCTTTGGGCTCTGCTGTGCCCCAGGAATAACTACAATGGCTTTATCTGGAGATGTTGGGGAAATAGCTTCAAATATTACTTACCATAGTTTAGCACACTGTAAAAAAAAATCTTATAAATGAATTGCAAATATAACCTCTCAAATAGTATTACTTGGTGGAGAGAAGGTGGTCTGAAAGGCAGTTTATTGAGTACTAACCTGCAAGCCCTAAGGAAAAAAAAACACTGCCAATGACAATTAGGATACATTTCCACCACTCTTATCTAAGAGGCTAATATAAACTTTGGTATTGAAATCTGGTATCAAAAGTTTGGGATCTTGCAGTATTGAGAGAATTGTATTTGGCAGATGGAAGGCTGCAAACACAGCAGGGAGGCCTAGTGGTGACTTACCATTGAAAGAATGATCAGTAGATCTTCCCTACTGCAGCACATGAAGGTTTGACTCCCTAATTATTTGATTCAAACACCATATTACTCTCATATCATTTATAGGACTACGCTCATGATGCTATGTTGTGTACTTAAACCCCTGAAAACACAGAAACTGCAGCAGAGCAAGAAAAGTTAACAGATCATGTTTATTTTACAGAATCACTGAATGGTTGGGGTTGGAATAAACTTTAAAGATCATCTCAACCCCCTTGCCATGGGCAGGGACAACTTACACTAGACCAAGTTGCTCAAAGCCCCATCCAACCTAGCTTTGAACACTGTCAGGAATTTACTATTTATAATAAATCACAACTGAACAGATGACTGACAAAATTACAATTAGATACCCATAAAATTTGTAATTTGTTAATCTCACCAAGCAACTAGCTCTTACAAAAAGAACTTTAAAACCCATGTGAAAAATACCCAGAAAGATTTTTTCCAATGAGGTTTTGGTTTTCTTTCCTCCACTTCAATATAAGAGTTAAGTACAGCACATGTTTTAACGAAGGATTTCCTGGTATGCAAGTTTAGAGTTTCTTTGCTTGGGCTTATCTGTGGCTCTGGTATCAGAAACGGACTATGTTCAAACCTCATACAGATAAATTAGAAGTTTTTTCGCTCAAAGTGCAGTTACTAGAATGATGGTCAAAATATTAGAGCACCTGAAGATTGAAAAATCTTGCTGGTAGCAGCTGTTTTAAACACAAAACAACCACTAGCAAACAAACAAATCCCTCACCCAACCACACTCCTACACATCTGCACATATACACACAGAACTGGAGGAGCTGTAAAACATAAAAATCCATGTACCTAAAATCAGGCCAGAGCTCCCAAGGAAACTAAAAGGTTGTTTCATTTGTGCAAAATGACAAAAATAGATGATCACCCAACCGAGCCAACTAAAACATGCAGAAATTACCAGCCAGAGGGGCCTTGCTCCCTAAAAGGCATTAACAGGACTGTCACTGTTACAACAAAGCAGCATCCTCATTCAAAACATTTTCTTTGTTAATGACTTCCACCATTAGTAAAACCTTCCCATAGTTCTGTGGAAGAGTGTCTCTCTGCATCTATACACGCACAGAGACACATATCAGACCAAACACCTGACTGCCTCATTTTTTTACAATCAAAGTAAGTTAAACATATTTTACAAGTTTAAGACTGGTGATAGATGAAAGCTATTTTCATATAGGGACAGAGAGAATCATAACAGTGACTTGACATTTGCTTCACAATTGTAACTTTGCATTTATCCTTGAACTCTCTGGTTTACAAATATGAATGAGCTTTTCTCAGTCTTTTTCATCTTGCAGTAGGACAATAAAAAATACCTGATTTTGAATCCGATCATACACTTAAAAGCTTGCAGTCCTTAAAAGCTAAAGGTGGTACACTGAATGCATACACAACATGTGAAAAATCCTAATGCTCAAGTACTCCAGCGCACCTCCTCGGCAGGGTTATTGAGGAAGAAAAGTGCCACAGCTCATGGCTGCGGCACAGGCACTTCACGTTCTCTCACTGGGACAAAGAGGCCCGGCAAACCGACCCAGGTCTGCCAGCCAGACTGACTGTAAGGAGAAAGATCCCAGTGGGAAGACCAATGGGCAAGGGCTGTGGAAGGGCCCTTACAGAAGGTCTGCAAGGACAGGGGCTGCTGCATCTGCTCACAGGTATTGCAGCACTATCTCCAGCTGCTTTGCTCGGCCAACTCAGGGGTAGTTCACAGCTCTTCTGATGTACCTTCTCTCCCTGCTCAGCTGTGTGTTTACGCTCTTAGCAGGAATTAACGTTTTAAACAGTGAATTAAGCAACACAGAGTGCCAAAGACTAAGAGAAACACCAGTCCAAGCAGACCAGAACTCTTTGGCATTGCTCTCGGTAAAAAAGTCAACTGCAAAATAAACTGGTGTCGAAACCAAACACGATGTGGTGACACCAGGAGGTAACATGCAGCGGCATTCAGATGACGCTACCTCACGATGCTTTCTGTCAGTGACAGAACGACAAGACTTCGCAGCAGATGACAGACAGACTTCTTTTGTCTGGCCTCCTAAATCCCCGGACCACCGTTACCTTCTTCAGCATCTCGCTCCTCAACTAAAAACAACCCGCAGCCCGCACAAATTACCAGACCTGCAACAAATCGAAAATAACCGATTGCTTTTGGTCGAGGTTTCCCTTTGGCAGCGGGGGCACGCGAGCCAACTCTCATTTATAGTTTGTTCTTCCCAGCCGATTTTGGGCTAACTACATCACGGACCCATGCAGCACTGCTGGGACTGCAAGAGTTGTTATTTTCCCGAGCTTTCTTGCCAAGAAACGTCATTCGGGGACGGTGTCGGCGCGCGTGTTCCCAGCCTGGCAGCGCTGACCCACCGCCCCCTCCCCGCCGGGACCCCCGGGCGCCGGGCAGCGCCGGCAGGGCCCGGCCGCGGGACTCACCTATTCGGCCGAAGCTCTCCGATAAAGTTCTCCGCAACTTTTTCATCCTGCTGATCTTCTCGGCGGACTGCGAGTCGATCATGTCACACATCGGGGGACGACCCACCCCTGCTCGACTGCCGCCACCCCTGCTGCCCGGACTCCGGGGGAGAGAACTCCCCTACGGCTCGGGGGCTCCCCCCCTGCCCCGAGAAGCCGCCGAGCGCCGCGGGACAGCCCCGGTCCCGCCCGGGAGAGGAGCCCTACGCCGTGGCCGTGGCTGCTGCTGCTGCTGCTCGGCTCCGCGCCGCCACCGCCCGGCTCATCGCCCCGTCCCGCCCCCTCCCCGGGCTGCCCCGGCACAGCCAGACAAGGCGGGCAGGGCGACGGAGGACTCGGGGCGCCGAGCAGAGATGGAGGAGCGAAAGGAAAGTCCGGCGAGGGGCTGCGGGCGCCGGCGACGGGAGGGAGGGAGGGAGGGAGGGTGCATTGAGAGAAAGGAGGAGGAGGAGCCTGGGCGGGCCGGGGAGCCCCGGGGAGGAAGGGCGGCGGCGGCGGGGGCGTGAGGGGGGCCGGCGGCGAGCGCTGGGGCCGCGCCGAGGGATGCGCTGTCTGCGGCGCGTCCCGGGTGCGGGGACCTTTTCGGGCAGGGGCAGCGCGGAAAGGAGTGTGCGGTGGCGTTTGCCGGCGGAGCAGATGCCTCGTGTCCTCCCGGGAGTGTCCGCGCCCCCCGCTGCTGCATCGCGGTCTCTGGGGACACGCTGCGGTGCCCCCGGGCCGGCGGGGCCGGCGCTGCCGAGGGAGCGCTGCTCGCCCCCGGGCCGAGGCTGCCGAGGCGGGTGCGAGTCGTGGGGGTTTGGCGACGGGAGGAGGAGCCCGCCCGGTCTGACCCCTGGGACGGTGCCCCTGCTGCTGTGGTGGGAAATCATTTCTGGGTGGGAAATGGGCACCTCGCTCACAGTAAGCACCCGGCCCGTCAAGTTGAAACTTGGGCTCCTCTCCATGTGCGTCTCCAAGCACAGCCCTATAATGTGCCTTCCAAGTGAGTTAGCCTGCAACTTAACGGGTGTTGGGAGCTTTTGATCTTGTTAACTCACTTGAACCAACATTATTGAAAAATAAACCAGTTTAACCCATCAAGATGGATGGTCATGTCTAGTCTAAAATATAAAGCAGGTACTTTTCGAGAACAGTATATGTTAGGTAACACAAAGCCAAGGTTTTTGTGGTTCAAATTGTATTTTAATGCATGTTATCTGGTTAAAATGAACTTGGGTTTTAATGAGGCTAGCTAACACATTTTACTGGGATTATACAGTGTCTAAGCTCAGTTTTAGAAGCACATTTGTCTAGACAAGCGTTTAGGTGAGTTGGGTTCAAGCCATCTGCAACTCTAAGCTCTAGGATTGGACCTTTCTGTTACAATGCAATGGGGTGGACAGTATGCAGCATCTCAAGGTGCAGCTCTATAATTATCTACTTTAATCTACTCTATGTAGACTGCATCTGTCTCTTGTGGCATAAAAGATAATGGGAACTTGTCCTGCTCTATAAGCGGTACAGTGACACTGGTAAAATGTCTTATGCACAAACCCCGAATTTACAGACAGTTTAATAAAAAGGTTTTCAGAAGCCTGAATCTTGTTGACCCTGTTAACATCTTTGAAACGGGAACTAAAATGGCCTTTTCAATGTTGTCTATGTTATATTATGGAAGGAAATTGAGAAGGGGTGGAAACTGGAACACTGCAGAGAGCAATGCAGGGAAAAGGAGGAGAAACAAAAACTAGGAAGAAACAGGCAAGGGGGCTAGAAGGAAAAAGGGAGGGAGGACACAGGTATGTAAGGATGTTTAATTCAATTACTGCAAAAAATGACATTTAAGTCCTTAATAATAGCTGATAATTTGATCTTTGTTTAAATCTAACATAACTACCCCTGCTCTGAGAGGAGAGGAAAATGCCATCGTCGTAAATAAAATATTCTGGTCCAGGAGCTGAAACTGAGTTCAGCATTTGAGCTCTTTGCATTTTCTCTGCATGCCATTCACTCTGTGCAGCCCTGCTGCTCGGCTGAGACTTGTACCAACACCACTATAATTCAGTCTGCGGCTTGCTTTCAGCAATTAGGGATATCATTTCTGAGAGCTTCTCAGGAACCTGTAATTAACCATGCTTAATTGATAGATGCTGTCTTACGTAGTGAATTAGCCTAGGTCCTAGCACCTAGTGAATTTGGAATGATATTCCCATTTTTCTCCCTATGTCTAGGTAAACTATCACTTTATTGTTTGTGAAGGATAAGTCTCTGCCAGGCTACTGCAGTGAGTTCAGCTTTCTTAGAAGAATAGGCAATCAAACATTTCTAATAGGCATCTGGCTTTGCAGCAGCTTGGGAATTATCTACAAGCATATGTCAGGGTCTTTTAAATCAATGAAAATTTTGTCTAAATTAGACACCAGTGTGATGCCAGTGAGAGAAACCCAGGTCTTGTCTTCTGAAAATTGTACAACCTCAGGATACAGAGGTGCTACACAGACTTTCTCCTCCAGATGACAGATGATCTTCCAGCTGTGCACAGATTCTCAAAATGCACACTGCAATTCATGTCATTTTTCCCTCCATGGTCTTTACTCAACAGAAATATTTCCAAGTCCTTCCTTCTTTGTTCTTTCCCCAACCCAAACCTCTTCTGTTTCCAAAGGTACTAGTGTTGAAAATTCATTGAATCCAGGAATGTGGAATCACTTTTGTAGCTTTGATCGAGCTCATAAGCTGGTGGTTCCTATTTCTCATCTCTGTATTTCTATCACCCAACTCAGGAAATCAGTAAAGCAGAAACATGTAATTTGTAAACCACAGAGATAGCAGCTACTCTGATGATGATGTTTTGCTTCCTTGTAGGGACAGGCTTTCAGCTCCGGTTTTATATTTAAGTCTTGCAATTTGTGGCATAAAAAAATTTACATGAAAAACATGCAAAATGATACTGCTTTTTGCTGCCTTCTTTCACAAGCCTCTACCAAGTTAAAGCATGTTTGCATTTAATGGGGCATCTAGATAATAAAAAGCCAGACATGTTATTTACAGCATCCTTTCTCACATCAGCTCCCCGAAGATACACCCTAAACAAAAACTGCTTGCAGTTACTTTATGACCCAAGCATCTCCTTGCCTGGCTTTGGTAAGAACTCCCTGTAAATCCTGGCCTCCGCTGCTAACACTGAGTCATGCTGAATCACTCTACAAATGTAAGTATTATCAAGTGCAGGAAAAATAGTTGCCAAGATATCACTTGTAAGTTGGACAACAGGAAACATTTGCCTCCCTATATCATGTGAGCCAGCAAGCTTCATCATTTCAGTGTTTCACACTGAGGCATAGGTTTTTTCTGAAGATGGGGAGAGAGCAGGGCTGGCAGTTTGTTCATTATTGTGTAAAAGAACATATTGTTTGGAGCTCTAAGCAGTGTGGTCATGGGCCCGGAGCACAGGGTGTGCCAGCAGCCTCCTTGCTGCAGATGGAGCAGCCGCGGTCGCGCTATTCATTACTTGCAGGGTAAGATGAAACGACAAAAAGTAAATCCGTGATGCATGGTGCAGATGGTGGCTCAGGGTGTAATGCAGATCTGTGCACTTTCCAGGTCTCAGGGCATTTGCTGTTGATTTTACGGGGTAATTTTATGTGGTCTGAGCTCTCTCTAAACCCCAGTGTTTTCATGTCCCCCCCCGCCCATCCCCCACCTCCGTAACATTTCTCCTTAGGGGATCTTGAAAGGCAGTGCACTTAAGTTACATTCCTGGGCCAAGTGTTTGAATTTCAGAAACCTTAAGAGCACATAAACAAGCAGTGTGTGTTTGTGGAGGAGGTGGTTAATGCTGTAGATTTGGACTGTTATGTGGGCACAGTAAGACCTTGCATCAAGTGGTCTGTCCAGGGAGTAAGACTCTCTGGGGTGATGAGATAGTCAGTGTAGCTCCCCTGGGGAGAGAACAGTCTTGTCAGGCCTTCTGCTGCCAGTATAAAGTAGATTTTCATAAATCTCCCTGGCTGGAGACATTCTCCATTAGGCCAGTCTGCTCACCTTGAAAAGATCTCTCTGCTGCAGCGTCTGGGACCTGAGTGCTCGGAGCTGTGTTGCTTGTTAACACAGCAATCTTTTCGTGACCCTCCGGTGATGAAGATGGATGTAAAGTCACATAACGCTCCCCCTCCTCACCATGTCCCCACAGTCTCACTTTCACTTGTCCTCTAATAATACCCAATCCAAGATGACTGTTGTCTGAAGAGAAAGCCAGGCTCTGCTAACACAAATGGTGCTGTATCCTTAGGGACACAACCTTTAAGCTCTGCCAGCAAAATGCATTAGTGACAAAAAGTAAACTTTGGCAATTACAGAACAGTACCTGGGTAATCTACATCCACATTGGAACTTGTTCCCCCAAAAAGGTCTCAGAGCTGACATATCATGTGTTGCCTTACTGGTGATTGTTATGAAATCCCAGTTTTTATTAACCTGGGGAAATTTCCCCTTGTTGATATTCCATGCATCCCTGCTGATGAATGGAGGGCACACAGGCCCTCCAGCCTGGCTGCTGTCACCAAACCCTGCTCTGTGGGGGAGGAAGGGATAAGTTAGGGTTCATACACGTGATTCCAAAGTCATAATGGAAAAAAAGTGGTTTTCCTGGTGCCTTATGTTTGGCTGCTGGTTAGAAGTGACCTGCTGAGCCACCCATGGTTTACATCTCTAGTACCCTCTCGTGGTCACTTTATTTCATGTACTAATAACATGTAGGGTCACTTGCTTTCTGTTTCATTCTTACTTTGCACCATCACATCAGGGGTGAAATGGCTACAGGTGGAACGCAGCATCTTTAACTTTGAAGCTTGTAGTTCCTGTCCCTGTTAGGCAGCTTCCTTGTGGTGTACATGAGTAGTTCATTTCTAGGGAAGCATGAATTCTTTTTGGTTTGGCCATGACATAGAATTGTAGGTTAACCACGATAGGCAGCTGAGCACTGCACAGCTGCTTACTCATACCCATAGAATAGAAAAGTAAAAGCAAACATGAGAAAACTCGTGGATTGATAATTTTATAAGCAAAGAAGAAGCAGAATAAGAAAGAAAACAAAAAATAAGTGACACAAGAGCAATCGCTTGCCACGTTCCCAAGACAGAATGATGCCCGGCCTGTTTCTGAGGCAAAAGATGGCTAATTTACCTAAACTCCACTCCTCTCCAGTGTACTGCTGAGCATATCATTATATGGCTTGGAATATCACTTTGGACAGTTTGGGTCAACTATTTGGTTGTATACCCTCTCCACTTCTTGTACACCCCTAATCTATTCACTGGTTGGGCAGCATGAGAAACAGAGATGGCCTTGATGCTGTACAAGCACTGCCCAGCAATAGCTAAAGCAGTAGTCTATTATCAGCATTGTTTTGGTAATAAATCTAAAACACAGCATCCTACAAGCTGCCATGAAGAGAATTAACTCCATCCCAGCCAGACCCAGACCACACAGGTGGATGGAAATCACACTGACGATAGTGAGCGCAGAGAAAAAAAATCATGACAATGTGTCAGAAACCTACATACTTCAAAGTAACATAATTATTGATTATAAACTTAAAGCTTTTACAGTATATGCTACTATAGAAATTGTGCCATCTCAGAGATTCTGCTGGGCAAGTATACATACGTTAGATTTGCAGGAATGAGCTGAGTTTAACATCATCTGGCTACCTAGCAACATAGCATTGATGCTGAATGTTGTTCCTGTGAAATAAGTGGAAACACCTTTTAACAAGCTCTTTTTTCTTGTGCCATCTTGATAAAAGTCTAGTAAAAGGGAAAATGGGATTTAATATGTAATGGCCTCAACCACTGTGATATCAGATCCCAGTGTTTTGAAGTTACCAAAATGTTCAACAAATACTTTCATGATGAAAACATTGCAAAATGAAACAGCAGGAGGGCTGAGGTTGATCCACTTAGATGCACTCAAAAAGTATGTGTGAATCATGTCATTTGATCATAAACATTGAATAAAGGGTGTTTACTGTAACATCGTCACTTTTCTTTGCAGAAAAATCTCATCAGCACTGTAGCACTATGTGTACAACTGGAAGGTCTGTGCCTCTACACACACAAAGCCCAGCTGGATGGGGCTGGGAAAATATCATAAGTGGCATGTGCAGCAAGGGGAATTTTCTCATGGGCAAGGGTCTCTTGTACATAACTCATGATTTTGAAAACACATAGGCACACAAATCCAGTTTATTTTGGGTGTGAATTTAAGCGCTACATGTAAAATTAAAACCCCATATATTAATATCTCATAGAAACAAGCTTGAAATATGAACCCTACTTTATTTCTAAGACCTCTCAACTTTTTCTTGATTTGTTTTTGGAATTTTTTCCCCATTCCTTATCTAGTTAAATCATTTACAATTACTATAATTTACACCAGATATTAGAGAAGTGTTCTAGAGAAGCAGTATTATTGGATGGACTCCATTTATTCATATCTCTCTGTTTCTTTTTGGACTGCTTAGGACAGAGCATAATGTGAATGTTACTTGCCTGTGCAGAGAGAAGCTCTCTCTCAAAAATAATACAAAACATTTGCAAGTCTTATATATGAAAGGCTGCTTTGTCAAAATGGAGATATGCCCTCTTAATATGAAAATCTAGATGGACTTCAGGCACGCAGGCAACCATTGTGTTCTTTCCACTCAGTTCTATCCCAAAATCAGCATCTAAGCCAGTTAAAACCAGTCCAGCCCAGCCCACATGCCACTCTGCTGATGGAAGATTTCAGAAACTGTATCTTACAGTTTTATTTAGTTCCTATCACTGTGGTAACAAAGTACTGCACAAAATTAAGTACCACAGAATCACAACTGAGTACTGTCCTTCGCTACCAGATCACAATATAGTTGGTTTTCAAAGAGTCAGCACAAATGAGCACTCCAGGTCTCTCAACTCAGCTCTTTCTTACAATGCAATAGCAATATAGGCTCTGGTTGCTGTTTAAGAGGCTTGTATAGTGATCAGGAGCCACACAGAAGAGATATCTCCTCAGGGAATGTGTTCCCCTCACTGCACATGCCAGTTATGGTATTTTCCTGTCACAAAAGTGTTGCAGTCAATGGAGGACTGTCGCAGTAGATGTGATAGCTGCAGAACTCTAGTACCCATCATCTGCAAAATGAGTCAGAAGCACAGGGCATGGCAAATTGGCCACTATGGAGTATAACTCCCAGGAAATATGAGGTTTTGAGGAAGATGAAAGAGAGGCTTTGTGCTTCTTTAAAGCCCTGCTTCCAGGAGTTAGGGAAAAAGTATAAAGACATTTTAAGGAAAATTCAACTGAAGAAGAGTTGGAAACACTAATTAGAGGCACGGGTTGGTGCCACCGCAGAACTTAAGAAGTGCATGAATTTATGTAATTAGGAGATTTAAAAGGAAAGAAAAGGTGGGGGTGTTTAATGCAGCAGAAGGTGGAGAGGCAGCAGAAAGAAACAAAGTGGGAAAGAAATACTCAGTACAATATGCGGGAAATATGACCTATAAAACAGATTTTGGAAGCAAGATAAAGAACCTTTGTCAAACCTGAAGGCTAGGAGCTTGTGGCAGCCAGCCTGTGAGCTGAAGAGAGTTTTAGTTGCATGGAGGAAGAGGAAATGCCACATTGGACAAGAAGTAGCTGCTGGATTTAAAGAGCCTGGATCCTTGTGAAAATTAGATGTGACAATTTCCTCAGTATTTTTTAAATAATGTATGGAGTAAATGCTAAAAGGTGAAACCTCCTGCAAAATTAGGAGGAGAAAAGCCCAGGTTATTGTATTAAGTTTGTGATGAACTCCAGGCACACCAACTAATTATGGCACTTGTGACAGTCTTGTCAGGACAGTGCTGTGAAAACTCACAGTGGCTGACGTATAAACCAGGTGACAACACAAGCTATTTTAATGAAGAGTTGTTCATACAAACTAGCAATAAACAAGTCAGAGCAGCGAGCATCTGCATTAGATTTAGTGGAATCTTCATTCAGTTCACTCCTGCAGCCTGTGCTATCCAGAGTCCATTTCATGCATTGCCTGAGCACTATCTGACCAGGGCTGCACAGCAACAGCCCCCACTGGGATCCTGCTGCCTCTTGGAGGAATTGTATGTAAAATATACAGCTCTCCAAAGGCAATGAAAAAATGGAATTGTGAACAAATATTGTCAGATCATGATGCTAATAACATCAAGGCCATGGGTTTGATCCCCATATGGGTCATTCACTTAAGAGCTGGACTTGATGATCCTTGTGGGTCCCTCCCAGCTCAGAATATTCTGTGACACTGATTCTGTGAGATGTGCTGGGTGGGGGGAGTGCTCTCCAAGGGCTGAGCAGTCTCTCTGAAACATGCATTTTTGAGGTACCAGAGCTGGAGGAAAGGAGGCACATCAGAGGGGGGTGGGTGAGAAGATGACATGAAGAGGAAGGCAGCGGACTGGGGCAATTCAGCTGAACACGCAAGAGGAGCTAAGAGAGAAGCAGGTTTGGATCTGAGTAGAAGTCAGTCTAAGACAGAGAGGAAGACCTATGAGTCATCCCTGCAAATCTGTAAGCCAGAACTGCAGAGTGGCTTCAGAATTTAATTATAAGAGGTCCCACTGACCTCTCAATTACTTTTGTTGGTCTATATGTAAACATGGATTATTACAAGATAAGTCTGCTTGCATCTGTAATGAATCGATCCCAAAACACATGCAATATTGCAACTAACTTTATTCAAAGTTTGTATTTTTTTATTATTTACCTTACTGAGGATTTAAAGATCAGATTTAAAAATCACTGATTTTTATGCCCGGGACATACTCACGTCTGCTAACCTCAAATTTGAAATGAAGTGCCTAAAATGAAAATTTAGATGAAAATAAGTCGGTGATTCAGAACTAATTTCAATTTTTATTTCTAAGTGTATATACAAAAAATTTACCAGTCACAAGGTACTCTAAGAGGACTTCATTTACTTGTACAAACATTTTCAGAATATGTATTTTGTGTTTCTCCATGATAAGGAGAAACATAAATGTGGCAAACATATATAAAATGCCACATATATAAAATGCCACATACATAAAATGTGGCAAAATGGACAGGACTTTCAGTGTGATTCAGTTTATTACAATAAGAGTTAAGAAAGTAGGCAATCCCACATTACTTGCTAAAGTATTCACAATATTTCTGAAATTCCTCTTGCAGTTACACTCGTCCAGAATAGATGTGTCTGTAAGTTTTATAAAAAGTGATACACAATATAAATAGTGCATATACCCAGGGGAAAAAA
Source organism: Pipra filicauda (assembly GCF_003945595.2). Taxonomy (NCBI): domain Eukaryota; kingdom Metazoa; phylum Chordata; class Aves; order Passeriformes; family Pipridae; genus Pipra; species Pipra filicauda. The sequence goes on along the minus strand of NW_024103496.1, from coordinate 1,235,895 downwards.
TCCCTGAGGAGTGATTTGGAAGACAAATTAACTGCAAAGTAATATTTTTCTGGCTAAAGCTTCACTTGACAGAGTCCCTGTTAGAAAAAACGTCTTTCAGAAAAAAAGTTTGTGAGTGATACAGTCCTAAGGAAAGCCCCTGATAATTCCAGCTTCCTGAGTCCACAAAACAAGTCTCTCATAATTGCATGTGGTGCTCCAAGTATCCCAAAGGAGGTGACACTAAGCCCTCATTCCTCCACGCCAATTAAATGAAACAAAACCTCTATTGCCTTAGACCCTTCTTTTCACCTAGTTCCTCAGCTTCATAGATAGCTACTTTGACATAGAAGAACCTTAAACCTTACATTTTATAAAAAAATGATCAGTCTATTTTTCAATTGCTATTGAGAACAGAAAGAGAAAAGATGGAAAGCCAGTAAATCAGAATAACTCATGACCTCACAAAAAGCTCCTTGTTATGAGAGCAACAGCAGAGAAAAGAGACTATCAAGCAGAAGGGAGTATATTCTGGACATTGTTCAGGATAAAAAAGACTAGGAGGAGAAGGATGTGGTCCTTAAGGGAACAGACAGATATTGTCAGCTGTAGTCAGCTGCATCAGAGAGAGGAAAAGAACTTCTCAGCAGTGATATGTAGATCCTGGGTAACTTCTTTCTATTTATTTACTGCATGAGAGAGATATTCCTGGTGCTGTTTCTAAACTGTTGATCATTTTGGACCTTCAAACCAGCAGTATTGTAGTGCCCAACCATTGCTACAAGCCAGATCCTTCTCCAGTGTGCTTCAAGGCACAGCGACCACACAGACCTGCTGCTCTCAAAGGGTTCATTGGATTCTGCAGCTCTAGATACTATACAGAGATTGACATTTTCTGTCATTTAACCTCGTTCAAATTTGCTTTTCTTTATTATTTACTAGAAACAGGATGATTCCATAGCATCACCCTGTTTTTTCCCCTTTTACACTGAAGATTAGAGGTTGGCCTTGGAAAGTGATAGCCAGTGACCTAGCAGGGCTTTCTGTGGTGCAATCTTGTCCAAAGATTATCTGTCTTTTCAAATAAACAATTCAGCTTCTGTGATTCATGGGCTGTGTTTGATGTCAACAAGAACATTGGTCCCACTAATGACAAACAGCTCAGGCTGCATCTAGCCTTCTGTCCAGCTGAGCAGCTTTCATGTTGAGTAAAAACAGTTTTGAATCATAGATCTTCAGAGAATAACTTAGAAGACTTGCTTTACCGTGTTCAAAATTAATTAAAAAGATACCTGAAACTTTGTGTCTTGCTGCAAGTCCCAGTTACCAAGTTTTGCTCCTTGGTGCTTCAGTATTCTCTTTCATTAAGTATATTTTTACCTGTCTTAATTTGGCCAAAGTCATGTGTCTGTATTTTAGAAGAGAAGTTCATCAGGCTCATCAAGGGGATAAAAGGAAAAATGTATTTCTAATCTATTTGGTGTACTGAAAAGAATGTCAGGATGGAAATTTGTAACAAAAGACAGGTTTATGGCTTTTTTTTGCTTCACAACATGATCTAATTAGGTACTCGTTCAAATGACAGCTCCCTTGTGATTCTCATTTAAGAAAAGTGCTAACCATTGCAATGATCAAAACCAACACTGTAGAACAATTCCATCATATTCAGGATCCAAGTCCATCACAGGACTGTCTGATCACCAGATTTGCTGGTGTCTAGCCTGAGGGCGTTGAATACCTTCTCTGACTGACACATTGATGTCTATTTGCAGAGTCTATCTATTTGTGCTTTCCAAAGTTTAAAAATCTTTTGAAAGAAGAATCTTTCCTCACGAATGAAAACTAAGCCAGCACCGTGCTTTTGTTCCGATGGCCAACACCCCCAGGAGTTACACCAGGCCATGGGCAGGCAGCTGGAACTCTGCTCTGCACAATCCAGCACCGGGGCTTGTGTGCCTGCTCAGTGAGCCAGGCTAGAGAACGGATTCCGCTGGAGATTCATACACACACACGGAGCCAGCCAAAGGGCCTGCAGGAACTCCCACGTGGCCTTCTCCTCTTCTGCTGCTGACACAGAGAGGAGAGAGGAAGGCCCAGCCGGGGCGCGCTTGCTACTCACAGACATGCTAATAAATCTGGAGTAGTTTAAGGCAAAATGATATAGAAGGTGGCAAGTGCAGAACAATGCCTCAAGGTTAATAGATAGTACACATTACCTTGAAGTGTAGGTAAGCAACAGGTGTCAAAGTGTTTCATTTATTTACCTCCCCACTCACCCAATAGTTTCTAAACTCCTGATTTACTCTCTGGGGGAGAGGAATCTAGCATTTAAGTTGACAAATTCAACAATATATGTCTGAAAACATCATGTATTCTTCCAAATGAAAGCAAAGAGGTTTCTATCTTTCTCTATTTTAATCTGATTTATAATACAGTTTAACAAAGGATCTAGAAGTATTTTAAATGCCATGTGAATGTGAAAATAAGCAAGAGCCTAAATTCTTGTAATTCTTTGTGTTCTTTTTAATTCCAGTCTGAGAACTAGACTGATAACATACTGTATAGATAACATTTTTAATTTATTCATTATATTCTGATAATTTTTCATATAAGTAATTATATTAATAAACTGGGCATAGTCCTTTGAAGTTCAATTTAGAAAGTACCATGTTATCTGTATGTAATAAACCTCATGTATCTATCCTCCCTCTTCTACTATCATGTCTAGTGACTACCATTACAAGCTTTTTTAAATATTCCTTTGCTCAGTCTAATAGGGATTTTTACAGTATCATTACACATTCTAATTGGGTGATTAGGGGTTTCATGCCACTAATAGAAATGCAGGGTGAGTAACTGGAACTATTGCAAGTTATGTAAAAAGAAATGAGCTACAAGTTTGGTAACGGTTTTACACACACACAGAGTGATGAAACCCAGAGTCAAGTGTCAGGCACGGCTGGCCCAGTGCACTGCAGCCCAGAGCAAAGGCTGTGAACAGAATGCATCTGATCAAAAATCAACCCAACGAAAAAGGGATTCTCCAAATTTCTCTAGGAAGAGGGGTTTGTACCATTGCCATAAAATGAGTGTTTTAAGGTTCCTCAAAAAATTTCTCAGATCATGGAGTGGCCTATGGGGGAGAAAGGGGGATGCACAACCACAACCATCCCTTACTCTTATTTCAATTTTGAGACCCAAAACCTCCTTGTGCTAGATTCTCTGTATCCAACCATTTTATTGCCTGTTTTGGAACTATGGTCTTAAGTTGTGCCAGGGGAGGTTTAGGCTGCATATCAGGAAAAAATTTTTTACAGAGAGAGTAATGAGACATTGGAATGGGCTGCCCAGGGAGGTGGTGGATCCACTATCCCTGGAGGTTTTAAGATGAGACTGGATGTGGCACTTAGTGCCATGGAATAGTAACCACAGCAGTGTTGGATCAAGGGTTGGACTTGATGATCTCAGAGGTCTTTTCCAACCCGGTTGATTCTATGATTCTATGATCATCAGCCTGGGCAGCTTTGGCTAACCATAATATTCTACATTTGATGAGGGGACTAGCTCAGCATTGTGATAGCCTTGAAAACTCTCCTTTTCCAGTTTCATGGCCCATGCTAAAGCCTTAAACACCCTCTTAATATGACATAGATGCCCATATGCATGCATGATAAGCTCTAGGGGAGAATATATTAACCTATTTTGGTAATGTCAAGCACATTGCAGTATGATGAAGCTGGTGCTTCTAATATTCCTAAAACATGGATGTGTAATGAAGACAAGAGTGATTCTGTCTTATGCAAATATTCCTATGTTGATCATTTGTTATTACAAACATGACTTGTTTTTTCTTCTTCATATTTTCCTCACAGATGGGAATGGCAATTCTGATAACAGGGAAATTGGAAATGGGCTTCGATCCTGACTACCTCAGCCTAATTTGAGTATACGGTGTTTCTTTCCTCCTTGGAAGTCATAGTCCAGCTGATCCCACTGACTCAACTTCACCGAAGTTCATTCAAAGTCAGATGGATTTTTCCTGTGTGCTCGCTATCCCTTTCCCACAACCCAGGAGGTGAGGGAGGCAGGATTTCACTTTGCAGATGCCATGCTGACTCTTTTGCATACCAAACTCATTTGTCCAGTGCATAACTGATCTGAATTCACTCTATGGTGATCTCGATTACTGGAATTTCAAGAACATACATGAAAAAGACTGCAGCATTAAAGAAATCTATGGTACTTCTGCAGTACAATAGGCAAAATTGTCACCGTGAAGATTACCAACTTGATACATTGCAAACCCTGTTTTGCCATGGCTGAGAACTTAAGAGGTCATTGGTTATAAGAAGTGCCAAGTTCACAGAAAGGAAAAAGAAATAATGAAAAGAAGTAATGGGAGATTGAAGGACTCCCCTTGAGGGCAAGAGTGGTATGTGTGTGTGATTCCTGAATTGATGCATGGGAAATAAGTAACTAGGGCACGTCTGAGAACACGAAGGGTCTGATACTATTTCAAGTCAGGTGACAAGTAGGGGTACAGTAAAGGTTGCCCATGAGATGCAGACCAGTGAAGTTGTGAGCTTAGGAACTGTGACAGAAACACTGCTATGAAAATCCACCTCAACTTGGAGTAACTAAACATTTCCTAATTCTTTCTGCTGTGCTGCAACTTGACAGCTCCTTACACAGATTAGACTGAAGGTCAAATATAAAAAAAACCACAAACCCCAAAACAAAACCAAGTCTCTGGACAGACTGCAAATAACTTTATCTTCATCCTGCATCTTACTTCATCATATTAATACACAGATTCAAGCTTAGAGGGCTCTCAAAGTGACTTTGCTTAGTCTATCACCCACTTATCTGCCACACAACCATTTGACTCGAAGTGACAGCTGAAAAACTGTGCCCTCTATTACTTTTTCTTGTTTAGAAGCAATTGCTATATCAGCAAGAGAAAAGTCACTCCATTTGATTAATAATACATACTGATGGTCGAGACATTCAGTCAGAAGACTGATAAATTGTTAAGCTGCTGAAATCCACTGGCGGGTTTCTTTAGGTCTAGACTTACATTCTGTCCTTCCTGCTTTGTGGAAGCTCATGTAAGACACCACTAAATATTTTCTTTGTAAACTGTGTAAGATAGGGAAAAGATAAGTAAGTTAGTGATTTTCAGCCAGTCTTCCTATACACATTAAGCCTGGTTACTGATGCAGCAAATAAATCAACCTGGGAATGTCTGATAGAGCAGTATAGCGTAGCTGTGTATTTTGATTTCTACTTAAGATGACAGGACATAACAAAATATAAAATCAAATATCATCAAAGATGTGCAAAAGGGAACACCTTTTTTTGACCCACTGCTCTATTGTTTCCCCGCTATCTATTCCCTTTTGCCTCCCTTCACAACTCACAACTCTTCCCATTCGTGGATGGTTTGGTTCATTCACTGCTTGCACATATCTGAGCCTTCACCACTTCACCATGGTTTAAAAGAGCAAGGAACAGTCAGAGTGGAACAAAGAATTTTGTTTTCATCTATGACATTTAATATCTGCTGTAGGAACTCAGAATCAGACAAGCAAGCAGAGATTGTTTTTCTCGATAACTGAAGTGTGTTGTTGAGGACAAACACACTTGAACTCACACACAACCAGAGACACATGACAGGAAGACCTAGCCAGGAAGCTGACACAGAGTTGACAAAATAGAGTGCTGGGCTTGAGAGCCAACGCACACTTCTAAACATTTAAACATTTGATCCTCTCATGCCAAGTCCAAAGCCTTAATGATGCCACAACAAAGACTAAACGTGTTTGCTCAGTCAGATGAGTATAAACCATGTGAAGCCATTAAAATAAATGAAGGTTTTGAACGTTGTTTGAAGGTATCAGAATCATGACCCTTTCACATTTGGGTGAAGCAGCACTTGGGGAATGGTCTGAGAGGATTCTGTCAAGTGTCACCAAGCAGAAACACAACTTTAGGAATACTCTGGAGATACTAATACTTTAGGGATGACATGCCACTTTCTATGCACTTTGACAAGCGTGCCTTTTTTCTGCCCTTCAAGTAGTTGTTCTAGGACCCACAGAAAAGATACATCAGAAAATGGACAGCAAGCTTGGCCCTGCTGCCTTAGGAAAGATGAGAGCATATGTGAACCTTGAAAAGCTTTCACCCACAAAACCTCCCCAATTCATGCTTTGAAGCACAAGGGTAGTCAGAGATGCTGGCTGATTAGAACCCCAAAATTGAAGATGACCAAGCCCAGATACAGGCAGAAACTGGGGGCACAGCCACATGCAATTGCTGCCAACTTCACCGTCTCCCCAGGCTACTGACCTCCTCAGTCTCGTCCTGATCATCTCCCCATGATTTCCTCTCAGTGTGTCTTTTTAGCTTTTCACTCTGTTTCTCTTTGGTCCCTGACACTCAGAAGGAATATAGGAAAAAAAGCATGCCAGCTGATTCCCTCCCACTTCTTTCTGGACCAGCTAAAATCTAGAGAACTGCATGTTCAGCAGTTCAGTTGGGGGCATCCTAGGGCTGCAAGACACCGGCATGCAGCCCAGGGCCCTTCCTCACACACGTACTTGGTGTAATTAGAAACTTTTGAAAGGACAGACGATAAGAGCTATGCATGGGAGTCTGAAACAAAGATACTCTAAGAAAAAAAAAAATCACCATTTTCCAAAATTACTTCCTGGTGTCTATTTAATAATCAAATAACAATCAAGTAAGACAACTTAATGGAGTTATCATCAAATTCAAGATTTCAGATGTGGCAAAAAGTATGTTCCTGCATTAAGATAAGTTAAAACAACATGCTTCAGTTTACTAAAATTTTCTTTACTTAACACCCACCTACATCACTCTTAAACCTGAGCCACTTGATTTTTTAGTACTGGAAGTTGTATCCCGCAGAAAGACAAACACAAATTTTAACTTTTTCACTTCAGAGGCTGCTCTTCTTTTCAGGTAGTAATACCTTCAATACTAAAATTAACAGGCAATAACCACTAAAAGTGTACATAGAGGAAAGAGAAGAGATTGTGAATGAAGGGGAAGTCAGAAAAACACATGATTAGGAGAGATATAGATCTCAGGCTTAGGTTATCCTGTCTCCGTACTTCCATTTTGTTATTATGTTGCATCCCTTCTATTTCTTCTGTTGAAAAAGTGTGGAGGGGAAACTCACACTGAAAACGTGAGTTTACCACAAACAAAATCCCTTTGTTCACACACCTGAGAAACAAAGATACAATGATACCTCTTTCTACAGCTGTTTTCCCAGTTACTTTTGGCTACACTGAAATACAAAGGCAAGCAACCCTTTTATTGATAAGCCAAAGCCAGTATTTCTGTAAAAAAGAAATACTGACATAGAGGAAAGCAGAGAAGGTAATTAATATATTGAAATATGGGTATTTTCCATCCAATTAATTGCTCCAATGAACAGAGAAAAAAAAGGTTAAATAATCTAAAAAGTCTGGGGCTTGTTTGGGGATTTTTGCCTTTTCTATTAAGCTCTAGGCTGCTGTCCACAACAGTCTCATTAAACTCATTAACTGTGTAAGCAAAATTATATTGTATTAGTTGTCCAGCTTAACATTTTGTATAAACTTACTTACTTATAGCCTAAAGTTACAGCTTAGTATATGGTAAATCTACTTAAGATAAACTTGACTGCAGTCATTACCTTTTGATGCCCACAACTGCGACTTAGGAATGTTAATTCTCCCATTACTTATTCTCAATATTTTGGTTCTCCAAATACTTTACTGTCTTTGAAATGGTAAGAAAGGTTGTCCCTCCTCCCCCTTTTGCTAGAATACATGACAGCCCTTTGTATGCTGTAGCAGGTGCTGAAGAAAAATGCTTTTCTATTAAGTCAAGAATGTCACTACTTGGGTCGTGAGACAGCAGGCAGACCTTCATCATTTTTGCAAAAGTTATCTCCAGGGAAAACCATCAGCATGTTTTATTTCCACACTATCAACTCACTCTTATCACAGACCATCATTCTTCAAAGACAGCCATTTGAATAATCCTTCAGACTTGACAATGGCTGACAGATAAAGAAACATGAAATTAAACACAGTGCCTACTAATAAAGTGCTAAATACAAGCTAAGGAAAAAAGAAAAAAAGAAAAACTAGACCAATATTCCAGTAACATTAATTACAATACAGATTCAGGAAGTGGAAAACATATTTTTATATAAATTCCCGAGAAACTCTATACACAGAAATTGTTTGCATAGGTAAAACCAGTGAAAAAATGGAAGCAAACACTGTACCAAAATCACTGATAAGTGACAGAATCATGGAATCAACCAGGTTGGAAAAGACCTCCGAGATCATCAAGCCCGAACCTTGATAGTTACTAAAGCCTAAGTAGAAGCAGGTTTTTTGGCACTGGAAAGAATGGCAATTCCCCTCCTCACCCACAGGCAAGATCTAATTCCTGCCACAGAAAGCCAGCAATGTTTTTTCTTCTCCCAAACTCATACTTGATAATTTCTTTTAAACCAAGATAATTTAAAATTCTATGGAACAAGAGAACTGAACAGAACCAAATTCAACATGTTAAAGTATTTATTTTAGTAATGTGGATAAAAATAACATGGACATCTTCAATACTGTACATTTGTTTAATAGATAATATACAGCAAGGGAGGTTATTTAAAGTGTACAGAATAAATGGGAACGTACATTAGACTGGGGGGGGCAGAAGAGCCATTTGCTTGTCACATCGTACTGCTAAGCTACTAAAAATGCTCAAGGAAACACCTCTATGAAAAGAAAGACAGGAAATAAATCACATTATAGAAATATCAACAGAACAATAAAAGGTTAAAAAAATACCGCTTTCTTACTATACTGGGTCTGGCTGGGATTGAGGTAACTTTCTTCACAGCAGCACGTATGGTGCTGCTTTGCTTTGGATTTGTGGCAGGAACAGTGCTGGTAACACACCAGTGCTTTGGTTTTTGCTGAACATTGCTTGCACAGCATCAAGGTTTCATTTTTCCCCCACTCTGATCGCTCCAGCAAGTAGGCCAGGGGTGAGCAAGAAGTTGGGAGGGGACACAATTGGGACAGCTGGCCAGAACTGACCCAAATGATATTCCAGGCTCCCCAAGAAAAACTGAGGGGAGGCTGGGCAGAGATCTGCTTCTGGGAGGTGGTAATTCCCTTTGCATTTGTTCCCACTTACCCTCCTTTTCTTCACTTACAGTGTTTTTATCTCAACCCTTTGCTGTTCCCATTCCCTCCCTCATCCCTCTGAGGGAGGAAGCAGCTGGGCAGTGCTTAGCTGCTGGTCAGGGTTAGCTCTGGTAAACTGCAGAATCTGGGCAACTTTTTACTTTTTTTTTCATTATACATTAAGCTTACAAAAGAAAGATTTCACACAGACTACTGATGTTTCTTAAATTTGGGCACACATAACCATGTACATTTTAAGAGTGACCTTCTTCCAGTTTTGCTAAGTGAAGTAGTTTCTTTTTCACATCAGTGCTATATCCAGAGTACATATTAACATTTCCACAACTGAACTGAATTATTCAAAGACAAATATGCTCCCCTCTCTCAACCCTTACACATTACACTCTTGGAAGATCTTTTTCCAGATAGAAAAAACCTCCACCCACAAGAATGTGTGTGCTGTATTTTCTCATCAACTATTTCTGCCATGTAAAGCTGTGCTTTCATGTTGCTTTTTATTTTACATATATATATATATATATATAAAATATCTTTATTTAGGAACATGGGAACAACTGCTTTAAATGGCAATTACGACTGAACTCAAACACAATTGTGACTATTAACCATCTACATCAAGTAATAAAATACAGTTTTAAGAAGAGGAAAGATAGTCACAATAAAATTCAGCAAACATTTCAACAAAAAAACTATTTATAAAAATTAGTTCTGTATGAGTAGGAGATAGAAACATGTTATTTCATAAAGTCTTTAGCTGCTTCTAGTTTTACAATCAGGAAAAAACACTTCAGGGAAAAAAAAAACAAAAGCAAAAGAGCACAAAGGGTAAATGAAAAGAGTCTTCCTGTCTTCCGGAGTCACAGTTCTAGTGGAAGGTGCTCAGCTTTATTCATTCTCAAATCTGCTGTATGGGTTATCAGAATCCTGAAGAAGACCTGTAAAACAAAACAGGACCACATTTATCACTTTCTTACCAGTATCACATAAATACCTTGAGTTACTGACTTCAATAGGTATTCCATAAAACAAATCCAAAAGGCAATTCCTGTAATAATTGCTCTATTACCTAAACACTCAAGTATTACAATAAATTGAAAGTGTTCTTAAGCATTCGTATTTCTCAGACTATAATCACAAATAAGTATTTCATGTTTTAGCAGGGAGAGAACATTTCTGTATGAAAAATTATTTCTCATTTGTGAGGTATATCCTAAAAAATGCACTTATGAGAGTCAAGTTGACAAAAATCTAAGCATAGAGATGTGTCAGGAAGAACAGACTCAGGCTTGCCAGTTTATAAATGCAAGTGACTAGAAGATCACCATCCTTTTAAAATGTAAGATGCTGCTACTTTGACTTAGTTCTACTTCGATTATACCCAACCATCTGTCACATTCAGCCACTTACAGCTTTTCTGCAACAGGACAATAATCTCTAAGAACAAATGAAGATGACTTCTACATGCACTAAAACCTCCAGGGACCAGAACAAGAGCATCACTTAATCCAGGTTGCAGTATGTTTCCATCATGAAGATTCTTAATGACTTTACCAGAATATTGTCACAGTAAGCACTGCAAAGCTATCCAATTATTCTGAGTGTCTGGATATGCAGACCATCCTCTGTAAGGGTTAGCTGAGCAATCACTGTTCCACATAGTAATTATTTTGAAGAGACTTGAAACCACCCACCAGATTTGGGGTAGGTAGAAGCACATACTAAAAATAAAGGAGTCCTGTAAGAGTCCAGAGGCTGACCTTTTGTTGTGCAAGAACAAGAAGACTACTGCTGTCTTTTCTAGTGGGGTTTTTACACTGATGTCTGGCAAACCTGGACTCTTCTCTAGTTCATTTGTTTAGGCACGGAGACATAACGACAGTGCAGCCAGGCAAATCACAAATGTTCAGATTCACAATGGTGAAAACAAAATTACACTGGTCACTGCCAAACCTTGTAAGAACTCCCCTCAGACCTTTTCACACCATACCTCTTTTCCACATGCACCTGCACACATACATTGAACATTCACTATTCTACCTGAAAGTCAAAAGCTAATGGTGCTGAAGGCAGACTAGACTTTTGCCTACCTTGTTGCAGTTGGAGAGCTTCGTTTGAACTGCCTGGTTATTTTAAGATTCCAATCAAGAAGCACAACTGCTTAGTGCTGATTACTGTATGAGTTACTGCAACTAACTACCTGATAGGGAACAGCAAATATTAAGGAATAAGTATGAAAAGTCCTATAATCACTCAAATATACAAGATTACGAGCAGTCAGCTTGTAAAAGGTTAATATCAAAACCAGCCCTCATACAATGTCTCTTACTTGTGAAAAAAGAAGCAAGGCAATCACATTTATAAAGCTTCTGCCAGGTAACATGAAATACATCCTATTTACCTGGTATAGTACCTTGCATCAGAGGTACTATCCCCTTCTCTAACTGTTAAAAAAAAAAATTATGCATTTGTGTAATAAGAATATGCTTAGGTTGAAAATTATCTACAGTATTTAGAGATTATGAAATGTTTATATTTTTAAACTTTTAGAAAGCGGTTACTTGTCAAATTTTAATCTTACCTTTCATGCATTTAAACAAAGAATTGTGATGCCTGTTAAGTCTACTCTAGCTGACAAGTAAGCTAACACATAATAAAAAACCCCTCTTATCCTTGGCCTGCCATTCAACCTTTAGTGCCTTCAGGTAACGTTCCTGCATTAATATAAGCCCAAACCACACAGTGAGAAGAAACATTTTCTTTATTTCCAGACCATCACCACCACCCCTTCCTTCCTCCAGACATGTTAATAGTTTGGCAGTTAGAATATATGGATCTTAATACATTTAGTTACCTGAAACACAACTAAGCAGTCCAATTTTTAAAAAAAAAAAATTGCAGTACTTCAGTATTTCACCTGTTCCAAATAAAAAACACATCTACACAACATTTACAGAAGATCAGCATCAATACTAGAAATTACCATTATTATTACAATTGCCATTGCATAAACTCCCTGTGTTCATTAAGTTCCACTTAGAAATAAACACCAAACTTCAGAAACTTTTCCACAAAGTGGCAAGTTGTGGTACCAGACTCCCTGATAAAATTAATGTAGGCTGCATACTTCTCTCTATAGAGTCTGGCAAGTGCTTAGTATGTCTTTTTGATATTTCATTCAGGATACATATTCGACACTTCATAGGTCTGAAAGCAGCACAGTAAAAGATACTGTTCTTTACAGCTTAAATTCAATGGAAAAGATTTTCTACATCCAATAATCCAATTTCAAATTAACCAGATGATTGTGTAAGAGTCCTGATAAACTTTTCCTATACCATTCTGAGGAGCAAATATACTTTTCTCTGCCTCTGCCCCAAAACATTTGGCTAAAAAGACATTTTAGAAAACTAATCCTCATATTTCAAGTGAGTGTGTAACTTTTACTCCTCACTGCAAATGTCATTCCCAGTAGTACTTGCTGTCATTTTACTGAATTATGTTTAGGAATGAACAGACATAATCACCACCAACCAGGCATTAGTATGCTTAACTTAAAATCCTCTGATCTGTTTTATTGTACAAGACTGAAACTCAACAAGCTTTAAGAACTATGGGAATACTGTTGGTCATGACTTCAGAAATTGATCTCCCAGGAAAAATGGAGTCCAAGAGAAATGGCAAGCCTTCCTTCCAAACGAGAATAACCACGGGTTACAATACCTGATACACTTTGCTCTCAGTCTTGCTCTCAAACCTGCATCCAGTGTTTAAATTTCTTTTATCCTCAGCATTCTAAGTACATCGTAAGGTTACATTCAGTGAGAGGAGGGAGACAGCAGTTCATCACTTTCACCAGTGCTTACTGAAGAAGTTGTATCAGGCTCCAGTAAGTGGACAAAAACAATCTGGAGAGACATACAAAAAAAGGAGCAAGACAGAAAGCTCCTGTCAGCTGCTACAGCTGCTCTTATCTGTGCCTCTCCGAGGAGCTGCGAGCCAATGCTAATGGGACAGCACGTCATGTTCAGCTAAAGCTCCTGGGCTGCCTTGAACCAGACACGAGTTGTCTCTCCACTGTTTCCCATTTGACATGAGAGCGACTGCCCAACTTGTCATTTACACTCAGGGGTTCAAAGAAGCCAGATGTTTGTAGCTTTAGGAGTCTTGTTTGCAATCAGGTCCATTACATGTTACTGGTGAACTTGAATATTGACACGCAGGTCACTAACAAGAACTTTTAACATCTTACTTCTATTTACCCTCATTTTGAGGTTAGTATTTGACCTACTTAGTAGTCAAGTATCTTCCGTTAGCTTGTATGAAATAATGAGGCCTCCCAATATGTATGAAAAGACAAAGCAATGGTAAGAAATTAATACTTCTTTCCAGCATCTTCATTTATATTGTATACCATCTAATTATGCAGGTTCTCAGTCACTGAGATCTGACTTTCATCACATATCAGCACTGACCAAAATCAGAATTAACAACTGAAATATTTACAAAAGTCTATGCTTGGAAAAAACCCAACTTAGTTTGCTGCATGTCTTCATCCTTTATTAAAAGTTTCCTCTTTATTTTTAACCTCCAGATTGACGACTGTATTCTTGACAACAAACTAAATAGCTTTCAGTGTACAGCAATGCAAGGTATTCCCACCTTGCATTCAGAACAGTGAAGAAGGTCAAGGCAAAGTACCTACCTTGAACAGGAGCAACATTTACTGTGACAAACTACTGAATATAAAAATCAATGTGTCACATAAAACAAAGGAGATAGGATTACATATCATTAAAATAGCTGATCAAAACCTTTGCAGAACTGAAGCAATGAAATGGTAGTAATTTTGTAAAAATTAAGAGAAAGAATCCTTTTACTAATACCAGGCAAGATCCTGAAATAAATAAATAAGAAAGCAGATCTATACTAATACTATACTGAACACACAATAGCAGCAAATGCAGCAGGAATTAAATTGTAGCTCCTTTGTATAATACACAAGCTGCAAAGTCTTCTGAATTCTACTTTAAATTTTTCCTAAGAGTCAACATATAATTTGTGTAATCATATTGCATTCATATATGTGAGCAAATGAAAAATACTATGAAATTGTACAACAAAGAAACAATTCAAAGTGCGTATTCCTGGTTGCTAAAGCTCTCTATTGCTTCCCATGCTCCCAAAGGACTGTGGCTAGAGTGACACCTGCAATGCATTATAAATGTGTAATTACCATTTAAATGGGGTATGGAAAGCTGGTGGATGAAATGGGAAAAGGCATTCCCTTAAAGCCAACCAAATACTGAAATTTCGGGCATGATCATCTTAATCTACAGAGTCAGGTTAACAAAGTCATTGTTGTTCTGCCACTCACCCATGCCTACTTAACTGAGAATCCACTCTGCAGTGTGTAAGAGTGTAAAGTAATCTAGTGCCTCCATAATTATTTGCAGCAATTTTTATTAGATTATGTTTAATATGCTAACATATATATTTTCTAGAAAGTAAAAAATGAGGACAGAAGATCCAATTCTACTCTATGTCTCATTGAATTATTCTGACAATCATTTGTCTGCATATTATCAGAACACAACCCATATATGTAATAGCATTATATTTAGGGATATTTCAAAATTTATACATATTTTGTATTTAATTTTTACTCAGTTACATACATCCTTTCAGGATGTGCCAATTATTTATGTAAGAATTAGGTTTTTCTTTAGGACAAAAATTAATGATGAGAATCCAGGCCTCAAATTGGTATATCTGATAACATAAATTAATATTTGCTTAGGCAATAAAGCAAACCTGCCAATAAATAAACTTTATACAGAAGTTTGCTATTAAAATTTAAGTTTTATAGTCCAGTTGCAATCTTATGCAGGTAAAATGCACTGCAAAACATAACTGCAATAACTGCAAGAAGATGTCGGTATGAACTTGTTTCTAGTTAAGTCACTGACAGACTAACATGCTTCAAGCAGAGGCAAAATGACACTGGCTCTCATATGACTGTGTGCACGGTACAGCTACAAGCAAGATTTATTGAATTTGGTGTATGTATTCCAGAGGCACTGATTATGCAGTTATTTACTTCAGGAAACTCAGGTACTCCAACAAGATCCAGCAAAGCATCCTGCAGAAGTCTGAAAGTTAAGCACTGAAGAGAGACCTGTCTTCACTAAAATGTAGGGCTATCCACTGACTGAACAGAACGGAACACAGCCTTCTGAACATTCCCAGTGCAGTGCTTTGGTACCAGAACTGTGACACTGAATTCAGGACCTGTCCACTCTTGGCTGAGATGCAAAGGTACATGTATGTCTGCACAGAGTGCTGCAAGTTGATGTGAGGACATAGCCATTGTCCTAAGTTCTTGACCAGATCTACCCCAATGATTCAAACTTGTTGAGATTGACTCTGAGGTCTCTTCTAAGGAGAAACAAACACAAAAAGCCTGTGTTGTTTTATTTTGCTGTTTGGATTTTGTTTGCTTTTTTACATCTGAACTATTGTTGTCAACCACTCAAACACCTCTAGAAACTGAATTGTGGTTGGTATACAGGGTCAATTATCCTATAAAATACCACAGGACTGAACTTCAATGACTGATGTTTAACAAAAAATTTCTTCCAGTTTCTATAACATTCTTCCTCCTGTAGCTCAAGCTTCAGTGTAGTTTTGCTCCATTCCAGCAAAGGAATATTGTTTTGCAAACGCTCTCCAGGCAGAGGATTTCCTATAGAGATTGTCTGTATCACTTCTGCATCAGCCAAAGGGCAGGCTGCAGATTCATGAAGACATCCCCAGATTCTGCCCATCAGTTTAACAAGAGGATGAAAATTAACGGCTTTGAGTGACTGTTCAGACCCCTAGAATCACCCCCTCTGACATTAGTGCAATTTGCATAATAAAAAATGCAGCAGAGTTTTAGCATATCTTTCTCTGAATACACAGTACTATTAACCCTATGAACAAATCAAATGAAAAGTGCAAGCACTGACAAGCCTACATAATAAGAGCCTCCTACACAGCACAGCAGGTCCTACAGTCTTGTGATATTCTACTACTGGACCATAGCTCTACTTAAAAACAAAGAAAAAAAAAAATTTAATCCCTACATTAGGCTGCACCCTCCACCCTTCTTTTCCAGTCTTGATTTAAAAAGCTTCCTATCTGCTAGCCAGTCTACCCTCCTTTAATAGCCATGAGTCTAGTGGCAAAGTTCAACTAGCTTGATTTACCACATTCAAGAACAAACAAAAGAGCCCCCCAAATCAGTACTCCTACTTAGGAACAGAAAGAATCACTTATTTTAATCAATATATTTAAATGCCCATCCCAAGCAAACACCCCATCCAGCACACTGTGTCTTGCCCAGTGGGAGCTCAGTGCAGGAAGAGAACAGGCGCACAATAGTGCTGAGATCAGGTGCTCAGGTGTCAGAAGACATGCTTCAGTGGGAAACTGGGCTTGATTACTTCTCCTGCTCATAAAGCAGCTTGTTTCTGCTGTGAATTTTAATAATAATTAGGAAAAAGGAATCCATTTAGATACAGAGTATCAAAACAAGATAACACATACCATACTTCTTACGTATTTCATCATGCTTCAGTTTTCTTTCATGTTTCCTGCAAGAAATAAAGGCATCAAAAGAACATTCAGACTGTTTTGAGCTGTAAGCAAAATATAATTACATCTAAAACGGACAACAGCATTTCTTACATTAGTATGCAATTACAAATTTTTAAAAAATCACATTCAGCAGGTACAGATCTTATCTTACTATATACACTTTATGCATCTGTAAGACTCCCTATAACTTCTGACTAACCAATAATGTCAAAATAAGATGTATTAAAATAAACAATAAGAAATACTGTGTCTTCTATATAAAAGTAATGCATCCACATATATTTACATATACACCCACTGAGGTATTCATGTCTACATAACAAGCAAGGCACTACACTATGCTGGAAGACTCCCTAATGCTTTCCAGCAGGGAGCATAATTGTAAAATTTAGCTGTGAATACAGTATGCTTCAGAATCCTAATTCACTGTAAGAATTCTAAAAAGACAAAATGTGTATTACTGTTTTGTTTAAGCTGTACAGCAAGTGTAAGTGAAAACTACTGGTGTCAAAAATCCAGCATGGCATCCATGCAGAGAATAAATTAAAATATTGTGCTATACAGAAACTGTTTTTTACGTTTCCGACCATAGGACAGTTTTCAAGACTGTATCTAATATTGCCAAACTTTAATTGCATAAACCAAGAGCCTGATGAATCAATTTCTTCTTCCCCTTTGAAAAGGTGAAGGGGGAAAAAAATAAAGGATGTTTAAATGGAAATCATTCCATCATTCCTCAGATAGTTTTCCTATATTTCAAAAGAAGCATATATTTTGCTTAGTTTGAAAAACAAACACAAAAGCTTCTACATATCTGTTTCAGAAGTATAATCCAGAATCTATATATTTTTAGGAAGGGACATAGAATTTGGCAAAACAATGTTCCTCTAACAAAAATTTAAAAATACACCATTTGCTGTCCCTGTCAAAATTCAATCCAGCTAAACAAGTTGTGACTTTTGCTGAATTCCAATTTGCACATATTCAGCAGAAAGCTGTTAAGCACTGACAGCTTAATTCACCAAAGATCCCAACTGCCCTATGCATATTCCACCTCCAAACAATTCCTACTGCTAAACAGATCCTGTGTGTCCTCAGAAGCAATTATCCTGCTTCCTACAGAGCTGAAGGGCTGAACTGGCCTTTCCCAGCAACTGCACTTCTGGAAAAGCAAGCATATAAAGCATAATGAAGAAAACCAAGAAAGACAGACTCAAAACCTTCCACTTCTATTTCCCTGAGATACCCAATCTCCCTTACATCCCTTTCCACTATTAAGCCCAGGCTGCACAGTAAAGAACTTGACTAAATGCAGGAGGAGGAACTGGTGAGTCAGGGTGATGAAATTCATGTAGATGAAGACAGTCAGGACTGAGATGTTGAAGAGAACAGAAAAAGGACAAGACAAATTGACCTACTGAGGGTAACCTGACAATAAGATTTCTGCTTTTTGTGTTACATAAGAGGAAGATATTAAATGAGGCAAGGGATCTCAGGAAGAAAATAAGAGAAATTCTGCTAAAAGCAGCCTCCTCCTGTATAAAGCCAAAACTTTCTTCTGTATAGTTTTCATGTGATATCATGTGACCATAAACCAGGTTTGTTATTGGTGGTACTAATGGCATTTCTTCACTGTTTTGCCTACCCTGTCTGAAGTAATGGAGATTCACTGCTGCACTTTCAACTGACAACAGTACTTCAGCAGTCAGTCTGAATGAGTTCTGAAATCAGAAAGCACTAAGAATCTGCATAACAAGGGAGAGTGGAAAATCATGCCATGCAAGCTTTAAACCTCAGAAACACTTCAGGATACTTCCCTAGGGTATTCAAAACAAACCACCAAACACCTAGTTAAGTTTGAAGGGTAAAACCATTATTATCAGTGAAATGTTCAAACTCTGACAGGTAGCCACGACTACATCACTTCACCTGTGACTAAATCCTTGCACAGTAAATAAGGCTTAGGCACACATCGACCAAGGAGAATCAGACGCAATTTTGAACAGGCGGTCACTGAATCAGCCACCCAGGTGACTCACTGCACCGTCCACATCTTGATATTATGATCAGCTGAAGTCACTTTAGTCTTCTGAGCTGGTTCTGTTTCTTAACACTACTGCTCTTACTCCATCTTCTATATGCTAAATTCTTGGTCCTCACGCAAGATGTCCCCACTGCTGTAAGCTGAGAGAGTATTCTTCCCAATACTAACAATTCACATAAGAATTTTCCACACTTGGTTCTTTGCAAGGGAACTGCAATCCTTTCTTTCCCTGGCCTCTCTCCTACTTCTCCCTTACCAGTATACTACGAAATTATACTTGGTAGCTGATCTCATTGTTTTTCATTTGTTTATAAACTTCTAAAACAAATAATGGCTTATAAAATATATAAATATACCGTATCAGTGTACCATGTATTTGCAGCTGTAAATAATTAAATGAGTGTACAGAAAGACTCACTACTTGATGCTATGTTTAAAAATGGTTTTTCATGTTAGAGATGACATGAAGTCCAATAAAGGACTAAAGCTATGCAATAAGATACCTCTTTTCAGTCAAAAACTGAACTCCAGATATTCTGTGTTTTCCTCTGCACTTTGCTCATCACAAATGTCTTGTTGAGAATATTAATTTGGTCTTCAGCCTGCTACTAACAATTCATCCTCCTAAGGTCTCAGAAGAAGCAAGCAATGGGTAGGCTGAAGTGTTCTGGTTGCTGAAAGCAGCCTAGTCCGTATGTTTTCCCATGACACCCAGCCACACACACAATAGGTATGAATGTTCAGAACACAGGAATACCCCAGGGCTGCTGCTAAACTCTCTCCTGCAATTAGAACAGTTTCTGTTTCACAGACACACTCCTGAGACAAGCTGGAAAAGAGGGATGCTGCTCTAAGTAAGGCTGCAGCAATCATTCTGGCAGAGCAGTCTGCTTCCAGTGATCCTTGTTCCTAGGCTTAATTCAAGAATGGAGTTGGTATTAGCTCTGTGTTGCTAATTGCCTGGTGCAACACTACTTGCTCAGCGTGTGCACAGCAAACCTCAGGTTCAAGAAGTATCAGACTTTCTACAGATTAACTGTACCAAGAATTTAAAGTTGATACACAAATCACAATGGAAAGGTTATGCCAAACAATCATCCCCTATTGTGCACCTGGTCAGAAGTCTTTGCTTTAAAACAAACATAGGTAAGTGTTGCCCTGAGTGAACAAAGTAACATTATTAAGGATGTACATTTCATCACAACAAGGCACATGGTTTTGCCATACAAAAAAATGTTGGATGTTCCTCACTGGGTCCCTTCTCTTTAGAAAGGAGCAAAAGCAATACAGGAGAAACATCACCTTCACACTAGCACTCTGCCTATTGTGCCATGACTAGTTATAATTGGACTAAAAGGTAGAAAATTCCCTTTTTTTCTGATCCATTGCAAATATTCAGCATCACTTACCTGAGAAATTGTGTGGTACAACTACGTGTGACCATATTTCCTAAACTGGACACCTATTTCTTACCCTTCTGTGCACGTTGTATAATACTTTCAGCTCACAAATTCAGATGTTTATGAAAACAAGTCTGCGCCCCTTTTCTTCTCAGATTAAGTCTGACATTACCTTGCAATGATGAAAGGGGAAGTACTGCTTCCTATTCTGTTCCCAAATAAATGCTTTCTTTGCTTTTCCCCCATCCCTAGACTCATGATATCCTTGCATCCTGTGGATGTAATCTTACAGATATATGCTGAGACTCTTCACTGAACTCATCCAACAGATTAAAAACTCCAAAACCCCACAGAAATGTGAACGGTTTTATGTAAAACAAATTTTGCATAGTATAGAGTTAAGGAATGTTGTGCCCTGGGCAAGAAAGTAAGAATGCTCTCTGCATCAGCAGCTCTCAGTTACAACAGAAGTAAAATGCCTTTACACACAATCTAAAGTGTTAAACTTGTGTCATCATTACACTTGAAAAACATGTATTTTGAAAACATTAATTTTAGCTCAACTACATTAGGAGACATCTAATTTTCGTCTTTTCTCTTCAGAAAGTTACCTTTAAGCTTATGCTTTCCTAAACAATTATAAATGCAGAATACACACTGCTGCAACAGTAAATCTGTGTTGTTCAAGTCTGTGGAGAACAAAAATAAGTTCAAATTTGCTAAGTTTAAAAGCTACTAAACTGTATTATACAGCCACTAGAAAATGGGAATACATATATTAAACTTTGTATACTTGAGAAAAATAATAATCACAAACCCAAAATCTAATCAAACTTTGCACTTAGTCAAGCTCTGAAAAATTCCTTGGTATATGTCCCCATTGTATCCTATTCTAATTTTTTCTATTGCCAGAAAGTTTAGGAATTTTGTACAAGGCTAAAGGACACATCAATTTAAGCCATTACAACAGAATGTATTCTGCTTCTTAACATCACAGTGCTACTTCAGAGTCATCATCAGATTCAGGGCAAACAGTTACTGTACTTGCCTATATAAGCTGTCAGTTCAGAAAACAGTTGCGTGGAGTTGAGTGATTCTCTCAGCTCCTTCCAGTCAGATACATGAGCAACAGCAAGTGCATCTGTAAGACCACCTTACTAACTTCCACTTTTGTGCCCAGTCAGAAACGTACCTGCCTTGTCTCCTTATGTACATCTGTAATAGAGAAACTTTATATCTTCATGCAAGAGCCCCACGAGGATTCTCACGTGGAAGCGCGCCTTGCTCCCTAACTCCCCGCTCATATTAACAATCAATCCAAGTTCAGGAGAAAACAGCAGGCATCAGGCAGGCAGTGAAGGTGCCCACCTGTTACTTGGCAGATGAGTCTTTAGAGAACAAAACCAGGAAGTGGCAAACCTAAGATTAATTTCCTTGTCAGCATGTGGGGATTCAAACCCATACCTGACAGCTAGGACACTCTTGTCTTGCTGAAGGCTAATCCACTGAGAATCTCAAAACTGAAGACCGTGAAAGGAAGTATGATTCAAAAGGTACATCTCGTTTGTACCAGGCATCAGTGCCCTATCTATGAAAATTGTTTATCTAAAGAAAAATGTAAAACCCACCAAAAGTCACAGTAGAACTAAGCTATAAAAATCTACATCTGAAGGAATGCAGTTCTCACTGAGAAACACTGTATGAGGGCTGACTCTTGCACTTCTTTTTACACTGTGATACAGCTTTAGCAGAAAGGATGGAAATATGAAATTAGGGCTACAATGAGATCTGAGCCAAAGTTTTCAATTCCTGAGCCAAATTTTGAATAGGTATGTCACTATCAACTTCTCTACCTTTCCCAGACAGATTTTAAAAGAAAAAGAACCAATAACCAAATGAATCCAACAAGTGGGTCTCAACTCTTGATTTCAGCCTCGCTTGGGCATTAACTCATGCCACAGGCAGGCATCAGTCCAGAAGAGACTAGACAAGACTTCAGACACTTTCCTCCTGTTTGCTCTTGGCTGGCACAGAGTACTCATGGTACCTGCCACAGTGAGCATCAACCCATTTGCTCCTTGTTCACTTACAAGAATACAGGCTCCTAATCAGGTTCACCAATCTCACATTAAGCCATGTTTTGTAAAAACCTGACACTGTCACGCCTAACTCCACAATGTTTCTTTGTTTAGTACTCCATGTATTCCTCAGAAAGGCAGAATACTCCAATAGCCCCAAGAAGCATGTCAAGCTGGCCAGACTCACCTCTGAAGAGACTGTAGTCTTCTTTCCTCTCTCTTCCTAGCTAGCTGCTCTTCTTCTTCATCTGGTCTACTAGAAAAATGAGGAAAGGAAAGTGTAAGAGGAGGAAAAAGCAACTTCACTGCTAAGCAATCGCTATTTAGTCACTTGATTTATTTTCAAAAATTTATAGTCTGAACAGAGATACTTCTTCACAGCCATGTAAAATTTAATTGCTGAACAGTATAATTGACAAGTTTCTGTAATTAGCCTTTCACATTTTATAATATCTAAACGCTCCACTCATTGTAGCCATGTGCCCTTCAGCCTCCACAGGGCAACTTGCAGCTTCTTAGGAACAGGCTGCAGACTGTTCCAGAAACAGGACTTGTATTTGCCATTTTCCCCACGTGTCGCACCCCATTTTAGAGTAAATGTACTGCATGTGCACAGCTAAGTCCATTGTTGTCCCCTGGAAGAAGATTGATGGTTCATAAGCCTTTGATGCCAGAACAATTTATCTTTTCAACGACCATTGCTATCCAATCTCAAGCTGCCCCCAGGAAAGCAGTCTGTTCTGGAATGAACAAGGATTTACCTGAGTGCATCAGCTGTGTGATTCTGGGAAATGCTGAGCCTACACAGTACATCTGAGCTGTGCATGTGCTGATATGCTCTACTGAATAGAGGCACTTAAGCTTTGTGACCTGCTTTGGGAAAAGTTCAGCTTCACTTAATCATTAGACAGACTATAAGAATTGTAGAATGCTAAAACAAATGCCAAATGTTTTTGTCTTTAGTTTTGTCCTGATAGAATTAATGACAGCTCTTCATCATTAGTAAATGGACAACTGCCATGCTTCCCCAGGTGCTAATCATCTTCCAGAAGTGAATGCACTTCTGAAGATGTCTGAGATGAATATTTACAATATTAATATACCTGAAGAGTTGCAGCACCACACATCTGCAGCAACCAGCCTACAAGCTAAGTAAGGGTGACATCCAGTGGTTAACTACAGCACGTCAGATACTTTAAAATACAAAATTCAGACACCAGAACTGGAAATCTGAACTCGATTCTTTAATGTGCTCAATCAGTCCATATATCTCTGAACATTTCAGCAATTTCAATACAACCCAGTATTGAAATTCTGAATCCATGCAATGTTTCATATAAAAATTTTCCAGTTCCTCCTTTTGCCACATAAAGATTCAGAAAAAGCCTGTGGGAGTTTAGCAGCAGGAAACACATGCAACAGGTCACCTTTACTGGAAAACTATGTTAGACCCTTCTGTAAAATTAATCAATTCCCTATACTAGCATGTCCAGGAAGACTAGAAGCTCCCATTCTTGGGCACCTTTCTGTAAAACTACTTTACTGGAGACCCCAGCATCTTATAACTATGCAATAATCTCACTTCACATTGGTGTTGCAAAATATGAAAATATCAAATAAATAAAATGCTGGTATATGATTCAGAAAATAAATTTCTTCCCTATAATTAAAGAGCATTAAATATCTTCTAATTTGTAGATACTTTGAGGAGATGGAGTTTTTCTTCAAAATTCAGAAAGTCTGAGATTATACAATTAAAAAAAGTGGTTGGTAACTGAAGTTCAAGAGAGTCCATTTACTATAGTTTCATGAATAATTACTATTCATGAAACTATCTCAGGTGCATGGAACAGACTATTAGAAGTCCAAAAACACATGATAAAAATAATGAACCAAAACAATGCAACAGTCCTAGAATTCCTGTGGTAGGAATGGAGAGGGGTGAATCACCTACATTACTGATATGGGGGTTAACGCATTTAAGTATTCTCTGTGTTCAAGGAAAAGGTAAGTGATGGCTTCTTAAACACTGAAACACCACAGCTTAAGAACTCCCAGAAGGAATACTGATCCTTCTGCAAAAGTTTACACCTGAGATCTCAGATAACATCTAAAGAGTGAAAAAAACAGTAGATTTCTATAAACTTTCCTTCCTCCAATTCATAAAAAAAAATTGTGTGGAAAATCAGTCCACTAAAATGAGGAAGAAGAGAGCAAAAGAATTCCTGCTAAGAATCAGTGGGTTTAAAGCCAGTAATACATCAGGCCTCAGTGTAATAACACATTCTGAATCCTCCTGAAATAAGCTGGACCCCACTTTGACAAGACCTTTAAATCCTCTAAGGGTCAGAAGATTAAGCTTGACACCTTTGGAATCCTGGCATAAGATGACTCTCAACTAACCCTCTATTTGTAGAATTAAGATGTTGCAGTACTGATTGACAACTTAGCTACTAAAACTGAAGTCTGGCACAAATATCTCTTTTCACAGGATTCAAGCTTTATTTGTTGGCATGTCAGCCACAGGGGCCTACTCAGTTGTTCTGCAGAGGATGTTGGCAGATCTTACATAAGATCTAAACCTGTTCTATACACCTTCCAGGCTTATCAGCACAGGGCTAAAGAGTTATCCATATCCACACTAGGGCAGACTTAGTAGACCAACCTACCAGCAAAACAGGTGCATGAATCTTCCTCAAGGAAGAGAGGAAGGAATGAGATATTATTTACAATTATTTTCTCATTTCTTTAAAGTCACAGATGTACTGTATTTCTCTGGTTTGAAGGTTAGCACAAAACACTGTACAGTTATGTAAGTTCTTTAAAAAAACCCCAAACACAACCTTCAAACAAGAACAAGGAGTCACATGTACTTGAAAATGTATAGAAATTACTTCAGACCAAGAAATAAGGTCCAAGTTTTATTCACATCAGAAGAACTGAAAGACATAAGGAGCAGAGACAGATGAAACTACACTGCCCAGAAAGCTGAGCTTTAAACTTCAATGGCTTTCCAGGTGTTTCAGTAGGGAATAAGGACTGATCAGTTCACAAGGCAGCACTGACTTACCTAGTTTAGCTACTCATCAACTAATTCCCTCTCTTTGAAGGATATTAGCTAATTAGAGAAGCCAGTTAAAAAAAAAAGAGTCCTCCAAGAACATTTAGTTTTTGCAGTATTACTTTACTCAAAAGTAAGTCAGTCATTCTTAGTATCTTAGAGTAAAAGAAGTATTATCTTACACTTAGAATATTTTGTTCAAGAATATTTTTAGCAAGGATAGCTAATCAGTTAGATACTGACAGATTCTAGAGCAACACTGAAGCGTGGATACCAAGTGCTGTAGGACATTGTTGCTCAGCTACTTGTTATCCACCTGGTCCCTTTTTTCTGTACATGAGCTTGCCTTGAAAGAAATCATTTGTTCCATTATCACAAGAAGCAAGGCTTTATTTGGTCATTGAAATATTTCATGTCCAATCTTAATACAAAAGTGTAAAATGTAGAAGTAAAGCAACAGCTTACCTAAAGTTGAACACATCAGCACTGTTACCACTAGAAACACCACTTCAGTGTCATTCCAGCATCATTTTCAGTGTCAATACTGCCTGTCACTACAAATGTCTTTTTTTGCTGTCTTTCTCAAACAAATAAAGCAAAGTGACCAAAATTCCTTCCAAGTGAAAATATTCTTAGTGTATTGGAGAGTAAAAATTGCAGGTAGGTAGGAAAGACCCGCACCCAATGTTAGTAAAGGAAACAAATATATGTATTTACCTCCTGGAACGTCTTCTGCAGTAACAGCAGTAACAGCAACAGACTGCTACAGACACCAGAATGAGTCCAGCTACTACCGCTATGGCAATAATTAAAGCCTCAAAATTTACTGAAAAATATGAACATATTCAACTTGTTAGACTTCAGCATTAACATTTCTCTTTCTGATAATCCTTCACGGGCATTTTTTCATCTCTATATGCAAAAACCCCCACATAATTCTGTGCAACTACCCCAGTTAAAATGAACATACCACATTCAAATTTTGCTATTATACATAATCCACACTGAACAGACATTAAGTAAAAATTCTCTTTATATCATTAAGTCATCTGTAATACTTTATGTGTTACATATCTACTGGTGTGATTTCACAGTTCTGTCCTTCTGTGGTAAGACAGCCAAATTTAGCAAATGAAGTTCAGAGAGTCTGTGCTTTCTGATTACATGCACAAGCCAAAGAGTCTGTTACTTCTCTGCAGATCTCATCATCTCGTGCCTGGCCAAGGCATAGCCTTCACATATCCTGCCAAAGATTACATCTCAGCAAGCATTTTTGCTTCTGTGTTATCATTTACTGGGTAAACATAGTTTCTAGTTACAATACACAAGTACATTCCAAAATGTAAATTATGGAAGTAAAGCATTTCATCATACCACATTTTTCATTCTGTTACTTCCCTACAAGTTACAAGCAATTGTATATAATTCATTCAGTAAAAATAAAAAATTGTTTTAAACAAAATTTAATTTTTTTTAAGCTATACTATTTAATTGAAGCAAAAAAAAACTTTTGAACCTTTTAACAAAGTACAGAAAAGACTGTCAGTTTTTAGTCCGCATTCTTGTCTCCACTACCTATTTCATTTGCTTATTAATTATGAAAAAAACCACAATTAAGCTACTTTGTATTACACTGCTTCTATGCTGTTCTTCACTTCATGCTGGTTAATAATTTGTCAACACATCTTATTTCATATAAAATTCTAACTGGAAGCCAGTCATTTGTTTTTAATTTTGACAGCTCCAATATTCACCTTCATTTTCAGCAACAGCGAACAACATTAATCTCTTAATTTTATTTGCTCAAAGAAAAAACAGCACCACCACTGTCACAAGTTAATGAATTTTCCTGCTGTGACTGAAGGGGACAGTCTCGATAAGACTGTATAACCCCATGGCATGCTGCTGCCTATAATTTGTAAAAAATCTATTAAGGAAATGCGTATTTGAGGATTTTTTTGTCCTTGTTATGTTTTTTTTTCTGAGAATGTGCTCCATTATGAAGTATTCATTTAGTGTTTAAGCTACAGTCAATCTAGAAACACAAATGTATAAGCCATATATGTATAAGCCAAGCTATAAGCCATTTCTACAGTAGGAGTAAACTGTCAAGAACACCCTTAGTATCAGTAGACACTGGTAATCACTGTTTTGCAAAAGGAATGTGTTTCTCTACTTGGTGGGTCTGAGAGTGTTAACCTACTTCATAGCAGCTGGTTTTATGCTGTGCTTTGGATTTCTGGCTAAAAAGTGCTGGTAACACATCAATGCTTTTGGCTGTTGCTGAATAGGCTTGAAGAGCATCAAAATATTCTCTTTTTCCCCCCTTCCCTCTGTTCCCCTCAGTGAGGAGAGCAAGAGACTGCAGAGATCAGGAGGGGATGCTGACAAAACAATTGACCCCAACTGGCCAAAGGGGTATTCCACACCTTATAAAGTTGTGGTCACCAATGAAATTTGAGGTAAAAGAAAAATAACTGCAGGGTATAAGTGGGTTCCAAGGTGACTACTGTTTGGGGGCATCAAACCCAGTGGGAGTTTACCACTTCCCCTGCCTGTGGGAGGTGGTAAGCAATTTCCTGTGCTTGACTTTTTTTTTCTCTCCCTCTTTTTCCTTCACTTATTAAACTGCCTTTGTCTCAATCCATGAGTTTTCTTGCTATTTTACTATTTTCTCCCTCCATCCCACTGGGATCAAGGGAGGGAAGGAGGAAGCAGCTGTGTGAATACTTAGCCATTGGCAGGAGTCAACCCTCCACACTTTCAGAAGAAAATTTTTCTAAACATTTCATAGTAACAGCACTTACTATGATACTGCAAGCCCAGTTTTCTTAGAAGTGTGCCTTATTACTGAAATGATGTCTCTACTGTACCCTAAAAAAGTTCAAAAGCATAAATATTTTTTCTCAGAAAACAAAGTCCAAAGCCCTTCTGTAAGAATAAAGAATTGATAAAGTTCTCCGGTACTGTTCAATCTAGTCACTCTGTTTGCAGGGATCAAGTGGTAGTGTTCAGAAACTTGCATGTTCCACTTTAACAGCAATCTTCTACTTCTGCTACTCCAATTTAGACTACTGCATAATCTCTCTGTGCTAAGCGTGGGAACTTTCTTCTAAGTTACAGTTTACAGTCACTGATAGTTCACTCTGAATTGTTTTTGTTCTTTAGCCTCCCAGTGTCCATGAACAAATACACAGAAAGCAGCAAGCCTTTGCTTTGCTAGACTGCAGCTGTACTCTTGTTTCATATGACAAGCTTTCCAATGTCTTATTTGTTCTCTGTTACAATCTAGTCCGAATTTAGCCCGTGATGGCAGCATATGGTCTGTACCGTATTTTGTAATAAAACATGATAAGCAAACGGAAATCTAAAAACAATTAAATGATGCAGTACTAAAACCTATGGTGGTCCTCTGCAGCTTCCTTTTTAACCTTATTTAACCTTATCTAACCTTATCTACACTGCCTTCAGTGCCCACAGACTACCCTGTTATTTCAGTTGTTTAAGCAAAAATAGCATTCAAGAATTCCTGTGTGACTCTGTTCCTGTGGTATTGGTTCACTGCTGCCACGGGAATTTAATAAAGGAACTGCAGATCTAGGCAAATCATCCAACACTTCAAGAAATTTTTAAAAATGTAAAAAAGTTTTAAAGCCATTGGATCAACATAAGTACACTGGCTGTTTACAAAGATCCCTTCCTTAACAATGACTGTTTGTAAGTCCAGAAGATTAGAGATCATTGCTCCAAATCATAACCACTGCCTTCTCCCCCACCTCTCCACATAAATTATCAGGAAACAGCTCTAGCAAGCAATAGGCTTACTTTAATCATACTCATAAGTAACTCTCTACAGCAAAAGTAAAATTAGTACCTACTCCAGCAAACTCCCCATCGAGCATTAGAGAGGGAACACAATGAAGATGGTGGAAGAATGCTTCTTACAGGGTAATCAATGCAAGTGTTGTTGGTGTAACACCAAAGGCACTGCAAAAGAAACAAAAAAGCCCCCAATTATTCATCTTCAAAAACAGTTAACAATTTAATGCACCTCTCCAAAGACAGAATTCTTATGTGAGTAACTGTAGAAATGGAAGTGCTATATGTTATCAAGACTACTGAAGTCCTGGTACAATTTCTCAGTAAAACCTAAACTGAATTGAGAATAAGAACATTTTGTACTTAAGGCAACAAATACTTATACTAGCCTGAAAATATATGGGGGAACATATTGAGGTACTCTGTATACTAGAGGATAAAATGGATTGGGTTTAAAATTACTGGAATTAACAAGAGGTACAAAATCAGAAAGCCAATTGTACAGGATTTTCAAACACCTGGGATCTTTAAGGAATAAAAATACACTTATAATCTTACTTCAGCCCTGCATTTGATTATCAACAGAAATAAAACAGTAAAGAACCCTTATAATTCTACAGGAGGTTTTGCTGCAAGGTAATAAATGATACAGCCTTATCCAATCTGTGCTGCAAAGTACATTGTGTACCTTACAGTTATGGATATTTTTTAAATTTATTTTTTTTTATATTATAGTTACAATGCCAGCATACCATTTCTGCTTTTTAAGCCATCACTAGGCATCAAGCTTACATTTTGGTTTTCATCTGTTAAAATAAATACTTATTCAAAAGTCCTTTACCACACAACTAAAGCAGTGAAGTAGTTTTGAACAACAGTAATAGGAATCTTTGACAAAACATGTTTTTTTAGGATTCATTACAGAAAGAGTTCATTCAGGAACTATGCTTTATCTAACAGTACTATCAAGAACATCTCTGTCATACGCCCTCAGTTGCACAAAACCTGTTATCTTCCTCTTAACGGGTTAGAAAACGTTAAATACAAAGGAAACCACTTGTAGTAGATTCTGCTTTCTTGAGAAAAGTGGACACAAGAAAAATGTATTAATATTTTGTAGTTGCTAGACTGTACAAGTTAAACACACCCATAAAGACACATCAACAAAAAAAATTAAGAAAGTAGAATAAACTTTGCAAAAAACCCTGCCCTTTTAATCAAGGATGTTAGATAAAAAATGCCTTTTTTTAATCGAATATTTAATAAGAATTAACAGTTAAAAAGTAATGACTAATGGGAAGCATAGTAAAAGTCATTGTTAAACCCTGAATGTAATGTTGGCCCTGTTTTTAGTAAGAGGCTGGACTAGGTGACTCATGAGGTCTCATCTCACCTGAATGACTGTACTGGTGGTGACAACTGGAGGGGCCCAGAAAGGCCAGCTGTATCACTGATGGAGACTCCTGCATCTAACTACTAAAAATGTGTCTAGCCCAAAAGGCAATACTTGATACAGCTACTGAGTGGGGCAGAGGCTGAACTACATGAAAATATTTCAATTTACTCATTCCCAATGCTAAAAATTGAGCTAATTACCAAAATCAAGTTAGAAAAAGCCCAACACCTAAACACCCAAGAACGAAACATTTCCTTAACTTTGATCCTCATCTACATAACCTAAAAATGAAGACTGAAAAGACTTTATTTTATTTAGAGGTAAGTCATATATCCTTTGCAGAGTATGCTAGGAACAACGTTCACACTCACATGGCTATCAGTGACTTTATTTTAGAACAGCCTCAAACGGATAATGAAGTGCAACATCATTAATTCAGTCTACTGTCATTTTAAAGATATATTTTCAGTATTAAAAGAGATACTATAGTAACTATAAACACAAAATGAATTCTTCTTCCTCTATATTCAGATAAATGCATGCAAGTGACTGTTATCCCTATCCTTCTCTCCAAAAATTGACTATATTTCTTGATCACAATTTCCTACAGCTGGTTTGAGCTTGCCTAAAATCCACTTTCCACAAGAATTTAGATTCCATACATTTATTATTAGGACAAAGACTGAAAGTGACAAAAATAAACAGCTGAGGGGAAAAGCATATTGGTAGGCTACTCAAAAGCTAAAAATGAGACTTTGGAAAATTCTCCAGAATGCTGAGGCTCTACACATGCACTCAAGTTTTAAAATGTAGTCCTATCTCTAACAAGTACTTGCATTACACACTGTCACAGAGTTAGAAATATGAAGAGAAAATTCTCACAAGGTGTTAATCAATAAATATTTACATATTATCTGGTAAGAGATAAAGTTATCAAATTTTAATATACCTGGTAATCTGCTAATCATAGCAGTAAATATTTCTCTGAAGTAAACAAATTGAGTTTCAGAATTCAACAGCTCTAATCAAAACCCTTATGTGTTACCTTTTAATGTACCATCTTGTGAGGAATAAGATGAAATTCAATAGCCTATCTGTCAAATTACCATTCAGAACTTATTGATAAAAAACCACAAAAAAATAGGTATTCATCGACCCATAATGATGATCAACAATATTTGAGCATTTTGAATTATAATTTTATTTAACCGAACTAAATTACTACATTTTTTGGTTTGTTTGGAATGGTTTTTATCCATTCACCAAACATTTAATTTTCCTTTTTATGTGCTGCTGCTATCTATTTTATCACCAATATGAAAACCTAATTTTTTTTCTACTGAAGCAATAAAAGTAATTTCAACAATCTGTTGCTTTTGTATTGCTCAAAGAAGTGCTGATGGCTTTGTTCTGTAGCCTTTTTTTTTAATGTATGTGCAAATTGTCTGAATCAAGTCTAAACTCCTTTCTTCAAGGTTAACACTGGTGCTGTTGAAGCAGTTGCCCTGAATCATCCATCATTCTGTCACCAAAACAAACCTGGACGTTGTCTTTGGTTTGACAGATTCTGAAAACAATGTATCTGTAACTTTATAAGTGTCTTCAGCACACAAACACAGCTAAAGGATTTATTTCTCTCACACGGTGAATATCTAGCTCTCAGGTTCATAGAAGCTCTGCTCATGTATCTGCAGCAGCACTTATTTGAAGTTAGGGTCACGCTACTGCCAGTGCTGAACATTTAACTGGTACTTTTCCTTTTCCTACTTGATCCTTCTGAACATGAAGAGTCCTTTACACAATGCCATTCTTCTGACAACAAATATCCAGGTCTGACAATACACAATAACCACATCAATACACGTCAATTAATATTTTTCCCTTAAAAAGCCAAAATATGCATAAGACAAGGAGATAAGTTCAAATAGTTCTCAGTCTTTCCTAGAGAAAATGTTTCGCAGTGACATATGTAACTTAAAGACGCCTGAAATATTTCTTCTCAGTGACATCTCAAGTTTGAATTTGAAATAATCTCTCACTTTACTCTGCAGGGACTGACGTCTTTTGCATGCTTATTACAATCCTTATTGTGGAGCCAAAAAAGTTTTCAGCAAAGGAGAGAGAAACAAATTCTAATGTTTAAATGTCTGCCCTATTGCAATCTCACAGGAAATCTAAACATTTTGCTACCAGAACAGTGACCCAACCTTCCAGTATTAAGCACATACAGTCTGAGATAGTCAATGGAGGGGCCAACACACCTGGACATCTACAAAGTGCTGATCCAATCTGCCTCAGTTAAATGGATTCTTGGGGCATCTTCAGAGAAAGGCACTTCCAGTTTATTTACATTAATTTCCCAGTTCTTTTCGGTATACAAGAAATGCAAGGCATTTTAGCCACATAAAATTGAGTTTATCTTGTTCTTTTATAAGATGGACATTTAGCTAAGTGCTGCTCACAAAATAAGTCTGAAGCAGTACCAACATCAACTTGCTCAGTTGAGCTAAGAAAGCCCTGAGCACACACTGACACTGGAAGCCTGGACTCGGTCTGTCCTCTTCAGACAAAGCAGAGAAACACCCAGAGTGACCAAATCATGGAGCACCCCTGGCAAAGTGAAAGCACACTGGCAGCACAGGGGAAGCAGCACATCAGTTGACTTCATCATTCAAATAAGAATAGATAATAGAACTGACTGATCTTGACTTCCTCTTGTTAGGGGGAGTTTGAGTAGATTTGCCATTGAAAAAAAACCCAAGAAACTCACAAAACAGTCAAACAAACCCCAACAATTTTATTTCATATGCAGTGGAAATTTTCATCAATCAAAAAAGATGTTAAAAATCTTACCGAAACATTTTTTAGACATTCATCACAGGACTTCTGGGAAAATGCTGAACATGCTAGAAAAACAAACAAACAAACAAACAAACAGAGATTATATATTTATTTTTATTCCACAAGGTCAAGCATTTATCATAACATTTGTCATTTTCTTTTTTCTGGTTCTAGATACAAGCAACAATTTTGAAAGAGGTAATGAAATCTCAGTAATTCCATTCCAGGAGAACTGCAGCAAACACAGATACAAAACATTTAAATTTGACCTCTGATACAGAGAAACAACTCAAGGTTATCTTTAACTTCAATTTTTCTTTTTTCTCTAAGGACAATAGAGGAGATTTAACCCAAAAGCCTCCCTGTATCTCTGCTGAAGTTCTAGGACTTCCACACTTCCATTTAGGGAACATTCTGAATTTTGCAGCTTTAGAACCTTTGCAAAAGCTGACCCTTGTCTAGGGTTGATCCCCTTCCATAGATATTAACCTTTATTCTGGGGGAAAAGTTTTTAAAAGATAAAGCTCTCCAAATAACATGATTTTAAATAATAAAAAAACCCCACCTCCAAACATAGGACACAAGTTAATTTGCAAGTGTTCAACAAGAACTTTAACAGAAGTTTGAAAAGATAAGTGATGTGGAAGCACTTAATGCACATTCTCTTTGGATGTAAAAAAAGAAAAAAAAAAATGTACTGGTGTTCA
Organism: Pipra filicauda; assembly: GCF_003945595.2. Classification (NCBI taxonomy): domain Eukaryota; kingdom Metazoa; phylum Chordata; class Aves; order Passeriformes; family Pipridae; genus Pipra; species Pipra filicauda. Next base: position 1,201,693 of record NW_024103496.1, on the reverse strand, counting down.
CATTTACTTCATGTAGAAGTATTGCATGTTTATTGTCTTAACACCAGTCTTTTTTTATCCATAACTCAGATAAAACTTGTTGCCCACAGGACCACATACATGCCAAAGTCTTGACCTAGATGAACTACTCAAAAGATGAGTGGGAGTCTCTTCTGGTCTGACCCTGGATTTTTCCTCCAGTAACTGCAGTTCCCATGATAATTTTTATACTATTTAATGAAACAAACTTTTTATTATTTCTATAAATATCACAAATACAAGGGGAAGATATCTCCAAATCAGGAATTCAATTATAGCTTTAATGAAAAACTGCATTAGTCACAAGCAGTTATCAATTTGAGCTAAGTTATTTACTTGTGAGACAACTATATATTTCAATATTTTCTTTTCATAATTCATTATTATATCTTTCTGGCACTAATTCCTAACATTAAATGTATTTTATATACTAGTATATTCAGCTTTAATTAATATTTTTTGTAGAGAAAAACACCCTACTACTTTATCTGGTACCAATTAAATTGTTACCAGTACCAATTAACAGCTTCAGCGTAAGGTCGATATACCAACTCATGGAAAAACAACACGAAAAGCAGCTTTAGAAACAGTTCTCAGTTTAAACTCAAAAATTTTCAAATGGGATTATTCCGCATGAAGTACCACCATACTTACTATAAAAATACTTAATTACATTTTCAATTTAAGATTTAAAACACCCAAACAAACTAGCTTTCTAAACACGAATTAGCGAAGCACTGTCAGAAACATGCAAGTGCACCAAACAAGATTTAGGTTAGATTTAGATTTCTAAAATGAGATTTAGGTTACATTTTCAGTATCTGAATAATCTACAGCAAAGTGAAGAAATATTCCTTAGATTTTTATCAAACTTTTCATGCTGTTTCTTTTTTAACTGCCTTCCTATTGCCATATTATAGCAGATAAGCTCTACAGACATAATCAAAAGATGGAGACATAAACTGTTAAAAAAATTAGATTAAACATAAATTCTAGAAGTCTAAAGAACAGCATAAGTCTTAGCAAAAATACTTCCAAATATATCACGATACATATTTCAAAAATAAAAACAACTTTATATACCACTGTTATGAAATTTAACATTACTGTAAGTGACTGAAACCAAAAATTTTTCATTCTGCTTTATATATTTCTCCAAATCACATCACTTACAAAGATATATAAATTTCCCACCAGTTACAGTGTTCTCCACAAGAGAAGATAAAAAGAAAAACTGAAAAAAAAAACCCACAGCCATCCCCTCCAATCTACCTTGCTAAAGCATTATGTGTACCAGCACATTAAACAAAAATAACTTGAATTATTGTTTTACATTCAAACATATATGAAGTTGACATTCTCCCTCTAGCATTTCAAGGGTATACTGTACTATCAGTACTGGGGAAAAAGATAAATGTAAACCATACTATCACTATCAACAATAATTCACAATGTATTTTAAACAGTATTTTTCAAACATAGTAATTCCTTCTATACTGCCATATGACATCAGTTTTAATGACCTAACGTACAATAAAATGAGAAATCATTTTTACACATCAAGCCTGGTTTACTAAACAGTGGAAGCATTATTTTGACAAATGCAATTTTTACCAAAATAGTTTAGTGCAACACCTTGTACAGAGTGAATTGCAGCTGTATGAAGATTATATTC